>NC_137224.1:20603524-21274697 GCF_949987685.1 Ammodytes marinus | reverse complement strand
GGACAACTTTTTGAAGCTCAAACTGAGCAACAGAATGGGTAAGAAAGGGGGTTTAAGTGACTTTGAACATAGTCTGATGGTGCCAGATGGGCTGGTCTGAGTATTTCAGAAACTGCTGATCTACTGGGATTTTCATGCACAACCATCACATATTCATTACCCATAGTTAACCAAATGAAATGTGTGCAGAATACCAATGGCGCCACAGTGTTAGGAAAAGAGAGGACAACAGAGAGCGAGGAAAAGAGATGTAGGAAGAAGCTAAACCAGTAGAGCGAGACAAGATAAATCACTTTAGCTCCCTTAGAGGGGAGCAAATGTAAAAAGTGGCTCAGATTACCCCGTTCTCCCCTACATATTTTTTGTGGCATCTGTCAGTCTTGTTGAATATTTGTGATCACTATCACAGACCTTGTTTATTTATTCATTTAACGCACATTCACGTCACACTACACAGAGCAACAATAACCCTTTCCCGCACATCACATCATCAATTTAGCATATATTACAGAGGCCCTGCTTTATGGAATGTTTTACCTGCCCTTTTAAGATCCATATCATCCCACTCACTCTTTAAAAAGCATCTTAAAAAACATCTTATCATTTCATGAATCTTCTTATCACCTCATGTCCTCTCCATTGCCCCACATTTGTTCACTATCTTAGACATGTATCTATTACATCCTTTTCCATCCAATTTTGAGTATTTATGTACTTTGTCTCCTTATTTTCCAAAGATTATTTGTTAGCCTGAATATGATTTGATTGTGATTATCGATAGGGGTGGAACCCTGTACAAGCCCATTGGGCTTCGTTCCCTCCTTGAACCATTATAGTTAATGTTTGCTAAATAAATAAACTAAACTAAACAAAACATCTCATGGGATCAAGCATAAATTGAGGGAAAATTAATTTGTGTTTTTGATGTCTGACGGTGTTGACAAAAAAATAATGAATGGCAAGCTAAAAAGCCCATTTTGATAATGAATGGCAAGGTAAAAAGCTTGTCCCACTTCTCAAGAATCACTGTTATTTAAGTGAGTAGGTTTATGTTGGACCCATTATGCTATTCTTTTGTTTTGATTTATTTGGTACATTTTGTTTTGATTTTGACCACTGGGTGGCACTTTGGCTCATTAGACAGTACAAAAGGTAATCACCTAGCACGTCTAGGTGTGTTATTTTGGGAAAGCAAACAGTTTTGTACCGTATCAATGTGGTTGAGGCTGTGATATTTGTTTGCTCTGTACCGAACTCATGTTAATGAATGAACTTACCCTTTGTTAATGCAACAACTGGAATATGTGCTATGGTGAGTATGGACCGGCAACAGAAATGAATGAGTCACACCACTCAAAGATATGAATGTATTGTACATTTATTATTGGCACCACAAACAAGCGTACGACCGAGTTCTCCCGATCCGCACCAAACAGGCCTAATGTAGAGTCGGTTAGTTGGCTATAGCTCTACAGTTTAAAAACAAATACAAAGAACAAAAAAAAAGTAGAAAAACAACGAAACAATGAAGAAGTGTTTCTAAACCTTGTAAAAACGACATATGTCGTGCAGCAATCTGCCAAGGGGACCATCTTTGTGGCCCTTTGCTAGCCAATATGTCCACTCTATCAAGGCCAGGTGGCTTTTTAGCGTCTTCTCTGTTCGGTTTCCCCGCAGTCTCCAGACCTGTGACTTGAATGTTGACCAAGCCCGCTCAATATTTTGAGTGTGGGCTCCTGTGTTCGGGTCCACAAAATGCTGGTTGTGGTTAACCGAGAAATGTACATAACCACTTTCTTGAAGGGCAGTCATGTACGCTCTCCACTTGTCCGTTACAATCGTGGTTCCTTGCCTCACATATTTACGGACAAGCGGAATCAAATGGCGCCTTGACCGTTTCTCCACCAGCCTGAGTATAGGTCTTCTCCTGGTTCCTCTGATCCCCAGCATGCCGAAGACCCATTTTCTCCTCCTCCATGTGCCTCCAAATCTCCCCCTACCATACTGTAATACAACAGAAAAAACAAGAATATTCTATAAAATAAACATAATAACTGCCTATTTATAAAAACATTTTAAACCTAGAACATTTAAAAGTCAAAGATTATTTGGTTTGCACAAGGACGCTTTACAAAAGTACAGGAAGATGAAAAGAAAATATTAACACGAGCAAGGGCTGAACAATGAATAAATAAACACTAAAGAAATCACAATAGAAACTGGTGGATTAATTAAAGCTGGGGTTTGTGATTTCTGATTGGTCAAAGTTAACATGAGCTGTACACTTTGACCAATCAGAGGCTCTGATTATCTGTTCTTATTGGCTGTTGGGACTGTCCATTGACTTTGGCACAACTTTGTTGGTGTGTAGAGTGTGTCAGGGAGGGACCAAAGAGAACAAGTGGAGCGTTTGAGGAATTTGGATTCAAATCTCTATCCCAACTGCCATTTTCTCCCCAAATCCTCCACCCCAGCTTTAGATGGGCCAAATTTAACAGAGGCAAAAAGCCTTAGTGAAGAGATGGTGCTCAAGAAGTTTTTTTTAAAGTGTACACAGAGTCAGCGTTACGGATTTTGGCACAGAGAGTTACAGAGGGTGGAGATGCAGGCAGGCTTTTAATCCTTTAAAATGTCCTCAACTTAAAAATGTATCTCCTCCGGAAGACATATAGCAAAAGACTGCATTTTCAACCTAAAAAATTCACAGGATATTCGCTAATTCAATATTAAAAAAGTTAATTTTAAGTCTTCCCAATCAATCAACATTTTCTTAATCCTATTCATTCTCATTATTCACACATTCCGATTTCCCAGGTCTTCATACTCCTTTAGCTAGCCTGGCACTGCCCGCCTACATACTTCCAATTATTGGATTGTGAAAGATACTAAATTGTTCCACTATTTAAGTTCACTGATATTAGATGTGTATACTGCACTGTGGAACTGGCAGTGCAATTTATCCTGTGTCTTGGAAACCTTAGCAGGACGGACATAACTGTGTGCATGACAAAATAATAAGATTATTAAAGGCCTACTTCACCGGTTTGAATATGAAGGTGTATTGAATTCTGAGATCCTATGTAGTATAAATGTGCGAAAAAAATTGAAATCGGTTCATCCTAGCCTGAGAAAAGGCAGAAAGAGTGTTTTTTTTAACCCTATATTTCTCTTTCTCGTGACATCACAGAAAGAGAAATATAGGGTTAAAAAAAATCTTACTTTGTAAATATTACTGTGATGTCTTTTACTGTGACAACAAATCAAAAATTAAGTTCTTAAAGCGATGGTATTAGTATTTATTGGCATCTGATGGTTTTTAACCCGCGTTTTCGCTGGATCACCTGGGTTGGTCACAATACACCTTTATCCTGCTGGGGTATTTTATCTTATACCCCTCTAAATTTTAGCTTTCGATTAAGAACACTCCTAATGCTGGGCTTACACTAGAGGACTTTTAAAAGACTGAAGACTGAAACTCTCTTACATCTAAAGACAATCAACTCACACCTGAAGACAACTAGTCATTAGATTTCAGTCACAGAGTGAGATTTTGAAAAGACAGGGGTCTCATATTGCAAGACTACAACTAGATTCCTTTTGAGATTAATATTTTTTCCGCAACCGCGATTGACGGTAGAGTGTTCAGGTTGCGCAGCTGTCAGCCTGGTTCTCCACCGAGGCTTCTATGAAAAAGTATCCGAAATAAGTGCCTCACCAGGCGGACACAGGTCGCGACTAATGCCGCTCCTCCTGTGTCGTGCTTGGTGCATGCGAGAGTGTGACGGTGTTTACGTCATTTCGCTTGAGCCAACCCCCTAAGACTAGCGATAATATCAAACCCGTTTGATAATGTCGGAACGTCAAGACGGGAAGAAGACTGGCTGAAATTGGGTCAGAAGACCACCATACACCAAACGACTGAGATTACGTGCGCGTGCCACAACTCCAGCACGACTCCCGTGATTTCAGTCCGACATTGGAAGATTGTCTGCGACTGTCAAATCGTGTGGCCCGCGGGCCTTGAGTTTGACACGTGCTCTAAACACAAGACTCTCTTGACTAATGCCAACTTTGCCAAGTTGACTACACACAGCGATTTAACACGGAAATGATTCTTTCGACCAATCAACGGACGGCGGTGTATAGCTACTCATTTTCGGTACCTTTTCAGGCGCCTTGGTACCGCAACGGAGGAGTACTGAAACGGAAACGCCTATATAAGTGGACTGAGCTGAAACAAGCAGCTCGGTGTAAATAAGGAATTATACAGGTTGTAAAGGGATGACTAAAACCGGTTACTACATGGAATAGCGCTGTCATCAAAAATAAGTCTATGTTAATATTCTAAACTGTTCGACAAAAGTGATATGCACATGCACTTATTTATTGCCCTATGGGAAAGATTTTTTTGACAACTATGTTGAAGCCAAGGTAGCAACTCCAGCTTGGTCAATATTATGCACATTTTGTGGTGGACTATCACTACATGACTTAGCTTTGTTTGACTAAAATAAATGCTTTCTAGCAGCAATGTACAGTCATCCAATTTATTTTATATTTCAATACATACATTTTGGTATGTATTAACTCTTTAATTTCAACAGATACTGTAGTTTAGTTTTTAGACAGCCCAGCATCACCTTGTTGTTGTTTCTGTTTTTTGAAGTACTTGGATTCAATAAAGCAGCTAAGCCAAGCCAAGTTTGCTGGATTCTGAAGGTAGCCATTTATCTTAGTTATGATAATGGAAAGTATCAATATACTGTATAATCATATACAAATATTTTTTGTGAAAATCAGTAAAAATGTTTAACCTTGTTGTAAAATATGTCCACAGCTACCGCAGGAGATGATAGCAAAAGTGCTTTTGGAGGTCATTCTTGGTTCAGGAGATATAGCATATTTGACCCTTTCTTTGGTTTGCCGGACATTTCAAAAGACAGTGTGCCAAAACAGTTTCCGGGAAAAGGCACATTTCTTATGGATATTGAGTAAGAAATACAATTTTAAATATTTTTAAGGTCAAAACGTATGAAGCATACTTATTTTTGGCCAAATGTTACTTTTGCCTTATTAGATATTTTATTTTTTTAATACAGGTGTGGACCATAAGTTGTATGACCACTCGGAGTCTTACCGCCGGGACATGTCCACTATGTTTTCGATTTCTACATGCCAGTCTTGCCAAATCCAATTCAAAGAGTGTTCAGGTTGGCGTTTATTTTAATTTTAATTTAAGTCAAACTTAATATGGAAGATTCCAAACTAACAGCTAATGCATAATATAATACATTTAAATGATATAAAGTATTAATATTACTTTACAGGCTTTTTTAGATGCGATTTGTCTATTTATTCAGGTTACGTTGCAGAGGGAAAAAGAGGTGTTATTCGGGCAATCTACTTTGTGTCATTTATTATACTCTCAATTAATTTTTTGACAGATATTGTAACGGGTCTGTGCATATTTTGGTAATTCAATTTTCATTTCAGAAAACGTAATACTCCTTATCTCAACAACTGAAACTTAAAACGGCTTTTATTCATGCGACAGGAAGTTGCCATTTAGCCTACAAAGTAAGAGTGCTTTTGAGGACTGTGTGTAGGAGAGTGGTAAAAAGTGCAATCCTAGTGTGTGTGGGCGTGGCCTTGGTCGCGTGCGTCTCTGTGTGCTATGAGATGGCAGGTAGGCATAAAATTATTTAATTCAAGAGGCTTCATTTTTTTCTTCATACACTCAACAAAAATATAAACGCAACATTTTTGTTTTTGCTCCCATTTTTCATGAGATGGACTTATAGATCTAAAATTCATTCCAGATACACAATATTACCATTTCTCTCAAACATTGTTCACAAATCTGTCTAAATGTGTGATAGTGAGCACTTCTGCTTTGCTGAGATAATCCATCCCACCTCACAGGTGTGCCACATCAAGATGCTGATCTGACATCATGATTAGTGCACAGGTGTGCCTTAGACTGTCCACAATAAAAGGCCACTCTGAAATGTGCATTTGTTTGCTTTATTGGGGGCTTGGGGACTCAGAACCAGTCAGTATCTGGTGTGACCACCATTTGCCTCATGCAGTGCAACACATCTTCTTCGCATAGAGTTTATCAGATTGTCAATTGTGGCCTGTGGAATGTTGGTCCACTCCTCTTCAATGGCTGTGCGAAGTTGCTGGATATTAGTGGGAAGTGGTGCACGCTGTCGTATACGCCGGTCAAGCACATCCCAAACATGCTCACTGGGTGACATGTCCGGTGAGTATGCTGGCCATGCAAGAACTGGGACATTTTCAGCTTCCAAGAATTGTGTACAGATCCTTGCAACATGGGGCCGTGCATTATCTTGCTGAAACGTGAGGTGATGTTCATGGATGTATGGCACAACAATGGGCCTCAGGATCTCATCACGGTATCTCTGTGCATTCAAAATGCCATCAATAAAATGCACCTGTGTTCTTCGTCCATAACAGATGCCTGCCCATACCATAACCCCACCACCACCATGGGCCACTCGATCCACAACATTGACATCAGCAAAGCGCTCACCCACACGATGCCACACACGCTGTCTGCCATCTGCCCTGAACAATGTAAACCGAGATTCATCCGTGAAGAGAACACCTCTCCAACGTGCCAGACGCCATCGAATGTGAGCATTTGCCCACTCAAGTCTGTTACGGCGACGAGCTGGAGTCAGGTCAAGAACCCGATGAGGACGACGAGCATGCAGTTGAGCTTCCCTGAGACGGTTTCTGACAGTTTGTGCAGAAATTGTCTGGTTATGCAAACCAATTGTTTCAGCAGCTGTCTCAGTGGCTGGTCTCAGACGATCTTGGAGGTGAACCTGCTGGATGTGGAGGTCCTGGGCTGGTGTGGTTACACGTGGTCTGCGGTTGTGAGGCCGGTTGGATGTACTGCCATATTCTCTGAAACGCCTTTGGAGACGGCTTATGGTGGAGAAATGAACGATGCACGAGCAACAGATCTGGTTGACATTCCTGCTGTCAGCATGCCAATTGCACGCTCCCTCAATGCTTGTGGCATCTGTGGCATTTTGCTGTGAGACAAAACTGCACATTTCAGGCTGGCCTTTTATTGTGGACAGTCTAAGGCACACCTGTGCACTAATCATGATGTCAGATCAGCATCTTGATGTGGCACACCTGTGAGGTGGGATGGATTATCTCAGCAAAGCAGAAGTGCTCACTATCACACATTTAGACAGATTTGTGAACAATGTTTGAGAGAAATGGTAATATTGTGTATCTGGAATGAATTTTAGATCTTTAAGTCCATCTCATGAAAAATTAAAGCAAAAACAAAAGTGTTGCGTTTATATTTTTGTTATATATATATATATATATATATATATATACAGTATCTCACAAAAGTGAGTACACCCCTCACATTTCTTCACATTTTTCTTTATATCTTTCCATGGGACAACACTGAAGAAATGACACTTTGATACAATGTAAAGTAGTCAGTGTACAGCTTGTATAACAGTGTAAATTTACTGTCCCCTCAAAATAACTCGACACACAGCCATAAATGTCTAAACTGCTGGCAACAAAAGTGAGTACACCCCTTAGAAAAAATTTACAAATTGGGCCCAAAGTGTAAATATTTTGTGTGGCCACCATTATTTTCCAGCACTGCCTTAACCCTCTTGGGCATGGAGTTCACTAGAGCTTCACAGGTTGCAACTGGAACCCTCTTCCACCCATTTATGACAGCATCACAGAGCTGGTGGATATTAAAGACCTTGCGCTCCTCCACCTTCCGTTTGACGATGCCCCAAAGATGCTCAATAGGGTTTAGGTCTGGAGACATGCTTGGCCAGGCCATAACTTTTACCCTCAGCTTTTTTAGCAAGCCACTGGTCGTCTTGGAGGTGTGTTTGGGGTCGTTATCATGTTGCAATACCTCCCTGCGGCCCAGTTTACGAAGGTTGAGTGCACATGGTCAGCGTCGTACACAGAGGTTGGCTTTGGAAAATAGACGTATGAATGCTGCCAGCATTGCTGAAGGGCTTGAAGGGGTGGGGGGTCAACCTGTCAGTGCTCAGACCATACGCCGCACTCTGCATCATACTGGTCTGCATGGCTGTCATACCAGAAGGAAGCCTATTCTAAAGATGATGCACAAGAAACCCCACAAAAAGTTTGCTGAAGACAAACAGACAAACAAAAATGTATTTTGGTCTCATCAGACCACAGGACATGGTTGCAGTAATCCATGTCCTGTGGTCTGATGAGACCAACATACATTTATTTGGTTCAGATGGTGTTAAGAGTGTGGAGCGGCAACCAGGTGAGGAGTACAAAGACAAGTGTGTCTTGCCTAGAGTCAAGCATGGTGGTTGGAATGTCATGGTCTGGGGCTGCATGAGTGCTGCCAGCACTGGGGATCTACATTTCATTGAATTCTAACATGTACTGTGACATACTGAAGCAGAGCATGATCCCCTCCCTTCATAAACTGGGCCGCAGGGCAGTACTGCAACATGATAACGACCCCAAACACCCCTCCGAACGACCACTGGCTTGCTAAAGAAGTTGAGGGTAAAGGTTATGGACTGGCCAAGCATGTCTCCAGTCTTAAACCCTATTGAGCATCTTTGGGGCATCCTAAAACGGGAGATGGAGGAGCGCAAGGACTCTAATATCCACCAGCTCCTTGATGTCGTCATGAATGGGTAGAAGAGGGTTCCAGTTGCAACCTGTGAAGCTCTAGTGAACTCCATGCCCAAGAGGGTTAAGGCAGTGCTAGATAATAATGATGGCAAAACAAAATATTGACACTTTGGGCCCAATTTGGACATTTTTTCTTAGGGGTGTACTCACTTTTGTTGCCAGCAGTTTAGACATTAATGGCTGTGTGTCGAGTTATTTTGAGGAGACAGTAAATTTACACTGTTATACAAGCTGTACACTGACTACTTGACATTGTATCAAAGTGTCATTTATTCAGTGTTGTCGCATGGAAAGATATAATGAAATATTTGAAGAAATGTTAGGGGTGTACTCACTTTTGTGAGATACTGTATATATATATATATATATATATATATATATATATATATATATGTGTGTGTAAGCATTACCAATCGTTGGTCCTCTCTTCCTCTTAGCGGGAGAAAAATCACCCGCCGTCTAACTCCTCAAATGAGATAAACAATAAAAAACAGCAACGTGGTGCTCAATCTTCATAACTTTATTCATACTGTTACTGGACTAGAATATTGTTGTACACTTTCCACCACTGCCATGCAACCAACCCTCTGATGGCGGGTTATGGTAGTACTGAGGGGGAGTGCAACAGCCAACCTGGGTCGTTTTCTGCATGTCATTCCCCTCTCTGCCCCCATTTCATCTGTTTCTCCAAACTGTCTAAAAATAGTCGTAAATCTAAATCTGCATATGTTTCCAGCTTCAAAAAGTGTGTGTGTTTTAAAGTCCCACTGTTGCTCTTCCCAGTGACTTCGCAGCATTATCTTGACCCTGTTTTGTTCCCAACCTCATTGCTGACTGTGCTCCTCTTTATAGCGCTTTAGAGCTGCCAGCAGCTTGTAGTGCCTGGATGTCTCACATATCACTGTTGACTGATGGGCAGCTCTTAGTCAAACCCTACGGGGGGATCTTAGTGCTACTCACGGCCTGAGAGACACAGACAAGACTGATGGAGGTCTGAGGTGTACGGATCAACCAGGCTGCAATCGACACCCAGCAGACCCAATCCTCTACTGCCCCATTTGGGATTTTGTGAAGCACTTTATGTTGACTTGGCTGTGTATGAAAAGTTAAAGGTTTTTTTGATGGTATTGACAGTATGTTAAATATTAGCAGATGCTGTGAGCTACTAAGTGTTTTGGTGTGGCAGACAGGCAGGCAAACAGGACCCAAATGCAAGACGTAGTAGCAAAAGAATATTTATTTAGCTCAAAAGGCAACAAAAAAGGCCAACAGGCAAAAAAGTCCAGGCGTACAGGTAACAAAAGTAATGCACGGAACAGAGGGAACATACAGGACAAGGACTCACCACCAACGACACGAAAAACCATAATGCACAGACAAGGAACAAAGGAATGACAAGGGGTATGTAGACTAGACACAACGAGACACAGGTGTAACACATTAGGGGAGGGAGCAGTAATCAAACAGGAGGGAAGCTTGCCGTGGAAAGACAACATAGTGTAGCAGAAGCACACAAAAAACGGCTCTTAAGAGCCACCCACTCTGTTCGATTGAGCAAACTTCTTGCAATTTGTACATAACATAAAATATGTTTTCTTATTCAAGCACTAAAGGTAAATATGTGTACATTGTAAGTAGTAGTTGTGTTCACATTCACAGGTATGTTTAATGTAAGAATATGGTTCAATTGAACTCACACATAATTTAGAAACCAGTAAGAACAAGTAGAAAGTAAAATGCACAAGCTTTCTGTATTCAGTCCTGTTAACTGTACTTATTTATATTTAAATAAAACAAAATAAATTAATTGAAAATCCAAGTGGAGTTATATTTATTTATTTTGTATATTTTATGTGTTGATCAGAAAAAAGCGAACATACATATTTTTATGACTCACCAGTTAAGCCGACCTCCTCCGCCACAGCCCTCCACGCCACTTCCTTCTTTGTCCGGTTCCCGGTAGCCGTAAAGGCTTGTATCATATAGGACCGGGTGCCGGCAAACGACTATAATAATCTGGTCGTCCATTGTTGTTTCATGACGTCAGAGTCAGTGTCAACGCTGATAGGCTTTCGCTTCAAAATCTCACACAAACTTTTGAGCGGTAGACATTGTGTTCGCGCCACGCCAAACGCATCATTCGCGTCTGTGCATTGACTTTGTATGGAAAGTGACCGCCCCAAACGCGTTTGGTGTGGACACAGCATAGAAATGTGGGACCATCGGGCTGTGGGAACATAGACACAGTCCCGGTGGTTATGGTCTTAAGAGTCACTTCATCCTATTGTCAGGTTCCTGTCTCCACCTGTGCCTCTCCAGTCTGCCCGAGGCGTTCTTCTCTGGTTGACATGAGTAGTTTGTCCCATCGCTCGTTCCTGGTTCCACAGTCCACCATTTAGGGAGAGTCCAGATTAGGGGTGTGCACGTGTACACATGTACACGTGTAACCGTTTATTAAATCATAACCGTTTAGGAAAAATCAATAAACGAAAACCGTTTAAAAAAAAAATCTTTAAATTTAAAATTTTCTTTTTTTCAAAGTTTTTAAATATGTTCTGGAGACACACATTTATTGATTTTACATCACTAGTAGGCCGTGCCGGTGCTCGACTCACAGCCACGGAAGAGTGATGAAAGATAACCTAAAGATTAAAGTTACTCGGTTGACGTGAACTAAGCTCGTAAGTAGCCCGAACTTTATAACACCTGTTCAACCTGCATGAACGTGGACATGTAGAAAGCGATAGGCTATATTAATCAGGAAATGAATGAAGCGCGATAATTAAGGCACACATGTCAGGCGAACGTGTGTGTGTGTGTTTGTGTTTGTGTTTGTGCCATGGACCTATTATAAGAGGTGTGTAAACGAGCGTAGTTCATTTCAACTGTGTGTTTACAGGCGAACGAACGCGTGTGTGTGTGTGCGCGCCTACAGGATGGCGGGCACGCGAAGACAATGACGTCACGGTTAACCGTGTACACGAAAAAAATTCCGTCGTGTACACGGTTAGACATTTTTGTAAACGTTCACACCCCTAGTACAGATGTACTTTTATGTGGCTGATAGGTGGAAGTATAAAATGTTAGCAGTTTCAAAATATAAGCATGCCATGTGTGAAATCAAATCACAAAATTAAAAATTTCTAAAATCACGCAATTATATGTAAAAATACCAAAACCAACAATGTTAATACATTAACCTTTCTTCGCCCTGTGACCCAGCAAAAACAAAACTTGCATTCATACTCAAACATAACAGTCGACACAATGACTTGATTGTTCATAGCAATGAACCAGAGAATTACTCCCTGAATCTTCAGCTCCCCTCGACACCAAAAAGCAAACATACAGTGGGGTCAATGTTCCCACACTTTTAAGATGTATTATTTTTTTTCAAAATAAGCCCTTTGTTCCTGAAATTGGTGATCAGGTAAAGGCATCACAGCTGGGTGATTAGGGGGCAGGGAGAGGTTAGAATAGGAGTGACACACACATACAGACATACAGTCATATGAAAAAGTTTGGGAACCCCTCTCAGCCAGCATTATAATTGACTCTGCTTTCACAAAAAAAAAGATAAAAGTGGTATGTCTTTAATTTACCAGGAACAGCTAAGTACTGGGATGTTTTCCAAACAAAGATTTTTTGAAAAGCAGTATTTGGTTGTATGAGATAAAATAAAATGTGAAAAACTGGCTGTGCAAAAATATAGGAACCCTTGTGGTTTTGTTGATTTTAATGCCTGTAACAGCATGTAAAACTGATGACTTCAAACACAAAGTTGGTTGGATTATGTTGTTAAGCCTTGAACCTCATAGAAATGTCTGTTTAATCATGAGAAAAGGTATTTTAGGTGCCTAAATGCAAGTTGCACTTCTCTTTGACTCTCTGCTGAAGTGAGACAGAATGGCATTATCAAAGCAGTTCCCAAAAGATCTGAAAAACAAAGATTGTTCATTGTCATGGTTTAGGGGAAGGCTACAAGAAGCTTTCCCAAAGGTTTCAATTGTCAATTTCGACTGTAGGGAACGTTGTCAGGAAATGGAAGGACACAGGCACAGTGGCAGTTAAACCCAGGCATGGCAGACCAAGAAAAAAACAGGAGCGGCATAGGTGGAGGATTGTGAGAATGGTTGCACACAACCCACAGATCACCTCCAAAGACCTGCAAGAACATCTGGCTGCAGATTGTGTATCTGTACATCGTTCAACAATTCAGTGCAATTTGCACCAAAACATCTGTATGGCCGGGTGATGAGAAGGAAGCCCTTTCTGCGCCCACGCCACAGATACAGTTGCATGGAGTATGCAAAAGCTCATTTAGACAAGCCAGATTCATATTGGAAGAAAATGCTTTGGACTGATGAGACAAAAATTAAGTTATTTGGTCTTTATAAAAAGCGCTTTGCATTGCGAAAGAAGAAAACTGCATTCCAAGAAAAACACCTGCTACCTACTGTTAAATTTGGTCATGCTGTGGCCACTTCAGGGACTGGGGCCCTGGTTAAAGTCGATAGTTGGATGATTTCAACCCAGTTTCAACAGATTATTCAGGATAATGTTCAAGCATCAGTAACAAAGTTGAAGTTGCGCAGGGGTTGGATATTCCAACAAGACAATGACCCTTAACACAGTTCAAATTCCTGCAGAGGGAAAAGTACAATGTTCTAATATGGCCGTTGCAGTCCAATGACTTGAATATCATCGAAAATCTATGGGATGATTTGAAGCGGGCTTTCCATGCTCGGCAGCCATCACATTTAACTGAACTGGATCGCTTCAGTAAGAATGTTAAAAATACCTACATCCAGGATCCAGACACTCATCACAGGCTACCAGAGGCGTCTAGAGGCTGTTATGTTTGCAAAAGGAGGCTCAACTAAGTACTGATGTCATTTTTCTTTTGGGGTGCCCAAATTTATGCACCAGTCAAATTTTGTTATGATGCCTATTGCCTATTTTCTATTATTCCAATAAACAAAATGACACTGCTGAATTGCTTCTGTTTCCCTAAGGTATGTCTTATATGAAAAGGAATTTGCTTCTTTGAAATCCCAGCTAATGATGAACAAAAATCCCCAAAATTAGAAGGGGGTCCCAAAATTTTTCATATGACTGTACATACTGTTCTCTATTATTGTATAGTTAGATTACTTAGAAATGTGGGACCATCGGGCTGTGGGAACATAATGTAGCATTTGGCAGGGCCAGACACTTCCCTCAGATGTAGATAGACCAGGGCTAAAAGAAAAGTGAATATTGGACATAACTTAACCGGCTGTAAATGAATGATTGTTGGTCCATAACTGCTTACATGTGTAAATATGGAACCGTCTGCTCACAAGTTCAACATATCAATTTCAAAGGTGGTGATGGGTCAATGTTGTATTCACAATCTGCTTCTGCAGCAACCCCCAAACAGTATCGGTGAATGCAGGTTTAATTACAAATATATAAGGTATTGTACTTCCATCCCACTCAAGATAAATTGATATCGTTCCCCTGACTTTTCTGCTAGCGCCACCGGTACTTTTCAAAAGGTCTAGATAGATGGTCTTTATTGACCCGGAATAAGATTTATTTCCTCAGCCACTACGTATTCCACACTTGCACTTGTTGGATTGCCATATAAACTTGTACTGACTTTCAGAAAATTGCAGAGGATGAATTCTAACAGCACGAAGGATTCCCTTAACCTTTTCCTTTTATTACAATTTACCGTGGTAGCAGCATGGATATTAGGATGACAATATCAGTCTGTCTGTTACACAACCACTGTGCCTATTTTTATTCTATTGTATTATATTCTTTTATACTTATAATCACAAATGAAACCAAAAATAATGACAGTAAAAAGTGCCTAGTTAAATTACATGGCAGTTCTTCTCTGCAGGTGTATAGGAAGTAGCTGTAATAAATAAGGTAGTCATATCGGTTGCAGTATAACTTTACAATACAATAGGAGAACAATGGTATTAATTGTAGCTGCAGTATTATCTGGAGTATAACTTCTCATTGAAATAATAACTTGTAAATATTAACTGCAGTATTGGCAAGAGTCGTACTTAACATTCCAAAAATATATTTTATCAAAATTAGCTGCAGTATTATATATATATATTTCAGATATTTCAATTCAGTATTATAATATATTAGTAAAGAAAAGTAACACAGAGACATTATATTTGTGGTTTGTAAAAAGGGTTTATTTTCAAAATATATCAATGTAAGCTTATGTTTCAACACACAAACATAAATCAATAGTTTAGCATTCATAATTGAATACTTGGCAAGATAATCATCTACCGGACCTATACAGGCCATCGGCTGATACCCCTAACTGTACTTCTTGCCAGTATATCGTTAAATTTGCGGCAGTGGCGAAGTAGGTAGGGAGTTCGCCTCTGGTGTGCAGGGTCGGAGGTTCGATCCCCCGTCTCCCCGCCACATGTCGAAGTGTCCCTGGGAAAGACACTGAACCCCAAATTGCTCCCGATAGTTAGCTTATGGCGCTTTTCCACCGCATGGTATCAGCTCGACTCGACTCGCATTTTTGGCGTTTCCACCGCAATTTCATGGTACCTGGTACCTGCTAGCGGCTGCTTTTTTAGTATCACCTCGCTCTAGGGACCAAGCGAGCTGAGTCGAGCTAAAAGGTGACGTCCGCAGACGGCCGGCCACTGATTGGCCAGAGAGTGTGACGAAGTCACAAGAGCGACATAAAGCAACAGCGCCGCAGCCAATATCTTCTAGTTCGTCAACATGCCAGCTAAAAGTAATAATAGGTCTTCGCCGTGGTCCACTTCTGAGGTGCAGACGCTTCTGTGTCTTGTGGCCGAGGATAAAATACAAAAAGAGCTGGACGGAGCCACCCGCAATGAAAAGGTGTACAAGGAGGTCGCCAAGTTGATGGAAGAGCATGGTCACTTCAGGACGTACGTTCAGTGTCGTGAAAAGCTTAAAAAGCTTAAAAGCGACTACAAGGCCATTAAGGACCAGAACGGCAGGAGTGGGTCCAACCGTAAATCATGGAGGTGGTACGACCAAATGGACGCCATTTACGGGCACAGACCGGCGAACAACGGGAGGGAGAGTGGCATCGACTCTGCCATGGGTTTGTTGGAGGCCATTGATAATGATGGTAAGTGTTTTTATGAACCCAGTCCATAGTCTGCTTGAAAGCAACATTCGATATTACTTATCCCATTAGTAGGCGGCTCTTTTTTTGAACAAACATGGATATTTTCACCCTTAAACTTTTGTAAATGTAACAACGCTTATCTCCTCTGTACGCGGTGAGCTCGCTTGTTATTAGCATTCAACGCTAACTCCATGCTATTTTATGTTTTGACTTGGTAGGAAGCTCATTTTGGAACACAGACGCATGTGAACTGTTATGTTAATTTTGTTGTTATTTGCCATATGGTGTGCACTGTGCATTTACTTATGTTGTGCATGTACACTTTTTGTTCAAGACTTCCTTTGTACAACCGAAGAAGGCAGTTTGGTCAGTGATGAAGCACCTTCGACACCGCCCAGAGAACCACCTTCTCCATCGTCCAGCACCACTAGTACCACTGGTAAGAAATAGTTCACATCATCTAGCTTTAAGCTTCAATTGTATTTTCCCAATACATTTTTTAAAACTTGCTTTGGTTAACCACCTCCCATTTCTACCTCTCTTCATTGTTGTCTAGGCAAGAGAAAAAGAAGCCTGTCTCAACAGGAGCACTCAGCTCAGGTGGCGGACTGTCTCAAAGCCATGCACGCTGGTGACATGGCTCAACAGGAGGAGACCCGGGCCCAGCGAGACAGCCACCTCCAGCTGCTTCTCAATGATGCCCGAGAAGCGAGGGAGCAGGAAGCTGCGTTGAGAAGAGAGGAAGCTGCGTTGACGAGAGTGGAGAATGCGGAGTTCAACAGATCATTCCTGGGTGTGTTGGGCCAGATTGCTGAGGCAATGCGTGACCGACGCGTGTGAACTCTCCCATCCCCAGTTTATTATATATATATATATAAATATATTCCACTTTTTTGTAAATAGTTTATATTCCACCTTTTTGTTTGAAAGTTTGCTGTGCTGCACTGATTTGCTCTTATTGTTTGTTAATAAATTATAAGTGACTTATGTGATTGTTTCATGATTTTTGTAATTCATCTGTCATTACAATGGTAGGAAAAGTCATTACACACTAAATGAATAACTAGTAATTGTTCTTTACCCTCTTTTGGATTGCATCTTATGAGGTGCTGTCTGTAAAAAAATTGTATTTGGGGGAGGTAATGTCATAGTGATACGTTCAATATAATCCTGTAAAATGTGGCAATAGGAAGTCTAATAACATATGGTAATGTCATATACTGGGGCATAATGTGGCAAAGTTATAAAAGGTATTGAAAAATATCACGCCTGTGGAGGGAGATTAGCCAGCCTGACTATACATCTGAATGAGGACAATGCTCTTGCAGACAGCCTGCCCCGCCTACGATTATAATATCAATGTATATCTCAAACTGTCTCCCCCTCCTCTTGTAAAGTAAAGTGGGTCATTGACGAGTACTCAGACCAGTCTCCCCTACTCAGATCAACCTGACCTCTCCCATGTTTACACGCCCAACCTGGGTGAATCTTTGCAAAGAAGCTGCATCATATTCTAAAAGAGATATTTTACCAAATAATAAATTATGTTTAAATATAAACTTTAGTGATAGCACCAGTGCTGTCCTTTTTCCCTCTAATATATTCATTACGGTTCAGAAAGGAACCAGCACCAAGTTCACATTTTTTAAAAGGTGTTTAGTGCATTTTCCCCGTCAAATGTTTTTATCACACGACTATTATTATTCTTAAATGTTTTAATCTTTTAGCATTTAATGCCAGTAAATCTTGGTAACCTTTACAAATATGATAAAACAAAAGTGGAGACATATATGAAAAGTACAAAAAGTTTAATGTTCTCACAATAAAATACAAATACAAAAGGTGAAGTGTATATACACATGGTAAATTCTAATATCTTAATTATTCTCCAACAAGAACTGCATTAGACCCTCCCGTACATTGATGCCCACTACATCCTGTGCCACTGCCACCCCAGGCTCAGCAGCTGCTGCTGGTTGTACATCCAACTCGGTCTCATAAGTCTCTCCATGATTTTCACAAAGGTTGTGCAGAGCACAGCAAGTCATAACCATAGACTTCACCAGTTGGAGATCAGAGTCGTTCCTTTTCAGGAGGCACCGCCACCTTCCTTTAAGCCGGCCAAAAGCGTTTTCAACAACCACCCGTGCTCTACTGAATTTTCTGTTGAACATTTGCTTTTCTGCTGTAAGTCGTCCTGTGTCTTGGAAGGGTTTCAAGAGCCAGTTCTGCAAAGGATATGCTGAGTCTCCTAGGATGTAATAGCCAGCAGTCACCCCTCCAATGTTCCTGGTGCGAGCTGGGAAGTGGTGCCCTTGGCTGGCTAACTCCCACAGTATGGACACTCTCAGAACCCTGGCATCATGCATGCTCCCTGCCAGTCCAGCAAACACGTTCCAAAACAGCCCCTTTCCATCGACAACACCTTGAAGGAGGATGGAGTGCCAGCCTTTACGATTAAAGAAGTCACAGTGATGGTCCTGTGGTGCAAGGATTGGTATGTGGGATCCATCGATAGCACCAACACAGTGTGGGAGCCCCCACCTGTTCTCAATGTAGGCAGCCATTTCGCGGAACTTCTCCTCGTCTGGAAAACGGATTTGTTCTGGCACCAACAATGTCTCTGCTGCAGCACAAAAATCCTGCACACACCGGCACACAGTTGTGATGCTGACTCCAAAAAGATGTCCAATACTCCTATACTCAGAGCCAGTAGCGAGCTTCCACAGTGCAATGGCCACTCTCTTCTTCAGGGGCACACATCCGCGATAATTGGTGTCTTGCCGCTCCAAAACTGGACGCAGTTTGTTGGACAAGAAGCCAAACGTTTCTTCAGACATCCTGAAGTTCTCCACCCACTGCTCGTTTGTGAAGCCGGGAACAATCACATCCCACCATTCTGAGGATCGGTTGTGTGCCCAGACCGACGGTTTGCGGCGGAAATTTTGTGACGAGAGTAGCATCTGAAACACACACACACAGGCTACATATTTTAGTACTTATAGCAATGGCTTGCAATCGTTTAAACGTTGTACACTGGACTTATTTTGTACGAGCTAGCTAGCATTAGCAACCGTTAGCTTACCTGCATTCGTCTTTTCTTGGAGGCTTGATTCCTCTCATCTTCGGTTTCACACTGTTGGATATACTCCAACACTCTCCGGGACTTTTCCAGTGTATTTTGTCTCGCCGCGTGCAGCCTTTTCTGACGCTCTTCTCTTTTGTGTCTGACAAAAAACACCAGACCGAGCAGCACGAATACCATCGCATCGATGTCCTCCATTGTTGTTGTTATGTGGGTTCTGTCCATGTGTGGGTTGCGTTGGTGTTATTTACGTCGCGTACAAAAATACGTCACAGCCCTTTCGCCGACGACCCCGCCCACGTCCAGGAGGTACTATTTTCGGTGGAAAACCACCCGTGTTACTACCAAACCGAGTTGAGTGCCTAGTGCTAAGCCTACCCTGCGTGGTAGCTGCTGCTATCGGTGTATGAATGTGTGTGACTGGGTGAATGTGTACAAAAACAATGTAAAGCGCTTTGGGTCTGTGATAAACGGAGATATAGCGCTATACAAGTCCATTTACCATAAATCATACATAAATACATACAGAAAGTCCAATATTGAATATTAGTTATTGTATAATGCCAATTTAATTCAAATATGCATACAATAAGGATTCTAATAATTAAATAAACAACAAGAAAGACACCTTAAATCCTATTTTATTTATGTTAAATAGGAACTCGGGACTCTGGCTTGGCTTGGTGCTCAATGTATTGTGTTTTGATGTGGGTGTTTGCGCGCTCTGAGGCGCCCTAATGGCCATTTATTTGTTTGTTTGCAACTGTTGTTATGTATTTGTAGTCTTGTAACTGTACTTTTACTGTATTTGAGTGAATGTGATGATATGTTGTTTGTGTGTTCAGATTTTAATTGGACCCCAGGAA
Source organism: Ammodytes marinus (assembly GCF_949987685.1). Lineage (NCBI taxonomy): Eukaryota > Metazoa > Chordata > Actinopteri > Uranoscopiformes > Ammodytidae > Ammodytes > Ammodytes marinus. The sequence goes on along the minus strand of NC_137224.1, from coordinate 21,254,899 downwards.
GACTAGTCTGCCGCTTCTGCGTCAACTAATGGGGATCCACAATAAACAGGGAAACAGTTATAAATAAATGAGTTCATGAGCCTTGTTTTTCAAGTTAGGCCAAAATACAGTATACTGGACTGTGGTTGGTTGTTGCAGTTGAGAAAAGCTGACAATAGCCTCTGGACTGAAACAAATCCTGGATGGCGTTTTTCCCTGGTGCACGAAGATCTTGATTAAAGCCTCCACATACTATGACAGGCTGACAATTCATCGAGTCCAAGAGGCTGCATGTGTAGTAATTTCTCACATTGGGGCAACATTTATGTAGCGGTCACAAGTGGTTCAGATTAATTTTGCTATTAGAAATTATCTGAAGATTAATAATACCTTAATCATTTATTAAAGTTCAAGTTTGGGGCACCAGCTCTCCACTTAGGAGTGCAAAATAGCAAACATTTCTCGTTTTATCAATGGTTTAAAATGAATGTTGATTAAGTCTAGTGATCAGTTCAAATAAATAAATTTTAATAAAACCTAGTTTAATTATCACTATAAAATCTAAGAATAAATAAATTATTAATGAGTTCACAAATCTGATAATATATCCACAGTACTGAAGGTTAATGAATTATTGACGTGCAGAGGTTGACATACCATAAAATATCCACACAAATGACTGACAGACACTTCTAGTTACAAATAAGTATAAATAAGTTTATTTTAATAACAATGAACTTAAGGTAACATCATCCAAATATACCAGCAGAGAAACAAGTAATAAAAAGAAGAAACGTCTAGAAAAATGTACCTCTGTACAAAAATGTCTGTAGGGGTCAGTATGTGTGTGTGTGTGTGTGTGTGTGTGTGTGTGTGTGAACCAAATGGTGAACTACAAGGCAGGAGTTTTAGAGAACTACCAAAATGGCGGACAATCACGTGAAACAATAAATCATAAAACCAAAATGCGGGAAGCTTGAATTCCACGCGATCTTTAACTTTACAATTACAGTCAACACTTGTGTATACGTTAACACTACAGGAGTGGAATCGAACGTAACGTGAGAGTGTGTGAGAAAGAGAGAAATAGATAGTGAGCGCAATAGCACACAGGGAGAGGGAGAGAGGAGCGGAGGGGTGTTAACAAAGGCACCAACAGTAGCCTATTCCAAGTAAGGCAAGGCAAGGCAAGGCAATTTTATTTATAGAGCACATTTCAGGCACAGGCTTCACAGGGTTAAAATCAAATAAAGAATACAAATACAAAAAAAAGGAACACATTTAAAACATGGATAAAAATACAACATTTAAATAAAAGAATTAAAACATTTTACCAAAAAAAAAAAAGAAAAAAAAAATTACAGGTTAAAAGGGAAACAAGAACGTTTTGAGACCCGATTTAAAAGAACTGAGAGTCTCAGCGGACCTCAGACTCTCTGGCAGTCCGTTCCAGACATTGGGCGCATAAACGCTGAATGCCGCCTCTCCCTGTTTAGTCCTAGCTCTGGGGACTTTTAAAAGTAAGGGGAACAATTAACCCAAAAAGCACTTTTCCGTTGAGGAAAACGAAACATGAAAAGCACAGTAACAAACAATCAAAATCAAACAGTTTAGTGATCACTTTTCAAGTAAATCTATCTGCCCAGATAATTTAAGCCATTTTCTTACTCTGAGCCGCTCCAGCGACTCAAATCTCGTCCTTTTATGATTCCGGTGGGCGATTCCGCGATTAGGAAAAAAGACAAATATGAATTAAAGTCCAGTTGGTCTCGGTGCTTGCCAGCTTAAGAGACAATTCTGAGTCCGCGACCTCGGCGGGATCGGGGTGAATCAGAATAGTTGGCCCAGTCGACGTTGAGGAAAAGAAAGCGTGGGTCGCCTGCTCTCCTTGTGATCACAGGTTAAAAGAAAAAGAGTACCGGTGTTTCTCGCTTTGCTTCATTGAAGCCTTATAACAAAGTCAGTCAATCAGATTTTTACTGCGGCCAGCTGATAAATAAGAAAAACATCCTTTTGTTAACAAAGGAGGGAGAGTCCTTTGTTGCTCCAAAAACAGAGCATCCTCGATGTGTTACAAACAAATTTACGATCAAAAAGGAAGAGATTTGCTGTAAATGGCTTATTTTTACGACTCAGAAAAGGTTAAGCCTCCTGTGGACATGTGACCAACCACAGGGTAGGAGGAGGGGTCCAGTGACCTCTCCGGTAAGTCACACCTGGGGGTTTCTGTCACCAGATTCAAAACTGCAAGGGGAGGGGTGGCTTACATCCAGTTTATGCCTGAGCTGGGCCCCCCTGCTGTTCACCATGCGGTCAATCATGCTAAGCTATGTGTAGCCCTTTTATCTAAAAGCAGCCATATGGGTCCTGCTACACATGTTTGAAGGGAAAGCCTGCAGATTGAAACTTGGTCTGTACACAGTAGTGCTCTGACTGGAGCTTCCACTTTCAAAACTGCAAATTCAAGATCAGTCACATTGTGAACGGGCCTCAGCTTGAAGGCTTCTTCTGTAGTACATTGTCAATCCACCATCAGACTTTGTAGCCATGTCTGCTCTATTTGTGTATGACAATACGTCTGTTCCTCGCATGCATGTCATATTCTTCCAACTCTTAAGTTTGGGGGGGAAGAATGTTCCAGACAAATGGATTTCAGTAACACATAGAACGTCAGCAAGTCTGATTTTATAGTGGGATTTCATGTCCTCAATGTTTATTGAAAGTCCTTCAAAGTTGCGATGGATGATTGTCAGTGTTGGTCTGGTGTGGTCTGTTGATTGGCTAAAGTGCAATAGCGGTGCTGTAGTTTGGAATGAAGTCTTACTCATCTTCTCTGCTGCTTATGTGATATTTGGATCAGAATACATTTTATCTTCATTGAAGTTAATTATCTTTAGTCCTACAAGCGAGGTTGTGTGGCTTAGAGCAACATAGGCCATTTCCGCTTCAAAGACCCGCTTCAGGGAAACTACTGCTGAGGTCAAAGTCAATCCTGGCACTTTGTGCGCTGTGCATCCAAAGGCAAGTTGCATTGGGAACTGTCCGCGGACCAGTCCCCTTTTGCCAAGAGACTCTTCCAAATGGTCCAATGTACACCAATTCGTCTGTAGGGCCTTGAATTTTGCTTGTGAATTTTCTGTCCTGCTGTGGGGTTATTCAATTTAAGTCCAAGCAGCTTCACAGTGGATGGTCCATCATCAGTGGTGGTAACAATGTTGGCAATGGTTCCAAAGGTCCCATTTACAATCCTGTCCTCGATATCCACATTTCTTATCACATTGACCCATGCGCCTTCTGCAGCTTGTATTTTATTTAAGTCTTGTTTGTTGCCATTTCTAAAATTATTCTATCAACACAGACATTTACATCGATAGTCTGGCGTTATAATTGATTGGCCTCGGGTGTACTGTGGAGTGGGTAAGACTGTTTTAGTAGCAGGCTGGTATCCCCCCGATGCCGTGCGCTAGCTTAGCACGAGCGCACTCTGCAACTAGAAGGACTGAATTAAATGTGTTGAAAACGGTCTCCACTGATAAAGAACACCAAGGCTAACTTGGGAATAAGGCCCTATGTCTAAAATCCTGAACTACCCCTTTAAGGTGCGAACACACCAAACGCGTTGGGTGCGGTGGCCAAAGCGCCCAACGCACCTGATCTGGCACTTAGTCATTTTGTGTCAAAAAATTGTTCAACGCGCCCAACGTTGGTTCAACGCGCCCAGCTAGCCCAGCTAGTCTCCCCCGATATATTTATTCCCCTAATCAACCATGGCTGCGATCAGATGCGACCCGACACAACAGCGTTCATGTCCACACAAAAAAAAACCAACACGGCCAACAATTGTGCCAAAAGACAAATAAACAGCAACTGAACGGAACAAATAGCCTTAAAACAGCATTGCAGATTCACGCCACTCGGAAATGAACACAAACAGCAAGGCAGCACCATACCAAACACATTCACAGCAGCATTGTGCACAGGGCAGTAGAAAATAAAGGCAAGTAGCCTACATTAACCTACCTGGCTGTGACGGGACCGTGGCTGGCGTAGATATAGGCATAAACACCGGTGCTTCGCTGAACTCGTTGTGAAAGTTCCCCGGACTTGGCCGTTATGTTTGGGTTCATTGGCCGTTATTTGGCTTCATTATATGGAGGTGGTGGCCGCACACAACCGGGTGAGTTAACTAATGCTATCCGACCGGCGCTAACTTCGTTTATTGGCTAATGCACAGCCGCACATATTCACTGAATTAACCAGGAAGCCCATTCTCCTGGTTCACTTTCCCCACGTCTTGTAACCCAGAGCGGCTTTATACAGCACCAGGCAGCCAGCCGTAAATACATTTCCTCCTCGGTGTTGCCTCTGTGTTGTCCTCGGCTCCCACCGTCCTGTGACGTCGGGTCAAGCTCACCGCTGATTGGCCAACGCGGCTAAACGTCACGCGCTGGAGCGTTGAAAGTTCAATTTTTTCATCTCGGGCGTTGACGCTTTGGTGGTGCGTTGACGCTTTGGTAGCGCGGCTGCCGCGCCCAAAGCGCCGCTTTGCCGCGGCCAACGGATCCTCGCGCCAATGGTTCCCTATGCAAAAATAGGATTTTTCAACACCGCCACCGCACCCAACGCGTTTGGTGTGTTCTCACCTTTACTATTCAGCCTGGTATATGGTAACACTAAGTAGCTACCTATAGCTATACCACTTTTGTCTCAGTTATGCACTTGTGAGAGGAGAACAAGCACAACCTTAACACTGTGAGCACAGGAAGATATGTGCAATTTCTCCCTTTAGAAAGTGTCACATAGGTTACAACAATGGCAGTGATTCTGTAACATGGCAATAATGATTCATTTAAAAATTGATAAATTCAATAACAAACGTTGCCACCAAAATTGTAAAAGAAACCATTAAAATGTTCAAAATACCTGGGAAAGCTCAAAAAGGGCAGGCCACCGAGCTTTGATGTCAATCACTGGTGGTTTTTTAAAGATGACATCGTTCCTGCGCTGCGAGAAGGTGTTGGCCATCTTGTCGTCTATAACTTTCTTATTGTCCCTTTTTGTGCACTCGTACAGGAGCTCAACTCTCTCTTTTTCGAGGCTTTCTTCCGTTTCCCCATGAGGATGAGGTGGTAGGTAGTTTACCTCAGCTTTTTAAGTTTTTTTGCGGGAGTTGTTTCCGCCAGTGCCTTCCTTTTAAGGCTATTCACATTCACATTCACATTTTTTTTTTTTTTTTTTTAAATGGTACTGGAAAATATTTTTTTTTTTTTTGTTTAAACATTTTATTGAAGAAAATGAGGCAGTATGGTATACATTCAGAAACAGTTACCGTTAGAGGCATTTTCAGTTTTTTCCAAATTATGATTTCTTAACCCCTCCAATACCCACCCTCTTTCCCAGCTTCCTCAGCATAAAAAAAAAGACAGACAGACAGACAAGAGCAAACAGACAAGGACAGGATAGAACAGACAAGATAATTAAGCAAGTAAATAAATGATATAAAACAAAACCTTAAACAAAAAAGATACAAAGATTAAGTATAGTATTAAAGTATCTCAATATTGCATTAAGCAAATAATAGAATTGTTGCAGTACTTCACAGCTGGATTTTTTATTTTTTTTTAAACATGTTTTACACCACAGTGTTCAAAATATGTCACTCTTACAGGAGAGGGCAGGGTGGTGGACAGGCAGCAGCGCACAGATAATAATGTAATGCAAAGTAGTGTAATGTAATGTAAAGTATGTTTTGGGTTCTACTGTGCAATTTCACTCGCAGGCAGACGGTCAAAATAGCTAATCAACGGTTGCCAGTGACAATGGAATTTATCCGAGCAGCCTCTCAAAGCAAATTTAATTTTTTCCAATTTTAAAAAGGACATGATGTCACGAAGCCAAGATTTAGATGATGGGGGGAGGCGGGATTTCCATAAGAGCAAAATGCTCCTTCGAGCGATCAGAGAGGAGAAAGCAATTACATTGGATTGAGTATTTGTTGCAACATTTCCCTCCGGAAGTCTTCCAAAAATAGCTACATGAGGAGATGGTGGGATATGGATCTGCGCTATTTCAGAAATAACCTTAAAGAATGAATCCCAGAAAGTAAATAACTTAGAGCATGTCCAAAACATATGTGTAAGGTCACACGGTGAGAGCGAGCATCTATTACATTTGTCTTCAACCGTATCTGGGTAGATTTTAGAGAGCTTGGACTTGCTATAATGAATTCTGTGGAGCACTTTAAATTGAATGAGGCTAAGCCGCATACATGAAGAGGAAAGTTTTATATTTGTAAGGGCTTTACTCCAAAACTGATCAGAAAGGGTCACTTGTAGTTCGTCTTCCCAGTTCGATTTGATTTTTTCAATTGTTAATTCATTGGCTGGCAACAGTAGGTCATATAGATAGGAGACATGACCTTTGGGGGTGGTGTTAGCTAAGAGAACGTGGTCCATACCAGTTACGGTTGGGATAAGTGGGAATGCAGGCGAGTGAGTTCTTGCAAAATCCCGTAGTTGGAAATATCTAAAGAAATCCGAACTGGTTAATCCAAACATGGCTCGTAGCTGATTGAAACTTGCAAATGACCCTCCCACATACAAATATTTTAATGAACGCAGACCCCCTCTGCCCAGGAACGTAAAGCGTGGATCAATTCTGGCTGGTGCAAAGAGATGGTTTTTGCAGATGGGTGTTGATTGAGGAAGGGAAGACCACTTAAAATGTCCCCTTATTTGAGCCCAGATTTTCAGTGAGGCAACGACAAGGGGGTTAGACGTGTACTGTGAGTAAGGTAAGGGCAGGGTGCCGCATGCCAGAGCCTGCGGTGATGAAGATATACATGAATCAGATTCCAATTGGCACCAGCTGCTCTGTGGGGATGTAAACCAGAGTAAGAGTTTGTGCGCGTTTGCCGCCCAGTAATAAGATTGGAAGTTTGGTAAGCCAAGTCCACCTGAAGGTCTACTTTGCTGCATGGCAGCTTTGCAGATTCTAGGATGTTTACCCGCCCACATGAATTGAGAGACAACAGAGTCAATAGATTTGAAAAACGATCTAGGTAAAAAGATGGGAAGGCATTGGAAGAGGTATAGATAGCGAGGTAAAACGTTCATCTTAACTATTTGTACTCTCCCTGCTAGTGAAAGGGGTAAGTGGCTCCACCTTTGGAGGTCCAACTTAATTTTTGACGTGAGAGCTGCAAAGTTTTGTTCACGTAGGGACCTTAAAGATCGTGTAATGACGACACCTAAGTATTTAAACTCTGAGCTGGAAAACTGGAACGGGATAGACGATGCTGGGATGTCCAAGGCTGGCTGATTAATTGGAAAACATTCACTTTTTTGAACATTTAATTTGTATCCCGAAAAAGTGCTGAAGGAGTTAAAGGGTTAGTTCAGGATTTTGGACCTAGGGCCTGATTCCCAAGTTAGCCTGAGTGTTATTTATCATTGGAGACAGTTTTCAACACATTTCATTCAGTCCTTCCAGTTGCAGAGTTGGCTCGTGCTAGGCTAGCGCACGGGATTGGGGTCAAGCAGAGCTGCTACTAAAACAGTCTTACCCACTCCACAGTACACCCGAGGCTAATCAATTATAACGCTAGACTATCGATGTAAATGTCTGTGTTGATAGAATAATGTTAGAAATAAAAACAACCTCGCATTGCATGAATTGTCGCATTTTGAGGGACTACTTTCTCAGCAGAAGCGGAATTTTACTTTGCTATGTAACCGAATCACTACAGCAGAAAGTAAACAGAGCAGCATGGGACAGAAACTGAAACGAACGACTAGGCAACATGGTGCGTCAGTGTGCATCCAGGAATTGTACAAATAAACCCTACAGATGGACACCACAAAGTTTCCACAAATGTCCAGTGCAAGATCCAGAAAGGACGCAACTGTGGCTTGTTGCTGCTGGCTTGGACATCAGTACACCGGCGGAAACTGTTCGCGAACGGTGTATTTGTAGCGATAATTTCAGACCGGACGACTTCGAGAAAATAACAATAAGAAATCCCTGAAAACGAATGCGGTGCCATATCCGTCTTTTCAGATGCACCAACAGGCACTGATGAACAGGTAATAACTTTTGGTAGGCTACTCTAGCTAATAGCTTGCCCCTTTCATAATGTTAGCCTACTGATAGATTGATGATGACATGCATTTTGGAGAGTGACAACGTTAGCTAATGGTATAGCTACAGGTACCTGGCTGGGCTAATTGCAAACTCCCGTTGTTCTGTCCCTGTCCTCTACTGCAGCTCCAGCGGGGGCTGTCCGTCTCTAAAGACGCTCTTTCTCTTTCTGCCCTTTGAGCATCCATCTCTCCCAGTTCTTCATCAGTGTATTCCGGCTCGTACAGGTACGGTTTGGCGGATACAACAAATTCCTCATAATCATCTTCAAAAGCAGACGCATCGCTAAGTCCTCCAAACGTGGCCATATCTTGTTTATTGAATAGGCTAATAAAATTCCTTCGTGCACTGTAGGCTACTCTGCGTCTGTAGCAATGACAGCGGCAGGTGAAATACCTAGATCCGGTAACCTAGGTATCAGTCCGCCGCTGCCGCATATAAACACTGCTGCTGAGACACACCGAGTCTCTCAAAATGCAATATGCAAGGTTGGTTTTATTTCTAAAATTATTCTATCAACACAGACATTTACATCTGTAGTCTAGCGTTATAATTGATTAGCCTCGGGTGTACTGTGGAGTGGGTAAGATTGTTTTAGTAGCAGGCTAGGTTTGACCCCAATCCCGTGCGCTAGCCTAGCACGAGCCAACTCTGCAACTCGAAGGACTGAATGAAATGTGTTGAAAACTGTCTCCAATGATAAATAACACTCAGGCTAACTTGGGAATCAGGCCCTAGGTCCAAAATCCTGAACTAACCCTTTAAGGATTGATATGATCCGAGGAATACTAGACAACGGGTTCCTGACGTACAAAAGCAGGTCATCTGCGTAAAGGGAGACTTTGTGTTCTGTTCCCCATCGCTGGATGCCCAGAAAACCTCTTTCCATTTTAAGTGCTATCGAGAGTGGCTCTATGGCGATGGTGAAGAGAAGAGGGGAAAGCGGGCACCCCTGGCGCGTTCCACGTGAAAGGGGAAAAGACTTAGAACGAGTAGTATTTGTGCATACGGATGCTTGAGGAGAGGTGTAAAGCAATCGAATCCAAGATATAAAATTGCCTCCAAAGCCAAAACGCTGCAACGCAGTGAACAAGTAGGACCACTCCACCCTGTCGAAGGCTTTCTCGGCATCAAGGGACACGATCACTTCTGGGTCAGAAGGGGAGGGTGGGGTGTGGATGATGCCGAGAAGCCTTCTAATGTTGGTGAATGAGTGTCGTTGTCTAATGAACCCCGTCTGGTCTTCTGACACGATGGAGGTCATAACAGTCTCCAACCGACGTGAGATGGCCTTCGCAAGTATCTTAACATCAACAGACAGTAACGATATCGTACGGAAAGACGCACAGTTTAAGGGATCTTTGTCCTTTTTTAATATAAAAGAAATTGAGGCCTGGGTAAGGGTGGGTGGCAAGCAGCCCTGTTGGAGCGACTGTGTAAACATCCCTAGTAGTAATGGAGCCAATTTTTCTATACATTTTTTGAAAAATTCCACCGGAAAACCATCCGGTCCGGGTGATTTATTATTATTCATCAGTTTTATTGCTTCGGTAATCTCGTTAAGTTGCAAAGGGCTGTCCAGCATCTGTCTGTTATCCTCTGAAATCGCGGGTACGTCTAGTGCTGTGAAAAATTCAGACATATGAGCTTCATTATTGGAGGACTCCGACGTGTAAAGCTGAGAATAGAATGTTTTAAAAACTTTATTAATTTCTACGGGGTCAGATGTAAGCGCGCCGGTATTAGTACGGATCTGAGTAATCTGGTTGGAAGCAGTTTTAGTTTTCAGCTGGTGGGCTAATAGCCGACTCGCCTTATCTCCAAATTCATACTGAGTGCCTCTGGAGCGGAGCAAAAGTCGATCAGCCTCTCTTGTTGTCAAAAGATCAAGTTCAGTCTTAAGTTTCAACCTTTCCTTATAAAGGTCAGGTTATTGATCAATTGAGTAGCGATGGTCTAAAGTGGCAATGGATTCTTCCAGTTCTTTTTGGCGTGCTCTACGATTTTTATTAAAGGGGACATATTATGAAAAACCAAAAATTGCCGGTGTTTGGGCACACTGTTTAGGTTATTGGCATCCCTACCAGCACACACAAGCTTCAAAAAGACAAATATGTCAGTTTCTTCTGGGACACTTATTTCGAAAAAGGGGGGATTTGAAGGTTTCTTCCAAAAAACACCGACTGATGACGAAATCGGTCGGTTTTCATTATCATAAATACTCCCACGGGAAAGCTCACCAGAAACTCGGCAGTTGATTGGCAAATCAAGACGCCCCGTTGGTAACCACACACACACCTGGCTGAGCCTCCACTCACTCATGCAACAACAGAGGAGAAGTAAGCTGCAGTGTTAGCTCAACCTCAAGCTACCATCACACCCCAGCCTCGAAGCACACTAGGGCTGAATGGATTTACTTAATTTTTTGTTAGGCTATCTCCAGCAAAGGTTTGCAATCTGTTAGTGTGATCAAAGCCTTTTTACTGGAGTGTGGAGGAGACTGTGCCAGGAAGACTGAGACACCATCCGTCCGAAATGTAAGTAGTCCTATTTTAAAAATAATTCTGTCCGTTTGTTAGTTCAATGTCTGTAATGTGCTTTATTTTATCCCTCCTATAATAACCAACACCGACTGAAATGAGAGAATGCGGGGTTTAGTCGTTAGCATTAGCGCCCGCTAGCTTTATGCTAACGGTTAGAGCTGTGATTCTTTTGCAGTGACTGTTATTTGGCTCTTTTGTGAGCTCACGTTAGTCCTGCCGTGACAACCCCTGTGTTTAAAACAGACGGTGAAACTGTAGGGTGTGTTGGAAACTGAAGAGTATTTTTTTAATAGCTTCATCCTGCTACCTGCTAGCTGTCTGATTGTATAGCTCAAGTACACACCGCAATAAGTCTGCGGACAGTGTGTAGTTAGGGTGACCAGATCCCAATTCACCAGATGTGGGACAAAGACTACGTTTGTGCGGGAGAATGCGGGACAAAGTGCCGTTTTTTTTAAGCAAAATAAACCTGTAGTACAAGCAGCAATAGGCCTATTACATGATCTCCAGTGTAATGTACACATTGACAGGAATACTGTAAGTTGTCTCTGCTGGTGTTTGTTTCCTGTCCATTATATTTCAAAAAGCACACAGTATCACTCAGAACTTGTTGCTTATCGAGCCAGGGCTGTACTGAATTTGTTGTAGCTTTGCCATAACACAGTGGTTCTCAACCGGTGGGGCGTGCCCCCGACACTCTACCGGGGGGGCGCGAGGGGGATGAAAAAAATAAATAAATCTTAATATATATATATATTTTTTTTTTTGGAATTTTATTTTTTTCCTTGATATGTAGCCTTGTTCAGAGATGATATGTGTTTTCTTTCTTTCTTAACTTTTTTTGATAGGTAGTTGCCAAGTTCATCACACAAACACTCCAATCCACTGATATGAGATCAGTTTGCAATTGAATAAAAAAATTTAAGTTTGTATTTAGCAAGTGTAACATGTTCTTAGTAAGGGCAGAATTTCATAAATAAAGGTTTATTTTTTTAGCAAGATATTTGGTCAAAAGCTAGTGGTCATCCGTCCCTCTGTCCAGTTGTTAGGCATCTGGCTGCTAGCAAGTTATGTTGTCTTGCTAATTTCACTATTCATCTGAACTGAAATAATATTTATTATCTTCACCAGAATGCACCAGAATGCTTAGATTACATGTTAAAAACACAAAAAAAAATCTTCTGGGGGGGATGCCCCCAGACCCCCATTCAGGGGTTTAGTTTTCTGACAAACATTACAATGGATACTAACATGATTTGGGCATTTGGGATTATAAATCATCTTTGAATTGGCTGTACAGCATATCACATGCTATTCATTCAGGGGTGCGATGGCCACCCCACTCTAGCTCTGTGGCCCACCTTGGCCACCCCACTCTAGCTCTGTGGCCCACCTTGGCCACCCCCAGTCATAATTTCCTGGAATCGCCACTGAGACACACACAACTCCGCGTTCAGGCTGCACAGCACATTAATCGCAGGTAGCATTTTGAGCTAAAGCTGGCCACTTTCCAAATATTAAAGACAACCTTCTTCCCAAAACGGACAAAAATGAAAGTGTAAGGGCTGGGAAGATTTCTTACCTGAAACTATAGGCTATATTTCCCAACTATTTCAGACTCAAGAGTTTGATGGTAAAAAAAAAAAAAAATCTGTGAGAGGACAGTGCTTAATGTGTTCTCCTCAATGTTAAATGTAAATGGTCCCTTTTTTAAAGTTAAAGCGGCAACGAGTAACTTTTAAATATCTTTTAAACAGCCTCATGTTTACTCTCATAATCATAAATTACCTTTAACAGCAAACGAGACCATCAGTGCAAAGAAAGACGTTTTTATATAGTTTTTATTACTGCATTTGATCTGGTCGTACACCCAGTCCGATTTTCGGTTCACGCGTGCATGCTCTATGGTCACATATCCGTATTGGTCACAGATTTCAGTGTGGCGCAGTTACGCGATTTGAGAAGCCTATCCCTCCAGGTGAGGGAAGGGGAGCGGGAGCCTTGTTTGAGACAGTTGTTTGTCGTCATAATGACTGATAACGGGGCTGAACCATAAAAGAAAAAAAAGAAAATGCAATGAAGAAAAGCGAAAAGGGAGAGTGATAGTCGGGCGGGAGGGCGTTGCCAAGCAACGTATACACATTTTCACGCAGCGAACCTAGACTGCAGCATGGACTGCAGTGTTTACTCCTAAATGAATGAGCGGTAGCCTACTAAAACAAAGTTTACTTTGCCTCACCAGCATCATCAGATGACCATTATTCATCTGAAATAGTCATTATTTACAACATAAACACATTACCTCATCGTGATACTAACTAACTGCCATCTCTCGTTCATTCGCTTTGTGTGGGGACACGGACTCGTTCAGCTCCGTGAGAGGTGACAATGCATCAACTCATTGCAATCAGGTGTGTTTAGCACTTACTGGCATTAGTTGATGCTGTCACCCATAGACTCACGGAGCCGAAAAGAGTCCGGTGCCCTCACACTTTGCTTTCAACACACGGACACGCACCATATTGCTTCCTGATTATTTGAATCTGCACGCCCTGCACGCTGCCTGCACGAGCTAGAAAACAGCTTCACGACAGCTGGCGTCGTAATAATACTACCGCTTTTGTTCAAAGGTGTCGCCAACGTGCCGACTTACTCGTAGTGGCTTTAATATCTTGATTGACTCAATAGTTGAAACATTCTCTGAACTGGGTTGTCAGACAGCAGTGTTTCCCATTAATCATAGACTTTGTTTTGTGAAGCTTTTTCATAACAGGTATACCTATTGTAGAATTTATTCTGTGTATTTTCTATTTAGGCTACTATTTTCTTCTCTTCTAAGGAGATTTAAAAAAAAACATTTCCTCAGTGTCTCATTGATACGATCTCATAATTAGCTTTTAAAGTGCACCAGAATGATGCATTTAACGTTAAAATATAAGAAATTTCCGGACCCCAACCCTAAACCCAATGTTCAACTCAAAGGTGCGCCACTGGCCTAGCCCTTGTGATAATAACAATAATAGATTATCTATCTATCTATCTATCTATCTATCTATCTATCTATCTATCTATCTATCTATCTATCTATCTATCTATCTATCTATCTATCTATCTATCTATCTATCTATCTATCTGTGTAGGGTGGTGTGGGGGGGGGGGGGGGGGTGTTGTCAGGGGCGGTGGGGGGGCCCAACTGCAATGACCCAGCTTTGGGGGGGGCCCAGCTTGCAGAAGGTTGAGAACCCCTGCCATAACAGATGTATGATGTAGGCCTATACATGTCAGTTAGGCTACATGATGTAACATTGAATGTGCCATGTTTTACAGGTGTCTGAGTGACCTGATGGAGCCGGAGCCACCAAGACCGTCACACTATCCGTTCCTTCAGAGGAGGATGTGTTCACTGGGTGGGACAGGTGGTCTTCTTCAGGGCCTAACAACAACTGGACAGTAACATAAAAGTTATGGCTTTGCTTCTGTTTGATATGTACACTTCATATTTTCATTCCACTGGCTATGAATAAACTGCTTTATTTTTAAGGATGTTTTTGGTCTTTTTAAAATGTAATGATACTGTTCTATCAGAGAAAATCTTCAGCGAGATGAAAATGTGAGTTTCAAGTAATCCTTTACTACAGGTAGCAAACAGTGACAGTAAGCAACACAATACATTTCTTAACGGTAACTTTATTATGAATGAGTGATCACAATACAAATGATACATTATCTACTAGATATTGAAATGTTGTCAGATAATTTGCAGCTCTGACAAACCTAAAGCATAATTATTTCAACCATACATTTTACAAAAGATAATGCCTTTCCAGTGAATCTTGACATGATTCAGGATACATTCTTTTCCATTATGGTTACTGTACATTTTTACATGTCAACTCATCGGTTCACAACCAAAGCTTTTTCACTCCACTGGGCTGTAGATCATTCCACAGACCTGTAAAGACGAACGTAAAACAGGGTGTATGTTACCAGTTTAGAGAGTTTATGCATAAATACTTAGCTCAAATTATGTTATTGACTGTGACATAATTAAACAGTATTTACCTGAGGATAATGTCAGGGAAATCAGAAATCTTGATGCCATTTTCACAGTTTTCAGCTCAGACTCCTGTCTAAACAAGTTCAGTTGTACATCTTTTAGTTTAGAACTGGTTAGTGTGCCGATATTTGTGGTAGAAATGAAGCTAAACATGTTTACATTGGTCTCCATGCTGCATTGGCCAAAAGTAAACAAAACTGACAGCTGGGCGTGTGCCATGCCCATGTAGGTAGGTATAGAGTAAATGAGCAGGGCGGTGCATGCACGCCCATGTAGATCTGACCAGTCAGAGCAGACTAGTATTCTTGCGAAGGGGGGTAAGCTGTCAAAACCTACCTTTTGAGATAGAGGGCAGAGAAGGCTGGAAAAGGCGATGAGGAAATGGTAGAAAACTATTGGGTCTTTTGAACAATAAACCATGAAAACCTTTTCTAGTAGACCTTGGAAATACACCTTTAAAACCGAGATTTTGCATAATATGTCCCCTTTAATATAGGACGTATATGAAATAATTTTACCCCTAATAAATGCCTTTAGGGTTTCCCATAATAGCATAGGGCAGATGCCTTCTGTGTTATTGGTTTCCAAAAAGAGGTCAATGGCTTCGGAGATTTGTTTACAGAAATTCCCATCAGCCAGCAACGGGATCTAAACGCCATGTCCTATAATCCTTAGGCCTATGGTCAAAACGAAGGTCAAGGGTTACAGCTGAGTGGTCAGATACGACTATAGGTGAGTATTGTGTGGATATTACCGAGGGAATTAGTGTTTTGTCAATGAGGAAGTAATCTATGCGTGAGAAAGTACGATGTACGTGTGAGAAAAAAGAGTACTGCTTAGTAGTGGGATGTAGAAGTCTGTAGGGGTCAACATAGCCGTATTGTTCCATAAAGGCAGAAAGGGTCTGAGACATTTTAGATGGTGTTGAAGTTCTGGAGCTAGACCTATCCAGTAGAGGGTTAATGACACAGTTCATATCACCTCCCGTAATTAGCACATGGGAATTTAAGTTAGGAAGAGAAGACAATAGGTTTTTCATGAAGTTATTGTCATCCCAATTAGGAGCATAGACAGATACGAGGAGAACCGGTTTCTGGTACAGTGTACCGGGGACAATCACATAGCGACCGTTTGGGTCTGCAATAATTTTGTCTGGAGTGAAATGCACATTTTTCTTAACAAGTATGGCCACACCTCGTTTTCAGGTTAAATTTAGAATGAAAAATGTGTCCTATCCAAGGTCTAGACAATTTCTGATGATCAATGTTAAGTAAGTGTGTCTCTTGGAGAAACATTATGTCAGCTTTATGGTTTTGAATGTGTGAGAATATCCTAGCGCGCTTCACTGTGGCATTAAGTCCACCAACATTTAATGAGAGTATTCTTACCACCTGTCCACCACCCTTTTGTGACTGGGCTACGTCGGCCATAGCACAAAGATCGATATGAAGTGTAACATACCAGCACTGCAGTCTGTGGATTGTTCCAGAGCAAATGAGAAAAAGAAGAGGTAAATAAATGCAACATTGAAAGACACAATGAGACCGATGGGACATAAAACTAAACTAACAAAATACACAAAAAAAGGAAGTTGGCTTATTTACCCCAGCCATGTCCATCCCCACCTCCCCAAACCCCACAGCTTCCCTAACCTTTTGGTTATCATACCTCTTCGCCAATTGCATTGGCGCACACTATTCAACCTTTACCAGAGATGGGGGTAAGTCACTAATGTGCAAGTCACAAGCAAGTCTCAAGTCATAACCTTCAAGTCTCAAGCAAGTCCAAGTCACTGTGGTGAGAATCAAGCAAGTCACAAGTCAAGTCATTGCTCAGGTCAAGCAAGTCACAAGTCAAGTCATACAAAAATCATATTATCTAACCCAGTTTCTACATTTAAAAGACCTGCATTTCACAGTTCTCTTCTTCATACCGTCATCGACAACATCATCCTTGAACTACAATTGAATTATTCTTGGTCTGACCGAGGGGTCTTCAACTAAAATTGAAATGGGTCCAGTTGACAACATTTTCTTACAGCAAAGGTCCGAATCTCATAATGTCTGCATCCAATAGCGACCCCTTATCTATCACATATGATCAACACCGCACATTTCCTTTTCTTTCAACCACATTTAGGCTACTTTCAATTTTCAAGTAGCTTACTTTTAACATGGAAAACAAGAAAGGCAAATAGTAACAGATAGCCTACTACTTAGGCTACACAAAACAGACACTTAAACCTGCAGTGTGTAGAATTTGGGGTTTTATTTCCTAGCAGATTTTGTAGAAAGTAATTATAATATCCATAAGTACATTTAATTTAGTGCATAATAGCTGAAAAAAATGTTTTGAATTATTTATTTTTCTCTTAGAAAGGGTCTCATATATGTCCATATTTCTGCATATTTTGGACCAAGGCCTAGTGCCGCCATCTTGAAAGTGTCATAGTTGGAATGTCATCAGGTGCATTGTTTAAAATTTAGAATTGTTCTTGTCCTTGAAGGCCACTGTAGCTTCTGTTATTATTCGAAAGGGTTGGGGTTACCCAGGGAGCGTTGCATTCTAGAACTTTCTTAATGATGTCATATTACACACTGCACCTTTAATCCCCATAATGCATTTAGAATAAAACAGGGCAAGGATCTGCGCTATGGCAAAAATATCATATCACCTTTTATTTTATGGCAGGATCACATTTTGATTTATCCCGATTAATTAATTTTTCATACTGGGGGGCGAACTGTCATAACGGGCAGTTTGCTGTGCTGTCGGTGCGGGTGCGGCGGCTGTGAGCTGTCGGAAGGAGCCGGTGAACGTGGAAGGTTGAACTGCATCATATTAATAACCGCTGTTTTGTCTCACAGAGATGCTTATATAAAGCCTACAGTCCGTGGAGGTAGGGCGCTCGATAAGGAAGCGTGCGTTATCAAGGCAGCAGCGCTGCAGGAAACGCTCGTTATTTTCGTTTTCTTTTACAAGACTTCCCGGGGCCGTTACAACGTGAAAAGGGAAGGGAAGAAGGCGCTACATATTTACTGTGATAAGCGTGTGGGAGGCTCACGTGAATTACTCTTGGTCTAGCCCATGGACATATAAAGAAAGGTCTAGCCGCCTCCATGACTGCTGCTCCTGTGTTGACCTGCTGACGCTGTTTGTCCGTGCAGCGCGCTGCGTGCATTTGCACTGTAAAATCACCCGATCATGTTTCAAAATAAAACATAATTTCTAACTTTTAAAAATTCAAGTCATTTCGAGTCTTCTGTCTCAAGTCTAAGTCAAGTCTCAAGTCATGAAGACCAAGTCAAAGTCAAGTCGAGTCTTTTATCAGTGTTATTCAAGCAAGTCTCAAGTCCTCAAATTTGCGACTCGAGTCTGACTCGAGTCAAGTCATGTGACTCGAGTCCCCCATGTCTGACCTTTACTAACCTTCACTCGAATGCTTAGCTTCTGTTCCCAAAATGTGTAACAGTATCCCCATTATTAAGGTCAAACGAATAATAGAACAAAGAAATATTCCAAAGAACTTGGTCCATATATAATTAGCTATACGTGTGATTAATTATTCTCCATCCTCTTTAACAGCAACAGGCTTTGAGAAGGTGAGTGATACTGAGCTTCTAGTGCTTGCTTGTCCACAATTGAAAAAGTAAAAAAATTATAAGATAATAATAGATATCAAATAAAAATGGGGGACATGATAAACAAATACCATAAAATAAATGGAGGTAAAAAAAAAAGTGCAATAGTATAATATATAAATATACATATAAAAAAACAATAATAAAAGAAATATATAGACATAAAATAAATAAAGTGTAAATCTTAGATACACATAAATGACATAAGGATCAAAACAGAATAGAGCGGGGGTATTACAGTAATTTTAGACAAAGATCATAATGGTAAAAAAAAAAATACACACACACACACTTTGGAATAAAATGAGAGATGCAGAGGATATCAAGCAGCAAGTGTCCAATTTACAGTAGGCTATATTCAGCCTCACAGCTGAACATAAGTGAAACATTCCTTCTCAGTAGAGCAAACTTACGAGGCAGGAGCGGTAACAAGAGTAACAGCTAATAACAAGAGTAACAGCACAGTCATAGCTCCTAAGAGCAGCAAATTATCACCAATAGTAGCGCAGCCCAACAGTATTGCCGAGAGGACGTAAGCAAAGTTAACATAACAGCTGGGATCGGCTCACCTGTTTGTTGACAAACAGCCCGCAGCATGAGTAAAGTCAAGTGCCCAGAGTGGGTAAAGATTCATTCCGCTGTGTAATGGCTATTATTTAAAAAGTAATTAAAGAACTAAGTTGTTACCAGATGAGTTGTTTGTCCCTTTAGTTCGCATACTCCGGTTCACGGCACTCCCAATCGGGCCGCAGGCTGCTAGTGGTGGGCTGCGGCAAACACCCAAGCTTCTTCGGGGGAGGAGAAGCCTCTCCTGGCCCCGTCTTTCAGCACGATCGTTAGCCTTGCCGGGAAGAGTAAAGATGGCTTCAGACCCAAGTCGTACAGCTCAGCCATGACTTCTCGATATCTGGTTCGCTGCTCCAGGACTTCTGGTGTATAATCCTCGAAAATCAGTACCGGTTTCCCCCTGTACTGCAGTTTTCCTCTCTGTTTGCGGGCCTCTCGGACGACCAATTCCCGCACTTGGTAGCGGTGGAAGCGAACAATAACAACCCGCGGCTTCCCCCCCGGGGGTGGTTTGGCGATGAGGGCTCGGTGCGCCCGGTCAAGTTCGGGGGGAGTTGGTAGTATTTGGCTGCCGAGCAGTTCCACAAGCATGTCTGAAAAGAAAGTTGTTGGCCGGGGCAACCTCGATCGACTCTGGCAGCCCGATTATCCTGATATTATTCCTCCGGCTCCGACCCTCCAAGTCCGCTGTTTTAGCTGCTAGCTTAGCGCTGCTATCAGCTAGCGTGGTGCACTTCTCCTCGAGCAAACACATACGCTCTTCCAGCAGGTTAGCGTTTGACTCCACCGAGAAGATGCGCTGGTCGTGATCTTCTACTTTGGCTTGGGTTTGAGTCAGTTTCTCTTCCAGAGATGAAAAGGCCATTTTGAACTCTGATGAGATGGCCACTCTGTGCTCCTCTAGCAGTTCAGCTATGTTAGCAACATAGGAGCCACCACACGTGCGATGAGGTTCTACCTTTTTGGCGTCGTCTTTCTTGGATTGTTTGACTGGTTTCCAGGACATTTTGCCAGTTTTACATATATACCACGTTAGTTGTTCGTTGGTTCGTATTTGAAGATGTTTGGGGTAGTTAAAGCTATTATTTTTTGAAAGAGTAGTGGGAGAGCAAAGCTAATGTGGCCACTACATTCCGATCCCCAACCCTATTCTCGGCTATTCACATTCAACTCAGGAAGTCCAAGGTGTTTTATTTTAGCTCTGAAGTTGCCCATCTTTAACTTCAGGCTGTGTTGCCAGCCGAACAAACCGTTGGAAGATACTGGGTCCCTCAAACAGGGGTACATCGACACCAGGGCCTCAGCAACTTCTTCTCTTTGGACTCGAGATGGGTAAGCAGTGTACACAAAGATGCTCTGTGCTATTTTATCCAGTATGTTGGATTTTACAGAAGGGTTACTGAGTACGGATCCATCTTTTCTAAAAGTCTCATTCGCAGCCGTTAGAATGAGCTCAGTTCCTTAGTGAAACATTTTACATAACTGCACAAATGACTGCGATTGCGATTTAATGTAAATAAATGTGCGCGCATGTGTCTCTAAACGCTCCAACTGCTCCAACCGCTCCTCTCGTCTTTTTGGTAGCGCCCCTCGTCTCTGACATGCGTGTGTGTGTGTGTGCCTGTGTGTGTGTGTGCAGCAGCATTACGGCCGAGTCTAAGCTGAACTGTGGCGCAAAACAAACGTCCCCCCCCCCCATGAAATATAGCGTCTGCTATGGGGATATTTAGGATTCAGGTATGGTGACGTTGAAGAGATAGAAGTGTTTTAAACTTGGAAACTTATAGTCACGTGGCCCGCACACACCCAGTCTATCAACACATGAGACATCGCATAGAAAAGTCAAATTAATGCATGAGAGTGAAGGGCCAATCACGTTAAGTTTAAAGACACTGCTACTGTCTTTGCACTTTGGAGGAATGCATTTATTTTCATGGGGGGAAAAAGGTTTTTTTTATTACATTTTTCAAACCATAATTTTTATTATTTTGAAAACAGTATGTCTATAGGCTACTAGCCTACACGCTTTATTTTATATATGTTCAATGATTCTTAATATGTGCATGTTTTAAATTGAGATATATGGGTTTCAAAACCTGTAAAGTAACGTTTAAAGTAACTTGTAATCTAACTTAGTTACTTTTAACATCAAGTAATCAGTAAAGTAACTAAGTTACTATTTTAAGGAGTAACTAGTAATCAGATTACTTTTTCAAAGTAACTGTGGCAACACTGGTCATTTGTGCCAGCGGGGGACAGCTATGGGTGTGCAGAGGCTGTGGAAGTGTCCCTGGAATCATGGACAGGTCATCTTGTTGCTCTGGGTCCCCCGAATCAAAGATTGGACGTCACAACAAACTCAAGTAAAAATACACATCCCATAGACTAGCATTTTTTTTTTTTTTAATTTTTACACATTTTATTCAAAATCAGGTACCCCTATACTGAGCTTTCAGCTTTTGCTTGGATGAGATTGGACAACACATGGTATAAATGAATTTTTTAAACTGAATAATCAATCTGGCAAAAGGACAAGTATAGTTAAAAAAAAATAAAGTAATACACCAATTGAAATTCAAACCCTGCAGGACTATATTTAGATGCATTGGCTAACACACTACCTATTCCCTACAGCATGCAGTGTCAATTGATTTGTCAAGAGTACAGGTGGGTGTGTTGCTTTTCAATCAGAGCCCATCAGTTAATACATTAAAGCTGATTAAGTGATCAATTTACCTTTGTCATAGTTCTGTGATCATCAGTTACTAGGTGTATTTGGGGAATAAATGAAGAGATAAGTGGGCCTGAAGGCAGTTTAGGGCTGGCTGTACCATGTAGGTTGATGCACAGCTCCTCTGGGATGATTGCTGGCTCACATATCGGACATTTTATTATCATGTCTCACTTTTCTCTGACCGTGAACACAGCAACCCTCTGACATTCTGATATGTGTGACAAATAGTCGAAGCGATTGTGTTTTTCCCAAACGGCAGCCTGTTTGGTGGTCTAGGGCATTTATAATACACTACATGTTTGAGTTTTATCACAGATCTGTTTTGATTTCCCAAGGCATGCAGCAAGTACCTGCTGGCTATAATGCTTGGCTGATACTGTTGGCATAAAAGCGCCATACTGTAATAGCCAAAAAATGCTCCTGAAACTGAAAACAGCATTATTATGTAAGAGGTAAATATATCTAGGAATATTGTGCAACAAATTGCAGGTGTAATAAAAGGTGTATTATTATTATTATGTGAATACTTTTTAATAATTATAACCTATCTAAATTTTCCCCCACATTAGCTCCCCATCCTTTGATAATACGATTGACATATTGCTGCCAGAGAACCAGACCTGTGGGCTCAGGGACCTTCTCTTAATGGAGGAGTCATGTTAATCATTGCCTGTGATTAACCTTCTGTCAGAGGTAACCCACCGCTGATGGCAGGGGGGCTGGGTTTGTCAGGTCACAGGGGTCCCACTTAACATAGAACATCTATCCAATAAAGGGAATCAATAGTTCAAGCAGAGAAAGGGAGATTTCTACATTTCAACAAGGCCGTGTTATAAGTTATTTTTTACAAACGCACAATTGAACTCACTGAGGAGTTCTTTAAGTCCCTTTTGAGATGAATGGAAGCTGGATAACCTGCACCACAGACACCTCAAAACTAAATAATATTTCCTTCATAACCAATGCTCTTAATTGAAGTATTTACAGATAAGTTCTGATCTGATTACACATTTTCCTAGATATTAGGACCTTTTAACAGGACTTGACATATTCATCTCATTCGGTTCGATAGATACATATCCGAATAAAGATGGGCATTTTGTCTTGCAGGGGCTTGTTGAGCAGGGATCCTATAGTG
Source organism: Ammodytes marinus (assembly GCF_949987685.1). Taxonomy (NCBI): domain Eukaryota; kingdom Metazoa; phylum Chordata; class Actinopteri; order Uranoscopiformes; family Ammodytidae; genus Ammodytes; species Ammodytes marinus. The sequence goes on along the minus strand of NC_137224.1, from coordinate 21,232,101 downwards.
TTGCCATTTGTAGCCAACTGCAGTCCTTCTATTAGGATACCATCTCTAAAAATGTTTTGCTGCTAATGAAAATGTATTAAAAGCAATTAATATAATATCAGACTGATAATTATACAATATGTTAATTATCTGAAAACTACTGATACAGGTAGGGTGAGGAACAACATCAGGGCGAGTGGATGTTTTTCAAATCACCACAGGCCTGGTAGTGGTACTGCCATCAGGCTCCCTGGTACCCTCACCAAACACTTCATAATGCCATTTTCATCTACTAAACGGATATGGAATGAAAGGAAGATACATGGATTAATGGCACACACTTTCATACAGTTTCTTCTGGAAGGCATTCATGTTTTAGGTGCTGTATACAAAAGTGTTCGTGAGTATTTGGCTATGACATTGCGGTGATTTTCCCTGACCTGAAAATGCAATTACTACAATGTTTTTCCCATTTTAAAACCAATCTACCCCATGGTTATTACTTGGACAAATCAATGTCTTTGACACACTTGATGCGGCAATCCTGCACACTCATTTAAGGAGTGCTCAAGTAGTCGTGAATGACATGCAGCCCTGTTGTCTGAAACCATCTGATGGGCTCTTCGGTGCGGCTAATAGAAAATCAATGGTGCATGTCTTTAATGTTAAGTGGCAATGACTAGTTAACTAAAGCCAGCCCACTGATGACAGAGCAAAAACCTAAGTCCCATTAGTCCCTCAATGACGAAATGTTCAATAAGAAGTAACTTCTAGGATTCACATATAGCTTAAATCTTAGCAAGTAATTAATAAAGTTGTTTTAACCTCATAAACTCCAGACAATTTTTTTAGGTTTCTGCTTGAAAATGACCTACCCAAAATGGATAGAGTATATCTCTGCATCTACCAGGTCTATCCCAGCCCACTACTATTCCACTACAATAATTGGAGGCTTGTGTGCAAGTGTGTGTGTAGGACAAGTCCAGTTCTGCAGACGTTTGTAGACGGATCTCCCTGACTAGGTAAATGCCCCCCCCACACACACACACACACACACACACACACACACACACACACACACACACACACACACACACAGTGCCAGAGCTTCACATTAAAAACATTTAACTGCCGATGAGCTAGAGCTGCCTTATATTTTGAAGCAGACAGGTACAAGAACGTGGCGTAGCTATAGTACATTTATCGTAGGCTACAATATGTGAAGGCAAGAAATGTGGCAAATTTTTCAAACCGTACAGACTTAACCCCATATTATTGATTACGATATTGGTATGAACAGTGACTCTGAAAAGTTTCACTCATACTTTAAGTGCAGTAAGTGCTTTATGCGTAATAGGTGACCTTTTCAATCCTGAAGTTTCACATCAAATTAGAGTGGACCACAGTCTTAATTTGAGAGGTTTAAGCATGGCTGCACTGCGATGGCATGTCTTTTATGCTTTGAAAAAAATACAATAAGCAAACTCCCATTATGTACAGAAGTGATGATCGTAATTGCGGAGTGTCACAGTGATTAATAGCTTTTAATCAGGCAATCTAAGGCCACACCTGCACAACTTCATTGTTTGATTTATTCCCAACGTACTTCATCCAGTGTTTGCAACCTCTACTGTCTGTTATCAGAGACTCTGCAGCAGCCTCTGCCATCATGATGAGTGTTCTCTCACATTTCCCTTGCATGGATTGAGCACACACAGACACACGCACACACACACACACACACACACACACACACACACACACACACACACACACCATTAGGACAATCAATAATACTCACCAGCACTGTTCTATCATATCATGACCTAATTTCATCCACTTTAAAGAGAGAGGAGGCGGGCAATGCAGATGGATAATGTAATGTTATGTTTCTATTAAGGCCAAGCAAAATACTTCCATTAGACTCCATGAATATTAATCACAGTATACATAGTTATACATTTAAAAACCGTTCTATAAGTAGAGTACACATCCACTATAGGTGTAACACATATTAAATACCACACTTGGATGCTTTTATTAAATTGTGTTTAATATTGCATGCATCGTGCATAGGGATGCCATTAAATACTTATTCAATACCTCATCAACTACTGGCCTAGATTACAATGTATTGTTTAGGGTTAGATATAGGTGTATTAATAGTGCATCTTATTGAAAACAGTCTCCTTGGAGTTTAGGATTATTTTGCCAACACATTAGGTATTTAATTTGCAAGCTTCAATAACAAGTGCTGTAAGGATATGGATGATGATGATAAGCTCTGCGTTCCAATCCCCATACTTCCCTACTATTTAGTATGCCAAAAAAAGATTTAGGATGTCCCAATACATGCACGTCATCTGTAGTACGCTGAAAATACCTAGATGTCCCACTAACTCCAATAGCATTTTGGAGTATTCGTCTTTATTCTTAACATTTCACGACATAATGAAGAAAAAAATCTTCCTTATGTGATTTTTCTCTCTCCTGTGGCAATAAAACTCTTCTGTACTTTAGTATATACAGTAGTGTAATGAAAAGAAAGAGTATGTGATTTGGAACGCAGGGACTGTTTCAGGATATTGATTTTGACTAACCATATATTTTCTTAAGTTACTTTACATTGTCTCCTCAACACTGCTGATGTTTTCAGAAATCAAAAGGTTTTCACTCTTTTTTTCTATTCTGTCCCTACACATCGGAAGGCACTGTGTAATGATCATTCAAGCCTCTAGGGGCTGCTAGCAGGTTTTCCATACTTAGCCAGCACTTATTTACTGATGAGCTTTAAAGCGGTGCCCAGGACACTGTTCTGTAAGCACATCCCCACATGTAATGTTGGGATGTCACATCATCTGTGAATTTGGGGGGAGGACACCTTTGGACCACTGTTATCTGCAACTGATCAAAAACATCAAAGACGTGTTGTAAAGATGCAGCACTTGATAACGCCCCAAGACTGTGTTCGTTTACTCCTGTTTCCATTTATTTTCTCTGTTGAGTAAACAGTGATTGGTGCATGGCTGCCCTGTGTGAGGCCAATCAGCTCTCATCTAGCGTGATGAAAAGTGACAGAAATAGAATTGGGCCTGAAAGCTTTTTCCTCTTTCTAGTGATTAGGCGTCTCTCTCTCTCGGGATGCGGCGAGAATCCCGATTCTTAATAAATTTGCTTTCCATATGCAAACCGTCTGCAAAAAAACAAACTCATCAATTTCACATCAGCTTTCATTTAGCTTAATGGGATGCCATTAGCGAAACCAATCGCTTCACTCCTGGTTCCCCCCCCTCGCCGTGTTTCTTTGACTTACCATGGAGTGATACTAGACACACACCAACCCACTGGAGGCAAAAACATAGTATTTTTTCATGTGTATCCTACTTTACTTCCATAACATGTCCTATTTGTCAAACCAACTTGTCTCTGAATGCTGGCCCGGAAAAACAAACAAAAATGTAACAACTCTTACTACTAGTATTAATCAAAAGTTCTCAAAAAAACTTTGGAAACCAATAAGTTGTAAACATAAAATATTTTAATTCTGGCTTCGCCCAACATTTCCATTTTAGCTTTTTAAAGCGAATATAAACAGAATTAGTTATGTATTGGCCAAATTTGCACAAGTATTCAAACATTTCAGGAAAAAAATATTATTGTTCTGATGTAAGTTGTTACGGTTTGATACTGGACCCAAGAGCAGACAGAGGCATAGTAGGATTGAAGAAAAAAGGTTTATTTAACGAGGTGGGGAGCAGGTGGTGAGTGGGGAAGCCGGGGTAGTGAAGCAGGTAGGTAGGCTGGAGGTAGTGGTCCGGGTAACTGCAGGCAGAGGAAAAACAGCGTTAGGATCATGATCACAACAAACTACAACACGGCGAGAAACAGAGCGAGGTAAAATAATCAACTGGAGCCAGTCACGCATAGTTACCACTGTAGTGCATGGTACGATCTGGCGATGACAGCAGGGAAGCCAGAGGTGGGTGATTGCTGATGCAGACCAGGTGAGCGGAGACAGACAACCATGAGAAATGTATTGCACATGTCTCAAGAGTCTGGTACAATACATCTTAATACATTTCAACTGTCGCATTTCAGAGATGTGCAGTAAGCAGCAGTGTAAAGGGGGCCGTCATGAATAAACTCATTTTCAAACACAATATTAAGGACCTAACAGTGCTGCTCCTGATACGATTGTAGCCTGTAAGCAGCCAGAATGACTCTGTTCTGAGATTGCCTCCATCTTGCCTCCATCTTGTCCTCTATAGTTTGAAAAGTGTTGGATGGAGGGTGGATGATTGTGTTTTATGACAGTTATCCATTGTTTTATGGATGCTTCAATTGCAGTTTTGTCTTTATTGGGCAGATAACAATAGGAGTGACAGGGAAATATGAAGAGATATGGCAATATGTGGTGGCTTTAAACCTGCACCAGCCATCCCATCTGTCTGCAAAAGCTCTACTGCCATAAATCAGAGTGAAAAGATGAACCTCTTCTTTATTCCCTTTTGCAAATGAAAAAGGAAACGGGGGGGAAAGCATGCAAGTTACTGATACCAAGTTTTATGACTTCATCCAGGAGTTATTATTATAGTATACAGTAAACAACCCTGTCTCCTAAAAAGTGTATTTACTGCTAATTTGCAACCACATATACACTTGTCTGTACATTGCTCTGCAAAAATGTTCCTATTGAAATTATGTTCAATGAGATTGGTTCTCTCTACAGTATCCACTCGCACCAAGTAAAAACTATTGATCATCAATTCTTATGGTTATGCTTTGGTTAACCAAAGTTGTAGATTAAAGTTAAGGAAAGATGCAATCCTGGGAAGGGGAAAAGCAGGACACTGAAGTTCAAACTGCCTTAATACACTATGAACAAAAATGGAGGCCTCGTATGGATAAAAAAAATAGTTTTTTAATAATTTTTGGGACATTTCCATGCTTTATCCATGCAATATTGGTTTCCCATAAACTTTCCATTGATAATAATAACAGGGATTAATTATCCTTATTTTCATTATGCACGCTACATCATTATATAAATCTAAAATTTGAATAATTGTTATTTGTAGAACTTGGGTCAAATCTGAGCAGAATACATATTCTATTTATTACATTCAGCCTTGAAGCACAGTTTATTGTTTCAGTAACACATTGAATATGTATGATTTCTGTGTTGAATTTTGAGCCTGTATATAGATGTTTCGCATTTCATTAAAAGGTATGACACACCTCTTAATAGACTTTTATCTTTTACTTTAAATATTGGCATATCGGACCTGCCCAAAACACACGTGTGATTATACAGTTCCACAGGAATAGCTATTTTATTTGAATTAATCGCTGCTGTACTTTAGAACTCCAGTATTTGTCAGCACTGAGCCATGCTGAGCTTGTAGCCCTGTTTGCTATTTTCATTATCTCACAAGTGTTTTTGTGTCACAACATAGATGAAGTGTGAGCAGCCAACATGATCCACTCGAGTAGGCCCTTGTCTTTTGGAAAGCATTTATTGCTTCAGTGAGCTAGAGGAGGTGGTTCTTCTCTAAGGAGGCTCAAAGTATTTCTTATATTCTGATTCTTTGCACACATGCTTCGTACTAGACTGATAACAGTGTCTGTGTACCACACTGCAATAATGTTGTACTACAGTGTGAGATGTTCATGTTATTTTGTGTGTCTCTTGTGTGGGAACAAAATAATGACTAATCTTATAATGACACAGTGTAATGAAGACATTTTCTGTAGACAGATTCAGGCTCTGAACATTCTGCTTTTCAAAAGTTTTATTTATTTATTTCAGGCTGCTGTTAAGATTACGGTGGTGTCTCTGCCTTTACTGTAGGTCTGCTTATTTACGTAAATGACCTCCTTAATACTAATGCTGGAGAAGGCCATGCTGGTAGTGAATTGGGAATGTGAGGGCCTGGTGTGTTTAAAGTGACTGCCTTGTTAACACAGTACTGTATGGAAGGTAGTGGACAACTGACATGACTAAAACAACCTCTGAATCACTAATTAGCTTTTCTGTTGGTGACATTTTGGAGTTCAGAGATTGGCAGATTATAATCCAAACATTCTCACAAATAACCTGTGTACATTAAACAAAAAGGGCGACCAATCTCATTGTAATGAGTGTTTACAAACCCGCCACTCCCACACATAAGACATTGTGCTGTTCAGTTTGGCTATATGGATGACAGCAGAATGTTGTTTAACTTGGGTTCCTGTTGCCACAGTAACCCTTTGAACACGGTTACACACACATCATCTGCACAAAAGCTATGCCGCACACACACACACACACAGACACACACCGGCAACGTTATGTTGATTAGTAGTGCTAAAGGTAAACTAAACTTTTATTTCTCCACCTTAAATAGCTCAATTTAGGCCTAAGCTACATTGTTTGATCGTTGGTGATCACAAAGACCCAGTGTGCTGTAGGCAAACTGCCTGCCGGGAGCGTGCCTTTCATCCCACAGCCCTATGTTCCCAGATTTCAAAATTTTATATTAAAAATATACATATGCTGGGTTTACAATATAAAGCTTACAATTTATTTTTGAAAAGACTGAATACTGACACCATCTCACATCTAATAGCAATTAACTCACACCTGAAGACAATGAGTCATTAGTTCTCTGAGTTTTCCGTCACAGAGTGAGATTTTGCGAAGACAGGGGGTCTCATATTGCAAGATTACAACTCGATTCCTTTTGAGATTATGATTGTTTCCAATCCTGCTACCGGTCAGTCAAATAAAAAGTATTTTTTAGCAGGTAAAATGGTCTGGGAATTAAGTAAATATAAACAACTATATATAAACAACTAAATGCCCTTATCACGTAGGCTAAATGTCATGCATGATCACGTTAAAAAACGCAGACGCGATTGTGATTATTTAATTTAAAGAACGTTAATTCAATATTCCGAGCGGGGAACATCCTGTAGTTATTTGACCAGATGTATTTGCTGATCTCGTCCCCTTATAACTCTAACTCCTAACCCTAAATGTGACGGTAAAGTGTTAAGATAGAAGACTATAGCCTATGAAGGCCGAACCGAAGGCCGAACCAGGGCCGAACGAGCGTTGTTAAACGAGACGGTCTCCGCTTACGAGCATTTCCGGTTTACGTAACAAGCCGTTACCTTGCATGACGACTCGCCGCTCCTGTGCTGCCTAGCAACCCTGATTGCTGCCAACGGAGACAGCCTTGTCAACGGAGGAAAAAAGAAAAAGTTGCCTAACAGACGAAAAGAAAAAAAAGTACAAGAAAAAAAGAAAGGAAGATAAAAGTTAAGAAGATGGAGCAACACGTTGCTGTTTTGTTATTTTTTATTTTATTTTATGCCATCTCTGAAAAAAACGCAATGAATCTTGGGATATGTTGGGCCGCGAAGGATCCATCTGTTGCAGCCTTCAAAACCGTGAAACGAAGGCTGCATTTCTCGGCCGCATATGAAGAAGCCTTGCAAATCGTTGCAAATGGAAGAAGCTTTTGCGCGCCGCTATGACGCAATCGGTCTTCAAATGCAGCCTACGTATAGCCTGGAAATCCTGACCCTGATATCTTGAACGATAGAGGGTCTGGCGACGATCAATAGTAATTTCCAACTCTAGGGGCGGCTCCTACTCGTGCATTTCAAATGCCACTGCACGCAGTTGGATAGCACTACAACCAATCAGAGCGATGCACAAGTGACGTAAGCCCCGTTCGTTTAGCGAACAGCTGTTAAACTGTTCAATTAAACGTTTGCCGTTGTCGGTCGGCAAAACAGAACATTCCACTTACTTGCTAGTGAAAGCTATGAGTCCCGTCTTCCAATTCGTTAAGGGTCGAGGCCAAAGCAGTCTCAAACTCACACAACATATCCGCAGCCATCTTTGATGTTTACTATCACAGCTTCGACGTCGCATGCACGTCACTGTCGTCATCCGGTTACGTCCTCCCCAGAGCACCATATAAAGGGCTCTGGCGCGCCCATATTAGATAGAACCAATTGAAACGTTATACCAGATTTCTGGTATTCTTGATAAGCTTCAACGGAGGGTGTCCAGACCAACACGCGCAGCAAATTTAATTTGCCTGCGCCTAGTGGCAGGTCTGGGAATGCCAGGCTAGCCTACGTAGGCTGCAACCCCTGAATCGAGATCCAGCTATCGTCACACTCTCGCATGCACCAAGCACGACGCAGGAGGAGCGGCCTAGTCGCGACCTGTGTCCGCCTGCGCAGGCACTTATTTCGGACACTTTTTCCTTGAAGCCTCGGCTGGAGAACCAGGATGACAGCCGCGCAACCTTAACACTTTACCGTCAAATACAGGGTTAGGAGTTAAAGTTATTGGGGGACGAGATCAGCAAATAAAGATGGTCAAATAACTAAAGGAAGTCCCCCGCTCGGAATATTGAATTAACTTTTTTTTTATTAAATAATCACTATCGCGTTTGCGGAAATAATATTAATCTCAAAAGGAATCTAGTTGTAGTCTTGCAATATGAGACCCCCTGTCTTTTCAAAATCTCACTCTGTGACTGAAAACTAATGACTAGTTGTCTTCAGGTGTGAGTTAATTGTCTTTATATGTAAGAGGGTTTCAGTCTTCAGTCTTTTCAAAGTCCTCTAGTGCAGTGGTTCCCAACCTTTTTTGACTTGTGTACCCCCTAAAGCTGGTTAACATGTTAAAAGTACCCCCTTGTGCATGTGTGATTTTTCGCCTTAATTTGTATTTATAATAAACTCTTTGTCTTCGTATCTAATCTAGCAGCCCATTACATTAAAACCATTTGAACAAATATCCCTTAATACAAACACATTTTGCACTTGAAAATTACAATTATTGTGAGGAGGGGTGCACAGTCATAAGCCATGAAAAAGGTGAAATTACATATGTTAACTAAACTCCTGTAGGGGGGTCTGGGGTTATCTCTTTCAGAAGATTTTTTTTGTGATTTGAACATGTAATTGAAGCCATTTTGGTGTATTTTTTGTGAAGAGAAGGAAAAGACAACATTTATTTCAGTTCAGAGGAGTACTAAAATGAGCAAAACAAGTTAGTCAGCCATAAAAAGTTTGTGGTTATTTACCAAGAAAAATGGTAATAAACTACTCAGAAAATTGTGAAATGGCAAAAACCAGCTTGTTGATACATTTTTTTTTAGAAAAAGAGTGAGGGAAAACAGGCACCAATAATAATATGGAGCCTCAACTTAATCACACCAAAGTCCCTTACAATAAACTATTAAGATTGTGGCAAAAAGGACTTTCATTAACATTGCCACACAATGACCATCATTCAAACACATAGAACTAGCCAACACTACTCTCCAGTTTCACAGTTTCTCTCGTGCACACAGACACAGATACACACGATAATGTGCAGTGACTGTCCGCGACTCGCGTGAATATCAATGCAAACAGCCGAATAAAACAAGAAAGCAAACTCTGCGTATTTATTTATAAAAGTGATTCAGATAAAGTAGCATAAGTAGGCACATTAACACGGTAAAATAATAATACAGCGGCTTCTTGCACGCTCCGATAATTTGGAGAGGAAAACAAGTCAACTTCCCTGCAGAGGCTCTGACTGACTGATGTCACCGCCCCCAAAGACAAATACAGGTTCTGATTGGCCAAATGACCGTCAACGCACATATGATAGGAGTTACCATCTGTCACTCATAGTCAGTCACTGTGGTCACTCCGCACACACACACACACACACACACAGCCTCTCTTCAGTCTTTGCCTATTACGTGCATGCATAGATAGTGGCCTATTACAATCAACACGGGGAAGGAACTGTTACTCCTGGATGCGCAAATTAAATACAACATATTATTATTAATATAAAAATATTTTTTCCTTTATTGTAGGCAAATGTCTTATCTTTCTGCGTACCCCCTGCAATACCCGTGCGTACCCCTAGGGGTACGCGTACCCCCGGTTGGGAATCACTGCTCTAGTGTAAGCCCAGCATTGGTCTCCTTTAAGTTTCAGAAGAGATCTCATCAAACTCTCATATAATTCTCAACTGTTGTGTCTCTTTGTGATCTCAGCTAGAGAAATCAAAGAGCTCTCTATATGAACTCAATCTACTCTCAGTTTCTACATCTCATACTGAGCTCAGATGGAGCCAATGAAGAGCTCTCCACAAGCACTCATTGTTGTACTAAGGGTTGTTTTCCTGTGGCGAAGTAGGTTATGCATTAGACCCACAACTGAAAAGATGGTGGTTCAATGCTTACCAAAAAAAATAAATACCCGTTCAATTGTACGCTAAATGTAATATTTTTTAGCTGGTTTAGGTTGCATATTTTGGTCAAGTATTACTACGCCAACTCACCGATACAGTGCAGCATATCACTCCGCCAATCAGCAGTTCTGAGCTACCGTGGCTTATTCAAGAGACATAAGAAAAGCAAATACATTGCTGCTTTTTTAGTCAAACTTTGGTCAGCTCAAGAAAACTCACAGATCAAAGTTTAGTTTTGTTCGACTTAGCACTGTGAATTGCATTTATTGTTTTGGTGGAGTGTGCCATCACCCTATTTTGTACAATATTACAAACATTTTTCAAACATGCATCAGCATGATAGGATTTAGAGCCTCTCTCTCTCTGCCTATTTGGAACTAAGTTGACTAATTTTTATTTGAAACAAAACTATAAAAGCTTCCTATGTCGCAGCTGTTTATTAGTAGATAATAGTCTTACTAATTAAAATTCATATGACTCACCGTCTGCCTTTGTATTTGGTGTTTATGCACTTCAAAGTACTTTTTTTTAAAGTGTTCATAATATGTGTTGTCTCTGTGCTTTCTCCCTCATTTACTCTTTCTCCTTTTATCTGGGTTTTTTCTGTGTGAGTAAACCAGGGCCCATCACCATGGCATTGAAGTCAAACCGACATGAGGTGTTTATGATCCTTTCCTAACTTCATCACATCTCGCAGTAACACTGCTAATGGAGTCTTCTAGCAGGCTAAGAGGGGGAGGGGGTGGGTGGGTGCGCGGCCACTCAGAAAGGAAAGGCCTGGATGCATACATAAATAATAAGTACATACATATCTGTGTGTGTGTGTATAAAGTGTAGGCGTCTGCCCACGTGTGCCATCCCAACACTCTGAATGTAGTGATGCTGAATTGATTTCTAAAAGGAAAGGGTCAGTGGGGAGAACTAACATCAGTAAACACTGCTTTTGAACAATACTAACTAATTGAAAATCCCCTACAAGCTGTCCCAGGGAGTTTTGAGCGTGCTCCGATGAATACAGAGACTGTGTGGAAAGCAGCAGCAAATGGAAAGCACTCAAAGTGAGACATACAGATGTGATATACTGTACATTATATCTGGTCAATCAAAGACATGAGCCTCACTAGTTACAATACTATTTTCAAACCTGTCCTGCTTAGCAAAAAACCCATGTGCGCATTAAATTACATTATTGGACATTACAGCTTTCACTGGCATTTCTGGGAGTAAACAATGCATTTCAATCTCGAAAGTAAGAAGTTGACAACAACAGTGCTGAATTGTGTTCTCCTGAAACTCAACCTACCTTGGGTGTACCCACAAGTTCACCTTTTGACGTTTAGTCTCTGAGAAAGTGAGCGGAAAAATGAAATAGACAGGTTGGCTTTCATATTTAAAAGGCCATGTCTCAAAAAGGCCAGATTGCAGAGGAGCATTCTGAGTGATGCAGATGTTGTTTGACATGGGGGATGACACTTGGGAAAACACACGCGCGCACACACACACACACACACAAATATACAGACATACACATTAAAGTCCTGGTTTCCTGGATGCACTCACAGGGATTTATGTCCTCGCCACAACAGTGTTTTATCTTGTCAGGATGCATCTCCTTCTAGCTGCTGAATATAGCCCCTCTTCTTAAAGGTGCTGACAGAGCCTGCCGAGGAAAGCCGGCTCTGTGGTTTGTTTATTCGCGCAAGTCAGTGTTTGTGTGCGCACACGCTCGCCGATATAAAAAATAAATTCATCACAACTCCACAACGCTGCTCCTTACAATCTCAGAACATACTCTAAAAATGAACATCTGCTATGATATAAAGCTGTGTGGATAGAGGGAGTCCTATGACTGTGTGTGTGTGTGCGTGTTGTTGTTGCAAGGCTCACAAAGAGAGTGTGTCCTTCAGAGCTGGTGAGGATACATCAACCTTGACAGGGTGTCCAATCTGAAGGGGCATCTTAAAACTTTTCAGGAAGTCCTCCAATGTTCTAACTGTTCATCATGGTTCCGTGCCCAGGACCACTTTAAGAATCAAATATAGCCGCGGTTAGTGCAAACAGATTGATCCAGACCTGCCACTGGCCAATTGGCTGCGCCTGTTGGTCTGGGCACGATCCATTGAAGCTCTAAAATACCTATTTTAAATGTGCAAGAAGATAAATTATACCAAAGTGTTTTATATGAAAATGTTCAGAACACATTAGGCCTTTGTTTTCTGAGGTCTACTTATGTCCTAGACCATTGTGTATATAAATAATTGGCTTAAATGCTGAAAAATGTATTGCGATTTTTGAATAACCTGGAAATTTGTGTGAAAGAAGAACCTTTAGTCATCCTGTTGAGTTGTTTTGGCTCTTGAAATTGCTTCTCCTAAGCCTTAGCTTCAAAAATGCAGTGGAAATATTCCAAAACACAGTAGGGAAGTGCACAAAACATGACTAATATGAAATTTGGTCCAGACGCTTTTTGGTAGAAATTGTATCTCTACTGTCAAAAAAACATTAGGAAATTAGACTGAATGAAGACTTTGAACCACATATAATGATTCATGGGATGTACACTAATACAAGAGGAAGCATCACAAAACATTTTTCAAACAAACCATTAAGTAAATATAAAAACAATAATAACCATCTACTTTCACACTATGTATATACTCTATGCACTATTTACAAGCTAAGTGGTATCTGGGGAGCTTCTGGGTCTTGCTTCTCGCGGTGTTTTCTAAGCCTGTAAGGGACTGACAGTATCACGAGAACATTCCCCGGAAACAGGAGGACCTCTAGTTTGAGATGATGTTTTAATTTAATTTTTCAGCCATATCTTCAGGGAGATATTAATAAAGATACGCGCGCACCGTAGACCTCAGAGGGTTAAATATGTCAGAAAACTCTGAGCTACGTTTTGATTGGTTCTATCTAATATGGGCGGGCCAGAGCCCTATGTATGATGAAGCCGTGATAGTAAACATCAAAGATGGCTGCGGATATGTTGTTTGAGTTTGAGACGGCTTTGGCCTCGACACTTAACGATTTGGAAGACGGCACTCAAACCTTCATTAGCAAGAAAGAGGAATGTTCTGTTTTGGCGACCGACCAAGGCAAAAGTTGAATTTACCAGTTAACCCCATTCAAGGGCATCGTTGTCTTGTACTGCCATTAAATAGCTGCAGCGATGATAAGACAATTAGCTGGCTAATTTCAATTAGTGTGCCCTAATACGCTATTAAGAGCTATCTTAATGATCACTGGAGGCAAGCAAGCCAAGCGATGTCAATGCCACTATAGAGTGCTATGATGTAAACCCAGGTTTTACTCCCTATCCCTTACATTTAATGAAGGCCGAGATGAGTATATAATGTGACACCAAATTGTAATTCTAAAGTGAACCCAAATTGATTTGTTATAAGGTTAGGTCCCTTAATATACATATAAGGTTTTTCTTCCTACCTTGGAGTACATTTATTTAACTTAAAGTTTCAATGGCAATCTGCTAACCACCTCTCCCTCTCTCCACTCCTTAAGGTCCTCCTTCCACATAGACTTTAATGGAATATTGATTTGTTTGTTTCACTTTTCACTTTCTCAAAAATGTAATTAGATATTTGTCCCTGAATTGAACATACATGTCTAATGGGGTTCATCAGAGGCACAAGTGCTTCAGGGCTGATTGCATTAGTATGTCAGGGTAAGCTCCATAAACGCAAGAACCATGAGCATAAATCAGTTTACATGCCGGAGCATAACTCCTGGCATTTTATGTGGCCTGTGGACACCAATGCATTTTTCTTTTCTTGTGTCAGTCAGTAATAGATGGAGAGAGTAAGTATTGAAGACATTGTAAAACGTAGTGTTGTTTAATTATTTCATACAATGTCAAAATAAAAGGTTGAAAATTAAAGAGCACTTTAGAAACACCTCACACCCAAGTCAATTCAGTCCAGGTGTTGTTATCAGAATGGTATTTTGATTATGGTGGCTGTTGGCAATATAGGAATTCAGGAAAAGCTGAAATTTAAGCTTCAATATTTCAAAGTAATGTATTGCTAATCGAAATGTATTATGGAAAACCAGAATTACATATGAAAAGGAAAAAATACAAACTGTGACTAAACTAGTTAGAGTTAAAGTGACACATATCTTCAACTTTGTTTGAAATGTTGCCAGCAACAGTGCAACTCTAATGTGAAGGATATGATGCAGTGCACACAATGCAAACAAATCAAATCAAATTTATTTGTATAACCCAATATCACAAATAGACATTTGTCTCAGTGGGCTTTACATTCCATACAGTATGACTACTGCCCTTACATTCTGGGACTGAACAAGTCTTGTGCTACTTTGTCAAGATCTACAAAAAAAAACCTCCACATGACAAATGATGGAAGCTTTCACTTCCTGCTTAATGGTTTCTCTTTGTTAGTATCCATGTCCACATTGGGCTTTTTCCATTCCTCACAAGCTAAATGATACAAATGGAATTAGAGCTGATAACATCCACAAACAAAACTTTACATTAGACAGAGATAATGGCTTTGTGTCACCACAATTTGTAAACGACTTCATGTGTAATCGAGCTAATTAAGATAGCCGGCTACATCCCATTGCAAGAGCCAAAGAGACCTAGTACAGAGAACATTGTCATCTTTGTTAGGGCCTTTAAAGGTGGAGTCAGCGATTCTGGAGAATGTTTGTTGACAAAATCCCTTTTTGTCAAATCAGTGAATATCTCCTCACTATCTGAATTGTGAAAAAATTATGGTGGTTAAACCCAGCCGTGTTAACTAGTATGTAAGGGGGCCTACCATAGCATGTCAACATGCCTGTAAGGGGGCCTACCATAGCATGTCAATATGCCTGTTTACAGAGCCTAGGCTTTTTATTAACACCAGTCCTGCGTTCCAAATTGCATACTCTTTCTTTTTTCTATCTACTGTATGTACTACATCTGACCATGAACAGAATCTAGTTAGGATGCAGTAGGCATACACTTGGGACATACTTTTACTTATTTATTTCATAACATAGCGCCTTGATCTTGCCTCCTGCTTTGATATCCGTCCCATCCCTGGTTGGTTTCATACAGAGGCTCCCTCAATGTGACGTCGCATCCGCTACGCACTGTATTGTGGGGCAGAATCGCCCAAATAGGATTCTGTTTTCAACACAAAAAATCTCGGCCGGATGTAGTAGACTTCCGGGTATTTTTAAGCATACTAATTGGACCTCAAGCATTGGGACATCCTAAATCTTTTTTCTACCATACTAAATTGCAGAACATTGTTACAACATTTTCCAGAATTGCTTACCCCGCCGTTTAATGCTTTTAATCCATTCATATTCGTCTTTCAGTGTGTTGTGTGATAACGTCAATGCAAAGATTAAAAATGTCCTACACCCACTCAAAATATTAATTTTAAGAATCTGCCACTTCCTGGGTTGATGGCTGTGGGACTGCTACAGAATACATCAGATATATATACATACAGAATCGTACACTGTAGCAACACAACACATGCAGTCGATTTAATTATGCATGAAGTAAACACACTTAGAGATTTATGACTTGCTGGTGTTGTACTTGTCATGTTGGCATTTACACCGATGTTTGGGGGGGGATAATCTTATATCATTGTGCCCAAACATGATTAACAGAACCATTTGTAAAGCGGTTATACCACACAGGATTTTATATTTTTATGTAGCATTAAATAAACATGAGTGAATTTCGCAGCATGTGCATTGCTTGTGAGTACAGACTCTTTGTGAGATGTTATAAAAGATCAGCAAAAGGCAAATGTATTATCCACAACATCATATAAGATACCATGGTGGCAACTTAACTGCTGACAGACTTTGTTAAGTTATTATGCACCCTCCTAAATAGTTTAGGATGAAGTGAGCAATATATTGATGTTAATATAAAGTTGCTCTGTATTCATACAGTGATCACTTATATACTGTAGTGTGTGCGTTTCATAACACAACTCTCTTAGTCAGCCGCTCTGCATGTAATCGGCAAATACACTGTTCTGGGATCCCACAACCTGATAACCAATCAGAAGAGAGAACGCTACAAACCGGCACCTGTCTCACTGCCGGTGCACGCGTAGAGAGCGACAGATGGGTCAATGTGTATGCGCCTACCATAGCGGAGCAGGTAAAAATCCTTCCCAATGTCTGTATTGATAGTTTTTATCAAGTTTTATCAAATTTACGGATCTGAGATGATGCTAGATAACTCGCTGCTTGAAGACCGCAGTGCATTAATGTGGTGACATAGGGACGAGGGAGGGGACTGCTATCTGCAGTCACTGACAGGAAGTTAGCTAAAAGAACCATTTCGCTTACAGCACCTTTTAAAGTTCTTGGTCATTCTGGAGAATGTTTGTTGACAAATACCTTTTTTAGTCAAATCAATGAATATCTCCTCACATTCTGCTACCTGTCCATCATATTGACTTCATACCGGCAGTTTACGCTGTAATTTCACCATTTCCTGGTGTGTCCCTTTCAAAATAAAACTTCCAACAAGCGAAAAAAGCAATGGGGCGCACGGATTACTGTCGTACGGAAGAGGATTAGGGCCACACATGAAAAAAAAAAAAAAGTTCTGACTTTATTCTCAGAATTCTGACATTAAAGTCAGAATTCTGAGATTAATGTCAGAACTTTTTTTTTTTTTCATGTGTGGCCCTAATCCTCTTCCGTACTGTCGAGACTCTATATTAGACTCAATATAAATCATATGCATCATACATGACATGTAAGAACTTAATTTTTAGTGGGATTATCTATGAAAACTCTATGTAGAAAGACAGGGCTTTTAGAAGCAGAGATGCAGCAGCAGTTGAGAAGTATGTGTGTCCGAAAAAAGCGCGAGAGGCAGCAGTAAGGTAAGGCGACGTGCTCCAGCAGTAGACGCAGGATGTGTGTGGATGCCGTAAGGCTACAGGGCAAACCATGACTCTCCTGCTGTGTCTTATTTAAGGGGCCTACGCGGTCTATGATGGCTATAGCCTGTGAAGGCCGATTCGAAGGCCGAACGAGCGTTGTTAAACGAGACGGTCTCCGCAGGTCTCCGTTTACGAGTATTTCCGGTTTGCGTAACAAGCCGTTACCTTGCGTGACGACTCGCTGCTCCTGTGCTGCCTAGCAACTCGGATTGCTGCCAACGGAAACAGCCTTGTCAACAGAGGAAAAAAGAAAAAGAAGTTGCCTACCAGACTAAAAGAAAAAAAAGTACAAGAAAAAAAGAAAGGAAGATAAAAGTTAAGAAGATGGAGCAACACGTTGCTATTTTGTTATTTTTTATTTCATTTTATGCCATATCTGAAAAAAATTCAATGAATCTTGGGATATGTTGGGCCGCGAAGGATACATCTGTTGGACCCTTCAAAACCGTGAAAGGAAGGCTAAGGTTGCGTTCCGAATCGCATACTTTCTACTATATAGTATGTAGAAAAAAGATTTAGGATGTCCCGATTCTTGTGGCCAGATTTGGGATGGTTTGAAGTACCCGGAGGGCCTAGATTGTTAGTGTTGAAAACTGCATCCTATTTGGGCGATTTTGACCCACAATCCAGTGCGCACGTGAAGTGACGTAACATCGGCGAAGCCTCCATATGAAAACAAACTGGGATGCGACGGATATAAAAGCAAGAGGCAAGATCAAGGTGCAATGTTATGATGAAATAAGAGGGTAAAGTATGTCCCAATAGTATGCCTACTACTGTGTCCTTCTCAGAAGCCTATAAGCATTTGTGTACGTTTATACTGTACGTTTGACTATATGTAAAATAGGGCTGCGTTCCAATCCCCATATTACCCTAGATGCATGAGACATAAATTGATATATTTCAGGCCTTTTTTGTTTTAATTTTCCTGATGACGGCATAAGTTCAGGAAAATAAAAAATCCAGCATCTAAATCTAAAAATATAAGAATATTCCATAAGGCCAATGAAAAATAGAATTTATAATAAATGTCGACCTTCTGAAAAGTATGTTCATTCATCCACTCAATAATTGGTCCGGGATCTTATTTTGCATGAGCTATTGCATTAATGCAACATAGCATGCAGGTGATCAGTCTGTGGCACTGCTGAGGTGCTATGAAAGCCCAGGTTGCTTTGATAGCGGCCTTCAGCTCGTCTGTATTATTGAGTATGGTTTGAAGCTAGATCAAGGTACAATGTTATGATGAAATAAATAGGTAAAAGTAAGTCCCAATTGTAGTATTGCATGCTGAATAAATTATTTTGTATGGTCAGATCTTGTTTGTAGAACAGAAAAAAGAAATAGTATACGATTTGGAAAGCAGGGCATAACTAGAATAGGTGGAATTGTGTAATGTAATGTAATGTAACTTTATTTTGAACATGGACAGTGTACAAAAGAAACATTAACCTTGTTTAAAACAAGGAGAGATGCATTGTACCAGGTTTTAGCAAACTGCTATTTTCCACCTGTAGTCCCTGGGCAGGTAAGAACAATATACTAAACTAAACAAGACGCAATAATATCTAGACGTGGAATTAAACAATAAAAGGATAACAAGACATAATGATATAAATACATAGGATTAAAAAAGTTCACAAAAAACACTACCCTACATATTTTATAAAAAAACATATCCTAGTTGTACAAAATTCTATATATGAGTACAGGCAGTGGCGGACTCAGGGGGGGAGGGGCCTCGTAGCTCAATGGTTGAAAAAGCGTGCTAAAGTGCCCTCAAGACTGGTGAAAATGAGAGGAAATGCCTTATTGGCTGCCCTTTTCACATGCAAAACATGATCGGGTGCCTTCTATGGTGCCCCTTCATACAATAAATTATGATGATGTGCCCTCTAGAACAAGACAATTTGATGACGTGCCTTAATGAGTGACCTTATAGTCCCCTTCTGCCCGTCTGGTGCCCTTCTAGTACCCTGATAGTGCCCTTCTGGTCCTTCTAGTACCCTGATAGTGCCCTTCTAGTACCCTGTTAGTGCCCGTCTGGTGCCCCCCTGGTTGAAAAAGTGTTGCTAAAGTGCCCTCTATGGTGGTGAAAATGAGAAAAAGTGCCTTAATGGCTGCCCTTTACACGTGAACAAAAATTATTGAGTGCCCTAGGTTGCCCCTCCATACAACAGGCCTAAATGATTATGATGTGCCCTCTGGAGCAAGAATATGGCAAACCGAAAAAACAGGTTGTGGTTAGCTAATGAGGTGCAGATGTTCCTCTCTTTGGTAGCTGACGAACGGGGAATGCGAAAGAGGCGTTGCTTTAATGTAGCGTCGCTATGACAAACAGCTACATTGAGTGGTACTTAAATCTCCACTGGATAACGAAGCAAAAAGCGGATTAAGACTATGTCCATACCCTTAGTGGAAAAGCTCAATTAGATGCCAAGTTAGAAAAACTTAAAGACCTACCGGTGGGAATATGAAGGTGTATTGAATTCTGAGATCCTATTTAGTATAAGTGTGCAAAAAAAAAAAAAATTGGTTCATCCTAGCCTGAGAAAAGGCAGAAAGAGTGTTTTATGGTCTCACTGTCTAACCCTACATTTTCCTTACTGTGACATCAAAGTAAGGGCTAGGATTAACAGGACAGGGAAGAAAAACCTCATTCATTATATTATAATCATAGCTGCCAAGTCTCACTCTCACAACGTGTGCAAGATGGCGCCAGTCTGTTCGGCGACTCGTCTGCCTCGGGCGTTCTGTCTATCGTTTGCTACGGCCCTGCTTCTAAGTGTCTATCTGGATGTTTCTGCCATTCTGTGCTACGATCGTCAAGCACTGCTTAACATCCGCAACCTAAAACTCCCCGTGGCTTGGGCGGCTAGTCCCGATCAAGGAGATTGGACCAGTTCTCCCCCTCCCGTGCTGTCAGGTATCCCTGCTTACCTGCGCCGCCAGCCAGTGGCCTTTTCTCGCAAAAAGCGTTCCAGAAGGCGAGGAAGGAGGGGGGGTCTACTGATGAAGATCAAGATCCAGTTGGCCTCACATCGAGCTGCCGCCCGGCGTCTGCCGCGATGCCTACGTCCTGTTCCCTGTGTCTCGCCTGCTACTCCCGCAGAGGCCGCCCCTGGCCGCGATCCTGCTCTGCTGCCTCATCCATCGCTGCTTCCGGCCCCTCCGGCCGTCCCGACGGCGCTGACCGGACCGCGACCTGCTCAGGTTCCCACGCCTGGCTCGGCCACCCGGCTCTCCCTGCGTAGGCGCAGTCGCGGTGTTGTCCACTCTAGCCTTCGCCCGTTGAGGCGCACCGGACCAGCGGCGAGCAACGAGCTAACACTCCGGATGGCGTTGATCAACGTGCGGTCTCTGACGAACAAAACTTTCATGCTGAATGACTTCTTTATCTCTCGGGAGCTGGACTTTCTATTTCTGTGTGAGACCTGGCTCTCTACCGGTGAAAACACACCTTTCTCTGAACTCCTTCCACCGGACTGTTACTTCCTGAATTCCCCCCGTGCGACTGGGAGGGGCGGAGGCATTGCCTCTGTTTACAGGTCGTTGTTTCACTGTCGGCAGATTCCACACGCTGGGTTTACAAGCTTTGAGCTACAGCTCTTTGAATTAATCATGTCTTCCCCCATATTGTGTGCTGTGGTATATCGCCCTCCTAAATTCAACAAAGACTTCATTCATGACTTTGCTGATTTTTTGTCTGGGCTAGTGGTGAAGTATGACCACATAATAATTTGTGGTGACTTCAATGTCCATGTCTGCTGCGAGTCTCAGCCTCTGACCCGAGACTTTCTGAACCTCATCAATTCATTCAGCCTTAACCAAGTCGTCACCGGCCCGACACACGAAAAGGGTCACACACTAGATCTTGTGCTGTCATATGGTATTTCTGTCTCTGTTACCGAAATCTGTACCTTGTCTCTCTCAGACCACTCCCCAATACTGTTCACTGTGCCAGTCCCATACTCAGTTAGTACCACTCGTGTCTCGAAGCAGTTCTCACGCTCAATTAACTCCTCGACTGCTGGGCAATTTTCGGCCGCTTTCAACAACTCCCTTTTATTTAGGCCGCCACTGGGTATTAGCTCTGAGTGTAGTGCTGATCAACTTCTCTCTGCATTCTCCTCAGCTTGCTCGGACATCCTGGACTCTGTTGCCCCTCTCAAACCCAAACGGGTTAAAGCCCAGTTAACACCATGGCTCAATGACGCAACACGTGTCCTCAGACGAGCCTGTAGGCGGGCTGAGCGCAAGTGGCAGAAAGACCACCTCCATGTGTCCCTCCAAATCCTCCGAAGCTGCCTAGTGGACTACCAACGAGCTGTAAAAAGTGCCAAATCACAGTATATTTCTACCCTGGTCTCCAGAAACAGCCACAAACCACAGTTTCTCTTCAACACCCTAAACTCCCTCATAAACCCCCGAAATGAATCCCCTGTTGTGCCCTCACCCGCCCTCTGTGAAAGTTTTCTAAACTTCTTCATAGACAAGATTGTAGCACTCAGGCCCTCTGACTCCTCTGCCCCCCTCCCCCTGCCAGCTGTCCTCGAGCAGTTCGAGCCCACAACCCTTTCCTCCCTCTCTGATGCAGTCAGTCACCTGCAGCCTTCCAACTGCCCATCTGACTGTCTACCCTCCCGTCTGCTTAAGGATCCTACAGTTTTGAACACAGTTGCCCCCTTCCTTCTACTATTAATCAATTCCATCCTCTCCACTGGTTGTGTCCCGGCTGCCTTCAAGTTCGCTGTAGTGCAACCTCTCCTAAAGAAACCCAATCTCGACCCCTCCATTCTCTCAAATTTCAGACCGATTTCCAAACTTCCCTTTCTGTCCAAACTCCTTGAGCGTGAAGTCTATGTCCAGCTAAAATCTTTTCTGACCAGCAACAACATCTACGACAAATTCCAGTCTGGTTTCAGAACAGCCCACAGCACAGAGACTGCTCTCCTAAGGGTGCTGAACGACCTGCTCCTGGTCGTTGACTCAGGTAGCCCTGCGATCCTTGTGCTCCTGGATCTCACAGCAGCCTTCGACACGGTGGATCACAGGATACTGCTCTCTAGGCTGGAACACCAAGTTGGAATCAAAGGCACAGCCCTGAAGTTCTTTCAGTGCTATCTGGCTGACAGGAGCTTCTCTGTCCTGCTTGGGGATTTCTTTTCCCCTGTTGCCCCCCTCACCTGTGGGGTCCCCCAGGGCTCTATACTAGGTCCCATCCTATTTCTACTATACATTTTACCCCTAGGGGAAATCCTGGTTAAACATAATATTTCCTTTCACTGCTTTGCCGACGACATCCAGCTGTATTTGCCCCTTAAAATCAATGGGCAGTCTACACTCCAGCCACTACTCGATTGTCTGGCTGACATCAGATCATGGTTGGCGGCAAACTTCCTCAATCTCAATGAGAGCAAGACGGAGGTCATGATTTTTGGAAAAATCCCTCCTGCCTTCTCCACCGATGTCCTAGGTCCCCTTGCATCCAACATCAAGCCCTCGGTCAGAAATCTTGGCGTGATATTCGACAGCGCTTTTAAATTTGAGCAACAGGTCAGTGGAGTTGTTAAGAGAAGTTTTTACCACCTGAGAACACTAGCCAAGCTCAAATCATACCTGCCTCGGAGTGACCTGGAGAGAGCTATTCACGCTTTCATCACATCACAGCTGGACTACTGTAACGCTCTCTACACTGGCATGGATCAATTGCAGCTTCGCCGCCTGCAGTTGGTCCAAAACGCTGCCGCCCGACTCCTCACCTGCACCAAAAAACGTGACCACATCACCCCGGTCCTTGCATCACTCCACTGGCTTCCCATCCGTCACCGTATTGACTTCAAACTCCTTCTAACCGTTTTCAAATCCCTCCATGGTCTGGCCCCAACTTACCTCTCTGACCTCCTACACCACCTCACCCACACCAGAGCACTACGGTCAGCTGACCAACTGCTGCTTGAGGTGCCCAGATCCAGGCTAAAGACCAGGGGTGACAGAGCCTTTGCGGTCGCAGCCCCCAGGCTCTGGGACAGCCTTCCCCTCCACATCCGTGCAGCACAGTCCCTAAATGTTTTTAAATCACTTTTAAAAACCCACCTCTTCTCCCTTGCCTTCTCCTAGACTACTCCTGCAGGCATTGTCGTTTTAACCTCTGTGTTGTTGTTGTTTTTACTTTCTTATTTGTTTCTTTTTAATTGTGTTAAATCCTGTTTTTACTGCACTAATTGTTCTTTATGTGAAGCACTTTGGTGGGGCTTAGCCGTCTGTAAATGTGCTATATAAATAAACTTGACTTGACTCTTTGGCCGTGAGACACACGCAAATCAACCAGTTCACACTCTCACACGCCACACCTCAAATTTCTCACGCGGAGAAATTAATCCCCAAAATAACATTTGTTTTGCGGGACTTTTATTTTCAATTTCTTATTTTGAAAAGCTAACAGACATGAGTGCCGTGACTTCCTCTTTCTGAACGTGCGTTAACGTTATGCTTTGATGTGCACTGTGCATTCGAAGCGGGAGGCGAGTTCCCCCCCCCCCCCCCCACCGCACCTTCTCTTCTGAGGTGTGTTGTGATAGCGTGCCAAATTACTCCTGATAAGAATTGTGTCCCCGTCGGCTGGTGAGCGTGCATGCATCAAACATATTAACCCTTCAATCTCACTCAAGTAAATTCAGAAGATCTTTGGATCGTTTTGTATATTGTTTTTGGTAATTTAGTTTGAAAATTAGGTTTGCAAAGTAACAAATGGCTCATCCGCCAATAAAAATGCTTTTATTATTCTGTGTAATGAACTGTAGCCTATGTATTGCACATTTATAGCACTTTTCATAACACAAATCAAGGTAGCCTAAGAGGAGGGACCAAGTAACCCAGATGTTTTATTTTAGCCTAGTAGTTTGCATTGGTGTTGAACTGTTCCCTAATTTTTTTCTTCTTTGAATAAAGCCTAATGCTGCTAGTAAAATACCACCACCCACTCAACCCTCAACAGTAGACATGATATAGAATAATTACCTTTTATTACAGTTTAACCAAATAGGCTACAGGTGATATTTGAAAGCACTACACATGCATTGTAGGCTATTCAATTAAATTTGTGTCAGCGAAACCGTGAATGTTCTCTTTTACTTTACATAAAAATGAATGCGGAAAAGGCACACATTGCTTCATAAAAATTCACCAGAATGCAGGAAATTAAGTGTTAATTAAAACCTGTCCTACGACTTTGCAATTCATGAATTTGTTTGTTTTAATAAGATTTTTGATGTGTTATCACATTTTCCAATTGTCTTTTATTTCTGATTTATTATGAACAATATGTAAACTCACAGGACACTAGCAAAAATGAGTGGGTGGGGAGAGGACACGGTTTTGGATCCCTCGGACAAAAAATCTCACTCCAAACTTTTTGTGAAACTTCGCAGCCCTGATTATAATAGTGATTTTATAATGATAGAACGCCTGTTCCGTATGGGTGAAGTATTTTCAGTTTGCTTAATCCGTTTAAAATTTATATACATTTTTTGAGCGTTCAAGATCCGGTCCTCATTCAAGTGTAGGTCATTTCATGCAAGAGAGACGATGATAATCAGCTATCACCTCAACATGAAGGAAAACTTCCTTCAATATTTCCATAGCTGGCTCTCAGCGGTCAAAGACTGTATGGTAGCGGCACATTGATTTTTCTCCAGTCTCATTTTTACTTAAATGTTAGTAAAGATGAAAGCAGCATGGCATCCTCCTTTCTTTGGCTAAAATATGAAAGTGCACAATGATGTGAACAACTCATTTTGGTGTTTATAAAGATCGCTAGAATAAGGGGAAACAGTTAGCCTGGCATTCCCAGACCTGCCACTAGGCGCTGGCAGATTAAATTTGCTGCGCCTGTTGGTCTGGCCACGCTCCGTTGAAGCTTTATCAAGAAGAACAGAAATCTGGGTCTCACGTTTCAATTGGTTCTATCTAATATGGGCGCGCCAGAGCCCTTTATATGGTACTCTGGGGAGGACGTAACCGGATGACGACGGTGACGTGCATGCGACGTCGAAGCCGTGATAGTAAACATCAAAGATGGCTGCGGATATGTTGTGTGAGTTTGAGACTGCTTTGGCCTCGACCCTTAACGATTTGGAAGACGACACTCAAATCTTTCATTAGCAAGTAAGTGGAATGTTCTGTTTTGCCGACCGACAACGGCAAACGTTTAATTTAACAGTTTAACAGCTGTTCGCTAAACGAACAGGGCTTACGTCACCTTGTGCATCGCTCTGATTGGTTGTAGTGCTATCCAACTGCGTGCAGTGGCATTTGAAATGCACGAGTAGGAGCCGCCCCTTGAGTTGGAAATTACTATTGATCGTGGCCAGACCCTCTATCGTTCAAGATATCAGGGTATGGATTTCCAGGCTAGGAAACAGTGTCTTTGAAACTCAATTTGTTCAGTGGTGATATTGACGAGTTTTTTTTATCATGAATTATAAGAGAGTTTTTATATAATGATTCAAGTGGTCTCAAGGTTGTTTTACCTGCTTGAGACCAACTTGTCATAGAGTAGGAACAATGGGAAATAATCATAGCATTCAGATAGGTGTTTGATGCCTCAACTGTAAGAGAGTTTCTTATGAATCGATAGTTTGCCAGATTAAATTTGATTGTGTTACTCAACCTTTTTATATGCTTTTTGAAATTTAGTGTTGGATCAAGAGTGACGCCTAAGTACTTAAATTCTTCCACATTTTTTATTTTTTGTCCATTAAATGTCAGGACAATCTTTACATTTGCACCTATTTGAAAAGTACATTGTAACAGTCTTCCCAATATTAAGTGTAAGATTTGAGTCAATAAGCCATTTAGCAACATTTTCCATTTCCTTAGTCAATTTAGAAGCAACTTCTGAGGCATTTTCCCATGGGTGTACAACACAGTGTCATCAGCATACATCATAAGTTCAACATCATTACAAATGGATGGAAGGTAATTTATGTATATACTGAAGAGCAGCGGTCCTAAAATCGAGCCTTGTGGCACTCCCATGGTGCAGTTTTTCAGGGGTGATCATTTGTTATTTATTTGAACACATTGTTGTCGGCTAGCTAGGTATGATTTAATCCAGTTCTGTGTTTAGTAGAACTATGGTAATCAGATTCACCTAATCTGGTTGATCACATTTTCAGTTATAACCATTCACTGAAAAACATTCTGTACTTAAAGGTCACATAGTATGCAAAATACCCCTTTTTCATGTTTTTTTTTCAAACAATATGTATAGAGACTCACTAAGTATGGGAAAAAACCTTCTCTCTCTTTCTCCACCTTTCTGAAAACATGTGTTCAAAAACCCCATTCAGATTTATCTTCCCTTATGATGTCATACTTAACATAGCCAAATTTGATTAGTTGGCTCAACTGAAGGGAGTTTTCCTTTAAAAATGAAGTTTTTTGGTTGGCCTTGCAACTCAAAAATCTAGTGAAGACAGTTGCCTTTGAAATTTTTATTATTAGAGTTACCCGAAATGTTTCATTTTTACAGTTTTAATATTCTCACACTATTGGTACTCTGTAGTTTTCCTGATCTTTCTGTCTGATCTCACTGAATGATGCACAAGCCTCTATCTCCCCTCACCCACTCCAACTGCAATCTGTCCAACACCAGGCTGGTACACACAGCACAGCCCCCACAAACACCACTTCATCAATTCAGAACAGAATTTGCACCATGCCTGCCTTTACACTGTAAAGTATTGAACCTGAACACGGTATCATCTTAGTATGTGAAACGTGTAAAAAAAAATGAATATGTAACCTAGCATATATATTCTACTTCTACATCCATGCCCCGGCCCCTGTTTGGCACAGACACAGTGGCAGACTGGGTTCTGGTTTCACCCTATTAACACCAGCTAGACAGAGACAGTCCCGAGGAGTTTCATGTTGTGATTGGGGCCATGAATTGTTAAACAGCTCCCGGGGCCGGCGCTTTTCACAATCGGAGAGAGCAGCTGACAAATTGCAAGTTCTACATCTGCCAGACGTGCACTAATTTGACCATCTACAATCAGGGTAGCTCATATTATTGCTCTATCGATCGTAGTGAGGCGAGGAAGGAGCACTCACGCCCCGGCTCAGTTAGACTCTGTTAGCTATAGTCTTAATGGGAAAGAGACATGGCAGGGAAGAAAATTGAGAAGGACACCAGTGAAATTCATTTGGATGTGATTGCGCATAATAGGTAACGAGTGAATATGTAGTGAAGCTAAAGATGCAATAGGATGAATGCCAGCTAACCTAAAATAATTTAATGACATTGAGTACTGTATGTCATATGCCATTATTAATGTGTTTTAACACCGTGAGATGTAAATGGTTTGGAACACCAACAATAATGTAAAATGTTAAGGAATTACAGATGTATTTTGGGCCCACTATAGTGGACACAATAATATGAATACCTGTGTAACATAGCAACTAATGCAACAACTGTGGACATGGGCAATAGCTTTGGTTTCACATTAAAGGCCTACTTCACCGGTTTGAATATGAAGGTGTATTGAATTCTGAGATCCTATGTAGTATAAATGTGCAAAACAAATTTAAATCGGTTCATCCTAGCCTGAGAAAAGGCAGAAAGAGTGTTTTTCTAACCCTATATTTCTCTTTCTCGTGACATCACAGAAAGAGAAATATAGGGTTAAAACAATTTTTACTTTGTAAATATTACTGTGATGTCACAGTAAAAGACATCACAGTAATATTTACAAAGTGTATGTGACTGTATACACTTGTCTATGTCCATAGTGAAGACACTTGAATCTTATTTAAGTGATGAATCATACACTTATATAATACTGTATGAGTCCACGGATCCACATGGCAGTGTAATTAACGTACGCAGAGCATATTTTGACAAGATAATCTTAACATGAAGCTGCATTTATCAGTACATTTGTGAACAGATTAAATGAGGATGTGTCATGTTATAGAGATGAACCCACACAGCTCTAGAGTTTGAATGTATTTCAGCTCATTGTTTGGCTTTTACAACCCACGACTTGACTGTTTTGGTTCAGTCTCACGGCTCTCATTAGCCTCGGCTCACCGCAGCTGTTTGCAGTAAAAAAAAAAACACTGCACTACTGTACCTTCGCAGCACCAAACAAAGTTACCGACAAGCTAATGAACATAGCCAGACATATTTGCTGCAGCTTTGTTAACATTGTCTTTTCTTGTATACCAATTCACATAACCTATAGCCTGCGTACACACAATTGTTTTTAAGCGCACACACAATGCGGAAAGGTAGCGTTTAAAAAATAAATAAATAAAATGTAAAGTGATTTTCGACAACAAATGTTCTCCAGAATTGCTGACTTCACCTTAAACTTCAATTCAAAACACTTTATTGTGTATCACATTGTGAAATAAAAATTGCATTCAGTGTGTGGCTCAAACAACACAAGACTAACATAAAAATCACACAAACAGTTCAATAAAACGGGATAAGAGCCTTTGTAAAGCAAAGCTGCATTAAAAGGTACAGTCTATTTGGCCTGGTTCAAATCTTCAGATCTCCAGGTATGTGATCAATGCCAAACCTTTCAGTGTAAATAAAACAAATGAGATGTCTTCCCACAGTGAAGCTATTCAACAGCTTAGATCATACCTTTAGCATAAAATACATATTTATTTTATTTATCTTGAATTGTTGAACTGTATACTTCATATTATACAATATTATCAGAAAACATTAAGGAAACCAGATTGCAGTTACATTTGCCCTTAGAAAAACCTTCACTGTGTTACTGTTACCACCAAATCCCACTGTCCACAAATAATGATTCTAAAATCACATGAGCCATCGACCAGTTATGTGATGAAGAGCCAGACGGTGTAACAAGAGCTGCAGTATGTTTAGTCCATTTGGACTTATGCTGGATCTTAAAAGGGGAACCTGAGCACTTAGAGCATTTTGTTGAGCATCATTTGTCCTTGTCCCTTATCAGTGTCAAAATAACCACAGCCTCCAAAAAGATACATTCTACACTTAATACTTAAAAAGCCATCTAAAGATGTATGTTTATAGAATATCAATAGGTGATAGAAGACATAACACACACTGTAAAGGCACTCTCGAACTAGTGAGTACAATGCATTGATTTATGTATCAGTTACACATAGTGCTACCCTGAAATACTACAACAAAACACGTGATATTAAAGCATTAATAATAATAATAATAATTGCTTGGATTTATATAGCGCCTTTCATGATACTCAAAGCGCTTTACAGGGTTCCAGACAATTCGTTCACACACAGTCATACCGGTGGTGGTAAACTACCATAGTAGCCACAGCTGCCCTGGGGCAGACTGACAGAAGCGAGGCTGCCATTCAGCGCCATCGGCCCCTCCGACCACCACCTCAAACATACAGCAGTCATACACATTCACACGAGGCAAGGTGGGTGAAGTGTCTTGCCCAGGGACACAACGACCATGACACAAGTGGCCGGGCTGGGATCGAACCGCCAACCCTAGGATCATTGGCCAACCAGCTTAACCACCTGAGCCACAGTCGCATTAAGTCTCAATGCAATTATTATTTATTTTTTAAACATTGTATTCTCATATCAGGCAGAGGTGTGAGACATTTCATTTTCATTTTCATTTTCCTTTATTTAACCTCGAAAGATCAATTGAGGGGTGACCCTCTTTTACAATGACGTCGAGTTTGTACATATACACAATATACAATGAGAATACATAACAAGTTTACACACACACACACACACACACACAGACAACAACAATTTAAAACATTCAGATCAATTGAATGAGAGACATAATAGCCTAATTAAAACAGTTACAAGTGTAGAGGGGCTGATTCAAAATAATAATTTTAAATTGGTTAACAGTTATGAGTGTATTTATTTTAATTGTATGTTGTAGGCTGTTCCAGGAGTCAGGGGCACTATGGCTAAAAGCGGTTTTACCAAGCTCAGACCGGGCATAGGGGACATATAACATGAGCATGTCAGTTGAGCGGGTTTGATAAAGCCCATCTGAAATAAGCAGCATTTCTGTCAAATATAGTGGTAGCTTTCCAGTCAGAGCTTTATATATAAAAATATGCCAATGTGCATCACGTCTCTCCTTAAGGGAGGACCACCCAACCTTTTCATATAAAACACAATGGTGTGTATCATAAGCATCTCCTGTAATGAATCTCAAAGCAGAGTGAAATACAGAGTCTAGGAGTTTAAGGCATGAACGAGATGCATGCCGATAAACCACATCACCGTAATCAAGGACAGACATAAAAACTGCCTCAATAATCCTTTTCCTACTGAACAACGGGAAGGTGGCTTTATTCCTATAAAAATAGCCAATCTTTTGTCGGAGACGACAGACAAGATTTTTTATGTGAAATGTAAAAGAGAGTTTTTCATCTATCCAGATGCCAAGATATTTATATTCAGTGACTCTTTCAATATGAGATCCATTATTTGTGTGAATAATAAGATCATTAAAATGTGTAATTCTTGCTCTGGAAAAGCACATATATTTTGTTTTTTCTATATTAAGGACAAGCCTGAGATCCACTAGACAGTTCTGCAGGGTGTTAAAAGAGCTCTGTAGGTTCTGAACAGATTGTTGCACTGAATCAGAAATGCAATACAGTACAGTGTCGTCAGCATACAAATGGGCATGGCAGTTTTGTAGTGATGAAACAATGTTATTGATGTAAATTGTGAATAGGACTGGACCTAAAATTGAGCCCTGCGGAACACCATTTGTAACTGTTAAAAACTCAGTTTGGTAGCTTCCCAGCTTAACTGACTGCTGTCTATCAGAGAGATAGTCCCTAAACCAGCTACATGTAGAATAATCAAAACCAATTTCATGCAGCCTCTCTAAAAGCAAATGGTGATCTAAAGTATCAAAAGCTTTTGACAGATCAACAAAAAGTGCTGCACAGTGCATTTTTTTATCGATAGCTGTAACAATGTTGTCTAAGACCAAAGTGACAGCAGATATAGTACTGTGGCCTGCCCTAAAACCAGATTGAAATGGACTCAAAATGGAAGCACTGGATAAAAAGGATTTCAACTGAGTATTAATGACTGATTCTAGAATTTTTGCCAGGCATGGGAGTTTGGAAATTGGCCTGTAATTGTTAAGATCACTTTTGTCACCCCCTTTATGTAATGGAATGACGTGAGCTTTTTTCCAGACTTTAGGAACAATACCAGAAGAGATGGAAAGATTAAAAATATGGGTTATTTGTTTTGATATGATAAGTGCAGAGAGATTTATTGAAAATGGGTCCAAATTGTCCTCTCCCATGTACTTCCTGGGGTTGATGGCAAGAAGCGCATCTACAACAATACTTGTTGGGACTTGAACAAGGCTGAAAAGAGGAGTTTTAGAGACAGGTGGTATGCTATTTTTATTTCTCGTGGTGGTAGGCGTAGAAGGCGTAGATACTCCATTGTGAAAGAGTTTACCAGCAGCTATAAAGTGTTTATTGAAAGCTAAACCAATTTCTTTCTGATCATTTAAAATATGATCATTTATTTTTAACTGACTGGGAACAGTGCTAGAATTGTTTTTGTTATAATTCACAGCCTTCCAAAATAGTGCAGGGTTGGAGTAGCAGTTTGAAATTAGTTCGAGGTAGTAATCTGATTTAGCTTTCCTAACCATGGATATGCACCTATTTCTGATTTGTCTGAAAGCAGTCCACTTGGAGTTTTCACCAGAGCGTCTAGCTAGGGACCATGCTTTATTTCTCTCTGCAAATATATCGGACAATTCATTTGTGAACCAGGGGTTTGATCTATTTTTTACTCTGTGCTTTTTAAGGGGTGCATGCTTGTTCAAAATGGAGGAGAAAGTATTGGTGAAAAATTCTAAGGCCAATTCCACATCAGATATTTCACTTGTGAGATGAATGTCACTTTGATAGAGTTCATTTAAAAATGCTTGCTCGTTAAAACCTTTAAAATTACGCTTAATGATGATTTTGGGTTGAGATTTTTTAAGATGAATACTTCTGATACAGGCCACCGGGCAGTGATCACTGATTCCAAGCTCAAAGACACCAGCAGAAACTATTTTATTGCTTTGATTTGATAATATTAAATCGATCAAAGTTGATTTTGCTGGGTTTTTTAGATTTGGTCTTGTGGGCTCAGTTATTATTTGTGTAAGATTTAGGTTGCTACATATTTCTTTAAAAGGTTCAGAGGCACCAGAAAGCCAGTCAATGTTAAAATCACCCATCATAATGACCTCTCTATTTACATATGGAGAGATTAAATGTGCTAGCTCACTCAAGGAGCTATTTACTGCTGAAGGGGGCCTGTACACTCCAATTACAACAAAACAATCATTGGATGATAAAGACAATTCCAAAGCAATAAATTCAAAGCAGCTTCGAACAGAGACAGCATGTAGTAATGATACAGAATAATGTGATTTAACATAGACAGCCACTCCCCCACCCCGTGTGGTCCTGTCTATTCTGAATAAACTATAATCATTTATTGCCACCATAGAGTCATGTGTACTGCTCTTCAACCATGATTCAGTCAGAACCAAGACATCTGGGTCAGCCTGAGATACTAAGATGTTAACATGGTCTAGTTTATTGTGCTGAAGCAAACTTCTTATGTTTAAGTGAAGAAAACCCAAACCCTTTCTTGTTTTGAGGATGTTTGGTGAGTTTAGCTTTGATATGCTCATGTCCAGGTTATCAACAGCGGGGGATGAGCTGTGATCTGGTTTCTTGATAGAAAAAAGGGTCCTTCCAGCAGGCCTGGAACATTTTCTATATTTAACTCATTATTAGCAGCTGCAAAACATGGGATATTCCTGTGGACATCCTGCATTTCCTTTTGTGTTAAAATATGGATCAATGAGCAGGGGAAAAACAAACATGATTTGACAATCAGTCGTCTCTAATCGTCTGTGTAAATGTGTAGTCAGGGACAGCCCTACTGACCATCGTATTGACATAGTACCAGCAACATTCGCTATAGTTTCATCATTTCTGGGGTGTCTTTCTAAATAAAACCTACCAAAAGCATATCTGCACAAATATACAGTATATACTCGTAATTAAATGTATCATATGTGTTATGCTTAAAGTTCCTAATTATTTTGTTGGAAAAGCAGCTTTTAAGTGTTAGTCATAGTTGGAAACTCCAGATGAGCCCAGGATGTTCTTCACATTGCCCTGAATGAATTAACCCTAACAATCCATAGGGTACAGCAGTAGCTCTTAAGGCCAGGACACACCAGTCCGACTTGTTTCTACTTGTTCCGACTACGCAAAAAATGGGGTCGGCCGTTTCAGGAAGCTCCAGGCTTCCCGTCGCGGCCAGAGAACACACCAAACTGACTGCTGACTTTCCGTACGCTCTGTTGCTTGCGCGGGACGTAATGTCTCCATAACAGCAGGCGGCGCTAATCTGTATTGTGGCCCGAAAAAATACGAAAGCCGGAAATGATGGGACAACTCTCTAGAGCATAAACATAGATAGAAATACGTATTTATATTTATGGACCATAAGAGCACAATTTTTAGCAGAGAGTGTCGAGCATGGTGTCGAGCAGTCAACAAGGGTTGATGCATGTGAGTACTCTCAAAACGAAACGAACAAACACATTAAAACGATGGCTAGCTGTTGTTAGCTGTTTGTGCTACCCACCTCACTTCCGGGCTTCACTGATTCGCTAGCCCTCCACCAATCAAATTGCTCCAAATGAAAGACGGTCGGCCAGCCTGTCGCCGCCGATTGAACATGTTCAATCGGCGGCGACAGGCTCAAAACAAGCCCGACGACCTCTACGTCGGCCGACGTTACGGCACACACCAAACAGATTCGTCTCCCGACCCCCTATCGACTCTACGACGGCGATTTTCGGGCTGGTGTGTCCTGGCCTTTAAAGCCCTAAATGGTTCTTGGCCTTCTCTTCTTCACCAACAGCAAGAGTCATACTTTACTCCCCCTGCCTGTTTGCCTGGTAATGAGTATCCAATACAAGCAGTCGATACAGGGATAATGGTCTTCTGCTCTCTAATTCTGTAAGAAATGTGCAGTGTTACGGAGGAGGCGGATTTGCCATTTAATAATTAGAAAGCACAAACGAAACGTGCGTTTGGCCCATTGCCATGTTGATTCATTGACATGTCAAAACCGGTTGTCTCCATGTTACTTCTATATTTCTTTAAGTAGCAGAGCTGTGAAGTTGAGACGTTCATTGTTTAGGGGCTAGAGAGAGAAGGCTTGCATTGTAAGAGTGAAGTTACATGAGATTGTTATCGCTTAACATCATGCCACACCATTGGGCAAGAGTTTTCAACGTATTTTGCGTCACCCTAAAATAGCAGAAAAAAATCCTTGAGCTAGTTTCAGTATAATTGTTTTACAATTTTGTTTATCAGTTTTGAAGACATAATCACAAACGGACATACATTTAGTGTATATAAAAAAGAAGAAAAAATAAATAAAAATAAAAAAGAATAACAAAAAAAGGTAATAATAAAATAAATAAGTCAAGGAAAAAGATAAAACTTAAATAAATAAAAAAGTAAGAAGGATTAATCCTGTTTTAACTTTGCCCTCACTCTGTTAGAAGGGGAATGGGCATCCTTTTGTCTTATGTTGGTACAAAGTCAAGACAATTTCCAGTATGGGAGACAGTAGATGAGGGATGGCCAAAGCATATGGTTGGTTATCTAGCCCTGTGGCCAGCCAAGACTGGTTTCATTATTACATTCCGGCATCATCCCTCTTGATATATAGGGCGAGAGCAACAGTGTGGCAGGCGGAAGGGTGTTTGAGGACAAGTTCGGAAGCGGAGAGAATAATTCCATTTATAAAAAGGTGTAAAAAAAGAAAAGTTGGAACTCAAAACAGAGCACATGATCACACCTCCATATATGAGTCAGGGCCCTAAAGGAACGCTGTTGGCATCATCTCTGAAAGCTTATTCTAGCATCTATGGTGCGTATTATAGACGGTTCTTTTGGTTAATACTGCTGGAGTGATAGTGATTACTGAGAAGGAATTTCAAGAGCCAAAACAATTTGTCAGGATGGCTCAAGGTTTTTATTTCACACAAATCTACAGATTTTTTTTAAAATCGCAATTAATCTTTTCAGCATTCAAGCCAATTATTTATTTACACAGTGGTCTAGGACATAGGTAGACCTCAGAAAAAAAGGGCTAATGTGTTCTGAACATTTCTTTAACAAACACTTTGGTATAATTGATCCTCTTGCACATTTAAAATAGGTATTTATATTTTTAGTAGTAAATCCGGGAAAATACCTTTAGACCCCAGAGGGTTAACATGCTTATTTGACACTCCAATTTGCGAATAAACCTTTGCGAATAAACCTTTTCGGAATGGATTTGATGGATGTGCATGACACACTCACAAGATTGTCTATTTGTATGAAAGCAATACAACGTAAAGTCTTCCCGTTCTTGTGTGCAACATTGCTACTACCACGCATGTTTATCAATGATGTTGTGTCCTTCAATAGTCATGATGTGTTGCCCTGACAGTTGACAAAGGTCTCTTCATTTCTCTGGAGTACGTGTTGCCCACACATGTCCTCGGTATGGAAGGACTACACATCCTCTCCACAGTATAGATGACCTTTACTTGCACCCAACCTGCTCTGAATTAGCACTAAGTAATTCAATCAGCGCTCCGTTGTCAGTTAATTGGAACCGTTTTCAAACTGATCTTCGGCTAAAAACTATTAAGCAGTCTTTTAAAAGGCCAATTAGCCTGCTCAGAGCCACAGTGGACCCCGGCACAACTAAAGGAAACTGTGTCTGCTACAAAGTGGTGTGTGTGTGTGTGTGTGTATATTAATGTATGTTGAATTGCAATGCCATTATAATTTATAACATAACCAGACAAAGATACTTCTTCCACACAACATTTGAAACCAGTGATTACCTTGAATAAATAAATAGGGGTGTTCAGTCAATCCACAACTTTGTTCCAGACTGGATACATTTCAACAAATATTGGGTGGTTTGTCATACATTGTTGTACAGACATCTGTGGTCTCCAAAGGGTGGATCCTATCAACTTCACCCTCTGTACCACAATGAGGTCAACATTTCTGGCTTCAAAGAAAAATATCGCTAGACATATCTGAAAGATTGACAAACATATCCTATTTTCAACTTCTGTCTGAAACGCTCCACGTTAAAGCCATAAGTCCCGCCTTCCAGAAAGCCCAGTCTCTTCTGATTTCTAAATATAACCGCTGTAACTGGCAGTCAGATTTAGGGGTATCTGGCCTGAATCGACAGTGATTGATTGAAAAAGAATCAGTGTTCCGTGAAATGGGAAGAGATGGACAACTGACTAAAAGGCTCAAACACCTGCTATTAAACATGTAATGAACTACTTAATGGCAGTCAATTAACTCAGACTGCTACCTAAAATGCATCTAATTTGACGGTCAATATGGGCACTACACTTGTGAAGTGATGTAAGCCGGTAGTGTCAGTCACTTTTGAAGTTTTCTATAAGGCTCAAGTAGTAAGAGAGGGGTTATCAAACAGCAGCGTTGCTATTGCGTGTTGGACTGCATCTGAAGAATGTCAATTTGTCTTCCCTCAGATAAGACATTCTCGTAAGACACTCGTTATTAGGTGAAGAGGACTCCTTGTGTTAATCTGGCGCAGCTTTTTATCTTGCAGCTTTCTGAGAAAAGATTACCATGTCATTACTTCCTGCCTCTACTTTTCTGCTCTCTGTTCCGTCTTCATCTAACAATCCTGCCTCACTCACCGGCTCAATATAAAGCGACATAAACCTTCCGCTTAACTGTGCGTGCATTTTTTATGAAGTTAGCAAGAGGATCTATTTGCAGACCCATGGGGAGCAGCTCCACTTTTGAACCAGAAATACGTCACCGTCACTCGAATAAGGAAGTAACAACATCCAACAATAACAAGACCGCAGACCGATTGTGTTATTTATATTGTTCTGGCGATTAGGTTCAGGCATCACAGCAGGGTGGTTAGGGTTAGTGGACAGGGATAGGTTATAACAATGAAGTTCGTTATACTTATGTTGTGGTAATGCAACTACTAAGGATGCCACCATAAAACAACAAAAAAGAAGAAGAAGAAGAAGAAGAAGAAGAAGAAGAAGAAGAAGAAGAAGAAGAAACAAGACTTATTTCCATTCCAAAGTGGAGCTCCAGTTTCCCCATGGGTCCGCAATTAGATGCCTCTCAAAGTTAGGGGCATAGATCGCTTATTGGGGTTAGTTTAGCTCAAGCACTGGTAGCTAATGGGAGCATGTAGCCTGCCTATGCTTACAGCAAGATAAATTAAACTAATCATTGAAGGCTCCCGTGTGCTTGTTTTGACTCATTTATTTACTATGCAGTCGTGGCATTTTTTATTTATTTTTTGGCACGTTTTAGAATGAAATACATACCGTTAGGAAACTGGAAATGGTCCTTTAAAGCATTTACGCAAAATAAAAGTGAAAACCAATACATTCTAAAAGAGGGGCTACATCATGCATTTGGTTTACTTTTGGAGTGATTAATTGATCACTGTTGTATACTTTCTTTAAAACTTTCTTGTCATAAATTACTTTGTAAATTATTGAATACACACAATGTCTTTTGGATTGTCCCTGTTGAAAAAAATATATGTTAAGAGGACAACACTCTAAATTGAATTTGCTTCACATATTTTCCCCTGAGAACCATACACAGAGCCGACACACTCCAAAATCTTCATAGATGGCCTACTTTAGGTTTTTGGGATGGGCCCATTTGTTTCAATTAAGTGTGACCTCTATTCTAAAGTATGCAATGCTATTTAAGACAACAGTCTACTTTCATTGCAGTAACTGTATGGAGCAGGCCTGTCCTGCTTCTAATAGGGATGAGCCCGAATCTGAATTTGGAAGTGCACTCCTCCCCTGCGTCGCTGTAGTCTACCGTTTATGCTCCGCTCAGAATCTGACCATAGATGTATTGTAATTGCCATCAGCCCTGTTTTGGACTGTCTCATGCACTGCTTAAGGCTGTTACATACTCCGCGAGAAGAAAGAACAAAGTTCTCGGTGACAGAGCTGAGAGAAGAAAATGACGTCATTTTCTTCTCTCAGCTCTGTCACCGAGAACTGAGAGAAGAAAATGACTCTCAGCTCTTGTTTAGCTGTTCTTGCAGCTTGTTCTCGACACATCACCCGGGCCGAACTTTCTTCTCGCAGCTTGTCCGAGAACTATTCTGTGATTGGTCAGTCTGAAGTCAATGAGGAAAGCGAAGTGAAATCAGCTGGCGCTACTGAGTCAATTACCATGGTAACAATGCGCGGCGGTGAGTAGTTCGGCAGTTGAGTTCTCGTGAAGTATGTAATGTCAGACCAGAAAGAACTTCTCGCAGCTCTGTCACCGAGAACTTTGTTCTTTCTTCTCGCGGAGTATGTAACAGCCTTTAGGGATACACCAAACCAACCAGTTTGTCTTCATCCTTGGAGTAATTTCACTTGAAAAATCAAAAATAAACATGCTGTTGTAAAAAATTAAAAATAAAGCATGGATCTCACATTTGTGTTATTTGAAAAGAAAACAAACACCAGCTATATACAAATGCAGTTATTGGAGTTTACGGCCATC
Source organism: Ammodytes marinus (assembly GCF_949987685.1). Classification (NCBI taxonomy): domain Eukaryota; kingdom Metazoa; phylum Chordata; class Actinopteri; order Uranoscopiformes; family Ammodytidae; genus Ammodytes; species Ammodytes marinus. Next base: position 21,193,216 of record NC_137224.1, on the reverse strand, counting down.
CAGCCTCAGGGGGCAGTCATTACCCTCTTTTAAATCGTACTTGAAAAGATATTATGATTCTGTTTGATGTTTTTCCACTGACATCAATATTCTATTTTCTCTCCATTATTGGAATGCCTGCTTTGAAATGACCCCGATAACTTTATCCTTTTAATCCTAGAGTGCCTTTGACAAAAAAAAAATCTGTCCAGGGACTACAAGTGAAAAACAACTATTTACAGCGATCTTTATTACCACATTAGGCACAGGTGAAAAAAGACAAGGGATTAGGGATTGCTTTTTTAAAAGTGTTTTTCAAGCAGAACTTCTTTTAGGGTTTACAAAAGAAAGGATTTCATGGATGAATTCTAAATGGTAGGGTTGGCAAATGCACGTCTGCTTAACTTTCCCACATACGATAAAGAGTAAAAGCACAACCACTTCCCGGAGCTTTTCTGTGAGGCGCACCCAGAACTCTCACCCACACAGTTAGATGAGTCATTATTGATGTTCTAGTCTGGCCATAGGGGTTGAAAGACATGGTGTTTCACAGTTTATAGTAGAAGACCGGCCAGCACAATCCCACACAAAACCTCTGGGAAGACCTAAGAACATTAACTGTTAGCAAGGCCTTATCAGTCAACATCGATGTAAGCCTACCTCACTAATGTTCTTTTTATTAAAGTTGCTGAAACGAAAAGAAAATGGAGGCTGATGTTAGTATAACAATGACAAGGTAGGGCCATGTAGTTTAAATGAGTTTACCAGGCAGATTGGGTCTAACAGATGTTGCAATTGACCTTCTAGGGGAGTCTGGGGGCATCCCCCTGCAGAAGAAAACCTTATCCTTTTAAAGTTAAATGCATCAATCTGGTGCACTTTGAGAGTTGAAATCTGATTAATTCTGTGCTCTGTAAACAGCTGTCATATGTCCTGCCTATAACTATTTTCTGTAATAATTTGGAGACACTAGCCATGTATACTATTCAAGAAAAACATGTGGATTTCAATAAAAAACAATAAACACTAAGATCTAATATAGACCGCTCCTGTCTAGTACTCATTTCTGGAATAATCTGAATCACCTCACCTTGAAACTAGCCTATTGATTATTATTTTTTAAATATATATGCAAATAGCCTTGTTGAAAATAAATGAATTAACATAGACTACACATCATGATTAGCCTATCAACATGTGTGCTACATAAGGCAAATTCCCTATTCCGACCATTATATTTCATCTAGCCTATTTCTCAATGTAAAACATAAAAATAAAGTAGCATTGAAAATACAAAGAAATAGGGCTACAATAGCCAGCTGTTTAAGATAACTTAACAGTTAAAACAATAAGTAAATTAATATGTCCCTTGAAAATAAATGAATGCTTTTCTGAGAATGTCAAAGGCAGTAGCAGTGTGGCACTTCGGTAATCTTACCGGAAACGAGTACATGCCGTTTTTTTCTGCGCTGTCTCTGCTGTTGATACAGATTGGTTGTGTTGCCACGACGACGTAGCGATTTTAACTTTCAAAGTTTTGCTCAGCACTTTTTCCTGTTCAACGTCCCTGTTACTGAGTCCTTAATATCTCAGAGTTTTACGATTTGAATTTGAATTTTTTTGTCAGGCTGCTGTTGGCCTGGCGGGGGGTCCCGCCAGGCCTGTATGATGGTAGGGGAAACACTGCACTTCCACTGTCAATATTTGTTTTAATTTTTTCAATGAGATAGCAGGTTGCCATCTCAGTTGAATGATTTTTCCTGAACCCGAATTGCATGGGATGAAGTGAGTCTTGTCCTGAGTTTAAAAAGGCAGTTAGTTGTTCAGCTACCACTTTTTCAGCGATCTTTGATATAACAGGCAAGATACTGATGGGTCTATAATTTTTCACTTCAGTTGGTTCCCCTGTTTTAAAAATTGGAACTACAACTGCAGACTTCCATGCATTTGGGAAGGTTGACTGTTTGAATGACATATTAAACAAATATGCAATTGGAGTGCTGAAGGATTGATTATTGCTTTTAATAAAAGATTATTTCTTTTAATTCATGCGACAGGACTGCCGCGCATGAATTTTGAACATGTTCAAAAAAAGTGTGCGACAAATCAGTCTCAAAATAGTCTCAGAGTCGTCGCAGGTGTGTCACACGCGTTGCAAACCCTTCTCAATTTAGTCTCCGCGAGTCAGAAAGTGCGAGAACAGTGAGACAACTTTGCGAGGGTTTGGCGACATATGAAACTAAATTGCGACTGCTTTGAGACAAAAATGAGACTGACACTCCGTTCGTGAGACATAAATGCGACCTCCCGGCAAGGACATTCGCGAACGTGTCGTAAGTAGCAACTCAGTGAGACTGCAAGTGAAAATTGTTGCAAATTGGCATATTTTGTCGCAATTTTGTGTCTCCAACTTGTCCCAAACAGTCGCAGCTCAGTGAGATAGGGGCTTAACTGACAAATGCTGCATAGTAGGCGTATTCTACAACCAAAAATGGGTGTGGATCCCAGACGAGCCCCCTTTTGTCAAGAACCAGTTGAGTGAATGTGACAAGAAGGGAATCGACACAGGAGTTCAACAAATGTCTTGCCCACAGTTTAAGCAAGGCCTAACAGATACATTGTGTTACTATAACAACAGGATACATGTCCATGCTTGCCCTATTGGTGTGGTTGTATTGTTGTAATACTTTGTTTAGTGAGCAACAGGTTATAACATAACCAGTAAGCTGAATAAACTAAAATGATCAAAATAAGATTTTGGGTAAAGGTTTAAATCTCAACAGTTTGGCCTGTCCACATCATTTTCTGCTAAGCCTTCTGGTGAGCCTTACACATCTGAAGGATTTATCTTCAAATAATTTATTACCTTCTGGCAGGCCTGCCCAATTATGCATTTCAGTCAAGTTCTGCCGCAGTAAAAGTCTGAATTAGCCAATATGGGGCCATTTGTCAACAAAACCAATTACATTTACTGCCTCTGTGCTATGTGGTGACCTTGTCCATTCATATTTGAATAAATATAACGCGTTAAGTTTTTACGGAAAAACAAATGATCTTGTTGCGAAGGGAACTTGACAGTCAAAGCAACACTTGCCCTCACTCTTGCCCTCAGCTAAGCTTACTATGCATTTTAATGAGGCAGAAATGCTCCCAGAATTAAACGTCCTGGGAAAAAAAGTATTCATCTATTTGACAGCCAGAGGACCTTGGTGTTACACTTTTTAAATATCATCATAGTAACTGATTTGGCCTGCAGGTGTGTAGGTAACAAGGCCACTCTGTGTCAGACTATGATCATGAGGTCACCACATTTATAACCAAACCTCCACTGATGTAGCCTGGTTCTACCAGACCATCGTACTTCATTTCATTTGTACAGAGGGTCTGGAATCGCTCAATAGACAAACGTTAACTCACTTGAAGGCGGGTGTCTGTTGAAGTTTAAAACTATTGGATCTGCCCAGTGCCACTCTGGATCTGCCAACCAACCATGTCATGCGCCGGGTTCTGAGCCACTCCTTCTGTTCACTGATTGGACCGGCAGAAATCTGTCCGGAGAAAACCTAAGAATATACTGCACACCCAGACTGACTACTGGAGGGAAATGAAAATTGAGCGGAAGTAGTAGGCGGGCGGTGCCAGACTACCACTGATGGACACAGAACACTGTTTAAATCTCAATATTCCAGATGGCTTTGCTCCAGATTACATCTACACCAGTGGTTCTCAAAGTGCGGCCCGGGCCCGCGGCCCGCATTGAATTATGAATTATTAAAAAAAAAAAAAAAAAAAAATTATCATATTTTTTTTTTTATTATTTTTTTGAAACGCACGGAGGGGATGCGTCCCCCGTAACAGTAAAAACAGTACAGGGGTCGAAACACTTAAATATCCCTCCTAATTGTTTGTATTCATTCCCCACTTATTAAACTTGCGAAGTTCGGCTGGCCTCTGCCTCTCGTTGCAGACGGCTGGTCAGCCTCCCGCAGTGCAGCAGGCAGTGTAGTGGTCCCAATGTAAGTTGTTAGATAGTGAGCTTGTCAAGCCCAATACGATGCACTTTCTCACATTCAAGGTGAATTAGATTAGGTCAAGTGTCTAAGGATGGATGCTAACATTTTCTGGTTTCTAACTCTTTTGCCTAAAGTTTAGCTAACAAACTAACGTTAGCTAGCTGCTGATAGCCATGGAACTATCTGCCTAGTTGACTGCTGATAGCCCACCCTGTTTATTTCCAATGTATAGTGTCATAATAGTTAACACTGCTGCTGCATCATGAGTAGTGAGTCCTACAAAAAAACACTCCAAAAGGTGATACGTTTTCAATGTGTAGAAAGTTTTGAACAATAAAGTAGAATAAATATTTGAATGCAATACAGAATGCCTCAGTGCCTTGATTTATATTCCATTAGATGTGTGTCAATGGGAGCGAGTTGTCTTTTCCTTAACATTTCCACCATAAATAAATAAATACAGAAGACACAAATTACTGCATAAAAATTAACCAAAATGCACAAAATGAAGTGTTCGAACCTCAAATTTTTCTGGGGGACAACCCCCAGACCTCCGCTTTTAATGTGTGTTCCCCAATGTTGAAATGAGACCTAGCCCTTCATTTATTACTTTAAATGTGTTAATTACACAGTATTGGATGCTGACCAATACATGTAAACTGTAAAGACGCAAAGACGCTGGCCATTGAAATTTTCAGTTTTATAATTTTTTTTCCTTTGGCGGCCCTCGGTCCAATGTTGGGTTCCTAAATTGGCCCTCAGCTATCAAAAGTTTGAGAACCCCTGATCTACACTGTCGCCTGGCATTGCCCGCCTACATACAGCACTTCCGCTCAATTTTCATTTCCCTTCAGAAGTCAGTCTGGGTCAGCGGTATATTCTTAGGTTTTCTCCGGACAGATTTTTGGCGGTCCAATCAGCGAACAGAGGGAGTGGCTCAGAAGCAGATGCATAACATACAGGCATGCAAACTCGTTGCCGTTTTGGAAACGAAATTGGCCATCTATGTGATTCGTGGAAATCCATTGAGAAAACATTTTGGGAGGCAACTATGACGTTCGGCTTGCTGAGCGCACAGCATTTTGCAGCATTTTTGTTGTGTGCTCAGCAAGACGCGCATCATAGTTGCGCAGGTCTGAGCAAGACGGCGACATCTCAAACGAGGCTACTATGGTCACTCACTCCACTTTCTTAATGGGTCCATGCCATGGACATATAAAGAAATGGACACCGGATTGAAACACGGCGCCCATTCATTCCTATGAAAGCTGCTCATTGGCGCAGAGAAGCAACAAGGAAGCATAATCCGGAAATTCCATGCGGCCCGGAAGCATGACGTAGCATGGACATAGCTGCATTATGGACCTATCAAGAAAGAGGGCGGCAAGCGAAGCGGACTGGAGGCGGGTGTAGAATAATTCTCGTTCTGTAGCATCTAGCCTGGCGAAAACAAACTGAAAGCCGTTAAAAGCCGTTGGGCTAATAAAAGCTTGAGGTGGCGTTTTGAAATGAGAAAACTTAAATTTTAATAGTATATGGTCTAAAGATAAGTATGGGCCTATGATTGATATCCAGAAAATGTTTGCAGAGACACAATCTTGTTCGCTGCTTGTACTGTGTGAACAGGGATATCTGCCTACGGACCGCATGAAAATAAGCTCCTCCCCCAACCATGCAATACCAATGGCTTGGCCACATGTCCATGCTGGCTGCTCGAAGAAGGCAGCATCCTGGGGGCCTGGTCCATGCTCCACACCACACACACACAGTGCCAATCAGAAACAGTGTTTGTCATTGAGGTGCAGTGACATCAGTCAGTCAGAGCGTCTGCAGGGAAGTTTAATTTTTTTTCTCTCCGAGTCATCGGAGCGTTCAAGTAGCCGTAGAACTATTATTTTACCGTGTTAATGTCCCTTCTTGGTTTACGTGAATTACTTTTTAAATAAATTCACGGAGTCTGCCAACCGTTGTTTTACAGCCGTTTGCATTGATTTATGCGCGCGCTGATTAACGGCCGCGGTTGGCGGATTGTCACTGCAGATTAATGTGTCACCGCAAGTTAATGTGCTTTTGGCTATTGCTGTTTTCACGGTTTTTGAATGGTGCATGGTGTTCTGGCCGACACACCTGAGGTGAATGCAGTGATTATAGCAGATCAGCGCCGAAACAACACACTCACCTGTTTACTCCACTATCGTCATATTTTGCACCATTATGTTCCTGCGCACGACTGAGGTGTGAGTGCGTGTGCGAGAGTGAGTGTGTGAACACGAGATTAACTATGGTGACAGAGAGTATTCTTATGTGTTTGATTGATGGTTGTGTAGCAAAGATAAGGCAAATCCTGTTTGCCACAATATAAATAGTTAGTTTATTGTAAGGGAATTTGGTGTGATTGATTTGAGGCTCCATGTTATTTTCAGTCTTATTTAAAGCTGGTTTTGCCAGCATTTTTAACAGTTTTTCTAAGCTGTTTTTAAAGTTTTTCTTTGTAAATAGGCTACCTACACACTTTGGGTGAATCTCAATTAAGGGGTTGCGGTCTACGGAGGCTGCATTTGAAAACCGATTGCGTCATAGCGGCGCGCAAAGGTTGTTCCATTTACAAGGCTCCTCATATGCGGCCGAGAAATGCAGCCTTCATTTCACGGTTTTGAAGGCTGCATCAGATGTATCCTTCGCGGCCCAACATATCCCAAGATTCATTGCGTTTTTTTCAGAGATGGCATAAAATAAAATTACAAATAACAAAACAGCAACGTGTTGCTCCATCTTCTTAACTTTTATCTTCCTTTCTTTTTTTCTTGTACTTTTTTTCTTTTCGTCTGGTAGGCAACTTCTTTTTCTTTTTTCCTCCGTTGACAAGGCTGTTTCCGTTGGCTGCAATCAGGGTTGCTAGGCAGCACAGGAGCGGCGAGTCGTCACGCAAGGTAACGGCTTGTTACGCAAACCGGAAATGCTCGTAAACAGAGCGAAACGGAGACCTGCGGAGACCGTCTCGTTTAACAACGCTCGTTGGCCTTCGAATCGGCCTTCACAGGCTATGGCCTTCATAGACCGCGTCCTTCCACGGGCGTTTCGGGCTTCTCACCTTTTTCGTGGCTTATGAGTTTGCATTCCTGTACATAACGTCAAGCCCCAAACATTATGTGATTGGTTGGCAGATCCAATAGTTTTAAACTTCAACAGACACCCGCCTTCAACTGAGTTAACATTTGTCAATTGAGCAATTCCAGGCCTTATGTACAAATGAAATGCAGTATGATGGTCTGGTAAGACCAGGCTATCTACACTGCACATACACACGTAATTTGTTCATCACTTCAAGGATATTACATAGTCACATTCATTTCCTGGATATAACCATAGCCACTACTTGCCTAACCCAAGTTTACACTTACCTTAAAGTATGTCTTCACCCTAAAATGTCATCATTAACGTTATGTGGACTTCCATTTTGTACCCATAAGGAAGGCACGTCCCCACAATATCACTTTGTTAACAGATAAACGTCCCCACAATATCAGTAACACACACACACACACACAAGAATAAACCAGCCACATTCAATATTCCATGAAGTTGTGACTTTGCATTGCAAATATGAGTAAGATCTCATGTGACAAGTGTCTGTCCTCTGAGGGGCAGGGACCAGGCAATATGTTTTCAGCATGACAATTCATCCAGCTGAAAATCACATACCAGCTCCAAAATGCTTTTTCAGCAAACTGAGGAGATTACAAATACAGATGGTTTTGGCTGTACTATAACTCTGTCCTTTGTTACCCCAACATACTGCAGTAATTTAAATCTGTTTAAATAATCACAACATGGATTACATACAATTTATTTGTTAAAGGTTTGGTCATAATTCCTATAAATTATAAAGTATAGAACATTAGGAGATCTGTCACTTCACTATCACTGTAGTCTTTAAGGAATGCATCAAAGAAAGTACAAATGCAAAAAAAAAAAATTAATTTAACTTTTATTTATCCTCGAGAGACAAATTGAGGGGTGACCCTCATTTACAATGACGTCGAGATCAAACAAATTCAAAGGAAAAACAACAATACATACACAATATTCAATGCAAATACATCAAATACACAACAACAGGTGAAGAGAAAAACAATTGAAACATGTACACAGTGGTGAAGAGTGGCAGCAATTAAAATGAAATGGGTGAAAGTACAATATAGCCTAATTAAAACAGTTACAGGTAGAGTTTGGCAGATTTAAGATAGTTTGTTTAATTTTTTTTTTTAAATACAATCAAGTTGTGAACAAGCCAAATAGTGCTAGCAGAAACAGAGACTTTTCTATATTACACCAAAGTGTTTATGTTAACTGCTTGATTTGACTGCACCCAAAATGCCGCTTATAATCCCTCCATTGCATGTGCACACACCTACTGCAAAGGAAGTCGGTCAAACGAGAAGTAGGTCGGTAAACTGTACTGTATTCCAACAATGGACTGTTTTGATTATATTCAAACTATTAACCTCTGTCTGGCTAAACTGTTATGATATGTTACTGTGCTCACAGACCTAAGCAGCTTATTTAGTGAGGGCAATGTTGTCATTACTATTGCCCAACCAAAATAAGACTAAAGTAAGAATAAACTTTAAAAAAAAAAACCCTCCAAAAGGTCAATAAACTGGGTTTCAGTGATGAATGGGTGCAGTTCCCACATTGGGATGTTAAATATTCATGGTGTGTTCACCACAGGGACACGGTTAGTTAGAAGTGGGTATGCCTCTAAGGTAAAGCCATAATGAGACGCATTATGATCTGTTGACAGAATGAGAACCTCTGGGATGGAACACAACAACTGACTCCTTTGCATCTTTGACGCCTTTGTACTTTATATACGTACACAATCCTATATAGGTCAGGTGTTGAATAAATCAGCTTTGGTCCGAGTTTTAGATAGGGAGGTTTCTATATGGGCTTATGCTCCTAAGCTAAGCATGATATAGATAAGCTGATCGGGTAAAAGTGGACAGTCTCTCAGGTTAACGGTAGACGTTAAAGGTATAGGAGTTGGCCGCTGAAAGATGGCAAGGCTGGGAGTCCTCTGGGAAATAATTACAGAAAGGAAAGGCATTTGATAGTCATTATTTTCCACCATTGTTGTTTCATAACTCATATTTTTTCCTAAGATTGAGTTGACAACTTGATGTTTAACTGTCAATCATGCAATAGGCTAACAGTTCGCGCGCACGCACACACACACACACACACACGGAGAAGGTATTTCAAGCCATTGTAGCTACACTTCATGAGGGTGAGAAAACAAATATTTAAAACCCTGAATTCTCACTTTCCCCAACATACATAGACATACTGTAACGGCTGGACAGGGAGGACACAGGCGCAGAGACAGTACCAGTTTAAGAGGGTTTATTTAGATGGAATCTGGGGTTTTGGGCCGGGCTCTGGAGTGGCTGACAGGCATGGGGGTCCAGGGGAAGTGCCAAGGGGAGAATCCGGGGAGACGAGCAGAGGCAGGCAAGAGCAGGCAGGCACAGGGGTCCAGGGAGGGAGAGCTGGCTGACGAAGGCTGGAGCTGGTGGCAGGAGTCAGGCTGGGAGACTGTGGCAAAAAAGAACAGAATTTAGCAACAAGCTAATGCAGGCGGAACTACAAAAGGTCTAGGTGGCTGGAGAATTACTGACTGGGTAACAGAGTTTACAATCTGGCAGTGTCTGGAAGGTAGGGCCGGGTATATGAAGAGCAGTTGATTGATTGATTGATGGCAGCTGTGAATGCTGGTAGCTGACTCCAGCACAACTGACTCCAACCCTGCAATTACACCAGAACACAGACAAGGGTAAAGGGGAAAAAACAACACAACGGCTTGAGGCCCAAGCAGGATCATGACACATACATTAAAACTACATGATGCAAGGAGAGGTGACATGGATGCTTTAAAGCAACTAAGAGTAACATTTAAATATCTTTAAAAAAAATAAAAAGTTTCCTCTGATAATCAATTACCTTCAACAGCAAACCATCAGTGCAAAGAAAGAAGTTTTTATATAGTTTTTATTACTGCATTTTGTCTGGTCGCACACCCAGTCCGATTTTCGGTTTGCGCATGCAGGCTCTATGGTCACATATTAGGTCGTAGATTTTGGTCGTAGATTTCAGTGTAGCGCAGCAACGCGATTAGAGAAGCCTATCCCGCGCCCAGTCTCCCTCCCGATCATTTATGTTCCCTAATCAACCATGGCTGCGATCAGACCCCAACCCGACACAACAGCGTGCATGTCCGCACTAAAACAACAACCATACGGCCAACAACTGTGCCAAAAGACAAATAAACAGCAACTGAACAGCACAAATAGCATAGCATTAAAAACAGCATTGCAAATTCACGCCGCAATGCACACAATCAGCAAGGCAGCAACATACTAAACACATTAACAGCAGCATTGTGTGCATGGCGACACAAAATAAAGGCAAGTAGCCTACATTACCCTACCTGGCTGTGACAGGGGACCGTGGCTGGCGTAGATATAAACACTGGTGCTTTGCTGTACTTGACGTGAAAGTTCCCTGGACTTTGCAGTTATGTTTGGGTTCATAATATGGAGGTGCTAGCCGCACACAATTGGGTGAGTTAACTAATGCTATCCGGCGCTAACTTGGTTCATCGGCTAAAGCACAGCCGCACACATTCACTGAATTACCCAGGAAGCCCATTCTCCTGGCTTACTTTCCCCATGTCTTGTAGAGAGTGGTGTAAGGAAATATAGTTTGATATTATGCCCCCCCCCTATGGCTAATTAAATGATGTTATAACCCCCCCTTATTAATTTACATTACTCATAATATAATCAATAGAAACAATCGATATATTCTTAACTTGATTTAAACTCTCTCAGTTTCTTGATCTAAAACTTCTCTCATAATCAGCTCACTCCAGACTCGTGAGAAAGAAAGGGAGGCAGAGATGATTTTGCAATAAAAAGCCCCTTTATAACTTTCCCATAAAGATAGCGATAAGAACCAGACGCGTGATATCGTTTTAAAGAAAGGCCTTTTTGTAATTTTGCCACATTCGAGGACATAGAAATAGTCTACACAGTCATGCTTTTTTCCCAGAAATGCAGAAGATGACGTCAGTCAGAAGAGGAGCCAAATGAAACACATGACAACATTTAGCCAATCATAAGCCTTGTTAAATTTTATATATAAGATCTTGCTGTTGAGAGGATCTTCACTACTACTTCACTTTCTGTACTTCTTCTTGCTTTTTGTCCTGTCAACCTGCCTTGTCAATTTACTTAAATAAATACTGAGGCCGAGATCCCGAATTTTACACCTTTCTCCATGGTTATTTTTTCCTTCATAAATAAGGCTAAGAACACGTATATTTTTTATTTCTAACAGTGGTGTGGGCGCACCATTAAGGCCAGGTCACATCGGTCCGACTACTGACCATCGCCCGAAAATAGAGTCTGCCCGTCGCGGCCAAAAAAGAGCCAAGAACACACCGAGCCGACTGACTTTCCGTACGCTCTGCGCTTGCGCGGGACATAATGTCTCTGTAACAGCAGGCGGCGCTAATCTGTATTGTGGCCCAAAGAAATATGGAAGCCGGAAATGATGGCACAGCTACGGTTGGAGTAATTTGTCAGCTACCGCAAACAGCGACGGTCTATCCTCTACCATGCTGATAAGTTGTTCCTCGATGTCTTCGGCCCTCATGATTCCAAGTATTAAATATCAAGCCAACGAAATGATGCCAAACAATGTGTTGAGAGTGTTACGACATTGCCTGTGCGCCGCTGCTGTTTGTGCTACCTGCCTCACTTCCGGGCTTCACTGATTCGCTAGCCCTCCACCAATCAAATTGCTCAAAACTGACAGACTGCCCGACACCTATTTATCATGTTGAATCGGCTGAAAAGAAGCCGGATGACATCTACGACGGCCGACGTCACCGAACACACCGAATAGATTTGTGTCCCCTCCCCCTCCAGACTCTCCGACCATGTCCGATGGCCGATTATCGGGCCGGTGTATCCTGGCCTTATGAAACAAAAAAGGTATGGAATTTGCTTCCTCAGGCTTTCAGAAATTTTCTTTCAAGTCTTTTAAATTGTTTGTTGCATACAATAGTGGCCCCTATCCTGGTCACTTTGACTGAGAATGTGCATTACACTGACAAAGAGACCCCCAGGCTTTAATTAATCAACTGTTATAGATTCTGAAAACCCCATTAGTTTTCCTACTGCAAATGTCAACTTAATTGCTTGGACCATAAATTCTCATTTAGAAAAAATATATATATATTTTTTTTCTAATGGGGATATTGTTTGTTATTCTTAAAAGGCTAAAACGGTCTTTGCTTGGCTGCCTTATTTAAATAAATAAAAAATATTTGAACATTAAATAAATTACACAACATATCTTTTTTCATTTGGATGAATTTAATTAAATGGTCTACTTATATTTGATTTCTCTGTCATCTTGAATTGTTTTGAATTTTAACTCCAACTCCTCATTGAAAATGAAAGCTTAAGCTCATGTATTTTAATTATAACTTAATGATTAACCAATGAGCCCGGCTGTGATATCAAATGTGTTACTTTGCTACAAGGCAACAGCCAAACTTTCTGTGTACTGAGAGCTTTTCCTTGCGTGAGTATTTCTTGTCAATTTTTCCATCAACCCTGCTGCAATTAACTAGCCTGGCATTTCCAAACCTGTCACTAGGCGCTGCCAAATTAAATTTGCTGCGCCTGTTGGTTAGCCTGGCTCCGCCCGCCCACCTTCCTCCGCCCAAATTTCATTTTCACTTCAGTAGTCAGTCTGGGGATGGGGCGTATTGGTGGGATTCTGCTTGTCCAGAGTTTTGGTTGTCCAATCAGCGAACAGAGCGATAGGCTGAGAATGATGTCGTCGAAGTCGTGCTCCAGTTTCAGTTTCCGGAAAAAAAAGGAAATTTCCGACTTGGTAGTTCCGACCTGTCTGTGTTCCAGTGCATCTGCTCGGGAAAGTATGGATGCCTACAACCTTTCTCATCCAAATGACTAAACGTTAGGCTCTAGCTAGTTACCATTGCCAGGTACCGTTAGATTCATAGACTCTGTAGCGGCCTTAGCTATGTTTCAACCCATTCAATTGAATGGCGGGGGCCCCCCAATTTTTTTTTTTTATAAATAATTCTTGAGCATGCTACCGGGCCTCAGTCACTCATGCCAATAACAGGGTCCAAAAAGGAATAAGCCTAAATATAAGGAAATAAATCATCATGGGCCCCTCAACTAGCAGGTGAGAAATGCAAAAGTATAAGAAAACAGCAGGAGCTCTGTCTAAGGGGCTTCATGATGAGCCTTTAGGAATACGATTTTTATGTGTAAATTCTATGCTGTTCATAAAAAGTAGCTATCCACCCTGTATCTGTTGAAATGAGTCTCTCCATCATAGAACATGAGTCTGCAGACCAATCTACTGTACTGTCTTTACAGTTGCAGAGTAAGGAGTGCTGCCTGATTAAGAAAAATTTGTAAAATAATGTTCCTTCTGCATCTCAGGATTTGATATAGCCTCTAAATTTCCCCTCAAAGTGCACCAGATGATTGATGCATTTTAATTTAAAATTTTCTTCCGGGGGGGGGGGGCTTGGGGGGAGATGCACCCGGAACCCCAACAAGGACCAGGTTCCCTCCCACAGTATCCCTAAATCCTGTGGGAAACACTGACTTCCTTATGATTTTACCATTAATTGTGCGGAAAAGTCAGTGTACTTGACTGGATAGGTAAGAGTGCACCCAGAGTCTGCACCCAGTGGCCCATCATCTCATAAACAGTCAACGAACCAACTGGATGCTACAATCTGTTTTCTTTTTGCGGGCAGCATGCACAAGAAATATTTATTTAATTTAAATTTTATATTATTATAATTTAAGAGAATAAAAAAAAGTGGGGGGCTCCACACTAGGTCTTGAGACGGGCCCCCAGATCGTTAAGGCCGCCACTGCATAGACTACAATATGTATTGAAATTTTCAGAGTTCCCTGTACAACTGGAACTCATGACGTACGGCACGACCAAACGTTATGCGATTGGTTGGCTAATCCAGAGTGGCACTGAGCAGATCCAATAGTTTTAAACTTCAACAGACACCCACCTCCAAGTGAGTGAACGTTTGCCATGTACAGCAGTTCCAGACCTTCTGTACAAATTAAATTAAGTACTATGGTCTGGTAGCACCAGGCTACCTGTTGGTCTGGACACTCTCCATTGAAGCTCATTAAAGCGGACCTATGATACTTTTTGACTTTTATGACCTATAAACGTTGTTATGATGATTTATAGTCATGTTTAACCATACTAGATTATCAAATAATGACGTACATGCATTTCGACGTATTCCCTGCTTACCGTCTGGGGTGTCTGTGCAGAGCACGAGACACTATTCTAGCCAGTCGAGAAGTCACGTGTTCAAAGCGGCTTGACGCTTTGTAACTTTGTGACGTCGCATGTAACTTGGTGTCGTCACCACGCGGATGTTTCCATGTATGGTAATGCTGCCACTTTCCTACCGTTACCTACTCGTGTCTGCCTCGCGCCCTTATAGGTCCATGCTCGCACCTCCCGCCACTGAAAGTGTTCCGGAAGGAAGGTAACCAATCACAACGAAGTTGGTTTTCAGGAAGGGAGGGGAGGGGGCGGAAATGTCAAAAGCAAAGTGTTTACAGTGCATGCTGGATCGCCAAAATAAGAGAAAGAGATTCCCGAAAATCTACATAGTTTTTTGTGATGTGATTCGTGTCAGGTTGCTCTATAGCAGTGTAAAACAAGAAATTAAGACCAGAAAAGTAGTATAATAGGTCCTCTTTAAATATGTCATGAAATCCTGAGCTACAAATCAAATCGTTCTTTCTGATATGGGTGGGCCAGAGCCCTATGTATGGTGCTCTGGGGCGGACGTAACCGGATGACAACAGTGCTGTGCATACACCGTCGAAGCAGTGTTAGTAAACATCAAAGATGAGTGCGGATATGTTGTTTGAGTTTGAGACGGCTTTTGCCTCGACCCAGGGACTTTGGAACTATGTTGTTTGGGGGGGGGGGGGTGCTGGAAATGGCCAGCGGTGCAGCACTATCCAACACAGCAGTAGAATTGGTTAGAATCATATAGGTTAACCCATTGATATCATACCGGACGCTGCGCAACGTATTGTATCTCCAGTTGTTTTATCTAATTTTCATGGCGTGCGCAGCATAGAATGCACTGTCATTGGTTCAAATACACATGAAAAAACAAGCCGGCTGTGTGTGATGTGATCGGCGATAGTGTATTACAGAACAGTTAGTGGCGTTCAGAGCGCATAATCTAGGTCTACTGTAGGCTATACTCTGACGAAAATCACACAACACATTACCTCTGTTTAGTATTTAGTAACAATATTTATTAATTTAGGCTATAGTTGGATGCTCCACTCAGGTCAGCCCAGCCAGGCGATAGTTAAGTGTTAGTTTCGTTTTCATCTCCGCGTTACAGCCGTTTGGACCAGCTGATCGGCTCCCGACAGCGAGTCAGTCTGCGTTCCAGTTGTACCGGGAAGTCGGATTATAACTGAACTAAATGATCAAATAAAGCTATCTCTTCCTCCCTCTATCTGCCTATCTTTCTCTATCCACTGCACACTCAGTCACTACTATCCATGCTTAAAGGAAGCAGGATTATAACCTCATTTAGCACATTATTTTTAAATATTTTATATAATTTATTGTTATATATTATATATATATTATTATATTATTTATTAATTTTCCCCCCATATCATTTTGACGATTTTTAGAAAAATGTGTTAGTATGTAAGCGCTAAGGGAGCATGTAAATAAAACCTGTGAACCTTACCTTTTTAAATGTATTTTATTTCATGTTTCTATGTGCTACAGAGGCTTAGATATTAAGGTGTTGGTAGACGCTGACAATTTGTAGTATTTTTTCAGAAAACCATCAGGAGATAAGGACATGTATCATAGATTGCCACAGTCATCAATGGGTTAAAATGAGCAATTAGTAAGCACCGCCAGCTACTTTAATGGAAAATAATTAAAGAGGAATACACTTTATAAAATGAAATAGAAAATCAAATAATAAACATAAAACATTTTTACCAAACATTTATTTTCTGACACAAAATAATTGAATAGTGTCTGTTAACAAACAAAACATACAAGCAATTCAATAGAAACTCATTAACATCACTCTTTTATCTCTCCTTTAAATCTCCAAACATTAATTCTCATATAATTTACTGTAGCCAATCAAACTATTTCCCCAAACTGGAAACCCAACAATAAACAACAATAAACTATTGGCTAAATCTAGAAAAATTATAAAACCAGGATGTGCATTATTTTTTTTATTTTTTTTTCAATTATTTTTCTCTATCTTTATCTTTGAATCAATCACACATTGCCAAATGTGGACCTTCTCTCTGTCGTCCTTCTAATAAAGACAGTCATCAGCTTGGGAACGTCAATGCCATCCAAAATGTCACAGTGTGCATTGATGACTGACAAGTGTGTGAGTCTCTCCTGTGTCATATTGTTGCGCAGCCATGTCTTCAGTCGGCGTAGGGCCGAGAAAGAGCGCTCAGATGCAGCAACAGAAATTGGGAGCGACAGACATAGCTTCAGCAGCCTTTCCACCTCCAACAGCATGCCTCTGGTTTGTGGCTGAAGGTCCCTGAGGATAGACGACACGTCTTGTACAGTAGCGACATCCTGCCCCCTACATAGATCGGCAAGCATAGCCAACTCCAGGCTTAACTGCTCTGGTGCAAATATTTTGAGTTCTGGAGGGCCCCCAACATCAACTTCTTTCCCCTGAGCTGCCCTTATCACAGCCTGCTCTCTTTGTGCAGCCACATGGAGCCCCTCCTGGTCAAAACGCCGCTCCACCTCTGAACGAACCAGGTCTAGGGCCTCAAAAAGCTCCCTCTTCCAGACATTTGGATACTCTGTGACAAGGAGCCAGACAAGCAAAATATGTTTTATGATTTAGGCACACTGCCATATTCAGGAACAGTTTCATCCCTATAGCACTAGCAGTAGTTGAGCTGAACTCTGTCTCCCCTTAACACCCCCCCCCCTATGGGCAGAGATTTGTGTCAGTAGAACTTGAATTTGAATTGATCGACTTGAATATGAATTGATCAACCTGCATTTGAATTATTGATACTTGAATTCGAATTTATACACTTGAATATGAATTATCCATTTGAATTTGAATTAATTATACTTGAATCTGAATTTTCTCTACTTGAATCTGAATCAGTTAATACAAGTTCAAAATTCAAGTTTTCAAATTCAAGTAGAAAAAATTCAAATTCAAGTAGAAAAAATTCAGATTCGAGTAGAGATGTGCACATCCGGGTTCTTTGAGGAAGAGCAATCGAGTGCAGATCTCTGATCCTAGGCTACAGCGTCCGGCCGGTGACTGTTATTTAACGTTCAGGAAATATAAAGTCATAAATTAGTTTAATCATCGTCTGTGTTTTTGACCTCTTGTTTTATAATCAAAGTATCTTTTAGAACACTAATCACGTTTCAGTAATTAAAGTTAAGTTATTAATTAAGTTAGGCTATAATATCGCCAATAGGCTAGCCTATATCAATGAAAACAGACGGTCAAACAGCGTCCAAATGAGCTTAAATCCTAAATACAATAAACAGTAACATGGCAAACGATAGTTACGTATGTAACTACGGTTCTATGAGTTCCGGATGACCGCCAGAGGCGGTGCTTATAGCACTGGATGTTCCATCGCGCGCATGCGCAGGTCGAGATCTTTATACCAACAAAGTCACCTGTGACACCTGGGTGACTCCGGGAATGTATATATTCCGGAAGTCACCAGAGGTTCTGTTCCACTGGATCTTCTCGCGGTGTCTGAGAAGTCTAAGTGACAGAGAACTCTGGCGGTCATCCGGAACTCATAGAACCGTAGTTACATACGTAACTATCGTTCTATTTCGTTCCTACTGACCGCCAGAGGCGGTGCTTATAGCACTGGATGACTTATACCAAAAAGGTCACAAAGAGTACTCATCAATTAAGGGCTTGCAGCCATCAACAAGACAGCTGTCATCCCACCGGATGAGGTGGAGCAACATTTACTCTGTAGAGCTGCGCAACGTACATGATGAAGACCATGTAGCCGTGGCGCAAATGTCCTGCCGTGAAATCCGCTTCAAGGCAGCCCATGATGTAGCCATACTCCTGGTAGAGTGGCACTCAACGGCCAAGGCATGGGGAGCCCCTGTGCTCTATATGCATTCAAAATCACCTCCACAAGTCAGTGGGGGTGTCTCTGTTTGGACAGGGCAGCCCCCTTCCTGCAGCTCCCATAGCAGACAAAGAGGTATTTGTCTTACGCAAGCTGGTTGTTGCCACAACCTATGCCCCAAGCGCCCGCCCCGGGCACAGTGGGTCTGACATTCTTTCTGCATCCCCTGGTGAGCCCAGGGGATTGAAAGCAGCCAACTCGATCGATTGGTCTACATGGTGGGGAGACAATCGTTTGGATAGGAAGGATGGATTGGCGAGAGCACCACTCCTGACCCTTCTGCATGCCAGAGCAAGCACGCCTGGCTCACTGCCGAGGCATGGAGTTCACCGACCGATTGCAGTTGCAATGGCAAGGAGGAATGCCGTCTCATAGACAGCCGCGTCAGGTCTGCCTGACTCAGCGGCCCAAATGGGGGTAGACCTAAGGCCCTCAGGACTACTTGTAAGCCCCCTGATGGTGCCCTCAGGGGTCATGGTGGCTGAATGAAGCCTCTGGCCTGACTAGGTAGTGGGACCCTACCGTCTGGTTGTCCACCCCTGCATGTGCGGCCGATATCGCAGCCACATAGACGCACAGGGTGGAAGCAGCTGTCCTGCTGCCCAACACAGACTGCAGAAGTGTAGTATCACTACCACTGACAAGTCCATGGGACTTCGCCATGTGCCATGCACCACTGTGAAAACAACTTCCACCTGTCTGCATAGCGCCATGTAGTGGCGAGTGCCCCTGAAGTTAAAACGGTATGGACCTCTGACTGGTCGCAATACGTCAACAGTGGGTCCTGGCTACCAGGAGCCCCACGCACAGCTGCAGGCGCCCCGAGTTCGGGTGCCCCATGTGTACGCCTACCTGAGACAGAAGGTCCTGTCTCCCTGGAAGGCACCAAGGCTCTCCTTGAGGAGTTTAGTAACGCTGGGATCCATGGCCTTCCTGGCCAATGTGGAGCCACCAAACGTAGGCTGTAACTGCAATGCTGGACCCCATCCAGTGTTGTCAGTAACAAAGCTACACACATAGTGTGTGGCACGGCTCATGCACTGGCAAGCAATAAGTAAGCTATGCACGCAAGGCTTAGGTGAGAGCCCACGCTGGTGGGACACAGCTCAATACACAGTGAAAGCGACTTCTGCCCGAAGCCGCCCACTTGACGAGCAATTAGTAGCCTATGCAACCGCTCTAGGCGACAATGCTACAAATACTGTGGCGGTGGCTTGGCTCACCCCAAGCCACTCGCTGTCGATTAAATCAAAGTAAGCAACCGGTCTAGGCGAACTTAGCACCCGATCACAGTGCAACAATGCTAGAAAGACAATACATTCGAGCATACAATTAGCAACCGGGCTTTAGTGAAAAACACACAAGCAACGGTGCGAAGGAAATGCACAAAGCAGGATGACTGGCCAAGCATTAGCCAGAGCATCCTGCCTTAGGGGACTGGTCCTCTCCATCTAGGAGAACCCAGGGGGACAGTGGGTCATCTCTTCGGAAGCAAAGAGATATGCCACTGCCCTGCCATACTTGTCCCAATCATGCCCACCACCTCCGGATGGAGTCTCCACTCCCCGGGGGTGGCCCTTTTCTATCGCTGCGTTCCGGACACCTGGAACTTGGACAGCTTGGATAATGATAATTAGATTATGCTGAGGTCAGCATACTTATCAGTCGAAGGAAGAGGCTGTACTCCAGCAGCCTCCATTGCATGGAGTGCTGTAGTAGCTGCTGAACGGTAGCTACGCGCTATGGAGAAAGGCAGGCTCGCATGGCCGCCGACTCGAGCACCAGCTGAGCTGTAATGGTGGCAGGGATGCTGCCACACACTGTTTAATATCCGCAGAGCCAGGGACGGCCCAAACGGAGGAACCCTGAACTGGTACACCCTGCCCAGAAATGCAAAGGGGAGGACCACCTGTGACATTGGGCAGTAGGGACTTGAAAGTAGCATCTTTCAGGGCTATGACACAACCAGTCCGCCTGAGCGATAGACTGGAGGACCCCTGCAACACGCAGCATGGGGAAGGAAGAATCGTGAGGCCCTGATTCCGCCGTCTTAGTCCAGAACGGGGCGACCCCGCCCCAACTCCTGGTACCTGAACTTCGGTTGAGTAGAACCTACCGAGCATCGAGTAGCACCCCCAAGGACTCTGGGGGAGGGCGGAGGCTGGACGCCGACCTCCTGGCGCCTGAAATACAGCTGTAGCGCAGTGTTACGGCGCTGTACAGAATGTGCTGGGAAGCACTGGCCCCTTGATTGTCCACCTGAACGTGGTTGAAGCTATTGGCACGGGGTACCACAGAGGTTCCCGGCCTGGATCAGGCAGAGGTGCACGTCGCAGCGTGCAACTACTGTCTAGCCTGGTCAACCTGGACACTTCGCACCGGGCCTGAAGAGCAGCTGGCCGAACGTCTGGCCTGGGATCACTGGAAGAGAATGGAGGGTCTGTCGACACACCTCCGACTGGGACAACGCCACAGTTGACATCAACCTGCCTAGCTCCCTAAGTCATAATGCAAAGTCTGCAGTGAAGCATCACTGAGGGTCCATGCTGAGTGACCAGCACCTGACCCCTGTATGGTTTGCGACCGAGCCAGGACTGTGTGAGAAAGCAAATTCCCAGATGGCGGACGGACACTGACCCTCTAGCCGAGCTGCCCACCTGTATAACGTTACAGGACGCAGCTGTGGACAGCATGTCATCCCCTGAGTAGGAAGGATGCACAGCCGCAAGGCTACTCACTGCCGCTGGCACCCTGAGCTGGTTGGAGGCTAGCAGGAGAGCTTCTACCTAGCAAGCCTCAGTGCCTGAGGCATGAAACTACGGTTCATGCATGGGTTATCTGACAGTGCTTTCCTCAGGTGCTCACCCCGAGACCTGCAGGGCACTTCTCATGGCCATACTCCACTGTAGGGAGGCCATGAAGGCGTCACAATTACTGGTTGTTTAGCATGTCAGCAATTTAGCAGGCTAGGCTAAATGAATTAGTAGCCTACTCAACCGAGCTTCAGGTGCAAGCACCAGAGCAACGGAGCGACACCCTTAAGTAACAGTGACGGCGACCTTAGGAGGCCTACGAGAACAACCGAATAATACAGTGGCAGCGCTAAACTATGCCGCCCACTTGCGAGCAAATACAGTAGCCTGCGCAGACACGACAACTGTGTGACAGCTACAATAACACAGTGAAGGCGACCTTTGGAAACATAAGACGCTCACTGGCTAGCAACTAATGTATGCAACCGGGCTTTAGGCGAGAGCAACCGAGCCTCGGTGCAACACCGCTAGAATAATACAGTGGTGGTGTAAACTATGCCGCCCACTGGCGAGCAAGTTACAGTAGCCTGCACAGACACGACAACCGTGTGACAGCTAAAATAACACAGTGAAGGCGACTCTTGGAAACCCAAGACGCTCCCTGGCGAGCAACCAACGTATGCAACCGGGCTTTAGGCGAGAGCAACCGAGCCTCGGTGCGACACCCATGGACATATAAGAAGGGCGATACCGTTAGAATAATACAGTCGCGGCGTACAACTACGCCCACTGGTGAGCAAGTTACAGTAAACATGCTAGAATTTAGCCAAAAGTCGAGCCAGCTAGAATATGCATCCGACTAAGGCATGCAACCGGGCCTCAGGCGAGAGCAACCGAGCCACGGTGCGACACCGCTAGAATAGCACATTGGCAGTGTAACCCTGCCGCCCACTGGCGAGCAAGTTACAGTAGGCTAGGCAATCGAGCTCTAGGCGAGAGCACACCCAAGCAACGACGCGACCTGTCGAGCCAATTAAAATATGTAATCCGAATAAGGTATGCAACCGGGCTTCAAGCGAGAGCAACCGAACCACGGTGCGACACCGCTAGAATAATACAGTGGCGGTGTAAAACTATCCCGCCCACTGGCGAGCAAGTTACAGTAGGCTAGGCAATCGAGCTCTAGGCGAGAGCACACCCAAGCAACGACGCGACCCACACAGTTCAAATGAATTCAGTTTACTTAAGAAGGGGACAGTGCAAATCAATAAACCACATGATCATACATGGGTTAAAAAAATGCTAGAATTAGCCAATTAAGCTATTCTCTATCTGTAGTCCCCTGGCAGTGTCAGCGGCTCTTGGTAACCCCAGCCGCCCACTGGCTCTAGAGGCACAGTGACGGCCGCATGAGCTACCGCAACGGTGCGACACGGCTATAATAACACAGCGGTGTGAAACTAAGCTGCCAACTGGCGCCACACTACAGCAGCCTACACACGAGCAACAGTGTGACACGGCTAAATAACACGGTGAAGGCGATTTAGGAAACTAATTCGTCCACCGGCGAGCAATACAGCAGCATACAGTGTATACAACAGCATACCAGTGTGTGGCACGCACACGATTGGTGCGACACAGCTCAAATACAACAGTGAAAGAGACTTCTGCACCCGAAGCCGCCCACCTGACGAGCAAATTAAGTAGCCCATGCAACCGCTCTAGGCTACTCACAGCGACAATGCTACAAAGTAGGCTACTGTGGCGGCGGCTTGGAGCTTCCCAAGCCGCTCGCTGTCGATTAAATCAAAGTAAGCAACCGGTCTAGGCGAACTTATCACCCGATCAAGAGTGCAACAATGCTAGAAAGACAACAGCCTACATTCGAGCATACAATTAGCAACCGGGCTTTAGCGAAAAACACGCAAGCAACGGTGCGAACAACAGTGAAAGAGGCTTCTGACCCGAAGCCGCACATGACGAGCAAATTAAGTAGCCTATGCAACTGCTCTAGGCTACTCACAATGCTACAAAGTACTGTGGCGGCGGCTTGGTACCCCCAAGCCGCTCGCTGTCGATAAAATCAAAGTAAGCACCGGTCGGGGCGAACGTAGCCCCCGATCAACAGTGCACAATGCTAGAAAGACGATACATTCGAGCATACAATTAGCAACCGGCTAGCGAAAAACAAACAAGCAACGGCGACACTGCTACAAAGTACTGTGGCGGCTCACCTGCCGAGCAAATTAAGTAGCCTATGCAACTGCTCTAGGCTACTCACAATGCTACAAAGTACTGTGGCGGCGGCTTGGTACCCCCAAGCCGCTCGCTGTCGATTAAATCAAAGTACGCACCGGTCGGGGCCCGAACGTAGCCCCCGATCAACAGTGCACAATGCTAGAAAGACAATACCTTCGAGCATACAATTAGCACCCGGGCTTAGCGAAACACATAAGCAACGGTGCGAACGAAGAATAACACGGCGACTGTGAAGCCGCCGCCTGATCTAATCAAAGCAAGGTGGAAAGGTGATACTAGCTTACGCGGCAGCCTCGGGCTACGCGTAGCCTCACACTTTACTCACCCCTTCCAAGTCGAACGAATTGCAAGTCGCAGCCCTTGGTGGTCGAAGTCAATCGAAGCACCAACCCTTAGGGTACGAGCTACTCGCGACAAGCTAGTGGTATATTAGCACACAACAATGTGTGCGACCTGCTATCCGCGAGAAAATAGAGGAACAGAACCTCTGGTGACTTCCGGAATATATACATTCCCGGAGTCACCCAGGTGTCACAGGTGACTTTGTTGGTATAAAGATCTCGACCTGCGCATGCGCGCGATGGAACATCCAGTGCTATAAGCACCGCCTCTGGCGGTCAGTAGGAACGAAATAGAACTTATTTTTAGGTAAGCTAATTGATTATTTATTCATTTCTTCACACGTTTACATGTTTAGAGGCGCAGGATTCCTCCGACGCTCTCTGTCCGGTTTATCAGACAGCACTCAGCTGTCTGTCAGTTGAGCTGGACAAGCAAACGTAAAATCATCAGGAAATGATAAAAACATCCCGATGGAGATTTCTATGGAGTGATTTTGCTTCAACTGTCCTACAGGGTCGCGTTGTGACAGTGACACTCTTTCTTCAGTCGGAGCTACAGCGTAAAGTGAAAACAAACTCAAAGTAGGTCAAATCACCTATCCAGTAGACCCACGGCGTATGTTGCTGCAGAAACTGTTAGTTTCCACTAACTCAGAGCGAACAAACTCTGGGTTGCCTCAAAACCACCTGAAACAGGCCCCAGTTCTTCAGACGAAGTAGCCTATGAATACTGGCATTGTGAGTTTAAAAAAAAATACTAAAAACGATGCCCTTTGAAACACCTAGGCATAATTTATTTTAACTGTTCGCGATCTGACAACTGTACGTGCAGTCATTCATAAATGCTTAGGCTACAATAGGCTAAATAAGAGATGAACATATGGGACGTTGGAAGTAATAGGGGTGCGGCCGCACCCCCCCTCACCACCGCCTGCACCCCCTCTCCGCCCCCCTACACTTTGCCCTGTGCTTCCCGCGATTGCTCTGTAAACAGTCTCATAGCCTATGTCCTCTTTCCCATCTCCTGCTCCCTCACATCAACTTGACAGAGCATATATATATATATATATATATATAGCGTATAGGCTATATACTGTATAGGCTACAGTATATGCCCGTCGCATTTCTTCCCCGTGCCCAGGACAAGATTACGTTTGTGCCCCGCCTTCCCATGCGCACTTCGGTAGAGTCAGAGTGCTGAGGGGTGCACACTAATGAGCATCAGGTTATCATTAAAAATCCAGGTTAATGGCACAAAGCAGTAGATAACTTCAACATAGTCACTATACGTTCCCTCCGTTTGCTAAGCGCCCTACCACAGGGGGGAGAGAGAGAGAGAGACGCACCGCTGACAGGATGCAATGTTCACCTGCGCACCTGCTCCTCCAAGGAGAGATGACAGCGAGAGCGATCACAGCGGGGCACAATAAAGTCACACATCAGAGTTCGGTCTATTCGCACTAGGTCTAGGCCTACTGTTCATTTGCACTGAGGAAAGGTGTTTGGTGAATACAAATTCACCAGAATGCAGGAAATTAAGCATAATGCTCCAAAAAAAACAGCTGAGTGCTGTCTGATAAGCCGGACAGAGAGCGTCGGAGGAATCCTCCGCCTCTAAACATGTAAACGTGTGAAGAAATTAATAAATAATCAATTAGCTTACCTAAAAATAAGTTTGCCATGTTACTGTTTATTGTATTTAGGAGTTTAGCTCATTTGGACGCTGTTTGACCGTCTGTTTTCATTGATATAGCCTATTGGCGATATTATAACTTAATTCATGACTTAACTTTAATTACTGAAACGTGATTAGTGTTCTAAAATATACTTCGATTATAAAACAAGAGGTCAAAAACACAGACGATGATTAAACTAATTTATGACTTTATATTTCCTGAACGTTAAATAACAGTCACCGGCCAGACGCTGTAGCCTAGGATCAGAGATCTGCACTCGATTGCTCTTCCTCAAAGAACCCGGATGTGCACATCTCTACTCGAATCTGAATTTTCTCTACTTGAATCTGAATTTTTTCTACTTGAATTTGAAAACTTGAATTTTGAACTTGTATTAACTGATTCAGATACAAGTAGAGAAAATTCAGATTCAAGTATAATTAATTCAAATTCAAATGGGTAATTCATATTCAAGTGTATAAATTTGAATTCAAGTATCAATAATTCAAATGCAGGTTGATCAATTCATATTCAAGTCGATCAATTCAAATTCAAGTTCTACTGACACAAATCTCTGCCCATACTCCCCTCTCTCCCCATGACATCACAATAAAATGATTGACTGAATGCCAGTCTTTTTATGCTTGTCATTTTTTATACTTTTTCCATTTTTATTTTCTATAATTGACACTTTTTTAATCTGGAAAAAGTCACTTTATACCTGGCACTTAACACTTTATTTAATCATTGTTTGTGTGAGAGTGTGTGTGCGGGTTAAGGGGAGGGAGGGAGGGAAGGAGGGAGGGGGGAGTGTTAAAATGTGATGTGAATGTGTGATTGACTGATGACTGATGCAGTTATTTTTACAAGGAGACAAATGCAATGAGAATAAAGGGTCTGATTCTGATCCTTTCATTATTCCTGCGTAAAAGTATAACATGAGTTCTGGCCATAAGACTCACTGGGCCAATTTAATGATATCAATGTTGAGAGGGGGGGAACTGTTACAGGCCTACACATTCTATAAAGTGACGGATGCGAGCGGCCCCTCCCAACTTGGACTGATCCGTTTTCTTTTTTTTCTTTTTTCATTCTGATTGATCGCCTTCGAATATGCCAGACTGTCTGGCACGTGCTCATTACATCATCACAGTTAAGGGGCGTTGTTCGGCCCGACTCGAAAAAGTAGTCCCTCCGCTGGCTGCCTATAAAAGGAACGGCGGGAAAATTCAGTTGCGCATGAATCTATTACAAGGGCTGTCGCGAGCTGCGTGCCCGGAGAGAAGGCTAAGAGTTGTGGTAGCTAGCAAACAACATTTTTACATCAAATAATGTTTAAATTATTTACCTGATGCACCGCTGCCCAACACCTGCTCTTCCTCCACTTCGGTATATCGAAAGCGGGCCGGGGTTTTGGTTACTCGCGGTGGATGTGGCGGCTTTAGACTGAAGCGTTCCTTGTAGTCCTTCGTCTTGGCGACTAGGTCCTCGAAGGTGACATCCTGGCGCAGAGTGCTCAGTCGCTGGCAGAGCAACTTTGCGGATTCAACTGACCCAAGGGCAGTAACTTTCGTTCCTTGCAGAGTACGGGCTACTGCTTCGCTTGGTGTGAAGACAGTTACACATAGAAGCAACCCAAACACCGTGCGCGTTTTGGTGGCTACATTGAGGAGCCCTGCCACCCTAGAACGCGTCTCCCCCTTTACCGTTGTGTCACTCTCCATGGTCCTGAAGGTCTCCAGCATTTCACCATACCCTGCAAGCAGACGGGACAGCGCCACAACCCTGACGCACCATCGCGTTGGACAAAGGGCGAGCAGGTTGATCACATCCCCAGACCCAAATAGGGAGGTCTACAGGGCCTTTCTCTTGGCGGACTCGTTGATCATCACTGTGACCTCACGCACAAAGTTAAGTGTGTCGGCAACAAGGCGCACTTCCCTGGCAACCTCCTGCAGCACTAAATCCAGTGAGTGGTTGGCGCAGTGCACATATACCGTGTCAGGACACACTTCCTTCAGCTTGGCCTGCACCCCCTTGAATCTCCCCGACATGTTGCTGGCTCCATCAAAACAATAGCCTTTCAATTTTTCGATCGGGATATTGAGGCGAACCAGTACATATTTGATGCACAAAAACAGCATATTTGCTGTGGTGTCAGGCGCGTTGTAGAACCCGAGAAAGAAGTTTTGAACGTGCAGGTTTTCGTCTGCAAATTGTATGTTGCACGTAAACTGCTCTTTCCCGGTTACGTCGGTTGTACCGTCAGCCGTTAATCCAAAAAAGGGACTTGACGTGGCTTGGGCTGCAATATTTCGCTGGATTTCATGGGCAAAAAGCTCAAGGATCTCATTTTGGACATTATTAGACATCCAGTTGTCTCTCCTCTGCAACCAGGACTCCATCCCGGGATGCTGCCCCTCTCAATGGGAGTCCCTGGCGCCCCAAGAAACATTCAAAAGTTTAACCGTCAGGATCGCCGTCTGCTCGCTTGCGCGCGTGTCATTTGACGAAATGGAAACTTTATAAATTGTTGCAAGTGGCCTTATTGTCGTCTTTTCAAGTGAAAAAAAGAGGCTGTCCGTTTCTTTAATCAACTTGCTCTTGGCCTAAGAAATAAAATGAAACTAAATAAAGTCACGTCCCTCATTTGGATCAACTGAAAAAAGGGAGGGAGGGGAGAGAGCGGCACAAACAAAAACAATGTGCGCATTAACCAGTTATTATGTCCCTTGGCTTTAGTTAAAACAACGTCACACAACAACTGTTTTCCAATAGAACATTTATTTTATTTTGGTAAAGCATACAGTTAAGTTTTGATTGGATTTTTTATGATAACCTCTTGGTAATGCTCATTAGTCCTCCGCACCCTCAGCACTCTTCTCTACCGAAGTGCGCATGGGAAGGCGGGGCACTATAAACGTAATCTTGTCCTGGGCACGGTGAATAAATGGTCTGCAGGTCTGCCTATATAATATAAAATCAATGTCATATAATATATAATAATATATAATATAATAACCAATGTGAAGTTGATGCAGCAGGAGATAGGAAACAGAGGACATAGGCTATGAAAGTTAGAGCAAATCGCGAGAGTGCAAGGCAAAGTCATACCTGCAAACTCGTCGCTTTTCGGCGAAAATCGCCGTTTAGAATCAAAATATATGACCCACGTGAATCGTATAGATCTGAAGAGTTTTTGTTTTTGGGAGGGGGGGGGGGGGGGGTAGCGGCAGCTGCCAGAGAAGTCAGCCAGCGCTTCCCAGACTGGACTGTGTGGGCGAGTTACCGTAGTGTGAGACAAGGGAATATCGTTATCTTGGCAATAAAACATCTTTGGTAGACGTCATGAGTATTGTCCAATCAGCGTTAAGATCGGGCACAGTAAAGCATCACTGCTGCCGCTGTGTGTTCAGACTTTAGAATTGGCTAAAAGTCAATCAAAGCCCTTTTGATAATAAAAAATTAGAGGCTTTGATTAAACACTGTCAATGCTTCAGAGGTTAATGTAACAGCCTACTGAAACAGAAACTATACGGAGGGACGCAGCTCACTGTAGCCTACAGTCCCTTTATTTAGTCGCGCTGTCAGTTTGCCGACATGGCTCTCTGTTAGACTCGAGACATAGAAAAAGATCGCGGAAGCCGTTCCCATAGACAAAGTTAACGGGCAGGATATCCCCGACTGATTTCATCCATTAAGCCACAGAGTTTTTTCTGAGCGGCGTCTCACTCGCTCACTGGGTCTCCCGGGTCCCGGTGATTTTCACCGTCACAGCGATCGACTCGCTGCTTTGCTGGGGCGGAGACTTTGTGTGAAGGTGATTTAACATCACGGTCGTAGACGAATGTTATAACTTTATGCTGCATAGTTTGCACTGCACTGTTAACCCACACAGGACTCTTAAGTGAAGCTGACAGTTTAATGAGCGCACATTGCAGAAATGAAGTGTCTGCAGTGCGCTCACAATCAGAGCCGACCGACAGCCCCCCCCCCCCACAATTTATTTTTATTTTTTAGTTTGTGTGTTTGATATTAACATCATATTATTATATCATACAAAAAAATGAATACAATGTTTTGAGCTAGATAGCCTAGTTAATAGCCCAATAATTTAATCAGTTCATCTGGGAGGTAATCCAAGTTTAACTGATCACGTCACGTTCACGTCCATTGTGTATTGAGTTTATTTAAAAACATTTGGAAATGGGGCTCAGATGCCCATGCACTGTATAACCTATTTCAGCCTCGTCTGTGGGAAAAAAAATAGCTGGACAACAGAGTTCTTCTGCTTCATTCCTCTCACTGCATTTAAATGTATTCATTATATTACAGAGAAATATGTCCCATAAAAGAAAAAGAGCACCAAGCCCAACCCAGAGGACCCTGCATAATATTTTATTTTAAATTAACATTTTAATGGAAAATCCAAGAAGCTTCTCATTCATCCGACCCAGTGTCTCCAAATTATTTGTTCACACAAAATTCCTCAGATTTAGCCTCTTAATTTCCCTCTCAAAGTGCACCAGATTCATGCATTTCACTTTAAAAAGTTTTTAAAAATCTCCCGGGGGGGCATACCCCCGGACCCCCCTAGGAGGGTCAGGATCTCAGCTGGCTATTATTTTCACCCAGCTGGACATTGGAGGCAATAGTGGAGAACTCAGGTTGTGTGAATGATATTTAACAATAGCAAATCGTTTGGACAGCGAAAAACACCCGACCCCCCTAGAAGGGACGGGTGTTTGTCACCTTTTTCACCTCCTATGAGTTTGCAGGTCTGAAAGTGTAGGGGGTGTGGAGAGGGGGTGCGGGCGGTCATGAGAGGGGGGGTGCGGCCGCACCCCTACTTCCAACGTCCCTGCCTCGACCCTTTACGATTTGGAAGACGGCACTCAAATGTTTCATTAGCAAGGAAGAGGAATGTTCTGTTTTGCTGACCGACCACGGCAAAAGTTTAATCTAAACAGTTACCCCGCTGTTCGCTAAACGAACGGGCCTTAATACATCACCTTGTGCATCGCTCTGATTGGTTGTAGTGCTATCCAATTGTGTGCAGTGGCATTCGAAGTAGGAGCCGCCCCTTGTGTTGTGGGAATTACTATTGATCGTGGCCAGACCCTGTATCGTTTAAGATATCAGGGTCTGGATTTCCAGGCTAGCAATCCACTTCAATTAAGTAGAAAACATGCCATCAGTGAGTTTAAAAATATATATACAGTACATACAAAGCGTTATGTGATTTGCCCTTATCAACTTTTAATTTTTTGCTTTACATTTGCCTATAGTTTAAACAATGTCCTTAGAAACCTGTAAAGTAGAGTATATGTTGGTTGATGGTTTTGTTTTTTGTTTCTGTGTTCACATTTTCTGTAGTGTGTGTGTTCTCTGAACAAAAAAAATAATCCAAAAATACATATATCTTTTTTAAAGTGTTATGGGATTTTAGGGAGGTCTGTCTCAATGTTAAAGCATTGCGAAATGTCCTTAACAGTTAGATAAAAATGTGTACAGATCAATATTGTTGCTGAAATGGAGTAAAAAGTGTGATGTTCAGACTGGTGCAGAGAAGTCCTATGTAGCTATTTATTTATCATGGGCGTGTGGCTTTGAGTCCTGCTCCCCCTTATATTTGTCTGTGGAGCATGACAGTGTGTGAGACAGAGCCATAGAAGAACGAATGTCTGACACTGAAAGCAGGAAGCTTGGCATAACCAGATTTAGCTCAAAGCAGCTCCGTGCCTATGTAATATATCCTCAGAGATCACTAAGCGTGGCTGTAGACACTCTGGTGTTGTTTGGTACATTTATTGGTGTTTATACACTGTGTTAGGGCCATGGGTGAAATTTAACAAGTGCAATGCCAATTCTACAAGGTCCACCACGAAAGCCATGCAGTGTGACATGACAGCACTGCAATATATATTATTTCAAAATGTATAAAGACATACCAACATGATTTAAGAATTTACACAGATGGTGTCTCTGTGATGCAACAATGGAAATGTTAACAGTAATTGTCAGTGAAATTCAAATAGCTTGTTTGTTAAAACACTACAGTTTCAATAAAGACATCTGAGTCAGGCAGTTTCAAAGTCAGGTAGATTTTTACTTGCCAGCAAAGCAAGGAGTCCATCACAAGTGCTACAAGATTGAGCAAATTACAAACAGAGGAACACAAGCCTTTCATGCACAAGATGCGTGTGCGTTTTACATTTTGGGATACATGTGTGTGTAAACCAACTGTGAAGGCTCACAGGATGAAATAGCTACAAGACAGATTGTCCCAGAGAAAAAATGTGTTGGGAGTCTTTATCCTCCTTTCCTCCAAGGACTTTTCCCTCATTAACTTTTTGGCATGTTCTCATGTGAACATGAACAAGTGAAAACCTTGTGCTATACAAAGTTCACAGCAAGTATTGAATGTTAAGTAATAATGTTTTTTTAGGAATACATGTTATACATTCATAGGGAAATACATTTTGTTGACAGTTATATATTTTACATTTGCTAATTAGCACAAAATATATAATTATAAGTCAAGCTGAGGCCGATATAAGAAAGCCAGGTATTTACACCTAAACACATTCAAAGTAACCTGATGATGTTGTTGGATGAAGAATTAAAGATTCAGTAAGCGGAATGGTCAGTTTAGCTAACTTCCTGTCAGTGACTGCAGTTAGCAGTCCCCTCCCTCGTCACCACATTAATGCACTGCAGTCTTCAAGCAGCGAGTTATCTAGCATCATCTCAGATCCTTAAGTGTGATAAAACATGATAAAAACCATCAAAACCGACATTGGGAAGGAGTTTTACCTGCTCCACCATTGCAGGCGCATACACATTCACCCCTCTGTCGCTCTGACCGTGCACCGGCAGTGAGACAGGTGGTGGTTTGTAGCATTCTCTCTTCTGATTGGTTATCAGTAGTGGGATCCCCGAAAAGTTTATTTGCCAATTACATGCAGAGCGGGTGACTGAGAGATTGGCTTTATAGAACGTGCACACTATATAATTGATCACTGTACCAATGAAGAGCGATTTAACACTTACATTAACATAAATAAATCGCTTACTTCACCTTTAAGTATGAATGTTATACAATCATAGGGAAATACATTTTGTTCAGTTATATATTTTGCTAGTTAGCACCAAATATATCAATATAAGTCAAGCTGAGGCCGATATAAGAAAGCCAGGTTTTAGCACATAAACCAAATATATGGTTAAAAGCATAATCTAGCCAGTCAGCCTATGCTTGATCTGCAGATTTCGAGTCATCAAGTCAAGCTGGAGAGTAAGTTAAAGCTTCTGGGACTTTCTGTTTGTAACAGTCTGTCCTGGACTGATCATGAAAGGCAGATAGCTGCTAAGATGAGTAGGAGCATTGCTACGGTCCGGAAATGTGCCACCTACTTACCAGTTACTTTACGGAGACAGGTTGTTCAAACATTAGTATTATGCCATCCCGACTATTGTTCTGTTATTTGGGCCTCTGCCTCTATGACCCCGTTTCCACTTGTCTTTAACATCTGATTTTTGTGATTCGATCACATGAATAAAGCTCTAACTACAGGTGAAAACACTCTCAAGACGCATTGAGATCGGATCACAAAAAACACATTCAGAGGTGGTTTATGTCTCTTGTGTCCGATGTGTCCGCATTCATTTTGTAGTGGGAACACCAATGTGACTTTTGTCCAGATGAGGGACCTCCTACTCAACTGCTGCCCCCTGCCTGAGCGGAAATAAGTTGAAAATGCATCACTGGCGTTCAAGCAGCTCTTATAGAAGCCTCATGAACGTTAGTTGCATCCGCCAGTATTGCAAATGACAAGCTTTCTGTCCTCTGTTTTCATTTCACTGCGTAAATCTGAAAACATGGAAATCGCTGCTATTGACTGGAGAGCTGCAAGGCAACAACTTCCTGTTCTTGTCTGCTTAAAAATAAAAGTCAACTCGCGTTTGGCTAGTAACAGGCTTTTAATGTGAAGGCGCACAGGAAATATTCTGTACATGATGCAGTAACTTAACTGCATATAGAAAGCCGTGTAGGCTACTGGTGGTGGTGACAAGAGTGTAGAGGCAGACGTTAGAAAAGCTGCCCGGCAAGCAACAATCTTTCACCAGCCAAAGTGGTGTAATAACTTACTCGCCTAAAGGTTTTTACTTTTCTATACTATCTATGATATTTACCCGTATTTGGCAAGTGTTAATGTAGAGCCCTCTAAGCAGTGTTGTGCATCGCTCTTCCTTGTCTAAATGAGACAGTAGCATATCTCGTCAACCTAGACTTGTAATTATCTTCGCACGTAGTGCATTTTAATAGCAAATGCGATTAAAACTGTGGCACTGTACAGCCCTGCATGTTTACTTGTTTAAACCCCACCGGTTAAAAACACCAACGCAAACGGAAATGATGTACATGTTGATTTAAATACAGCACGGGTAAATGGAATCGGATCACAAGTAGACAAAGAAGTCACATTTGAAAATACAAGTGTGAACACACGGACTGAGAGCTTGTAACCAGATTACCAAAATCAGATGTTAATCCCAGGTGGAAACAGGGTCTAAGACTGACTTAAACAAACTACAAACTGTACAAAACAGGGCTGCAAGACTTGCTCTTGATAGATCTTACAGATCAAATGTAGATCGGATGCATTCTGATCTTAAGTGGCCTAAAGTTCTGGATAGGTTATCCATTAGGTCCTTGATATTTATTAAGAATGTACTTTCCACTCATGTTCCTAGAGCTCTCTTTAACTAAATTGGTTTCTGCTCTGATGCTCATTCATACGGTACTAGATCTGCAACAGCAGGACAAGTTGTGCTCCCACACTGTAGAAGGAATGCAATGAGGAGGTCATCCTTCTATAGATCCATGTCTTTGTGGAATGTACTCCCTTCACACATTCGTGTTATACCTGTAAAGAGGGAATTCGACGCCCTATCAACTGAGCTAAGGGCGCCCCATGTGTTCAGATTTTAATTGGACCCCAGGAAGACTAGTCTGCCGCTTCTGGAATCAACAAGAAAAAATATGGACACGTTCAAAGTAACCTGATGATGTTGGATGAATAATTAAAAGGGATTACCAAAGTTATTACAATTCACCCATTGGGGAACTCTTGAGTGTCAGCAAATAAACCCTCTGGCAATCCATCAAAGAGTTGTCAAGTCATATTTCAGTCTGGGCCAAAGTGGTGGACAGACAGTTTAATATTGCCATCCGTAGAGCCATTCTCTTTAAGTGTTGGCTGACAGGACTCCAATGGCACTGGACAGCTTTTTGGACCGTATGTGTGATAGGGGATGAATGTATAGGGTAACTAGAGCTGCCTAGATCGATGTGACAGTGGGCCAAAAGTGG
Source organism: Ammodytes marinus (assembly GCF_949987685.1). NCBI lineage: Eukaryota > Metazoa > Chordata > Actinopteri > Uranoscopiformes > Ammodytidae > Ammodytes > Ammodytes marinus. The sequence continues at coordinate 21,158,495 of NC_137224.1, read as the reverse complement.
AGCACAATCCAGGCCAGCCGTATTCAGATTTAAAAAAGATGCCTCGATGTCTTCACAATATCAACACCTTCAAAATGTGTATTCCACCTTTTAGAATAATAAAATGTGTACAGATCAGTGGTGGCATGAAAATTCAGCTGTATTATCATTATTTGTTGTCTTCCCTCAGTTACAAATAGAGACAGTTATTTCCTCTAACACAGGCACACAACGTATGCCAGCCCACTGCTGCTGCTTTTGCTGTGTGTTCAAGAGTGACCTTTAACAGAAGCCCCCGTCAGCAATGGTTCTTTGAAGTGTGCTTGATGTGACTGAAGCCCCAAGGACACTCTACCTGACTGACAGTACATTCTGTGATAAAGCAGGCTGTTGCAGCTTTAAAGGTGCTCAAAAGAAGCGCACCTTAGTGGTGACGTCATGTCACACACACACAGACAATTGTCAATGAACTGATTAGCGGGGGTGGGGGTTATATAGGGACCTTCTGAATTGTTTGAATGTTGATGAATGTTGCCAAGAGTCATGCGTGTAGAGAGAAAATAAATGAAAACTAAAGAGAATTCCAGTTTCTGTCGTCCTTGTTAAAATGTCCTGCAAAAGTTGGTGCCGAAACCAGGGATTGTGAAGCAAGAAGAGGACGAAAAGTCCATTGGTTTGCCAAACAAACAAGAAGACAGAAAAAAGGAACAATGACTGAAATCGACCGTTGGAAGAAAAAGAGATCTTCAATCCGAACATCTGTAAACAAATTGATGACCAAGATTGACACCGAGCTTGGTAAAGAACAACAGGATAATGATGTATTGGAAGAGTTGCTGGAGCAATTGATGTTGAAAGAAGAAGGTTTGACTAAAATGAATTTGCATGTGGAAGAAGAAACAACGACTGAACATTTAGAAGAAGAGGTTTCAAGAGCCTTAGAATACCAAGATCACATAACACTGTGGAAGACGAGGATAAGAAGAGCGCTAAAAAGAGCGCAAGATGATGCCGAGTCTGAAATGTCTGAATCTAACCCCATGCGTAATAATGTGAAGCTGCCTAAGCTTGTGATCGAAAAATATTCTGGTGACATCAGCCAGTGGCAGTACTTTTGGGGACAGTTTGACACAGCAGTGAACAGTAATCCCAATCTTACAAAAACAGATAAATTCAGTTATCTGAGATCATATCTCACTGGCGCAGCTGCCAATGTAGTCGCAGGGTTACCATTAACTGAAGCCAATTATGAAAACGCTACCCAGCTGCTGCAGAAAAGATTTGGCCGAAAGGATTTGGTATTTAATGCACACACATATGACCAAATTGTTGAATCTTAATCCTGTAAAGAATGTCAGTGACATAAAATCACTCAGATATTTGTATGATAACTGTGAAATCCAAATTCGTAGTCTGGCTTCTATGGGAGTCGTCTTTGACACGTATGGTAGTTTACTGTGCCCCATTCTAATGAAGCTCATTCCCGAAGAGATAGCATTAGACTTCAGCAAACAAGTAGAAGAGGATGATATCTGGAAAGTGGAGGAGCTGATGAACTTCATTCAAAAAGAAGTGGACAGCCAAGAGCGCACGGCCAACATGTCTAAAAGCGGAAAAGAGCGCACAAGTAAGGAACGAGAAAAGGAAACGCCAGGCGCATGGGAAATGCGCACAAGACGACAAAACACGATGACAACGTCTACCCTTTATGCTGTGAATCAAATGGACAGACAATATTGCTTTTTTTGTGAGAAAAATAACCACCAGTCTAAACACTGTCATGAAATGCCTGTGCCTGAAAAAAGAGAGAAGTTAAGAAAGCAAGGAAGATGCTTTGTGTGTTTTGGAACGAGACATGTTGCCAAGGATTGTCGCACTAAAGGTATATCTTGTGAAAAATGTAATCGACGTCATCACCAGGCTGTGTGCGCCTATGATGGGCGTGAATTCAGAAAAGAAAATGAACCGGCAGATGCTGTGATGTCCATGTCTCCCAGTGAATCAACACGAGAATCAGTTCTCCTTCAGACCGCTACTGTCTGGATAGAAACTCCAGTTACAAGGCAACTCACCCGCTGTCTACTGGACGGAGGGAGTCAGCGAAGCTTTGTGCGTAAAGATATCTCCAGTGCGCTCAACCTCCCCAAAGTAGGTGAAGAGACTCTTAAGTTACACACATTTGGCTCTAGTGTCCCACAAAATATCACCTGTAATAAAGTAAAATTAACATTGAGCAACATTAGAAATGGCCAAAGTGTACAGTTAGAAGTATTGGAAATACCAAGAGTGTGCTCTTCCATTATGAGAGTAGCGGGAGAGGAAGTGCGCAGAGAACTGGAGCGCAAAGGCCTACAGCTGGCTGACACTTCAGTGAGCGGAATGGAGACGCAGGAGCTTGGAGTCCTTATCGGTGGCGATCACTATTGGAAAATTGTGACGGGAAAATTGGAGCGCCTCTCAGAGTCGCTGGTGGCGCTGGAAAGCAAGTTTGGATGGTTAATTCAAGGAACCGTATCCATGCTTAATGTGACAACTGAAACAGAACCTGCAGATGTCGGAACTCTGCACGCGAGTGTTGGACTGGATGAGAAAATAAATCACACACTGCGCTCATTCTGGGAAACTGAATCCATCGGGATAATGAATGGAAAATAATCAATGAAAAATAATGATGAGGCGTTGCAGCTGTTTGAAAAAACTGTCCAGTTCAAAGATGAAAGATACGAGGTGAGTTTACCTTGGAAAAATGAAGATAATGACCTGCCCTCCAACTATAATGTAGCCAAAAGACGTTTTGATCAGCTTGTCAAAAAGTTTCAAAATAATGGGCCACTTTATGAAAAGTACAGTGACGTCATCAAAGAGTACGTCAGTCAGGGCATAGTGGAGCGTGTGCAAAATGTGGTCACTGATAATCCCACATACTATCTCCCCCACAGAGCAGTCATTAATGATGAGCGTTTGACTAAAAAGTTAAGAGTTGTATTTGATGCTTCATCCCATGCTGAAGGTTGTAAATCGCTAAATGACTGCTTAATGACAGGCCCAAATCTGAATCCTGAATTACTAAGCATCCTGTTCAAATTCAGAAAGCACGAAGTGGCATTTATGGCTGATATCACAAAGGCATTTCTACAGATCTATATTCGAGAGCAAGACAGGGATGCATTAAGATTCTTGTGGCTAAATGACCTGCCAAAATCCAACGAAAAACCTAATGTAAGCATCCTGCGCATGACCAGAGTCCCGTTTGGTGCTTCCCCTAGTCCCTTTCTGTTGGCAGCAACCATTAGATATCATTTGAAAAAGTATCAGCAAATGCATCCCACTGTGACATCTACCCTTGATCAATGCTTGTACGTAGATGATCTGATCTGTAGTGCCCCTAGTGTAAAGTCAGCGGCCAACCTCTCCACGCAAGCAAAAAGCATCTTAAAAGAAGCAGGCATGAATCTGTGCAAATGGAGCACAAACTCTGAAGAACTGAAAACCCTGTGGGATGAAAAAATGGAAAATACGACAAGTGGAAATGTCGCAGTGAAAAATAAGGTGTTAAAAGTTCATGGACTAACATGGAGAACGGAACAGGATGACTTTGTCTTTGATTTAAGCAGCTTGATGGAGTTTCTGCAAACCTCAAAAAACACAAAGAGAGGAGTGTTGCAGACTGCTGCGCGCATCTTTGACCCAATCGGATTTTCATACACAATCAGAGTAAAATGCCTTTTCCAAAAAATGTGGGAACGGGGCTTAACATGGGACATTGAGTTACCAGAAGATATGTTGCAGCAGTGGTGCACAGAGTTACCTGGCATCAGACAAATAAATATTCCCAGGTGCTATCAAGAGGCGTTCACTGACCCAAACCAACCTGTGAAAAAAGAAATCCACGTCTTCAGCGATGCGAGTGAAAGCGCATACTGCGCAGCTGCCTACATGAGAGTTATCCCCGAACATGGTGAGTGCACCGTGACTCTTATAACAGCAAAAACAAGAGTAGCGCCACTTAAAAAAGTAACATTACCGAGATTAGAACTCCTCGGTGCTGTCATTGCAGCTAGACTCAGTCAGTATGTTATTAAGCACCTTGAAATGGAAAATAATCAAGTGAAACTGTGGAGCGATTCAATGAGAACTTTGCACTGGATCAAAAGTTCAGCAAACCAGTGGAAACCCTTTGTGGAAAACAGAGTCCGAGAGATCCAGAGTCTCACAGACCCGGAGCAGTGAGGCTTCTGTAAAGGAAAAGAAAATCCTGCCGATGTCGCCACAAGGGGCATAAGTGTGAACCAGCTGCTAGACAGCACTCTGTGGTGGACGGGCCCAGAGTGGCTTAAGCAAAGAAATGTAAATTACTGTGACAATGATATTGAACCAAACGAAAATTATGACACTAAAAGAAAATATGGCAGTTGTGGAAATGACCAGTTTGTTAAATTCCAAAGATTCAAAGGAAATGGAAATACTGGAAATAACTAACTACAGTGACCTTAAAGGCACTACGAGTAAGATGGCACGTTGGCGTCCCCTTTGGACAAAAGCGGTAGTATTTTTACGACGCCCGCTGTCGCAAATGCTCGTGCCAGGCGCGTGAGCGTGGACTGAGAAGGGCGCAATATAGTGCATGTTCGTGTGTTGAAAGTGTGAGGACTCTTTTCGGCTCCGTGAGAGTGGTTTTGACACTGCATCAACTAATGCCAGTCAGTACACACACCTGCTTGCAATGAGTTGATTCAGCAGCGTCACCTAACTACTCTCTCTCTCACGGAGCTGTGTCCTCACAGAAAGCGAATGAATGAGAGACGGCAGTTAGTAGACTATGGATCACGATGAGGTAATGTGTTTGTGTTGTTGATGTAAATAATGACTATTTCAGATAATGGTTATCTGATGATGGTGAAGCAAAGCAAACTTTGTGTTAGTACCAACCGCTCATTCATTTAGCAGTCTAGTTTCGCTCTCGTGAAATTGTATACACGTTGCTTGGCAACGTCCTCCCGCCCGCCTATCACTCACTCTCCCTTTTCGCTTTTCTTCATTGCATTCTCTTTTTTTTCTTTGATGGTTCAGCCCCGTTATCAGTCATTTATGACGACAAATAACTGTCTCAAACAAGGCTCCCGCTCCCCTTCCCTCACCTGGAGGGATAGGCTTCTCAAATCGCGTTGCAGCGCCACACTGAAATCTGCAACCAATACGGATATGTGACCATAGAGCCTGCACGAGCGAACCGAAAATCGGACTGGGTGTGCGACCAGACCAAAAGCAGTAATAAAAACTATATAAAAACGTCTTTCTTTGCACTGATGGTCTCGTTTGCTGTTAAAGGTAATTTATGATTATCAGAGGAAACATGAGGTTGTTTAAAAGATATTTAAATGTTACTCGTATCCGCTTTAACCGAATGCTGCGGATTACTGCCTGGGTCCGAAGATTCATAAACAACGCCAGAGCAAAGACAAAAAGGACCGGAGCATTAACAGCTGGAGAAATCGCTGAAGCAGAGCTTTATTGGATCCGATTAACTCAGAATCAAAGTTTCTACGAAGAAATAAATCAACTGAAAAGAGGTAAAGACGTTAACTTTCAGTCCAAAATTAATTCTCTAAGCCCCTTTTTGGATGACAGTGAAGTACTAAGAGTGGGAGGCAGGTTGCAGATGACAGGATTGAAGTTTGATCAAAAGCATCCCTACATCCTCCCTGCAAATGACAAGTTTTCTGAGCTGATTGTAACAAAATGTCACCAGCAAGTGCTGCATTCTGGTCTCCAAGACACGCTAAACCAAGCGAGAGAAAGATTCTGGATAATAAAAGGAAGACAACTAACGAAAAGAGTTGTACACGCTTGTCTTATCTGTCGTAAATAAAAAGCCAAATCAGCTCAGCAGATTTCAGCGCCTTTACCAGCGCAGCACATTGAAGAAGCGCCTCCGTTTGAGATCACTGGAGTGGATTTTGCTGGGCCCATGTACAGTAAGAATCAAGAAAAATTTTATATTGCCCTTTTCACCTGTGCAGTCACCAGAGCCATTCATTTAGAGTTGGTGACTGATTTGACTACAGAAATGTTCCTGCTGGCGTTCTGACGTTTTGTGTCACGCAGAGGACTATGTACCACAATATATTCAGACAATGCCAAAACGTTTAAACGAGCCAACACGGAGTTGACAGCATTGTGGGATTCCCTGTCATCTAAAGAACTACAGGAATTCTTTAGCCTACTGAAAAACGAATAACATGGAAGTTTATCGCTGAGAGAGCTGCTTGGTGGGGTGGAATGTGGGAGAGAATGGTGCGGTCGGTGAAGACGTGCCTGCGTAAAGTTCTGGGAACATCATGTCTGAAATATGAAGAAATCGAAACACTTCTGATAGAAGTAGAAGCAGTTGTTAATTCCCGTCCCATCACCTTCACCCACACCAGCAGCGAAGAGCTTGTCCCTCTAACACCATCCCATTTTCTGATTGGTCAGCGTCTTACTGCGCTCCCATCCGCTGGCAATGTAACCGCAGCGGCCCCCAACACAGACCAACGTCAGTTAAACAAAAGGTGGAAATATAGACAGCGCTTAATGAACACATATTGGACCCGCTGGAAGAAGGAATATCTACTGGAGCTACGATCTGCACATTGCTCATCTCCTGTCAAAAGATGCACAGAGTTAAAGCCCGGAGATGTTATCCTAGTGCATGAAGACAAACTGCCCAAACATCTTTGGAAAATGGGAAGAATCAAAGAAGATTATATCGGAAGAGATGGAAAGGTACACTCTTGTCTTGTCATGCTCCCTTCAAGGAACTTAATCAGAAGACCAGTACAATTGCTCTATCCCCTTGAGCTAGATGTGTAATGAGAACCAGAAGAGTCTCATTGGCCGGGAGTCTGTTGCAGCTTTAAAGGTGCTCAAAAGAAGCGCACCTTAGTGGTGACGTCATGTCACACACACAGACAATTGTCAATGAACTGATTAGCGGGGGTGGGGGTTATATAGGGACCTTCTGAATTGTTTGAATGTTGATTGTTGATGAATGTGACCAAGTCTCATGCGAAGAGAGAAAATAAATGAAAACTAAAGCGAATTCCAGTTTCTGTCGTCCTTGTTAAAATGTCCTGCAAAACAGGCATTGCTATGTCTACTCAGTTGAACGATATATACAGTTCTGCTCACCATTATTGGCACCCCTTATTTTTTTGCATAACCTGTACAATATCTTCAGAAATAAATGGAAATGTATCAAATTTATATCAGCAGGATCTTTTAATTAGAGGTCCAAAGTAATTTAACAAATAATTTTTTTTTAAACTTACATACTATAATTTCAAAGAAAAAAAATAATGAAAAATGTTTAGCAATAATATTTGGTTGCACACCCTTTTGGCAGTGATGACAGCCTCCAAACGTTTCTTGTAGCCATCTACAGTCATATGAAAAAGTTTGGGAACCCCTCTCAGCCGGCATTATAATTGACTCTGCTTTCGCAAAAACAAAAAAAAATTAAATAAAATAAAATGTGAAAAACTGGCTGTGCAAAAATATAGGAGCCCTTATGGTTTTGTTGATTTTAATGCCTGTAACAGCATGTAAAACTGATTACTTTAAACACAAAGTTGGTTGGATTATGTTGTTAAGCCTTGAACCTCATAGAAATGTCTGTTTAATCATGAGAAAATGTATTTTAGGTGCCTAAATGCAAGTTGCACTTCTCTTTGACTCTCTGCAGAAGTGAGACAGAATGGGATCATCAAAACAGCTCCCAAAAGATCTGAAAAACAAAGATTGTTCATTGTCATGGTTTAGGGGAAGGCTACAAGAAGCTTTCCCAAAGGTTTCAATTGTCAATTTCGACTGTAGGGAACGTTGTCAGGAAATGGAAGGACACAGGCATAGTGGCAGTTAAACCCAGGCATGGCAGACCAAGAAAAAAACAGGAGCGGCATAGGTGGAGGATTGTGAGAATGGTTGCACACAACCCACAGATCACCTCCAAAGACCTGCAAGAACATCTGGCTGCAGATTGTGTATCTGTACATCGTTCAACAATTCAGCGCAATTTGCACCAAAACATCTGCTTTTTATAAAGACCAAATAACTTAATTTTTGTCTCATCAGTCCAAAGCATTTTCTTCCAATATGAATCTGGCTTGACTAAATGAGCTTTTGCATACTCTATGCAACTGTATCTGTGGCGTGGGCGCAGAAAGGGCTTCCTTCTCATCACCCGGCCATACAGATGTTTTGGTGCAAATTGCACTGAATTGTAGAACCATGTACAGATTGACAATCTGCAGCCAGATGTTCTTGCAGGTCTTTGGAGGTGATCTGTGGGTTGTGTGCAACCATTCTCACAATCCGCCGCATATGCCACTCTTGTACTTTTCTTGGTCTGCTAGACCTGGGTTTAACTGCAACTGTGCCTGTGTCCTTCAATTCCCTGACACCATTCCTTACAGTAGAAATTGACAATTGAAACCTTTGGGAAAGCTTCTTGTAGCCTTCCCCTAAACCATGACAATGAATAATCTTTGTTTTTAAGATCTTTTGGGAGCTGTTTTGATGATCGCATTCTGTCTCACTTCTGCAGAGAGTCAAAGAGAAGTGGAACTTGCATTTAGGCACCTAAAATACCTTTTATCATGATTAAACAGACCTTTATATGAGGTTCAAGGCTTAACAACATAATCCAACCAATTTTGTGTTTAAAGTCCTCAGTTTTACATGCTGTTACATGCATTAAAATCAGCAAGACCACAAGGGTTCCCATTTTTTTGCACAGCCAGTTTTTCACATTTAATTTAATTTCATAAAACTAAATACTGCTTTTCAAAAAATCTTTGTTTGGAAAACATCCCAGTACTTAGCTGTTCCTGGTAAATTAAAGACATACCACTTTTATCTGTTTTGTGTGAAAGCAGAGTCAATTATAATGCCGGCTGAGAGGGGTTCCCAAACTTTTTCATATGACTGTATAAGCTTCTTGAACCTCTCAGCTGGTATTTTCTCCCACTCTTTCTTTGCAAATTGTTCAAGCTATTGAACATTTGCAGGTTTCTTTTCTCCAATGGCAGATTTCAGCTCATACCAAATATTTTCAATCGGATTGAGATCAGGACTCATTGCTGGCCAATAAAAGCAGTCAATTTTTTCCTTTTCAACCATTCCTGCGTGCTTTTGGATGTGTGCTTCGGGTCTTTGTCTTGCTGGAGGATCCATGATCTTCGACTCAAAAGTGTTCTTACAGGACATTTCGCTCTAAAATCTTTTGATAATTATCTGATTTCATGATTCCTGTGATACGGTCAAGGCCTCCAGTTCCAGATGCAGCAAAGCAACCACACAGCATTATGGATCCTCCACCATGCTTAACTGTTGGTAGGGTGTTCTTTTCCTTGTAGGCTTCATTGCGCCGTCTGTAAACAAACTGCTGGTGTGCATTCCCAAAAAGCTTTTTGTTTTGTTTTGTCTGTCCCACAGAACATTTTCCAAGAAGGATTTTGGTTTGTCCAGGTATTCTTTGGCAAAGATTAGTCGTTCGTTTTATGCCTTTTCTTCAGTAATGGTGTCTTCCTTGGCCTTTGTCCATAAAGGCCTGTTTGGTGTAGTGTGCGGCTAATGGTAGGGGAGCATGGGGCTGGTTGGCACAGGGGGTTGGTTGGCACGCACCTATTTTCTGGTCCTTGGAAGGTCACAGAAACAAATTTTACATCAAAATGTCTGTTTTCTTTTATTGCACTCTTCTACTATGTTAAAACATGTGAAAGTAACTAACTTTTTTGGTGAGACTAAAATTTCATTTTTATAGTAGCGAAAGTAAAAAAGTGGTCTGTGGGCTAAAAATTTAATAAAACTGTGGACGATAAAGATATTGTAAATGTGTTATTTCTAGTTTATAAACATAGGAATAAGCTACATTTTGATGTTATATTCCATAGTCTGTGATGAGGGATGCTAGTTGGATTTCTCAAGTTTGGCTAAAATTTATTTGGGGCGTCTGTGGCTCAGGTGGTTAAGCGGGTTGGCCAACGATCCAAGGGTTGGCGGTTCAATCCCCGCCCGGCCACCTGTGTCATGGTTGTTGTGTCCTTGGGCAAGACACTTCACCCACCTTGCCCTGTGTGAATGTGTATGATTGCTGTATGTTTGAGGTGGTGGTCGGAGGGGCCGTTGGCGCTGAATGGCAGCCACGCTTCCGTCAGTCTGCCCCAGGGCAGCTGTGGCTACTCTCGTAGTTTACCACCACCGGTATGACTGAGTGTGAACGAATTGAACCAGGAAATGTAAAGCGTCTTTGAGTGCCTAGGCAGTAAAGCGCTATATAAAACTTATCAATTAAAATGTAAGCGGGGGTTGTTTGGCAAACTGATTTGGGGGCTGGTTGGCACAACTGTTAAACAATAAGGAAAGGGGGGTGCTCGTGGCACAGTGGTTAGAGTGTTGAATCCGAACTGGGTCAGTTCTCTGCATGACTTCCCCTCCTTGCCCCATTTCAACTCTGTCTCTCCAAAATCTGTCTATTAATGAAAAAATCCCCCACCCCCCCATTTAAAAAAATTAACCCCCCCCCCCAAAAAAAAAAAACCCAGTAAGACATGTGGGGTATTAAATATAAGTCCATATTTTGTCCTTATCTGTGTGTATATATGTATGTGTGTGCTTGTTTATGTGTTTTTGAGGGATCCATGGCTTTTGTGGTTACTGTCCCTTTAAAATTATTCTGTCCTCTGGCCAGGGGCGTCACTAGGTTTTAAGGACAGGGGGGGGGGGCTTAGCCCCAAGGAGATGCACAGAATGTGAGCGAACGTTTAATTTCACAAACAGCTAACAAAAACTGAGAAATTGCACGTTTTGGACAGATTTAACAGAGATACTTTACTGTGTAAATGTTTTAGGCCACCATTACATTTTTAACACAGTATAACAACAAACACAGGAACTACTGTATGTTTACAGCATTAACAACAACAACAACAACAAAAGAAAAAAATCCACATAGTTACAGTGCCGTATTTAACCAATGCTTCTTATTCATTAAGAGCCCACATGTGTTAGCCAAAACTGTGTGCAAAAAAAAAGAGCACTGTGTTCTCACAAAGTACACCATTTTAAAATAACATGGCTACAATTGGCAGTTACTTGGTGGGTGGAAGCATCAAAGAATGTCGTCTGTTTTTAAGGGTGGCAAAGGCGTCTATCACTCTATTGTGATTTAGGTGCTGAAGCTCCTCTTTTTCAATTGACATGACTGTGAAGTCTTGTCTGACCCATTGTTTGACGTAGCCAGGAGTTCAGCCGACGCAGTGCACTAAAGGACCTTTCACACGAGCAGCTGCTTACAGGCACTGTTAGGGCAACTTGGAGGGTTGCCTTCAGAGAGGGAAACATGTCTGAATCAAGGAGGTTGTGCACAGTCAACATATCTTTGGGTGAACATCCAGCCTCTGTTTTCCGGGCAAGAAAGTTTCTGGCCACCAGAACCTCCTCTGTTTTCAGGTCAATGCTGTAGTGTTTTGCAAGTTCATTCAAGTGTGATTCACTCAAGAAGTTCTCAGACTTAGGACTGCATGCCTGTATGCCTCTTAGTAGCCCTGCATCTACACTGCAAAATCTTTGCTCAAGCTCACCAACCATCCTATCCACACAAGGGAAAAGGAACTCTCCTTTCAATGTGTCTGAGTTGTTCAATTCAGTGCGTGCACCTGCAGTTGTCTCCAGCACACAATCATCCATTTTCCTCTGTTTATGCCTTGTCCTGGCACCTTGTTCAGGGATATTGTGGATGTAGCACAGGGCTTTGGTTCTCTCATAAAGCTCTGTGGCAAATGCATCTGTGCGTTTGCCCTTAAGTGTGTCACACACTGCTTGTTTGCAGATCAAAGCTTCTGCCAGGTCTAAAGTCTCTTTCTGAAGGAGCTTGTGGAGTCCTTTGGTTACAGACAGAAGTGACTGAAACATCAGTAGTGCATAGACCCCTGAGAACTTATAGAGCTTTGCTCTGAGACCAACAGCTATAGGGGATCTAATAGCAGAAAGGCACTCCAAAATGGCAGACAATGTGTCAAGAACTGCACTGATTGACCGCAGCTGACATGCCCACCGAGTGTTTGAAAGTTGCACAAGCTCAACTGTTGTCAATCCAAGCCTTGTCTGAGCCTCCATGAACTTGTGATGATTCACTAGGGAGATGCTGAAGAAAGAGTAAACACACTCCAACAAGCTGAAAAGCTCCACAGCCTCTGGGATGGCCTTGCAAGTATGGCATAACACCAGGTTGAGTTCATGAGCATAACAATGCACATAGATAGCTTCAGGATGGAGCCTTCTAAAGTGTGCTTGTACACCTCCAGCAGTCCCACTCATGACAGCTGCGCCATCATATGTTTGTGCTACACACTTAAGCTCTGCAAGACCGTTGTTTTGAATCTGCTGCTGCAGCTCATTTGCAATGGACTGGGCATCAAATGATCTTATCTCTGCAAGTGCTAGGAAACGTTCCTTCACTGCACCACCTGACACATACAGCTAACCGCTCTTGCCTAATCTGCCATGATGGCATAGATTTTGGACTTTGTCATTTCAGTTACAATGACACTTGTCACTTCCTGGGCACAACAGTCAATCATCTCATTCTGGGAGGTTGCTGAGGTATAATGAGCATTTGATGGGGGGGTTATGTTTTTGAAGAAAAGGATCAAATTCCTTCAAAAGCTCCATGCACGCAAGAAAATTCCCTCTGTTTGTGCTGTCTTTTCCTTCATCATGGCCACGAAAAGGGAGTCCCTGTCTCCCTAACATAGAAGTGACTGCAACAATTCGCCTGAGATATTCTCTTCTCTCTATCTCACTCACATTTGCAGAAGCTATCATCTGTGCAACGTCTCCCTGTTTTCTAGTTGCCTGGTAGCTTTTCCATGCAACAACACTGTCCTTATGTGTTTGTGCAATCTCATGTTTGCCAAAGATGACTAAAGCTTTCTTCCAGTTCTTGCAACCACTACTGACCAAACTATCATGTTTGATGTGTTTGCCAAACACTCTACATGGGAAGCAGAAAGCTGTATTCTGATTGACTGAATATTCTAACCAGTTGTGCTTTTCAAACCAGCTGTGGTGAAATGCTCGCTTCTGTGTACCAAAGCTATCTTGTGGGTAGCTCTTCAGCTTTACCTGGGCCCTGTGTCTTTGTCACCTAAATCAAACATGCACCATTCTAAATGTCAAAATACTGACTGGTGAAAATCTCAATTTAAATGACACTATATGTTTGCAAGTGACAACTATTGCTCAAGTACCTCTTTCGCTGCCTCTGACCATGAGCCCTCTGTGGTAGATCTGTTGGATACATTTCTGTCTATGGGAATCCCCCATTATCTTCGACTGGAGAGGTCATTATCACTCGAAGAAGGTGACATGGCATCCGTGAGGGAAGATGGTGATGAATGATGTAAAGGAGAGAAAACTTTAAAAACAAGGAAATCTGCTATTGTGGGGGTGTCACAGTCAGAAGTACAAATTATTTTTGATATGGTTATGATTTCAAATAAAACCATTGATTGTCATTTTTGACACAGAAAACTGACCCAGTGTAACATGCTTAGAACAATAACAAAATTGGCAAATGCATGCTGATCCATAGTTTGCTCAAATGTGTTTATTTTTTGACCTATTTTGTCTCTCAATTACAATCTGTGCCGCAGTAAAAACGTACCGGGAATGCTGTTACATAATGTCAGGCAAAAGTCAGGATTGGCCTCTATCATTTCATGAAGCATGTCTTCATCCACTGTTGGCAATATGTTTGTTGACATAACAAACTGACCTTGTATAAGACAGACATGGGATAATCAAAACCCAACCCGCATTTTCAAACTGTTTTGGAAAGTTAATGCTGATCTGCATTTTGCTTAAATATTTTTCGGTTCAGCTACTTTGTCACACCGCTACCATTTTGTTTAGCAAAAACAGCAGAAAGGCCTACCTTCAACTGAAAAGCTGTCACATACTGTCAGGCATAAGTCAGGATTGGACTCTATCAGTTCAAGAAGGATGTCGTCATCCACTGCTGTGTCAGTTTCATCAAAGATTTGAAGTTCAGTCGCATCAGGAAGACCAAACTTGCTTTTGACTATGGGAAAGATTAGCATGACACCAGACTGATCAAGCAATTTATATCGGACACTAATTTAAAATTGTTAATATATTCAAGTTATGCCAAATCTACACCACATTCTAAACCTTGACTGTACCTGTGAGCAAAATAAGGGAATTTGAAAACAGTTGTTAAAGTAGGCACTATTAGCAATATTTAATGGTTCCCTCTATTTTGAATGTAAAAAAAAAAAAAAAAAAAGGGCTTGCACCAAGAAGCATATTGGCATCTGCAGGCTAAAACTGATAGTGCAGTTAACTGTCATAAGGGTTAATGATCCATGTCCAACAAACTATTCATACCAACAACACAGAAAAATACAGTAATAGTTTGTTTTTTGTAAAGACGGCAATATATTGTTAGACAAGATGGTTACTCACCTTCATTGATGAATTCCAAATAGAGGTGAAGACTGACTGCAATCTGATGTACTTCTTGGTACCCTGGTATTTCACCTTCAACAACATGATGCCTCATCTAAAGAAAAAAATAATAACAGTGGAGATAATGTTAACGTTTTAATTATTCCTTTGCCAGGAGTTATAAACCGAAATTGCAAGTTGTATGGCCATTAGCAAAACAATACACTACATGCATATTTTAGTTATCTAATTTAGCAGTAAACCTCCAGACCTCAGGCCTGTTACTCTCCTGTAGAAAACAAGTTACCATAGCTAATTTAACCAGTATAGCCAGCTAAATAGCCAATTGGTCCTTTGTTTACAACATTGACACTAAATTAAACTGGTAAAAATGGAAAGAAGGAGACCATTCATTTGCTAATAAACTGGCAAAAGATTTGCTGCTTAATTGATAATGATTGATGGTTAATTTTGACCTCACCACATGCCTTATACTCCTGTAGCAAACACTGTTAGCATTGACCTAGTTCAATAGTTTAAAATATCCTAAACCACTCATTTAAAAATTCGGCCAAGCCATAACATGCATATTTGATCAATCTAGCTTTGCAGTTACTTACCCGAAAGAAACTTTTCAAGCACCCTCCGGAACCCACCACATGTTACTTCTGTAGAAAACACATTAGCATAGATAATTTACCCAGCCTGGCTAGCTAATTAGCTACAGCTTGGTTAGCCCTGCTAAGTCGGTCTTATTGCTTAAAACTTTAACGTTAGCACTAAATAAAACGAGTACAAATAAATACATAAAAAGAGCCAGTTCATTAACTGGTGAAATTGTGAAACATTCGCCCATTAAAGACATACGCAAGAAGAAGAAGAAGAAGGTGCTAGTTAGCTTATGTAGCCAAAGCAAAATTTGCATTAATATTCCCACCAGCTTCAACACATTTGCGGCACATAGGCTAATGTATGAACACTCATTTTTTTACAAAGAGTAACTTGCTAAATAATTAAATATATCTTGTCCTTGCCTTTTCAAATAGTATATTACGTTCCCCTTCCAGAAGCTGGGCTTTCTCCGGTTTTCTCTACCAAGACTGCAATGGCCGCGTTCAAGAAAAAGAGCGCCTTAAAACCGGATATGGAATTAACTCTGAGATTAACTCCGTTGAGGAACCCAGTCTCTCCAATATGCGTACAAATCGCGTTTTACACTTTCAAAACGCGTGCAGTACATACGCCAAATGCCAATTTCGCGTGCATATGATACTCAAAACCCATCATTAATTTATGTGGAGGGCAGATGCGTCCAAATACCACGCATCAATTTATACCCATCCCGACGTCACCAGCGAGGCTCAGTCCATTCAACGCTGGACATCTGCAAGAAGTAGGTAGGCCTAAAGGTGCGAACACACTGCACCACGGAGGTTGGCCGCGCGAATCGCAGGTTCCGCGCCCCGTGATCATATTGGCTCATTTGTGTCCGCCGCCCGATGACTCATTGAATGTGCGCCAGTTTCTTCCCGCAATTTACATCCAGTACAATTCCTCCCGCTTTTTACTTTGTCTCATCATCAACCGTGGCCAAGATACCCGAGATGCTCACCGTTGCTGCCACTTATTGGTATTTGTACATCCGACCCAAACCCAAACGCCGTCGTGTCTGGGTTCATGACATACTTCGCAAGCGGGCACAGCTGGGTGAATTTTATCACCTCCTCCAGGAACTCCGCCTGGATGATTGCCGGTTCCAGCGCTATTTCAGGCTGAATGTAGCGCAGTTTGATGAGTTGCTAGCCCGGGTTGGTGCCAGGATCTCCCGCCTGGATACCACCTTCAGGCGCTCCATCTCACCTGCGGAGCGCCTGTCCATCTGTCTCCGGTGAGTCGCAGTTTTCTAATCTAGTTTATAATTGCATAATAAAAGTGTTAAAAATAAAAAATAATGTACCTTACATTAGCCTTTGTGAAAGACAACATTATAAAACCATAGTGAAAAAAACACTGATGATGACGATTCTGGTCAGGTCTGCATGAATGTGCATTTTGTAGGATACTATTCCTGAGTAAATCCTATTTATGACCGCCTAGTAATTTTTAAAATGAAAATAAACTCATTTAAATCCGCTGTGTAAACACACCTTTCCTGTGCAGTGAGATAGTAGTGCTACAACTACAGATTTAGTATACATTTGTTTGTATTTGGTATAAACAGAAACTTGAAATTTATTTATTTTTTCTTCTTCTGTGCTTCAGATTCCTGACTACTGGTGACTCCTTCCAGACGATCGCCAGTAGCTTTCGGGTCGGGGCCTCCACCGTGGGTTCCATTGTGTCTGATGCGGTCACAGCTATCTGGGACATCCTGGTGGAGGAGTACATGGCTGTGCCTACTGAAGAGGACTGGAGAGTGATAGCGGAGAAGTTTGAGCAGCGGCGGAACTTCCCTTTGTGTTGTGGTGCCATAGATGGGAAACATGTGGTCCTTAAAGCCCCTGCGAATTCTGGGTCGCAGTTTTTTAATTATAAGGGCACATTCTCACTTGTTCTCCTGGCAGTGGTCGATGCCGACAAGTGCTTCCGGGTGATCGATGTCGGTGGCTACGGGAGAACCAGCGATGGAGGCATTCTGGCCAACTCGGCGTTTGGACAGGCCCTCCGCGCTGGCACCCTCCAGCTCCCTGCTGACAGACCACTCCCTGGGGCTGAGCACAGAGGACCCCTGCCTCATGTCTTCGTGGCGGACGAGGCCTTTCCACTCCGGACCGACCTCATGAGGCCATTCCCTGGACGTGTCCTCCCCCGAGAGCGGTGAGTATTTAAATACCGTCTGTCCCGGGCAAGGTTGGTGGTGGAGAATGCCTTTGGTATTCTGTCTTCACAGTGGAGGATGTACCGGCGTGTCATTGAGCTGCATCCCGAGCTGGCAGAAAGGTGTGTGAAGGCCACCTGCGTTCTCCACAACATGCTGCAGAAGACGACCGCTGGAAGGGGCCTCCCGGCTGGTGAGGAGGAGCCGCTGCCAGGGCTGGGGAGAGTGGCTGGGAACAACGCCGCGAGAGAGGCCATCAGGGTTCGGGAGACCTTCGCCTCTTTCTTCTCCTCAGAAGGAACGCTGTCGTGGCAGAACGACGTATAGTGCATACGCACTCCCAAAACGGCTCTTTTAAGAGCCACCCACACAAAACAAATGAGCATAAATCCTGCAATATTGCTTTTTTTTATACAGGTACCACAATGTATATCTGTGTCTGTACATGCTACATCTTCAATACATCAGCATTCATTTTGCCAGGCTACACTGAAAGGATGTGACGAAAGAAAGTTAAAGACATATATATTTATTAATTGATCACCAAAAATTTTCTTTTTGTTTGTTTTGTTTTGAGGGGGCAGGAAATATAAGATATTCTTCATCCTGCCTCCTTAATGTTGAAATTTGTTTTGTTGGAAGACATCCATGGACGAAATAAATATAAATCAATCGATCAAAAATAAAGATTTAAACATAAAAATAAAATAAATATTGATTTGCAAAAAAAACAAAAAACAAGGAGAAACGACCACAGCATCACCGGTAATATCAGCTACTTATTTCTGATGTTACTTTACCTGGTCACGTCTTAATTATTTTATCCAGTCCTGTTGCAGTTTAAAGTAGCCTAAATAAATAGTCGTTATCGGGATTTGACACGACTGTCAATATGATGCTGTCAGTGACAGCGCCATACACCTGGCCGGGACTACCTTTAAATCGTGCCTGCAGTAAAGGCCTGTTTATGCAAACATATGTTTTATGCAACTGTATGCCACCGTGGTATCTTTGTTTCATGCTATTAGTTACAAATTAATAATGGGCGCGATCGGGGTCCTGCCCTCTTTGTTATAGGATCCAGGGGGGAGGGGGGTATATACATTTATATATACCATCTATGGATGTAACTCATACCTTTTTTCCCCCAGTACAATGTCAAGTGGAAACGGAAAAAAATTAGAAGCACTTCTTCTGCTTGGAGATGCTTTTCTTCAAGATTTACAGGCAAGTTACATTCTTGTTTTACAGAAATACATCATATATATACCAATTTGTTATTATTACCATCTGTTAATGTTGTTGCATGAAATATAGAAATCCAAAACGGAGATTCAGAAGCCTGTCACAGGGAAATCCGATGTGACCTGGTGGAAGAGGGACCTCGATGGGCAGCGGGTTTACAGCAGCAAACGGAGGAAAAGGGGATCATCTGCTGGTTAGTGTTCATCGTATAAAATTAATTTCAGTGAATATGTGTGAAGAGTGATGGGATTTTGTAGTAGGTACTGGCTTGATAGCAGTGTATACCACTGACACATGGTTATATATTTGAACATTATCAGGGGACTGAAGGCAAAAACCATAAAACTAATGTAGAATTAATTCAGTGCTGGGCTAGTTACTCAAATAAAGTAATACATTACTCACTACTTGTTACCGTTTTAATAAGTAATATTATAACTTTACTTATTACTCCTTGCCAAAAGTAACTTTTCAGTCGTTAAAATTGGTCCTACTCCTCAAACTATGGACTTAGCATAGTATGTGATTGGGTTCTCTTGGCAGTCAGGTTCACCTATAAATGCGCAATTGAAGCCCAATTTACACACTTCTTTTACACCAGAAAGAGAGTTTGATTAAAATGGGTCTAATGTTGTTGATGTGATTCTTACTTCCAAACAGTTGGCACACGTCCATGCGCTAGTAAGACAACTTCAGAATGTCCAAGCTCCCGAGATCCGGGTAGGTAGACAAACTCATTTTCAAATTAAGGTATGCTTGATTTAAAAAGTTAAGTAAAAAGGAAGCCTCAGTACAAATACATCTTGGTGATGTCATGCGATAATGATTTTCCGCTGTAACTAATAGAGTAACTATCCATGTTTTTTGTATTTATTCCTCTCTTTGAAGATTTTAATATGCAGAGGCTGAAGGACCTTCTTCAGGACTCTGAGAGCATCGAGGAGGAAGTTGGAGCCAGAGACAAAGGGAGGTCCAACAGTGTTGGCAACAGGCGAGGCCACATAACGTTGACAACTTGCTGTCAGCTCAAACCCTCTACCAGGTGACATGTAACCACTGTCAAACGAGGGACGCAGTCATCCGTTGTGGGGAATGTATGCCCTTAAAGTGGTTTTGTGCAGAGTGTGATCAATTGGCACATAAACACCACACTCTGCACAGTAGGCAAACCACTACTGTAAATTTGATTGTATCAAACAGAAGTATACATACTCTTTGTTTCTATTTAGTACATTTTGCAAAATGAAGATTCAACTCCAAATCCTTTTGATTAAAAAAACATTCTGAGAACCTGAAAAAGCTGCAGGACCAGATGCATTGCTGTGATGGCATGCTAAAACCCCTGTGCTGCAAACTGAGATACACACTGCCCCGGCACAGCTCCCCCCTAACCTGGACACTGATGTAGGCCTACCTGGACCGAGCAGGGTGGTTTCTCCTGAGGAGCTGCGTCCTTTCCCTAAAGCTGGCCCAAGGAAAGTGGGAGGTGCTGTTAGGAGGAAATGTAAAACCGCTATTCTGACGGACACGCCAGAAAAAAAATCAACTGGAGGAGGCGAAAGAAAAAACAAGGAAGAGGCTCTTTTCAAAAAGCACAAAGAAGACCTCAAAAGCACCTGCAACCACAAAAGCACCTGCAAACAAAAAGAGAAGGGTTGACTCGTCTTCAGAGTCTGAAGAGGAGCATTGTATTGTCTGTGTTGAGCCATTTTCAAACAGCCGACCAGGGGAGATCTGGATACAGTGTGTGAAATGTAACAAATGGGCACATGAGTTGTGCACTCTGGTCGTCTCACAATATCAGTGCCACAACTGTGACTCTGAGTCAGATTAATCTTGCATTGGTCACTCTCTCTCTCTCTCACACACACACACACAGTTCTGTTTGTTTATGACATTTGTTAGGCTAGTTTATGATAACCTTAGGCGACAAATACAACAACCAAAGGTTCCTCCTGTTGTTTCCAAGTGTTCTAAAATGGAATGATATTTTATTAAAATGTTCATGTTTACTGTTTGTTTTAATTAAATTGTCAAACTTTTGTTGTTGTCTAATATCTTTTGAGTATCACATTTTAACCTGCACAACATGACTATAAACATACATCATCTTATTTTACAAAACATTTGTGAACAATACCACAGTATAATGTATAGGTGATACCTGAGCCTTTCATTTCCTGCTAGTTAGAATATTGTGATAAAAAAATTATGCCAGAGAAATACGGCAGTAAGTAAAAAGTGTGCCAACCAGCCCCGGGCTCCCCTACTTGTTGAAACCACGACCCCAGACAGTTCCAGGTTGGCCTTCAGGTCTTTGGATGTTTGACGTGGTGTTTTTTCCACCAGTCGCACCAACCTTCGAAGACTTCTCTCATCAATTTTTCTCTTTCCACCACCCAGGGAGGTTCTTGACAGTTCCATGCTTGGCAAACTTCTTAATAACATAAGGCACTGTTGAAACAGGGATACCAAGGTCTTTGGAGATGGCCTTATACCCTTTGGAGGTCTTGTGTTTGCTAATAATCAGACTTCTGAGCCCTGTTTCAGGTAGCTGGTTTTGAGGCAACCCAGAGTTTGTTCGCTCTGAGTTAGTGGAAACTCTCGGTTTTCCGGTTCAGGTAGCAGGTCCAGCGCAACCGAGAGTCAGTTATTGCGGCAAAATACGCCGTGTACTACCCTGAGTTTGTTACGCTGCAGCTCCGACTGAAGAAAGAGTCGCTGTTACAACGCGTCCCTGTACAGTTTAAAGCAAAAACAATCCATAGAAATATCCATCGTGATGTTTTTATCATACTGATGATTTTACGTTTGATCGATCATTTATCTGAACAGTAGCCTTGTTCTCATCCCTCGTTCGTTCATATGGCGGCCACCTTACACAACGTGAACATGTTCTACATTCAGATTAATAAACCTATTTGTATTGTATGTAGGCCTATATCATTATTCTTTTTATTAATAGGGATTTTTTAACGTCTGTGCCACTGTACAGATTTATGTCAGGTTGAAATGTAATTCTGCGGCTGGGGCTGCACGCGATCGTTAGGCTACTGTTCCTTTGTGTCATCCCAAAGTCACAGACGAGCCTCGTTAAATAGCCGTATATGAATATAGAAAAAATACAATAATTTAAACTGTGATCACTAGAGGACAAGGAATCTGGCAATACATCAATCAGGCTCTACAATGGAAACTGTCATCTAATGTCTTATCTGACGTTAATGTCTTTCACTCCTCATTTAAAAGAAGCGACAGTCTGTTTACTGCACAGTAGGCTATTATAGCTTGCCTACATAATACAGCCAATATAAAACACTGTCAGCAATGCTGTGCGGCGCCAGCTTAACACGTTTGCTGCTGCTGATATGCGTAACTTAATTCTTAAACGAGACTTGCTTCTCATACAGAAGCGTAATGATTCTATTGACAAAATGTTCCCCCCGTTGTTTTTCTGAATGGCCAAGGTGATTAGATCAGTTATGAGATAATATCCCTGTTAATTATTCTCCATACCATAAACTCATTCGTTAATAATTTCTTATTCTAGTGGGAGGAGCGGATAATAATTTTTTTGAGAGAGAGAAGTGGGAGGATCAAGCATTTGTTTCTTCTGTTTCCATGGTGAATCATGTTATCAGCGATCCATTGACGATGGCTTTTTGGCGAATATTTTTTTCAGACAATATTACAAATGATGTTCTTTAAATGCATGGGTGCAAATAATGGTGAGCAGGACTGGAGAGAGAGAGAGAGAACCTGAGAGTGAGGCAACAGGCCAAAAACATTTTTTAACTACTCCTTTAAATGGTCTTTCTTTGTGTTTAAGGACAGTGGCTGTAGTATTCTGTTAATATTGTTATACCCCCTCAGGCAAAATGTGATTTGTTTTACTGGGCTATATAAATACAATTGACTTGACTTGCTAAACAGAATTATGTGAATGTAATACAGAAATATCTGAGTAATGAAGCAATGACACATTGAATTATTTCTACATAGTTGAGATTTACAGGTGTCTATACAATTAATTAACATGTTGAGCGTCATATAATTGTAAATCAAAATATCCATTATTAAAGCGGACCTATGATACTTTTCGACTTTTATGACCTATAAACGTTGTTATAATGATTTATAGTCATGTTTAACCATACTAGAGTATCAAATAATTCCGTACATGCATTTCGACGTATTCCCTGCTGACCGTCTAGGGTGGCTGTGCAGAGCACTAAACACTATGGCAGCCGGTCGAGCCGAACTTGTTCAAATTTCCGGGTAGTTTCTGTCATGTTTCTTTTTTTATTATTTATTTTAATTTCTTAAAGAGCTGCACCTTCTTTGCTCTACATTGTGCAGTGTACACATTAATAATTCGAATTTTTTTATCGTGATAAAAACAATCTATTAGTAGCAGTCTTCCTGGAATAATGTCTGGACGGTAGCCTGGAAATCCTGACCCTGATATCTTGAACGATAGAGGGTCTGGCGACGATCAATAGTAATTTCCAACTCTAGGGGCGGCTCCTACTCGTGCATTTCAAATGCCACTGCACGCAGTTGGGTAGCACTACAACCAATCAGAGCGATGCACAAGTGACGTAAGCCCCGTTCGTTTAGCGAACAGCTGTTAAACTGTTCAATTAAACGTTTGCCGTTGTCGGTCGGCAAAACAGAACATTCCACTTACTTGCTAGTGAAAGCTATGAGTCCCGTCTTCCAATTCGTTAAGGGTCGAGGCCAAAGCAGTCTCAAACTCACACAACATATCCGCAGCCATCTTTGATGTTTACTATCACAGCTTCGACGTCGCATGCACGTCACTGTCGTCATCCGGTTACGTCCTCCCCAGAGCACCATATAAAGGGCTCTGGCGCGCCCATATTAGATAGAACCAATTGAAACGTTATACCAGATTTCTGGTAGTCTTGATAAGCTTCAACGGAGCGTCTCCAGACCAACACGCGCAGCAAATTTAATTTGCCAGCGCCTAGTGGCAGGTCTGGGAATGCCAGGCTATCTGGACGGTTGATTTTATTTATATTTTGATTTTTTAAAAAAAATGCCTACTCTATCTGCTGCATCTTCTCCAATGGATATTACAGAGACACCCATATGCCATGATTTACTCACATCAACCAAATCATCATTACTCTTCAAACGTAACTCTTGTAAAAATATTATGTCGATATTTGTATCTAATAAATAATTTATTTTTTTCTTTTCGAAATTTTAATGACTGTAAACCTCTACAATTCCATGTCGCTACTTGGAGAGAGCCCATGGAAAGAGAGCACTACTATGGACTTAATTTTTTGTCTCTCCGCTTCTCCCTGCTGCACGACGCCGAGGAAGCTGGACGCTTCCTCTGAGCTGCTGACACGGAGTGATTCTCAGGGACAAAATCTGCGGGAATAGACTGAGGGAATCCAGATGGGGGCGTCGGCTCCACCTCTCCACCGGAGGAGACAGGTGAGCTGCTGTGGTGGACTCCGGGGATAATGGAGTCGCTGGAAACCTCGCTCTCACTGGCGCTCTCGTATTGCTCCGATGCGATGTCATCTTCTTCCTCTTCTTTATCATCATCATCTGTCATGTTTCCATGAAGGTGTATTGAATTCTGAGATCCTATGTAGTATAAATGTGCGAACAAAATTGAAATCGGTTCATCCTAGCCTGAGAAAAGGCAGAAAGAGTGTTTTTTTTAACCCTATATTTCTCTTTCTCGTGACATCACAGAAAGAGAAATATAGGGTTAAAAAAAACTTACTTTGTAAATATTACTGTGATGTCACAGTAAAAGACATCACAGTAATATTTACAAAGTAAGTTTTTTTTTAACCCTATATTTCTCTTTCTGTGATGTCACGAGAAAGAGAAATATAGGGTTAAAAAAAACACTCTTTCTGCCTTTTCTCAGGCTAGGATGAACCGATTTCAATTTTGTTCGCACATTTATACTACATAGGATCTCAGAATTCAATACACCTTCATATTCAAACCGGTGAAGTAGGCCTTTAAGTAGAGAGGGTCTGATTATCAAACGATCCTCACCTGGACCAGTCTGCCCAGGAGTGCCGCCACGCCCACATGCCAACAGGGAGACAAACAAATGAAATAACAAGAGGCAGAGACAGACAAGGGAAAACACACAACACACAGAGGAGAAGGAGAGGCTGCCGTGCCGTGAGTCATGACACTATGGCTGTGTCTTGATTCAGGGGTTGCGGTCTTGGAACCGGCCTCGTAGGCTGCATTTGAAGACCGATTGCGTCATAGCGGCGCGCAAAGGCTGTCCCATTTGCAAGGCTCCTCATATGCGGTCGTGAAATGCAGCCTTCGTTTCACGGTTTTGAAGCAGTTTTGAAGGCTGCATCAGATGTATCCTTCGTGGCCCAACATATCCCAAGATTCATTGCGTTTTTTTCAGAGATTGCATAAAATAAAATAAAAAATAACAAAACAGCAACG
This sequence comes from Ammodytes marinus, assembly GCF_949987685.1. Classification (NCBI taxonomy): domain Eukaryota; kingdom Metazoa; phylum Chordata; class Actinopteri; order Uranoscopiformes; family Ammodytidae; genus Ammodytes; species Ammodytes marinus. The sequence continues at coordinate 21,133,474 of NC_137224.1, read as the reverse complement.
TGTTGCTCCATCTTCTTAACTTTTATCTTCCTTTTTTTCTTGTACTTTTTTTTCTTTTCGTCTGGTAGACAACTTATTTTTCTTTTTTCCTCCGCTGACAGGGCTGTCTCCGTTGGCAGCAATCAGGGTTGCTAGGCAGCACAGGAGCGGCGAGTCGTCACGCAAGGTAACGGCTTGTTACGTAAACCGGAAATGCTCGTAAACGGAGACCTGCGGAGACCGTCTCGTTTAACAAGGCTCGTTGGCCTTAAAACCGGCCTTAAAATCGGCCTTCATAGGCTATAGCCTTCATAGACCGCGAGACTGCGTCCTACCAAGTGCGTGGTCTCTGAATCAAGACACAGCCTATAGCTGTATCCCATTACAGATGTGGTCTCGCGGTCTATGAAGGCCATAGCCTGTTAAGGCCGATTCGAAGGCCGATACCAAGGCCAACGAGCGTTGTTAAACGAGACGGTCTCCGCTTCGCTGTTTACGAGCATTTCCGGTTTGGGTAACAAGCCGTTACCTTGCGTGACGAATCGCCGCTCCTGTGCTGCCTAGCATCCCTGATTGCTGCCAACGGAAACAGCCTTGTCAACGGAGGAAAAAAGAAAAACAAGTTGCCTACCAGACGAAAAGAAAAAAAAGTACAAGAAAAAAAGAAAGGAAGATAGAAGTTAAGAAGATGGAGCAACACGTTGCTGTTTTGTTATTTTTTATTTTATTTTATGCCATCTCTGAAAAAAACGCAATCTTTAGATATGTTGGGCCGCGAGGGATACATCTGATGCAGCCTTCAAAACCGTGAAACGAAGGCTGCATTTCTCGGCCGCATATGAGGAGCCTTGCAAATGGAACAACCTTTGCGCGCCGCTATGACGCAATCGATCTTCGAATGCAGCCTTCGTAGACCGCAACCCCTGTATTGAGATTCACCCTACATTTTGTCATAGGCAGACATCCATGCAAACTAATACAATAAAAAAAAACATTACATTTGAACAGATTTATTTGTAAGTAGAACTTTATCAAGTTTTGATTATTTTATGAACAATCAATAATTTCACTGAACAACAAAAATATGAATGTTGTGTAAAATATATAGGGTTGCAAAATTCCGGGAATTTTCAAAGTTGGAAACTTTCCATGGGAATTAACCGGATTGTATGGGAATTAACCGGAATTTACTAAATTTGAAGCAACCCAAATGCACTTTATCCTACTAACTATGTTATTTCAGTCCTAGCAAACGTTCTAGACAGTAAAAAGCAGTTTTTTCAACTAAGTTTTATAGTATTTATGAACATTTAATTTCAAATCAGATTTGTTTTTAAAGCTTTTTGAGACACCCAACTTGATATCATATATTGATTTCTACCAGACCAGGTTTACAGAGGCTTAAAGAGTAATTATAAATATAGTTGGGGAAAATATATTTGAGCAAAATATTTACTAAAACAACCAGAATTCATGCAAGTACACATAGCACACTGCTTATTGCAGCCCCCTACATGCATGCACTGTGCATTCTGCCATCACATGTGGGAGGAGGGGGGGTGTTTTACTTAATTTATTGAATGGGTGGAGTCAGAAAGATGTGTTATATATTGTAGAAAGTGCAAGTGTGGGAAGAAAAACACTGTAATTGAACCAAATCCAGGGGCCTCATTTATCAACCGTACTTGTCGTAAGAACATTGCCACGCAAAGTATGGAATTTACCAAAATGTACTTATACTTTAGCCTGGCTCCGCCCGCCTACCTGCTTCCGCCCAAATTTCATTTTCCCTTCAGCAGTCAGTCTGGGCATGAGGCGTATTAGTGGGATTTTGCTCAAACAAATTTCTGAGTGTCCAATCAGCGAACAGAGGAAGTGGCTGAGAACGATGACGTCGAAGTCGCGCTACAGTTTCAGTTGAATGCTGCGTTCCTTTACACTTGGAACTTGGTAGTTCCGAGTTCCGACCTGTCTGAGTTCCAGTGCATCTACTCGGGAAAGTATGGACGCCTACAACCTTTCTCATCCAAATAATTAAAAGTTAGGCTCTAGCAAGTTACCGTTGCCAGGTACCGGTAGATCCATAGACTACAACATGTAGTGCAGTCGAAAATTTCCGAGTTCCCTGAACGCACCGCCAGAAGCCGGCTCACGACCAAACGTTATGCGATTGGTTGGCTAATCCAGAGTGGCACTGAGCAGATCCAATAGTTTTAAACTTCAACAGACACCCGCCTCCAAGTGAGTGAACGTTTGCCAATTACAACAGTTCCAGACCTTCAGTACAAGTGAAATTAAGTATGATGGTCTGGTAGCACCAGGCTACCTATACTTAGGAATGAGTTTAAATTTTAGCACAGCTCTGACCATGCTTACAAACAGAATCTAGTGGTAGAATAGCAACATTACATGCGCTAAGCAAAGCTTTTAAGATTGTCAACGTCTGCATTAAGCAATCAACATATGTCCTGTGTTAACTTAAATCAGAAAACATTCATTTACTCCTTTGTCTAATTTTAAACAGACAAATTACCCAATTGGTGTTAAACCCTATAAAAGACAGCTGTGAGAAATGTTTGAAATCTAGTGCAATGGCTTATGTTGCGTTATTGGAAGACTTGGCAAACCATGCGCTCCGCAGGGGGCGCGTTTTCAAATATCGCGCTGATCTGCTTGGGGCACAGACTGGCTTCTAAGTAGGTACCGCTTCCCAAAAAATTTGCTGTTGGATTTGTGTCTGATTTAGGACCAATGTTGGCTCGAGACATGAGGCGCACAAACGCAATCCCTGTGCATATCCAACTCCTCTCCACCCTGGGATTTTTAGCTACCGGCACATTTCAGCGTGAGGTTGGAGACATATCCGGCATTTCACAGCCATCGAAGAGTATAGGACCATGCTGGCGGTGTTGGACGCAATTATTTCCCTGGCCCCAAACTACATCCAGTTCCCTTACATAGATCCCCGCCAAGCCGGAATCAAACGGGGCTTTCACGCCATCGCCAGATTCCCAAACATAATTGGAGCCATAGATTGCACCCACATAGCCTTAAAAGCACGGTCAACTGCAGTATCGGCCTGAAAAGGTGTGCAGGATCATCATGGCTTGCTGTGTGCTACACAATTTAGCCATCAGACAGGGGGTCCCTCTGCAGGAACTCCCCAGACCAGACGGCCCTATGCCTGACGCAGTGCCCCTACCACCGCCTAATACTGCTGGCCTTCAGACGAGACAGAGGATCATACAGACATTTTAGTTAAATCTATCACAGAAACATATTTTTTTTTCATTTTGTGTTTTGCAGCATTGGAGTTTAAAAAAAAAGACATTGGTCAAAGGTTTATGGTTTGTTTGCCATTTTATTTGCGCAAGAGGCAATCTGTTTCAGAGACTCATTCATTTCAATGAATACATTGGGAGTTGCTCCTTCAGGTCATCAATCGATTGTGTCGTTTCCTCTTGGTTTTTCAGAACCGCCTTCGTCAGCACTCTTGTCAGGCACAATGGACGGCCCTGGTTCCTCCGACTCCTCCAGAACCAGCACCATGGGACTCGCTGTGAAAGAAACAAATTCACATTAATTTCAGAGTTTAGTCTAGAAATGTTTTTTTTCTTCTAAATGACATTTAAATAAAATGTTTGCAAACAAAGAATTAGTTTGTTTCTTGTACCTTCAATTTGAATGTTAGACAGCCCGGCTTGAACGCCGGTGTCACCGTCTGCATTTATGCCAGACAGAGCTGTGTCACCGATGATGCTGGCAATTCGGTTGTCCAACGGGGATAGTTCCGTGGTGGTCTGTCCTCCACCAGTTGCTGATGTCTATGGGCTGTGACTCATTTTTTATCATTGAGCTTAACATCAAAACAATTTTTCTTTACTTCAGAAACTGTTCTCACTTCTGACCTAACTGAATTTATGGCATCACGGCGTCACATTTTCCCATGCAGCAATCTTTTTATTGTTCATTATGCCTCCTGCATTAAGTGAGCCAAAGAGTATTTTTTGCTTTGATTCAACCTCGTTTACAAGAGTTTCCATTTCTAAAGCTGAGAAGTTTCTTTTATTTGCCCTCTTTGCCTTTGTAACAGTGAGTAGTAAAGCACATTCACATGGTTGATACAGGGATGTGTTGTGACCATATATGGTTAATTGGAGGCATTTCTGAATGGCAAATGGTCTGAGCGTGAACGAGCATGGTTGGTTCTTAAGAACAGGTGGGATTTATCAAGATTGATGACTGCGCACGTTTGATAAACACCGATTTTTTTGTACTCAGGCACATACTAAATTTAATTCGTAACAGTGAATTTGGAACCTTTTTTTACACACTGTTGATAAATGAGGCCCCTGGGGTTTACAAAATCACTATTGATTGACATTGTTGTCTGAGTTAAAATAAATAAAACAAAAGCAGGGGTTACGCTGGCAATAACAATCCTACTGGTGTGGAAAGGGGGCAGAGAGCGAGAGCTTGTAGAATAAAGCGTAGCCCACTAGTTCAGCACCATGGATCATTAAGGGTGTATTCACACATGCCGTGTTTAGTTCGGTTGAAACAAACTCAGATGCACTTCCGCCTTCGTTGCGCATCTTTCAGACGTGTGAATACAGCAATCGCACTCGAGTCGCACTCGGGGGCGCACCAAACAACCGCTGCGAGACCCCGCTGAAGAGGTGGTCTCGATGCGCTTCCATACGCACTCTGCTGCAGTTCGTTTGTGGTGTGAATTTGTCCGGACTCGATCCGACCCAATTGCAGGAAGCACTGTGCCTTTTCTTTTTTAATAAATCGCCGTAAGCTTCACATTATGGGAAAGTGTTGTTGTCGCCATTGTTAGGAAGATAAGTTGTGGTTTGACCGGGAGCCCCGAGCGAATATATTACATTTGATAGAGACGTGTGACTGATGGCTGATGTGTTCAGTGATCAGGGGCCTCATTTATAACGGTGTGCGTAGAAACCATCCTAAAACATTGCGTCCGCAGAAAGCCAAAAATGTGCTGCGCAAAAAAAATTCAGATTTATAAAACTGTGCTGCGCACAGTTGCACGCAATCTTCCCTTTATAAATACCCACCTGCGGTGAATTGTGCGCAGACGATCTCCACCCCGTGTCCTCCCACTTCACCTCCCAGTTTCATCCCACAATCTACCATACATGGCGAATGCTAAATAGCTCCTGAATATGATGACACACTTAATAAGCACGGAATTTTGACTGACATGAGGAAAAAAGGGAGGCAACCGGCCGCAAAGAAAGCGACTGTGAAGGAAGAAAGCCCGTGACGTGCATGTGCTGCAGCAACTGGCACACACACACAAACACACCCGCGCGCTTATCACATATCATGATTGGCACAGTCGTTATAGTCTTTGTAAAGTAGTTTCGCCCAACTTTTTACTGTATGCAATATCACGTATTAGCGTAGGCCTACCTGTAGTACTATATGTAGGCCTATATAAAATATGGTGTGAAAAGTGAAATAATGCGTAGTCTATTCGAGAGAATTGTTTATCTCCCGTGAGATCCACACATTTCCAACAATGTCAGATTATAGTTTAATCTTCCAGGGTGAATTGTTATGGGAAAGAGATGCGTGTAATGATTTGCTAAATTCATAACATGATTTTATCTAACTAAATATACAATTTAATTAATATCTGTTGGGCTTAACTTTGTACAAAACTACTTTTTACTCACCTCTTAAAATTTGCTCTCCCGCTGGGCACTCACGGAAACACCTCCCGACGTATAGGATATTATTATAGAGTAGCGCTATAAGATTCAATTTATAAAATAACCAAAACATGTAGACCTAGGCTACTTGATAAGTAATTCAACCTATACATCACAACTGCATGCCATAGACTAGCCATATATTCGCAACTATAGGTAAGCTTATATATTTTATTGACTAAATATATTGGGTGCCAAGCATTTCACAGTCATTTGTCTGTGTTTTTCTGATGACTGAGCTTTATTTCGTGGTGTTGCCATTGAGCGTCGCTGATTCCTCGAGTCAGGAAAACCTTGCGGTAGCTCTACGCCTGGTCGAAAGTTGGCGTAGGAATACGCACACTTCTCCGCAAATAATGTTTTTATAAATACCAACGTTTGCCACCGCACATTTTCCCGCACATTTCTTTCCGTCAACGCAAGGTTTTTGTGCGCCACAAGCTTTATAAATGAGGCCCCAGATGAAGGCGAGGGGATCGTCTCCCGCACAAAAATACAATAAATATTATGTTTCACATCGTAGGCTACAAGCCACACATTGACACAGGCCTACATATTAAACCATATGAAACAACAATTTTATGTTTTTTTATTTATAGAATAGATGTAGGCCTATTTATTTATTTATTTATTATTTTTAAGCCCATATCGTATCAGTTATATACTTCGTAGTTTTCACTTTGTGCTTCCTGCTTCCCTCCACCCCAGAATGTCTGTCCAATGAATGAATGACCTCAGATCACGTGTGGTTTTACTTCTTAATGCTGGTTCACTTGCAAAAGGGCCAATATGAAAGTGGACCACACCAACAACAACAAAAATCTAAACTCTATTTGGTCTGGACCAAAGCAAGTGAACTAGCGGACTTTCCCAGTGTGAATACACCATAAGTCCTGCAAACACAGAACAGGGACCAATTTTTATTTTGTTCTGGAGATTTATTTATTTTTTGTCTCGCAAGAAGGCAGCTTGGATGCTGTACAATTCCATGTTGTTTTTTCTTCATTATGACCAAATTCTGAATTTTACAGTTATTCCTAAACATCTGTGTTTCAGAAAGTGTGGGTAACTATAATGACCTCTGATTGCACACCAATTTGTGGATATCCAATTCAAGGCAGGACATAATAAAGGATACATTGGTGGTACAAGGCTTTATATGGACACAACAGTTTCACATCATTTGCTCAGAAAGGAAACTCAGTATTATGTCTAAGGCTGTTTTTCCCCTTAGGGTAGTGTGGATATAGGCTGTACATGTTGAATAGACACAAAGTAGAGGTGCAAGAGAGGAGGAGGCATCACCAAGCATAACAGAGAAGGATAAAAGGTTTTTCTGGGGGTAAACAAACATAAAAGGAGTGGACAGAGAGCCATTAGTACTGGCTTAAATATCCTAAGCAACCTCCTGACTGAATACAGCGTGAAGGGCAGGTGGGTGGTTTCAATGCTTGATTGTGTTCAATGGTGGGTAAAAATATTAACTGAAGGAAGTCAATGCCTTGGTCTCTGAATGGTGTGTTAATGTGCTGTAGAAACCCCACACTTTTGTTAAGGTAATAAAGAATGTCTTCATCATTCATATATACATTATTTTGTTTTTCAATCTCTGGATTAAACTATGCTTTTTTTTTAACTTTTTTTTAAAGCTTTTTTGTGTGTGACATTTGTCCGTTTATGATACAGATTTGGAAAGACAGAGTTTAAATGGGGCAAAGAGGGGAAGATATGCAGAGAACTGACCCGGGCCGGATTCGACCCTGGTCCGCTGTGAGGCCTTAGCCTCTAGTGCAGGGGTCCTCAAAGGGCGGACTCCGGTCCGGATCCGGACCCAAACGCAATGAAATTCGGACCGAGACAAAAATCAATATTAGGCTACAATTGTTTTCATAGTGATCCAAGCGAGATTTTATTGGCGTATGATTTCTGGATGTTTCCAATCACGTATCTGCCTCGTTGCCAATGCAAATGTCCTATCAGCGATTGTACTGTATAAAAACATCACTATGACAACTCAATTGTGGCCGTGACTGCTTTTTTTTTTCATCCGCGAGTGTTTTTTTCCTCCGCCGTCTCTCGGCTCGTTACTCAGTATGGCAGTGAAGTTAGTTTTATGTTGGCCATTTGACATTCGCGCTTCTTCGCTCCGGGTGGGTAAACCTATCGAATATTCAAATTCAAACTAACTTCACCGCGGTCACACAGCTCATTAGCTAACGGTGAGATTAGCAAACGGTGCTTTTAGTAAAGAGAAAAATCATGGCGTGCTCCAAACTTGACAAAAAGCGAAAAGTGGATTCCGAAAATCGTGAGTTTAAAACAGAATGGACCGACAAATATGCATTTGTGCTGCCTGTGGGGAGCACGAAACCAATGTGTTTAATCTGTAATGAGACAGTTGCCCTTGTCAAAAGTGGAAACGTAAAACGTCATTATGAAACAAAGCATGGCCACTTCGAGCAGAACTATCCACAAAACTCCGAGGTAAGGACCACAAAAATAAGCCAAATGCAAGCATCATACCAAGCAACACGCACTATGATAGTCAGGTCAGCCACACAGCAGGAGCGTGGGACTGAAGCCTCACTGCGAGTGGCATGGGTCTTAGGCAAGCACAAAAAACCATTCAGTGACGCAGAAATCGTGAAGGAGTGTATGAATGAAGTAGCAACCGCTCTGTTTGAGGGAACTCAAAAAGATGACATCATACAAAAAATAAATCAAATACCACTTTCTGATGCCACTGCAGCAAGACGCACTGAAGTCCTTGCTGATGATTTATTGGACCAAATGAAATCTGCTGTTAAAAAGGCTAAATGCATTTCATTGGCTTTGGATGAATCTACAGACAACACAGATAATGCCCAACTTCTGGTGTTTGTCAGATTTTTTGATGAAGAGAAGGGGGAATTCTTCGAAGATGTTTTAGGCCTCACAAACCTTCATGGGCATACAAGAGGGGAGGACATTTACGAAGCAGTGATGGAGATGTTGAAAGACAGAGAGATAGACCTGAAGCATGTTGTTTCCGTTGCAACTGATGGAGCCCCAAGTATGACTGGGAGAGAGAAGGGATTAGTGGCCCGCTTAAAAGCTCATCACCCTGACCTCTTAGCATGCCACTGTGTTATTCACCAGATGGTTTTGTGTGCCAGCCTTGGAAAGGAGCACTCAGAAATCATGACAACAGTAATGAGACTTGTAAATTTTTTGAAGGCATCATCTGCTCTGCAGCATCGTTTGCTGCGCACATTCCTCACAGAGGTTAATGCAGAATTTGATGATTTGCTTTTACACAACAATGTCAGGTGGCTCAGCAAAGGCAAAGTGCTGGAGCGATTTTGGACACTACGGAAAGACCTAGAAACGTTTCTGTTGAATCAGAAGAGTCCAAAAGCAAAACCATTTCTGGAATTCCTGCAAAACAAGGAACAAATGGAAATTGCTGCATTTCTATCAGACATCACTTGCCATCTCAATGATCTGAATTTGACACTCCAGGGCAAAAATAACACAGTGTGTAACCTCATGTCATCTATCCGTGCTTTTCAAAGGAAACTGGAAATATTCAAAAGTGACATACAGGAGGAGAGCCTGCTTCACTTCCCAAAACTGAAAAGTCAAGCTTCAGCAACACAGCATCACAGTCATGTGGAATTCCTGGACAAATTGATTGAAAATTTTGAAACCCGGTTTGGAGATTTCCCTCTGGGAAAACAGGTCTTACTGTGCATTGAAAATCCATTCCTGGTGAAAAATATCAAAGAATTCTCGATTGAAGCCCTGAAGATCTGCCCATGGGCTAGTGCTGCTTCTCTTCAATCAGAGCTGATTGAGCTTCAGGAAAACCTTGCACTGCAGGAATCTCTGTGTGACCCTGCAACCTTTTGGACGAAGATGGTCCCTGCAGCATGTGTCCCCGTCTTGCAGAAAATGGCCCTGAACATTCTGACCATCTTCCCTTCTACATACTCTTGTGAGTCAGCCTTTTCAACGATGACTGCAGTGAAGAACAAATACAGGAGCACACTCACTAATGAACACTTACACCAGTGTCTACGCCTGGCCCTCACTCGTTTTGTGCCCAGATTTAAAAAACTGGTGGTGGCACAAAAACAGTGTCACTTTTCACACTGATGTGGACAGAACACGTCATCCTTTGTGCATAGTTCAAATGTTCTTTGTGGATTTACTGCTTTTTATTTTGTTCGGAGTTCTAATTTTGGAATTACACCGTCACTGTTCCGGACCCCGGACAAGTTTGAAATTTGGTAAGTGGACCTTTTGAGTTTTTAATTGAGGACCCCTGCTCTAGTGGGACGCTGAAATCACTACACCACGAGCGCCCCGCACTTTTTAGCTGTTTTCAATCATTCCCAACTTCAGCCTGAACTAATGGGCCTGAAGAAAGAACTTTAATAGCTTTCATACATATTTAAGTTAATGGGACCAAATGTGAAGATTTTACTTAGATTGAAACTATTCCAATTAAAGGCCCAGTGGGTAAGTTGAATTGGCATTTTTCAGCACTTGGTAGGAATGGAATATAATCATAAGTATGTTTAACTAATGTATACTCACTTGATAATAAAATTTGTTTTTTATTACCTTAGAATGAGTCTTTTATTTACATAGGATGGGGGCAAGCGCATGTAGCGTTCTTCAGTAGCACAGAACGGTCAAACTCAACAGCCTTACAGATTTTTATACATAGTGGGCATCCTGGGGAAATGCACCTGTTAGAAGACGAAGAAAAAGTACTATAGAATAGTTTAACTAAAGACATCTTCACCTCATCGCTTGATATTGTGGAAAGACTTGAGGCAGTGGTGGACGATGCCATCTTTAGTAACGGCCTTCTTGTCCTTTAAGGCCACAGTAGCGGGGGGTAGAGGGCTTAGCAAAGGGAGCGTTTATTTCTATAATCTCACCACTAGGTGCCACTAAAATTACATAGTGCACCTTTATTTTACACCACCATTAGGATTCCAAAAGTATTAAATTTAACTTTAAATTTATTTCATGTCATTTTCAGAATGTTATTTAATCTTTCACAAGGTGACCATGAGGACACTGTACTGTGGTTACCTCTGTAGCAGTGTGTCTCCTTTGCTATGTTACCTAACACCCCAAACCCCTAAAGTGTGGATCCCAGGAGAAGTTACATCAGCCAGGGCTCCTCGTTAGCAGTCTGTCCCCCTCCCCCCCCGCTTACAATTACTGCTGTGGCTTTAGTCATCCTCGTCCTGTCTTTTCTTCCAAACACTAATGATCTTTCTGTACACTGGGATTAAGTGAGGCAATGTCCCCTCAGTGGCTCAAATTAAATTATAGTCACACGTCCCTGGTGTGGTTCCCCGAGAGAGGGGCCAGCTTTCACTGAAGCTGCACGGGGGATTTTGGAGAATTAAAAGTACAATCTGAAGTTATATTAGAGGGAATACTGAAAAAAGGGAACAAATTAATGTTGTACAGTGTTATTTTTTTTTTTACAATGTCCTATTACTGTCCCATAGAGTAAGAGAACTGCAGAGTAATTGCCTGTACAATTTGTATTACACTTTTTGTACAAGACTTCAAATTAAATAACAAAATAATTGTTTTGCAAGTTTAAAGTAAGTGTCAAGTCTTGGCTAAGGTGTACTGGGTAATCCCATTATCGAGAACATCAAGAGCTTAGTGAATTAACAAGTGAAGAACAACAAGTTCCAAGTCAGGACCAACAAAACCTGAGTAAATTCTAAACTCAAGATAAATACAAAATCCCAAGTCATGTCCTGGGTAAAGACCAACACGTGACATGTTAGAGCCAACATGTTTTCTTATTTAAGACCAATAAGTCCCAAGTCAAATCGCAATTCATTCATGAGAACTCTTTGTCAAAATCATTTGTTGTCAAAATCAGTGAATATCTCCTCACGCTTCCTGTCCGTACTGTGTGTGTGCACTGATTTTTTTTGTTTAAATACAAAGTCTATGTTCTGTAAACGGGGCATGCACACAAAGAAGTCTCGGACTGACCCACTGTAGCTAACAACATATCTGTGACATGTCGTTAGTGATGCCAAAGCAAAAAATAATTGTCCACCTTGTTGTGAGTAAAATGTGAACAAATGCAGAAGATTCTCTAAAAGTTCATTATTTGATGGATGCATCCCCCCGATATTCATTCCTACATAACAACTAATCTGGCTTGTGCTGTGCACTGTGGGCTATTTGCAGAGAACAGTAGCCCTGAGGTGAGTGCAGCCTTTCTTCTATTTGTGTAGTTTGGAGTAGTTCAAGTACAGCACTTCCCGAGTTCGCAGCTCTCCCTCACACTAAGACACTGTCTGTCTGATCATAGGAAGCTTGTAGGAGAACATAGTGGAAGCAGCTTTTGTTAGATGGTGAATATCCGTCTAACCCTCTCTCTCTTATTCATTTTCTGACGCATGTAACCCTCCCACGTCATCCGACTCAAAGCCCCGCTGCCAGCCCGCCCCACCACTGCCTATTATAACCACCATGGAAGAGCTCACAGCAGGAATCCTTCAGTGATAATACAGTGTGTGTGTGTGTGTGTGTGTGTGTGTGTGTGTGTGTGTGTGTGTGTGTGAAGACACAGAGTTAAGGGAATGAGATAGCAACATCAGCTGGTGCGTCTCCTTATTCAAAACCCATTAAATACTGTATGAACTTGATGCTTAGCCAGTGAGTTAAAATAGTTAATCAAACTGTCCTCTCTACTCCATGTGCCGTTAATTAACGGGGAACAGCGTGAGTCATGCTCGCTCGTCTACAACACGAGAATTATTGCCATTGAGTCACCGTGACACTTTGTTAACTTATGCCGCGTAATCATTTTTATACGGGCCAATCATTAAGTGTCAGTGATGTAAAATATGCTATCTGATGCTAATTCATACAATTATTATTAGCATAACGGCATAGTATTTTTCACTCCAACTTTTATGGGACCCGCTAATAGTCTGTAACGTTAACATTATAGTTAAATTATTTTGAGCTGCATGTTAAGCTGTAGGCCATTTAATACGTTTAACAGCCAGGCGAACTAATTGTGTTGGCACATCGGCTGGAAAAAGAAGAATGAATTGTGCTGACAGAAGCAGTCCGAGACTCTTCTAAAAGCTTACTGTAGCACAGACACAGTCAGAAGAGCAGAGCCTCATACTAGCAAGAATTGAGTGTCAGGAGAGGTAATAGTGGCAACACATTGAAATAAATACTTAAACGGGCCTACGTGATTAAAGCACTGCTGGTGTGTGTGATCTGACATATGGAAACTGGTGGGAATAAACTGACAAACGTTGATGAACAGACAGGATCTGAGATGACTGGAGATGTCAGAAGGCGGCATGCACTGGGAAATGGGACATACATATGCAGTACTGTTAAAAAGGCCTTCCCCCATGACAATTATAGCCAGGCGGGACCAGCCTGATCTGGCTCAAGCTTCACATTAGTTTCTCTGCCACAGAATAGTCAGGACTTTCTCCAATCTCCATGGAGAGGAGCCCGGTCAAAAAACTAACAGGCCAATCAGAGCCCGCATTAAGACCTTTTTACAGGTAACAACAAAACGTTGTCAGAGCAAACACAAACAGGCATAAAGTTTTAGTTGTCCAACAAATTCACATTTACATAATTCAATCTGATCTCCATGAGTCAATCGATCACCTAGTATTTTACACATGGTAACTATTCATAGATCTCATGAATACCCCATAGACTCCCCATAACCCATAAGGTGCTTGGTGCAATAAATAAATAAATATATACATCTGATGGTGGTAGGGTTGTTGAGTGTTATGCAGTGATGCAAAGTTTACTCGCCGCATGCAGCGGGAGGAGAACACAGTAGTGATGTCTGGTAGGATGGCCCCAATGATCTTCCCTGTGGCTCTCACCACTCTGTGTATGGCCTCCTTCTCTGCGCTGGTGCAGCCAGAAAACCACACCAGTAACCCATAGGTCAGCACACTCTCCACTTCTTCTTCTTCGAGTCCGTTGCAATCTTCAGATGTTGTTCTGCCAGTATCTGGCGCAGGTCACAGCTGATGGGGTCGGTTCAGCCAGGTCCTGGGGGCTGCACTGGGGGGCGTGATCACACTGCAGTAAGTGGGACATTGTTTGTACTGCTCCACAGCTGCATCTGTCTTCTGGCTGGTTGCCCCATGCTTTCAGAAGTGACTTGCATCTCCCCTGCTCCACTCGTAGCCTGTTGAGAGTCTTCCAGGTTGGCCATGGGAGGTTGTGCCCGCTGACGAGGCATTCTGTTGGGGTGATTCCTCTCTCCATCCAGTCATGGGCTTGTGTGTAGAGCTGGTTCCATTCATCTTTCCAGATGTTGGTCCTTGCTGTTTCTTTGGAGAGGTGGGACTGTACGCAGGAAGCTGGCTCTGGATTTCAGTCGGGGTGGAGGTGCTGTGTGTCCGTGAAGGGGGTGCCTTGTGTCGGTCTCCTGTGCACTCTCCACTGCACAGTGGTAGAAGTTTACCATGAGTCTCTGGAGCAGTCTGGACCATCCCAGCGTCCTGAGGAAGTAGAGGCGTTGTTGGGCCTTCGGTGTGGCAGAGGCGATGTTTTTCCCCCACGACAGGTCCTCTGACACAATCACACCCAGAAACTTAAATAGTGGAAAGCAGCTTCTGATTGGTTTGTGTAGTCGTCAATCTAGCCTAGTGAGACCAGCCCATAGATAGTATATAAAATGGATGTAGCATCCGGGCTGACCTCAGTTATTCAGACTGCATCCCATTCTCCTAGCTTACGTGCCTTGCCAACTTGTGAGATTTTCACTCCGCCTCACTCCTCTTGCTTCTCTGAGTTCAGATTAATATAAAATGCTTTTTTTTAATGTTCTATCCACTGATTCACTTGGATGAAACAATGATTTCATTCAGTCTATGGGACACCCTCAGGCTTGCCAAACAGAAAGCCGCCATGTCCTTGACAGTGCGCTGCTTGAGACATAATCTTGTTGCCATGGTGCTGGGCAAGAAAACATCTTGGTAAGGGCTGGAGATGAAGATATAAAACAATATTGAATGACATGACATATCATACTTCTTTTACATATATGTAAACGAAGGGGGCCCACCTGCCAACATGCCGGTTAGTCTAGGCTGTGTATGAACACCCAAGATTTATTTTTCAGAACACACACAGTACGGACAGGTAGCAGATTGTGAGGAGATATTCACAGATTTTGACAAAGTGAATTTCACAAACATTTTCTAGAAGCGCTGACCCCACCTTTAAAACACATATAATGTATTCAGGTAGATGCACTAAATGAAGCTGTCACAGTGAGACAAGGTGCCCAGAATATCAGTAGTAATTAACCATTAGACAGGGACTTTAACAAGATGCCTCAGCCCTCAGTGCAGTCATCTTAAATGGGGCGGAACAGATGCTTGCGGGGTAAATGGGTTGCTCACTGTGTTGGCCCCTTTAATGTAATATTAATAAGCTC
Source organism: Ammodytes marinus (assembly GCF_949987685.1). Lineage (NCBI taxonomy): Eukaryota > Metazoa > Chordata > Actinopteri > Uranoscopiformes > Ammodytidae > Ammodytes > Ammodytes marinus. The sequence continues at coordinate 21,118,276 of NC_137224.1, read as the reverse complement.
TGGTTGAGATGGAATGGGTTGTTTTTCAGTCGGCATTACACCTTGAAGTGCGCTCAATAAAACCCACTGACTGTAAAAGAAGACAACTTTTATTTTAAGGCTTTTTTTCGGAGCACATTTTATAGGGTCTGTATCCACTGTGCATCTACATTATTTAGAAAAAATGTTATGCAGTTCACATTAGGCCTTGACACAAACGGAACATTCAAAGCTTCTCTTTGCATTTCAACATCACTGAAGGAGTACCAAATCAACCTCAGTAAAAAGAAAATTGTGTATATTGCTAAGCCGCAAATGGCAAGACATTTGTTTTTTATGGCGCTACCAGACAGAGCCAGGCACCTACACTCTGTGCACAATTATTAGGCAAGTGAGAATTTTGGCCATATCATAATTTTTATGCATATTTCCCAACTTCAAGCTGTATAAACCAGGTGATGTGTATTTGTTTAATGAGTTAAGGCGTGGCCTAAGGAGATCTACACTCTATATCAAGGTGTGCATAATTATTAGGCAGTTTCTCTTTCTCAGGCAAAATGGACCAAAAAAGAGATTTAACGGACTCTGAAAAGTCAAAAATTGTAAAAAGTCTTTCAGAGGGATGCAGCACTCTTGAAATTGCTAAGATATTGGGGCGTGACCACAGAACCATCAAACGTTTTGTTGCAAATAGCCAACAAGGTCGCAAGAAACGTTATGAGAAAAAAAGACGCAAATTAACTGCCAGAGATTTGAGAAGAATCAAACGTGAAGCTACCAGGAACCCATTATCCTCCAGTTCTGCCATATTCCAGAACTGCAACCTACCCGGAGTGCTCAGAAGTACAAGGTATTCAGTGCTTAAAGACATGGCCAAGGTAAGGAAGGCTGAAACCCGACCACCACTGAACAAAACACACAAGTTGAAACGTCAAGACTGGGCCAAGAAATATCTGAAGACAGATTTTTCAAAGGTTTTATGGATTGATGAGATGAGAAACCCCCCCTTTCTGAAACCCCCACCCCTCCCCCTTAATATACTCCAGTCAGAATTCTCCCCGTTTCTGACGTCAAAAACTGGAAAGCCAGAAGCTTCCACTGTGCAGGCCACACCCCTATTTCTTATTGGTCCACGGCCCGAGATCCTCTCGAAAAATATTCCTTCATCCCCGTGTTGTTTGCTTGTTGCTAAGCGACAAGATGCCTGTAATACAGAAAAGCATGGTGATTGTTGCATAATCCACTCATTTATCTTAACCACAGCAGTCTATGCCTCGTTTTTAATAACACAACGGATAGGAAGCTACTTGTGGGTTTTTTCAAACAGTGAAACTGAAAGAAATGTCTTTATTGGTATTTTTGCCTGACTGGTGTATAGCTATTAGCTTTGGGACAAGCATTCAGCTTTTGCGCATAAAAACATATTTCTATCCCCCACACCAGTCTGGAAATGCCTCGTTTTTAACAGGACAAAGGATTGGAAGTTAATAGTGTAGTCAAGTCAACTTTGAAGATCATTTTTTCACTGATTTTAGTGGTATTTTTAGCCGGTAGCTCCCGAGCTAGCTTCGCAGTAGCCACCATCTTATGCAGCATTTTTATTGCGAACATAAGTCAGTGCATCTGTATGAACATAGTCTTTCATGTAGACAAGGATAGGTCATGTCAAACTGTTCAAAGTGTGTTACTAGCACTAGACTTGGTTCTTCTCATGGGTAGGCTAACTGCGCTAACAGGCCCAGCAAATACGTCATCATTGTTTACAAACAGACAGAGGGCGAGGCGTTTCTGGCTTCGCTTCCGGACAGGGGGCGGGGGCAGCTCAAAGATTGTATATTTACGAGGGGAGCTGCTGCTCTTTTTAAAAAATAGGCCATTGTGAGATTAGCTGAACATCAGCATAGTGCAATACATTATCTGAAAGTTTTTTTCAGCAAACAATTAAAGAAAAACGTATTAGGGACCACTAAGACCATATAATATGGTGTATAATAGAACCAAAAAGTGTATAATATGGGAGCTTTAAAGATGAGCTAGTTGGACCTTTTCGGGTTGAAGATGGCCTCAAAATCAACTCCCAAACCTACTGCCAGTTTCTGGAAGATACTTTCTTCAAGCAGTGGTACAGGAAAAAGTCTGCATCTTTCAAGAAGACCATGATTTTTATGCAGGACAAAGCTCCATCACATGCATCGAAGTACTCAATTGCATGGCTTGCCAGTAAAGGCCTTAAGGATGTAAAAATAATGACATGACCCCCTTCCTCACCTGACTTAAACCCTATTGAGAACCTGTGGGCCCTGCTAAAACGGGATATTTACAGTGAAGGAAATCAGTACACCTCTCGGAACAGTGTCTGGGAGGCTGTGGTTGCTGCTGCACAAAAAGTTGATCTTCAACAGATCAAGAAACTGACAGACTCCATGAATGGAAGGCTTGTGACAGTTATTGAAAAGAAGGGTGGCTATATTGGTCACAGATTTTTTTTTTTACATGTCGGACATTTTTATTTGTAAACTTTGAGTTGTTTTATTCTCACTTTAACAGATGAAAATAAACAAGTGAGATGGGAAAATGTGTTTTTTTATTTAGTTGCAGAATAATTCTGCATACTAATAGTTACCTAATAATAGCAAAACATATACAGTATATATTCTCGTAAGAAAGACAAAACCTCACTTGTACTTTCGTAAACATTCAGGTTTAGGTTCATTAGCATTTTGGATTGACCGAGAGCACTGTAGTTGTTCAATAATAAAATTAATCCTCAAAAATACAACTTGCCTAATAATTGTGCACACTATCGAGACCTCAAGTGTTCAATATAATACCACAATTTTTTTTTAATTGTTGCCATGATATACTGTATGTACATGTTTAACAAACTCATATCATATATATTATATTATTACTATTTGTTTATATTGAGGTTATTTAAATTCCACAGACTGACATTTATCTTTGGGGCTCCATAGGAACCATATGTTAAACTCTACATTTACCGCGTTGTACTTTTTGTAATGAACTTTTTATCATCTTTTGTTTTTAGCTAGAACCTGAGACACACTAACATCCAGTGAGACTAAGCCAGTGGATACAGAGCAGATTGAGCGTGGGAAAGAGAGGGAAAGAGCAGAAGAACCGGGTCAAAGCAGAGGAGCAGTACGCACCATTTGCCGCTTCCATCTGGATTTGCTTCAGACAGAAAACAGCATTCTAAAATCCCTGTCCAATTAATTTTACTAGTTTACTTACTGTGTATTGAGTTTACTGTGTTTATTAAAACGGTTTGTTTTTGTGAAAACATCAAGTTGTTCTGATTACTATCTTACATGAATAGTGGTTCACATGTGCTAAAATGTATGGGAGTGATACTAAGGTCTAAAATTGTGGCATTGGTTTTATGTTATATGATAACATGCTCAGAATTACAATGCTAACATGGTGATGGTTGCGATGTATACTGCGTACACCCTTTTGTTTCAACACTTCAGTCCTTAAACGAGGGGGACTAAGTATCAAAAGAGCTAAGGTTCCTGCTCACTGTTCTGCCAATATAGACATTAGCAACCTCAAATATACTTAGTGTAAACAGCTAAGAGTCTGCACTTTAAGCTGCAGTTATTGCTTCATTTTAAATCCAATGTGTTGGTGGGGCAAAGCGTTATTAACAAACCCCACTGTCGACACTGAGCCTGATATCTTTAAAACCAATAAGAATCAAGCTAAAGCAGATTGCTTTGTCTTAACCAATGGTCCTGAATATCTGACGGCGACCGTATTTTAATTGTTGAAACCATCTATTGCTCGCTCAGTGAATTGCTTGAGAGGCTTTCAGACATCTTATCATGTTGAAAGCTCAGACACATAACTGTTTGAATGGTCTAAATAATTACGGAGTTTAAGAACGCTGTGTGAAATGTACTGATGCCACTGGGAAACATACTAATGCAGTTATCTTACAATCATAGTCTCAGGTGGCTGATGAGCTGATTAGTTTTTTGCTAATTAGCATTTCTCGTGTTTTTCCATAAGGTAAAGGCATGACGATGATGTCCAAACAGCAGCTTAATGACAGAGGTACACAGAGGAGGCTCAATTGCACATTTGACAAACAATGTTAGATTTGTGAATCACAATAGCACGTTGGCAGTAAGAATGACGTCAAAGTGCCACTCCAGAAAGGTAGTCTGCACTGTACCATGAAACTGGAGCACTCACCATACACAAACACATGAGTTAGGGAGGTAAGGGAAAGATTGTGGTTATGTATGAATGATAATAAACATGCTTCAAATGTGGACTTTTTCTGTATCAAACTAGGCACAATGTAGTTTAAATATAACCATAAAGAGCTTTGTAAAGTCGTATACTGTATAGATATTTACACGCGTGTATATATTGTATACATTGCACGATTGAGTATGTTGTCAGAAAATAAATTGTCAGAAAAAAAAATTAAACTCAATGAAAATGTATTTGATATTGTCAGTGTTTGCATTTGCCACTTTGATTACATGAAGTCAACTGAACGTACACTTTACGTGTACTCATGCTGGGATAAGGTATTCATTCAAAACATTTGCTGATGCAAATTATTTATATTCATGAACATCATTTCTGGTAGGTAGTATTTTATTTCTAAAAATACAATTTGGGTCCCAATTAAATGAACATGAGGAAAACGCGAGTCAATACTGGGAAAGTGTAGACAGCTGTATCGATTAAAATGGAAGCCTATCCGTCCCAACAGAAAAGTGTGGGATGGACAACTGAAAAAAGCATGGCTGACATATCCTGTGTTTTGACAGCCTGTCAAGGTCAGGGTGGTGGATGGATGTGTGGCAACAGAGGCTGGAGGTTGCATCACATCACAATGCAACACTTACTGTTTTCTGCAATGTTTAAACCAAGCATTTTTATGTTGTAGTAGCGTTACAATTAAAGCTTTTGATCAGATTCCACCATTATGTGTACAGATGATGAGCATAATCATGTATTATGTGAAAAGGTGTCTTGCACTCACAAACTAAAGAAAATGGTCTCCTCACTAAATATCCGCTCAGCTGTACTGAGTGTGTTATGGCGCTTTTACACCTGCCGTTTTTTGGTTTCCACACAGGCAAAACTGATGCAGTTAAAGCCACTACGAGTAACATGGCACGTTGGCGGCCCCTTTGGACAAAAGCGGTAGTATTTTTACGACGCCAGCTGTCGTGAAGCTGTTTTCTAGCGCGTGCCGGGCGTGCGAGATTCGAATGATCAGGAAGCAATATAGTGCATGTCCGTGTGTTGAAAGTGTGAGGGCACCGGACTCTTTTCGGCTCCGTGAGAGTGGTTAGTGACACAGCATCAACTAATGCCAGTCAGTGCTACACACACCTGATTGCAATGAGTTGATGCCGTGTCACCTCTCACGGAGCTGAAAGAGTCCGTGTCCTCACACAAAGCGAATGAACGAGCAGTTAGTATGGATCACGATGAGGTAATGTGTTTATGTTGTAAATAATGACTATTTCAGATGAATAATGGTCATCTGATGATGCTGGTGAGGCAAAGTAAACTTTGTTTTAGTAGGCTACCGCTCACTCATTTAGGAGTATTCGCTCCCGTGAAATTGTGTATATACGTTGCTTGGCAACGCCCTCCCGCCCGCCTATCACTCTCCCTTTTAGCTTTTCTTCATTGCATTTTCTTTTTTTTCTTTGATGGTTCAGCCCCGTTATCAGTCATTATGACGACAAATAACTGTCTCAAACAAGGCTCCCGCTCCCCTTCCCTCACCTGGAGGGATAGGCTTCTCAAATCGCGTTGCAGCGCCACACTGAAATCTGCGACCAATACGGATATGTGACCATAGAGCCTGCACGAGCGAACCGAAAATCGGACTGGGTGTACGACCAGACCAAAAGCAGTAATAAAAACGTCTTTCTTTGCACTGATGGTAATTTATGATTATGAGAGGAAACATGAGGCTGTTTAAAAGATATTTAAATGTTACTCGGAGCTGCTTTAACTAGAGAATATGAATACGAGAATATGATGTTATTTAGAGGTATATGTTCACAAGGAGGCTGGTAACATTTAAACTTGAACATCAACCCTGAGTTTACTTTCTTAATTGAGAAGGGCAAATATGAAAAGACTCCGTCAATCAGACCTCACGCTTTGTGAGACTGGGGGCCTCTCCGAATAGTCTTTTTTGCATAGGAAACACAGGTTGCGTTTCGAATCGCATACTTTCTACTATATAGTATGTAGAAAAAAGATTTAGGATGTCCCGATTCTTGTGGCCAGATTTAGGATGGTTATTGTGTTGGAGATGAATACCATGTACTTTTTGAGTGTAAAAATGTGGATGTAATGTATTTTAGAAAAAAGTATCTGCCAAATTATTATGTTTATTTTCCATCCATGACCAAACTGATTTCACTTTTGAGGGCAAGTAGGCCAGGGGTTATTGTTAAAATAGGTGCCTTTTTGAGAAATGTTTTGCCATTGTTTAAGTGATGTTTTTGTTTTGTTTTGTTTTGTTTTTCCTTGCCGTGCACCATTGTTTTGTTTTGTAATGATTTCAGTTGAATTGTGTGCTCCATGCCATGTGCTATGGCCGTGAGCCGTAATAAATAAATGAAAAAAAAAAAAAAAAAAGAAGTACCCGGATGTCCTACTTCATGCGGCCAAGATTGTTAGTGTTGAAAAGTGCATCCTATTTGGGCGATTCTGACCCACAATCCAGTGCGCACGTGAAGTGACGTAACATCGACGAAGCCTCCATATGAAAACAAACGGGGATGCGACGGATATAAAAGCAAGAGGCAAGATCAAGGCGCGATGTTATGATGAAATAAGATAGAAAAGTATGTCCCAATAGTATGCCTACTGCATCCTAACTAGATTCTTTTTATCGTCGGATGTAGTATGTAGAATAGAAAAAAGAAAGAGTATGCGATTCGGAACGCAACCACACTTTCCTATCGAGATGAACCGGAAGTACTCGGCGGATAGGTGATTCGAATTCTCAAAATGCTTAGGAAAGGAGCCTCGATCCATCCTTTAACCCTCCTTTAGCATAGGTTACCCCAGACCAACCTATGCGAAAGGAAAGGAGATAGTGGTATCCCATAATCCTTTACGGCGGGAATATTTAAAGCAACAAGCCACCGACGGAGTTTACCGACTCTACACGAATACGAACGAGAGGTAAAACAGAAGCGAGGAGAAGATTATAGAGAGTGCTCATGGAGAAGAAGCGAAGAATCCCAAGTAAGTTACATTTCAAAACAATATCTTACGCTGTTATTAAACTGCTGTGATTAAAAAAGAAAAGGGTAGACCACACACATGTGGCATTTTATAGTTTTGTTTATTTGAAGCTAGCGTGATTCTTGTTGTTCGGAATTTGTACCTTCATGGTTGAATGCACTTACTGGAAGTCGCTTTGGATAAAAGCGTCAGCTAAATAAAATGTAGGCTAATGTAATGTAATTTACACGCTTGTGTGGACGTTGCCTGATTGCATGTGCGATCAGACGCTCTTAAAATTGTTTGAAGAAATTAAATGGGAATGCATTGATAACACTGCTATGGGTATGCTTTATGTTTATGCCCTCCGTAATTTGCTGTAGTTTCAGATGATGATACCCACTCCATTATCAAGGCGAGAGTGGCCCTTGATGGACTGTTCGCTGGGCGGAAGAGAACCGTGAAGGACGCCTGGAAGTAAGTCACACGTGCCCCTAGGCTATAGTTGGAATTTACATTATCGTGGCAGTGTTCATAGTTCAAAGTTTAGTTCATACATGCATAGTTATACAAATGTATTTAGCCTATGGTCCCAAATCTCACTAGTTGTTAGTACTGGTAGCCTTATAAAATGGTCATGCTTAATAATTTTTCTCAACTAGTTCATGCACAGTTCTGCTTTGTGGGGCGGACCCATTAACTAATGCTTATTCTCACCCACAGAAAGGTGGTTAAAGAGGCTGGGCTGGAGGCCCCACTCCAGGCATCCAAAAAGTGGGATAACTTGAAAAGTAAATATAAGGTATAAGCTCTTGCACATTAGCTCATCATACCATTGTGTTGTATTCATGTGTTCAATCTTCAGCTCATTGGTCAGTGCATTCAGCAAAACAATTCTTAACATGTAATTTATGTGATTCAGGAATTGAAGAACCCCTCCCCCCCCACTGGGACTGGCACTGATGGTGGGGAGGCAACAGCAGCAACATGGCCGTAGTTTGGTGTGATGCACGACCTCATTGGGGGGAGTGCATCCATCAAACCACCCATCCTCATTGGCTCCCTAGAGCCAGAGGAGGAAGCTGGCCCTTCGCAGTAGGTGGGTGAGGAGGAAGCTAGCCCTTCGCAGCAGGCGGACCGTGAGGAGGAAGATGGCCCTTCTCAGCAGGCGACAGCAGCAACATGGCCGTAGTTTGGTGTGATGCACGACCTCATTGGGGGGAGTGCATCCATCAAACCACCCATCCTCATTGGCTCCCTAGAGCCAGAGGAGGAAGCTGGCCCTTCGCAGCAGGTGGGTGAGGAGGAAGCTAGCCCTTCGCAGCAGGTGGGTGAGGAGGAAGCTGGCCCTTCTCAGCAGACGGACCGTGAGGAGGAAGCTGGCCCTTCTCAGCAGGAGGACAGTGAGGAGGAAGCTGGCCCTTCTCAGCAGGAGGACAGTGAGGAGGAAGCTGGCCCTTCTCAGCAGGAGGACAGTGAGGAGGAAGCTAGCCCTTCTCAGCAGGAGGACAGTGAGGAGGAAGCTGGCCCTTCTCAGCAGGCGGGTGAGGAGGAAGCTGGCCCTTCTCAGCAGGTGGGTGAGGAGGAAGCTGGCCCTTCTCAGCAGGAGGACAGTGAGGAGGAAGCTGGCCCTTCTCAGCAGGAGGACAGTGAGGAGGAAGCTGGCCCTTCTAAGCAGGCGGACCGTGAGGAGGAAGCTAGCCCTTCTAAGCAGGCGGACCGTGAGGAGGAAGCTGGCCCTTCTCAGCAGGCGGGTGAGGAGGAAGCTGGCCCTTCTAAGCAGGAGGACAGTGAGGAGGAAGCTGGCCCTTCTCAGCAGGCGGGTGAGGAGGAAGCTAGCCCTTCTAAGCAGGAGGACAGTGAGGAGGAAGCTGGCCCTTCTCAGCAGGCGGTCTGTGAGGAGGAAGCTGGCCCTTCTAAGCAGGCGGACCGTGAGGAGGAAGCTGGCCCTTCTCAGCAGGCGGGTGATGACCAAGAGGCTCCACCAGCCAAAAAATAAATAAAAAGGGGGAGCGGGAGGGAAGGAGGCATGTTGAGGTTCCTCAAAAGTCAAGCATTGAAAGACGAAGCCTGTGACAAGGTGCTCACAGCTCAAAATTAGCGTTTTTGGGATTTATTTTCAGATTTGGTTAAAAAGAATAAATTATCTTTTCTGCTAATTCAGTGGTACCTAGGTCTTGCTTGGGGGGTGATGCATTTCTGATTCATGTCCAAACACAAAGAAATGGTAGCGTGGATCCACTCAAATCTAGAAAGATTCAAATTGTGCTCTCAGGAGAACTCTACCATTATAATCACAATCCTATCTGGTGGAACTTTCTTCCATTCTTACACACGTGAGAATGGAAGAAAGCGGGCACCGTCATTTACCGCGGAGGAGATGGGCGTCTTAGTGGACAAGGTCTGGCAGCGCCGGGGAGTTTTATTCGGGGGAACAAGGGGCAAAAAGAACATCACGGTGAAGAACCGTGTTAGGCAGGCCATAGCCGAAAATATGTCCCCCTCCAGCCCATGTGGCCTGCGTGACAGGCGCGCTGTGAGGAAGAAGTGGCAGGAGTTCTAGAACCAAACAAAAAGGAAGAGTGCAAAGGTTTCACTAATCAATCTCCCTTCGTTGCAGGTGATGCAGACGCCCAGTAAAGACAGCGCGGAGTAACCCCTCCCCCATATGGTTTCAATAAACTACTTTTAAACTCCTTTTCAACCATGTATTGTGTGGATCATTTTGCATTGAAATGAGGGTATCAAACCTAGCAACAAAAAGTCCCAGGCAATTTGTAATTTATCTAAGCGTAGGTTAATGACGTGTGCGTATTGTGTGCCCTTTCAACACAGCATGTTTTGCTGCTAATTTCCCACTTGTTACATGGTCACCTCAGAAACGTGGACACTATAGGCTACTCCCACATACTGTATGCAACAATACTTCCTTAACATTCCAGTGCCAGACTTTCAGGTAAAGCACCCGGACACTGCAGCAATAATCATAGTGTGCAGGATGTTACATGTAGCCTACATCTGCTGGTTTTGTTTATTTATTTCAGCCTTCAGGCCTGACAGTTGATATGGGTGATGTGGTGGTTGTGGGTTTATGGTTTAGTGCACAGTGCTTGGTGACTGGTGGTAAAGAGGTAGGGGCTGGGGTTGTTGGACCTCAGAAGAGGTTGATATGTTCCTAAAAATGCTGCGCAGCCAGGGGCTGCATCTCCGGGCTGAAGGGAAAATTGCAGCGGGTTGCTCTGGATGTGTGGAGACACCAGAGTGATCAGCCGTTGGATTTCCGCACGGGGCAGCCGGTACTTTGCCTGGACGGCCCGGTCTGATAGCACGTCCAGTGGGGAGAAGTGCCGACGCACGTTTGCATTTATGTAAACCGTCTGGCTTCGCGCACGGCGAGGCTGTTGGTTCGCAGCGAATGTGTTGTATTACAGCCATGGTTTCTCACATGCGCGGACTTTGGCAACGCCTTTATAGCAGGTGGAGCCGCTCTGGATGAGGTTCAGCTGAGTTCAATTAAATCTGTTTCCTTGATATCTGTGAAATGCCACAGGGTTGTTGATGTTTTTTTTATGTGTAGTACTATAAACTCTGTGTGGAAAACGTAAACGTTTAATTAATTAAAAAAATGTTTTCTCTATTATTAGTCTATGTTTCTTGCGCCAGTGGTCCGCATTGAGCATTGTTTTATTCTGTTTGTAATCATGTGATTGTGGGATTGTTTGAAGATGGGCTAATTCGGATGTGCCAGCCTACCACTCAGCTGGGTCATTTGAGTTTGGGGCAATGTACTTCAGCACTGTTGGGCTGTACTTTAGAAGTATGAAGGCCATAAACTGCAGTTTGAATAAACTATTACTACGTCAGAATGTGTAAAGTAAATATAAACTGGTTCCACTTTAAGGTTTGTCCGCGGGCCGTAGTTTGGACACCCCTGCCTTATATGAAAGCTAGCCCCCTAATCCAACACTACCACTATTATTCCCGTATGACAAAAACCTATATAACCAGCAGCCAAATAATACAAAGGTATAAATACAGTGTGTTCTGTGTAAATACAGCGAATAACATGAATTCTTGTGATTTTGCTCTGCCTCACTACATAATATTCAAACTTGGCAGAGACATTGGAAACACATTTTGCTATGCTTTTGATCTAGAATTTTAGCTTCATCAGCATAATTTCACAGAGATATGATTTATAGTAAAAAAAAGTTAGGTATTACTAGCCAGCTAAAAAGATTTAACTTTATCTTCTGCCGATTATGCATTTATGGACACTTATAATCTAACAGGTTACATAAAAGGAGAAGTTATGCTCCTTCTCCAATGAGAGATGTTATTACAAAAACAGTAGGTGTCACAATCACATGTCAACTCACCACGACCTCTGCTGCGTTGAGTCTCCAAAATGTGTTCTGTTGATGGTGCAGGGACACCACTGAGAGTCCCAAGTCGTCGGGGGTCATCTGGTCTCATTGTTCTTTTCCGAGGCATGCCCTTCCCTGCCGCCAACTGGTCCAACTTGCAGCGTATGATGGCACACTGGAGGTCTTTTATGTACTCATAACTCTTCTTGACCTTCTTTATGTACAGACAGTAGCCACCGCTTTTTTTGTTGTACATTTTGTGGTAGCTGACAGAGGACACAAAAAGTACAGTTACTAACAAATAAAAATGTGGTAAGTTGATATTAGAGGTGTTTTACTTTATAAGGAGAATAAACAAAAGATATATAGACTATCGAGGAACAATATAGTTAATTCCTCAAATAATAAATGTTCAAACAGACTTCAGACTTAAACTCATTGTCGTTGTACCCTCAACAACCATGTCACGCCCAGTGGGGGAAAAAAATGTATTATGACATGAGGTGGTAGGCCCTGTCAGCGGTCAACCGACTTTTTAGAGTGCAGCATGAAGTGCTGTAAAATGAAAATTGAATACTCTACATGTTCCTACTTTACACTGTTACTTATATTACAGTTAATATCAAAGAATTCAGTTCTCGACACAGTAAACAGCATGCAGTGTGTCTGATTGGCTGGACATGAAGGGGGGGAAGGCTCAGACTTTCTGAAAAGGAAGTGATTGACTCAACAGGTGGGGAGGGGTCAACGCATAAGACAATAGACAAGGCGTCTCCTGTCTGGAAGCTGTAGAATAAAGGTACGAACACACTGCACATCGCCGCGCGGCGAGTTTCAATAGAAAGTCAATGTATTTCGAGCGCCGCCGCGCGAACGGTTCACGCGGCGCGGCCGCCGCAGAAGTTGAAAATATTGAACTTTTCGCTGCCGGCCGCGCCGCGATAGCCAATCAGCGTTGAGCTCCTCCCGACGTCACTCACTTCGGGACCACGTGCACACTCAATGAGTCACCGGGCGGCGGCGGACACAAATGAGCCAAAATGATCACGCGGCGCGGAACCTGGAATTCGCGCGGCCAACCGCCGCGCCGCGGAGTGCAGTGTGTTCGTACCTTAAGCATTCATTAGATTCAAAGGAGTGCTGTGTATGTGGGGGGTGGGAGTGAAGGTGGGGTGACAAAACACAGATGTAATAGTGTATTGCTATAGAAAAGGTGTTACCTGGATGAAAAGGTATGGGGAAGAAACCAGTGGCAGTTGATTATGCAAATGACACCAAAGGAGGGGTACTCCTCCACCACCATACAGACACAGTACTTCGGCATGACCAGTAGGTTGGTGGGCCCCTTCAATGTGGAAAAGCTAAACACTCACTACTAGGGGTTTTACCTTCCAAAAATACAATTGCACAGCTGTGCAATCTTATTTATTGCAAATGCCACACTTATAAGTGACTGCTGTAAAGGTTTTTGCTTTGCTATGATTTTTTGGAACAGCACCCAATTACACACCAAATCTACTGATTATCTCTTCAAGGGGGAGTCAGAATTATGAATTTTAGTGTTTTAAACATCAACATACCTGTATTTGCCATCTGCCTTCACATAGTAGGGTCGGCTGCAGTGTTCATTGTAGTCGAGGGCAGCTAAAAGTGTTCGGGCCGCATACACAGGTGGTACGAAGGAGTTCCGTTTTGATGCGTACATCAGAACGTGTGCATGAAAACACTCCAGGGCACCAGTGGACCTGGCATCAGAGAGGGAGGAAAAATTAAATATATGATTGGATACATAACTTCAACAAAAACAATTATTACTAAATAGTAATGTAGTTTCAATCTATTATTCCAAAGTTCACAAGAGCTGAATTTCTTGACATTCTGTAGAAGGCCATTATTGTATGTACTGTACAATAATAAATGTTACTAGTACAACACATCTAAACAAAATCTTATTATATTGAAGGCTGACTCATTACCTAAAGGTCAAGTACTTGGAAATCGTCTTTGTCCACCTCTCATTCAACATCAGTTCAGTCAGTTTGCAGTGTGCAGTGGTTCCCTTAAGGTGCGAACACACTAGGCACTCTACACGCGTACAGACGCGTATAAAATCGGCCGTTTTTCCATAGGGAACCATTGGTTTATGCGCGTACATGGCGCGTAGGTGCGCCACTTGCGCTAAAGCAACATTTTAGCCGCGTATCTACGCGCCTACGCGAGGAGTTCAAAAAATTTAACTTTTTACGCTCATACGCGTGACGATTAGCCGCGTTGGCCAATCAGCGTTGGGCTTGACCCGACGTCACATACATTGGCACGGTCGGAGAACAGTGTACACAGAGGAGGAAAATGTATTGCGGGCGGCCGGTGCTGTATGAAGCCGCTCGGGGTTAGAAGACGTGGGGAAAGTAAACCAGGAGAATGGACTTCCTGGTTAATTCAGTGAATATGTGTAGCTGTGCTTTAGCCGATAAAACAAGTTAGCGCCGTATAGCATTAGTTAACTCACCCGGCATTAGTTAACTCACCCGGTTGTGTGCGGGTGAGTTATTATGCGCCTCATATTATGAACCCAAACATGACGACTATGTCCGAGGAACTTTCACGACAAGTACACGAAGTAGGGTAGGGTAGGGTAATTTTGACTACTTGCCTTTATGTTGTGCCGTCGTGCACCGATGCTGCTGTAACTGTGTTTGTTATGTAGCTGCCGTGAATATGCAATGCTGTTTTAATGCTAGGCTATTTGTGCTGTTCAGTTTGTCTTTTGGCACAGTTGTTGGCCGTGTTGTTGTTGTTTTTGTGCTTGTGCGGACATGCACGCTGTTGTGTCGGGTCGGGTCTGATCGCAGCCATGGTTGATTAGGGAAATACAATATCGGGAGGGAGACTAGGCACGTTACGCGCGTATAACCAGTTTTGACACAAAATGATCAAGCAACATTTTAGCTGCGTTACGCACGTAAATCTTACGCGTGTAAAGTGCCTAGTGTGTTCGCACCTTTAGGAATAAGCTCCTTGTTGCTTTCTTCCTCCAATGGGCCATGGTGACAGCCGCCAAATGCCCACTGGTGTTCTCCGGTGACATGGTGGAGCAATCCTTTCCACATGTCCTGAATAGGCAATTAAAAATGAATATGTAATTGTTATAATGTATCATTTGAATACATAGACAATACACTTACTTATACAAATTACAGTGCAAAACATACCCAGAAATCCTCCATCGTATTTGCTGCCTTGCAGCAGAACCAAAAGTGGTTGCAGATATCCTTCTTCCACATAAGTAACAGTGAGCAGCCTTTTTGGAGGCCGGCCTAGAAATTGAAAAACAGAGAATGATTCTGCTTCAGAATGATAACTAACAAATATGACATTTCTAAAATATTTTTTGAAAACAAATACAGTAATCCATCTTTACATAGCAGTAATTTACAGCCTGGATTTTTTTGCCAAGATTCTTGGCTCCGTGCCACATGTCCAGCGTGTGCTTGACCCCACTGTCCTTGTATAGGTCTTTGTCTTGATAGGGAAAATAGTGATTACAAAATAGTGATTACAAAAATACACAGTATAATATCTCTATATCTATATCTAATATCTATAATATCAACTTTTTTGCTGTCTTCCAATAATTCTAAAAATTATACATTGTTTTTCAAACCCCAAATAGATGTATCTACAGAAGCACTTACTGAATAGGGCCGATATTTGGCTGTGTGCATCAGTGCAGAACTCAATGACATCAAGATCTTCCTTCAGCGTGTCTAATGTCTTTATAAAGGCCACCTTCTCCATGTTGGTCGATTTCCGCAAAGTCTCACGCTTGTCCAGATTCACCACGTTGATTATTTGGCTTGTGGAATTGTCCATGGCAGTGTACGTACAGTACTGCGCGTAGAATCCTGGACTGTCCATCCTTCCATCTCCTTAAAATACAGACGACAAAACCGAATATGATGATGATAAATAAGTGTGTGGTACCAGAACATGCATGAAAAATTTGGATGTGTCTTGCATAATTCTTTATGTTCTTAGTTGACTATGGGTGTGTGTGTGTGTGTGTGTGTGTGTGTCGGTGAAACAAACCTAGAGCGACAGTTGGTCCTAATGTCTTCACATTGGCAATCACTTTGTCTCTTCTCGCATTCCAGAACGCCTTTATAGTGTCCACACAGTAGTTGTCTTGGATGTCGGAAAAGTATCTCATTGATCATCCCCATATTCTTAAAGTTGAAAAGCATTTTCACCTTTGTGTAGTTGTTGCCTGTGAGCAAAATGTTGGTGGCCATTAGAAAGTCTCCTAACTCATTTTAAAGTTGGTTGGGAAGACCAACGCCACACGATATGACCTTGAGGACACAGCTGAAAAAGAGGCAGGAGAGAAAACACATGGAAAAATGTAAAGAAGTGAAGTAATATAAAACAATGACAATATTTTGTATTAAAAACTAAATTACATGTGTTACCAAAACATGACTTACCCATTCAATGATGGCAGCTGTGATCCTTGACTTGATGTTAATCTCAAAAGGTCCATTTGCCTGACATTGTTTTTGGGTGATGGGGTCCTTCGCTTTACACGTATCTACTGGCAAAGCGACATAGGCAAGGCAAGGCAAGTTTATTTTTAGAGCACATTTCGGACACAAGGCCATTCAAGGTGCTTTACATAAGCAATAACAAAATACATCAAGTAAGAACAAAATACATCAAGCATAGAGCACACATTCAAAAAAAGAATTTAAGCAAGAACAAAATACATCAAGTATAGAGCACACATTCCAAAAAAAAAAAAAAAAATAGAAATAAAATTTCAGGTTAAAACGGAAACAGAACGGTCTTCAGACCTGATTTAAAAGAGCCGAGTGTTGAAGCGGACCTCAAATCCCCTGGAAGTTTATTCCAGAGCTTGGGTGCATTAAAACTAAAGGCTGCCTCTCCCTGTCTGGTCCTTACTCTGGGGACTTTCAATAGCCCAGTCCCAGACGACCTGAGAGCTCTGACTGGTTCATAAGGAACCAGTAGGTCAGATATGTATTTTGGCCCTAAACCATTTAGGGCTTTGTAGACCAACATCAATATTTTAAAATCAATTACATACTCACAAAGCTGCCTCAGACAGTCATGGTAAGCAATAGAAGCCGGTTTGCCAATTATATCTTCTTCCACCTCAACAGCGATCTCAGATCTATTTGGTTGTCTTCTTTGCTTTTTTTGTGGAAGATGTTGTGTCTCTTGCTCTTGCTCCAGCACAGAGAGATCTTCTTCATGATCATCTTGATCTGTGTCATCTCCTGCGTCATGCACAGTGTCTTCCATGGTGACTGATGGACATTATTCAAGGTTGAACCCAGTATGCGCCATACAGAAGCAGACGGCAAACAGACAGGTCTGTCGGCCAATCAAATTGTTCGGTCCGAATAATTTCATTGGTTGAATTTTTCACAAAATATTATGAGATTGAAATCATTGTTTGTTTTTATTCCTGGTGGGTCTGTCTTGCATTTTAGAGTGTCATTACCTTATTAACCCTCTGAGGTCTAAGGGTATTTTCTCGGATTTTACATACTTCTATAAATACCTATTTTAAATGTGCAAGAAGATAAATAATACCAAAGTGTTTTATATGGAAATGTTCAGAACCCATTAGCCATTAGTTTTATGAGGTCTATTTATGTCCTAGACCATTGTGTAAATAAATAATTGGCTTGAATGCTGAAAAATGCATTGCGATTTTTGAAAAACCTGGAAATTTGTGTGAAATAATAACCTTTAGTCATCCTGAGGGGTTGTTTTGGCTCTTGAAATTGCTTCTCCCAAGCCTTAGCTTCAAAAATGCAGTGGAAATGTTCCAAAAAACAGTAGGGAAGTGCACAAAACATGACTAATATGAATTTTGGTCCAAACGCTTTTTGGTAGAAATGTTGCCTCTAACTCTACTTTCACAAAGCATGAGGAATTTAGACTGAATGAAGACTTTGTACCACATATAAAGACTCATGGGATGTATACTAATAAAAAAGGGAGCATCACAAAAAAAAATTCAAACAAACAGTTTACTATATATAACAACACACAGGAAAAACAATAATTACAAACTATTTACACACTATGTACAGTATACACTATTTACAAGCTAAATGTCAATGCCATGCCACTTTGCAAAACAGTTCCTGTCCACTTGCAGGCAGAGGGCAACATTGCAGCTGGGTGTGTGGGTGCTGGTGGTATTCGAGGTGTGGGTGGGGCTCAGGTTGGTACCTGGGGAATTTGGGCACGGGACCTATTTGATGCGGGTGATGGGTAGCTGAAGGCCTTATACCTGTGCTCCTTTTGGACATGGACCTTGTGCTGGGCAGGGAAGAAGGTGTTGACACAGGTGGTGCTGATGCTGCAGGAGTGGAAGGTGCTGGGCTGGGCTCAGGCAACTCTTAGTCCTGTCTGTAAAAAAAAAGGACAAGAAAGACTGAGTTTTCTTCTTTATAACTGAAAACCCCAACTGCTGTTTACCTTCTTCCCTCCCCAACACAGTTAGCACCTTCTAATGTGTGGGGGTAGGGACACAGTTCTTAGCATCTTAGATGTGTATGTAAGGGGAGGAGAGACAACTGATTTCCAACTGTCCTTTATTTTTATCTTCATTGTGCAAAGCAACAACAAGTGACCCTTGTTACATTATAATACTAATAGAAATGTGTACACTCTCTCAAATTTCACAAATTGTGTGCAAACAATAGTTGATGCAAAACTGTTTCCAAACTAGATTATTTTACTATGACACAAGGGAAAGACTTCTACACTGAATAAAAAACTATATTTGACATGCCACATTATCGTTTTTTATTTCTTTGTTTATTATTAGATAAGTGTAGGCTAAGAAACTCTCTGAAACGTCGCAATGTTGTGCTAGAAGTCATGCCTTGGAAATAAGAACCATTACGCGACAACTGACTATTGCGCACAGTAAACGCAAGTTTCAGATTACAAGAGATTTTGTAAATTCTCTTACCTGTCTTCAAACGGGTCGATGTGATCTTCATAACCACATTCGTCGCCTGAATCAAATCCTTCGATGTCAGAATGGCCATCTTCTTCATGGCTGGCTAATTCTGCAAATCTCTGCAACAGCAGCGTCTGTTTACAACTTTCTTGTCGCCATTGTTTCCACTGAAAGATTCCTGTTCCCTTCAGTAAAAAAAACCCAGGTACTACGGTAATAAGGTATGTCCTTAGTGTTTTACTTAGTGCTGATAGGTGGGTTTCGTTTCAGAAACATTGATAGACAAGCACCTCCAACCAATAGCGCAACGAGACAAGCAGGTCCAACCAATAGTGCATGGAGTGACGCACAATGTGCTGGAGAAGGGAGAAAGGAGGCTCACTTCTCGCGTTGTTTTCTAAGCCTGTAGTGGACGGAGAGTATCGCGAGAACATACCCCGGAAACAGGAGAATGTCTAGTTTCAGACGATGTTTTCATTTCATTTCTCAGCCGTTTATTCACAGAGATATTAATAAAAATATGCGTGCACGCGCACATTCACGCGGGGCCGCGTGAGGCGACCTCAGAGGGTTAATACCATTTTAACCTAATCCAAAAAATTTGTAAAAATGCAAGAAAGGTGAGAGTCCCTTTAACATCTGTGCTGTTCAACACAAACACACTAACTGACCCGATCCAGTCCAAACAATGTAATTACCACACAGATTAATGTGATCTCTGGTAATCATAGTGGAACCTGTAGGCTCAATCCAACAACACAAACACCTAACTTAATTATGCTCTAATAATATAGAATGATCTCATTAATATGTGGTTGCCTTACACACATTTTGCATTCATGAGACATATTGCTTAATTTAAATCCTAAATGTTGCAAACACAAATTTAAAACTTAAATTTCTTTTAAAATGTATACATATCAGGGTGCTCTGGTGGCGTAGTGGATAGAGCGTGTACCATATTGACTCCGGCCTTCGTTGCAGTGGTCTCAGGTTCGAATCCGACCTGTGGACCTTTACTGCATGTCATCTCCCCTTTCTTTCTGCCTCCCCATTTCAACTCTGTACTATCAAATAAAGCTTGAAAATGCCAAAAAAATAATCATAAAAAAATATATAGGCCCATATATATATATACATATGTATTTCCTTTCCGCCGGTAAGACATAGACTTTAATTTGCTTTCATGCCATAATTTACACACCATTTACTAATTGTATCTATATATATACAGACAGGGAATTACTTTGTTCAGATTGCAAAAAAAAAAATGTATGTTGGATATAGCATGGACCATGTATTATATGTATAACACTGATACAAATATAATTTCTTAATGTTTATCTTAAGGCTCATTTATGCTCTGCGTTACATACGGATACGGACGGAGCCTTCTGTCCGTATTCTGCGTATATTAAGTCCGTATTTCTGCACGTATCCTGCAAGCTTGCGGATGCGTACCAAATGGACAGAACGGAGCATTACTACCGAAGATCACGGGGGGCGCATAGCCAACAGTTCACTTTCACTTACTGTACATTTGTTTACAAACACAAATGAAAGAAATAATACTTTAGAAAATTTATTAACTTTTGAGGAGAGGTTTTTGTGAGTTGGTACAAAATTACATACACATTTATCAATCTATGAAATTACACGGCCGATTGTTGTAGACCATCTTCGGAAAACTGTAGTTTCGCGCCAGAGAGGCTACATCAGCAATACTCGCCGTCGCGTTAATTCACTGTTTGACTCTTCTTCTTCCTATTTGAAAAAATCTCCCGGGGGGGCATACCTCCGGACCCCCCGGCTGGCTAATATTTTCACCCAACTGGACATCGGAGGCAATAGTGGATAGCGCAGTGTGCCCACCTAAAATTTCTACAGGCCCACCCTAATCTAACTGTCTAGAACCGGGCCTGCTACATAGTAACCTGACATGAATCTATGTGTTTATTCCTATTAACCCCGCTATCAATAGCAACCTATGCAATGGGCAGGAAACAGTTCTCCTTTGATGGTGAGGTTCGGAGAGTGGGTCGGGGCAGAATAGATTGCTTGGGTTGAGGAGTTAACCAAGAGATTCACACAGTCACCTATACCGAAACCTCCATCCATCTCCAAACAACCGCTGACATGCCACACACACACACACACACGCTTGTACGGCTATACTTGCAAGCATTCCCTAGCCCTATCACATCTGAATGCCTAACCCCAGCCCTTACTTTAACCTTATTCATATGAACCAAAAATGTCCTCACTACTAAGGTTGTAAACTCCAATTGGTTCTCACAAAAACAGTTGTGCGCGCACACACACACACACACACACACACACACACACACTTATCCCTCAGCAAGGGGTGGTTACTGCGTAGCAGTCCACATATTGAGTGCTTTAGTGGCCCTGCTGTGCAGTGGAGTGCAGTGAGGATCTGGACACTTAACCTCTGCTCACTTGGACACCACAGCTCACAGATATACTGACACAAAGCAGTTTTTACAGTGATGGCCAAACACTGCAATATCATACTGTGAGGTCGGATTGGTGGGTGTGCTCTCCTGCATGGAGCAATTTAATGTTGTCTTTATCATTTTGTCTGTTTGTTTTTTTGCTCTCTATAACGTTATAGATTTATTTACTATTATTTTGGTAGCGGCTTCAAATAAACCCAGTGTTTTTTTGTGTCTCTCCTTGCACTGTACTAGTTTGTTATCCCTGTCATTCTGTACTAAAACCAAACTAAATGGGTCCCTGGAAACATGTCAAAACTGTGTCAGAGTTTTATAAATGTGATATTGGAAGTAGCTGAACCAAGACAAGCCTGCTGCTGTTCTATTGAAAACCTTTGTGTTGTCAGTGTTTCAAGGCTTCCCTCTCTGGAGAGATGGTCTTGCATTATTACAGGTTAATGCTATTCCTCTAATGTTATTATTTGTTGGGTTTCTTCATAGCTTTGTTTTTTTATGCCCGCAAAGGGAAAATACAGTTGTTTTGTCACCTTGGGTCTCATTATTTTCTTGACAAGCTAGAAAAATGAATTGGTTTGGCATATATTACAGTGTAAGTGGTGTGTCGATGCAAAACTATGAATTACAATTTGTTTGTGGCCATTTTTAAGGGCGAAAAAGGGAATGCAGCTATAAAAAGTGACCTTTATGTTGCAATGAATTGATGATGAACAAAAACACGATGAGAAGACAGACATTTTACAGTAGTATTAAATGTGCAGTCTGAAGAATGTATTAGCATTTTCAGAAAAGACTTGGTATAAATGGAATATAATGTTCATAATGTTTAATTAGTGTATAATCGTTTGTAAATAAAAGTATGTTCATGACCTTAGAATGAGCCTTTTATATTTTTCAGTAGCATGATTATGGCAGACAAGATATTGTAATTCAGTTTGAAAATGTACTGGAAAAGGGAACCATACTAGGCTGTCTGTGAATCTTCACTCCACCGAACTGAAAACCCTACATTTTTTTCATTGGTAAATATTTATTGGGCGCTCTGGTGATGTAGTGAATAGAGCGTGTGCCATATTGGCTGCAGCCTCCGTTGCAGTGGTCGCAGGTTCAAATCCAACCCGTGGACCTTCACTGCAGGTCATCCCCCCTTTCTCTACCCATTTCAACTATGTACTATCTAATAAAGCTTGAACATGTTAAAAATTATCTTAAACAAAAAGGAAATATTTGCTGCATTTTTTTAAAAATAAGAGCACTATAAAAGTCTGTCTCTTCTCCTTTCTTCTCCTCAGGCCACTTACTAATTAAATTAAGCCAGGGGGATGATTTAGTTCATTCTAACTCAACAGCAATTAACTAATAACAGTGTAAAAGCTAACTCCTGCAGGGCAAACTGTATGCCTTAGCTGACTTTAAACAGTGCACCATTGTCAAATGTTTGTAGATCCTGGAATCATTTAGGCCTTTTCACACCTCCGCACGGTTTAATAGTCTCTGTACATGGGCATTTATGACGAGTAAAGGTTGAGAGAAAAAATACAGTTCCCACTGAAAAATTATTCCCCTAGAAAATTAGCTTCAATTGTTGGTTCCACATGTTTGTGTTTAACAGAGAATATACAGTATATATTCAATCTTAAATGCCAGACACTTGTCTGTGGTTGTAACTGCCTCCCCTGGTAGAGCGTTTTAGTGCAAGGTCCAAGTTGAGTCATCTTGCGCTGCCTTCAAAATCAATGCAATGTCTGAGTGTCTCAATATGGTGTTTGCATCCAAAATTGGCCTATGTATTTGAACCGTTCATGAAGCATAAGTAATCACCAGACGATAAGTTAAATTTTTTAACAAACTCAATTATTTTTTTCAAATTTGTGTTAAAACACTACCGCTTTGGTCCAAAGGCATTTTGATGGCATGTCAAATCATTTTTTCAGCATTTTCTCACAACCTTCTTAACCTGCAGTCCCTGTACTCTCAAACTCCGCCCCCCCAACTAAAACACCATCTATTTTTGAGGCCCTCCAGTATCAAGTCAAGTTCTGCCCTTTAACCACAACATACATCCGTACTGTATACAAGAGCACACACACACACACACACACACACACACACACACACACACACACACACACACACACACACACACACACACACACAGTCATCTGTATGCAGCCGGCCTGCTTTCAGAGCTCCACTCAGCCCAATACGTCGGCCTTCACAGCTCCCTGAGGTGGAACTACCTTTTTTACCCCATGAGGGTTTACCATGCAATACCCCCCACCCGTGTGTGGTGTGTGTGTGAGTGTGATGCAAGTGTCTGTGTGTTTCTGGTATTTTCACAAATTCATGACTTTCTTTGCTTTAGCACCCATTGCTTTCCTCTGCAGTGACATTGGAATGGTGGTACTGTTTCAATATAGTAAGCTGTACTGTAAGAATAGTTGAAAACATTGTGTGCACATAAGTTTCCGACTTTTCTCAATTTGTGCTTATTGTTCTTTTGGCCGAGTGTTACCACTTCCTGCTATAAATCATAATGTCTATAGGGAATAAATGTGAAAACTCTGTTTTTGTTGGTTGTATTGTTTAGGACTATTCTTTTGAAAAACATGCAGTGTTGGATTTTGTATTTAATGAAACCCTGTTTTTTTTTTATATACAAGGCACTAATACTCCCCCAAACAGAAGTGTTCTTTCTTTGGCTCCACACACATGGCTTGAATGCAGTATAAAGCACAATAACGAGTGAAAAGGGCTTCGTAGCTGGTGATGCATTATCATCACGACTCGATCACTGACCTTGGGCCTCATGAACGAGCTTTTTATATTGTACTTGAACCTCCCATATTTTGGGTGTGGGTGTTCCAAGTCACATTCAATCAAACTCTCTGCAATGGTGGAAGAGGTATTCAGATCCTTTATTTAAAACCCAACTTAGATAAAAAAATAAGTGTGTAAAAGGTGCTACGGGGAACTTCTAAATATTTCTGAAACAGTCAAATTTTTCCTCTGATCATGAATGACATTTAACAGCAAGTTTTCTAAGTTTTTCTTAATGCCTCTGTCATGGGTACGCTCCCCCAGGAAGCTGTCGTGGTAAAAACATTCCTGCCGAGGAGTTTACAGAAATGTTAACATGCAGTCACATGGTCAAGCATTATGTGAGCATGGAAAGGATGAGGCAAATATTAGAGCTGCATTAATGGAGTACTTCAACAGAGGGGATGAGTGATTTATTTTTCTTTTGGTACAACAACCTCCATATCTCTTTTGTAATATACTGTCTATGCTATTTGTGTGCAAGACATTCATGGTTTCATACTGTTTTAATATCCCTGTAGAAAACAAATATCGATATCAGGGATGCTTTGAATGAGCGACTCATCCATCATGTACTCAAGCATTACCGTCGCCGAAATCTGTCGCCTAGCCAGATCCTTCATTTGGTCCCGGTAGTCCTTTTAACTTTTTGAGTTTGTCATTTATCTGCTTGGCGTTCTGGTCGTACCCCGCCATAGTCATCTCCCATTCCAACTTCTCAAAGATAACCTTTGTCCTATGGCTCCCTCCAACTTGTTCTGGATCTCAGAAGAGGACCAGAATGCAAGGAGACAGTTTGTCTCCTCCACGGTCTACTGTTTTGTGTTTGAGTCCATTCTCAACATCAGTGTTTTTAAAAATGTTAGTCTGCTTGGTCTGTCCCTGACGTAGGCGATTCGCATTTCCAGAGCAGCTCTAAACTGGTGGCTCTCTGGCAGTGGGACACAAAAGAACTGGTTCCAACTGGGCACCAGCTCCGAACTGGCCCGGGTTTGCGTCGGTGGGAAAGGTGTATAGCGTTTAGCATTCAGGCCAAAGACTTCAATTTTGGTCTCATCTGACCAGACCACCTTCCTATACATGTTTGCTGCGTGCCCCACATGGCTTGTGGCAAACTGCAAACGGGACTTCTTATGGCTTTGTTTCAACAATGGCCTTCTTCTTGCCACTCTTCCATAAAGCCCCGATGTGTGGAGTGCACGACTAATAGTTGTCCTGTGGACAGTTTCTACCACCTGAGCTGTGGATCTCTGCAGCTCCTCCAGAGTTACCATGGGCCTATTGCAGGGCTGTACAGTGCGACAGTTTTGATCGCATTTGCTACTGAAATTGATCACGTGCGATGATGAATTCAAGTCCAGTCGCACCAGTGCTAATGAGCAGATGCTGTCTGTTTGAGACACAGAGGAGCTATGCACAATACTGCTTAGAGGGCTCTACATTAACACTCGCCAAATGCGGGTGAATGTAGTCTTAGGCGAGTAAGTTATTAAGTCTACCCTCCACTTTGGCCGGTGAAAGATGTGTGCTCGGGATCTGTGCATTGTGCGGCGATTATAGCGTCTAACTTCACCAACGGTTAAAAACAGGAAGGAGACGGCTCTCTTTACATTAAGGCAGTCAAGTTAGTGCGTGTGCAAACAGAACATTTCCTGTGCGCCTTCACAATAAAAGTCGGTTACTATCCAAATGCGAGTTGACTCTTATTTTGAAGCAGGTAAGAACAGGAAGTTGGCGCTTCTCAGCCCTGCAGTCAACCATGGACCTATAAAGAAAGCAGTCAACAGCAGTAACTACAACCTATTTAACTTGGCCTAAATTGTATAACTATGTTTACTAATTTATTTAATAGGCTATATGTTCAATGTTTTAAAGTATGGTTTTCATTAAAAGAATGAAATGTTCTAAAAATGTGTGTTATTATAATAATGATATGTTTATAAAAATATATAGGTATAGACATTATTTTTATAGTTCTATGTTCTATGGGGGGGAAATAATTCTGAATCAGCAAAAAAATTGCCATTGGCAGGTTAGACTTTTTTGTCTAAATTGCAATCAGTGCACCCCTATTCATTTTTCTACAATTATTTCTGCACACACTAGGATATCATATTCATTGAGAATCTCAAATAAAACCAAGATGACATGCTCAAAGGTAATTAGAGCTAAATGCAAGGGTTAGGGTCATGCAAGTTTTCGATCATACTTTGTGTGCTACCAAATTTATTTTTGTGCAACTGAATTTTTTTGCTTGCTAGCACCAGTGCTACCACTTTAAAAAATAAGCGTACAGCCCTGGCCTATTGACTGCTTCTCTGATCAATGCTCTCCTTGGCCGGCCTGTCAGTTGAGGTGGTACCGTGTCTTTTTTTTAATAACCTAACCCTGCTTTAAACTTCTCCACAACATTATCCCTTGCTGACCCTAAAGTAACAGCAAGGGTCTCACTCATCTGGCGCCTAGCTGGTACAACCTGGGGGGCCTCGGCCAAGGTTCTACGTATCTCCACACAAGCCCTCGTATTCTCTGCAGCTGAGTACTGTGCCCCAACCTGGAGTAGAAGCCCACATGCCAAGAAGGTCGATACGGCCATCAACAATGCCCTCCGGATCATAAGTGGCTGCCTGAAACCCACCCCCGTGTTCTACCTGCCAGTCCTAGCAGGAATAGCGCCAGGCGGCCTACGGCGAGAGGCCGCTACCCTCGCCCTGGCAAGGAAAGCCCAGGAACACAGCTGGCACCTCCTCCATGAAACCACCACCATGGCAACACCTCCAAGCAGACTCAAGTCCCACCACCCATACAATCAGGCCGCACAAGAGATGCTTATTTCCATCCCGGAGGATCTGACAACCAAAGCCTGGCTGGCAGCGGCATGGAAGCAGGAGTGGGAGTCAGCAGGACAGACACGCCTACACCATTACATCCAGGATCCTGGAGGTGGCGTTGAGGGAGAAGATCTACCTCGCCGGCAATGGACCCTCCTGAACCGCCTTCGCACAGGGGTTGGCTGCTTGAAAGCGTCCATGAAGAAGTGGGGCCTAACAGACAGTGCAGCGTGTGAGTGCGGGGAGCCTGAGCAGACTGCCGACCACATCATCACCACCTGTCCCCGGCATAGACCACCTTCAGAGGAGGGCCTCTTCCAAGTGGGACCTGAGACGAGGGAGTGGCTACACGACACGAAGATGGACATATGAAGACGATACACGAAAGAAGAAGACAACATTATCCCTGCCCTGTCTGGTGTGTTCATTGGACTTCATGACCTCTGAGGGCTTCACAGAACAGCTGTATTCATACTGAGATTGGATTACACACAGGTGGACTCTATTAACTAGTTAGGTGACTTGACTCCTGGTTGCACTGGATTTTATTTGAACATAATATTTTTGCACGCCACACTTCAGTTTTCTATTCGTGAAAAAATTGTGAATTTCATGTATAATTTTCCTTCCACTTCACAAGTATGCACTAATTTGTGTCTATCGCATAACATCCCAATAAAATACATTTACGTTTGTGGTCGTAACGTGACAAAATGAGGAAAAGATCAAGGGTTGTGAATACTTTTGCAAGCCACTGTACTGTATATGTTGGCAAGCTACAGTGAACACAACAGCTGTGTCCCATGCCT
Organism: Ammodytes marinus; assembly: GCF_949987685.1. Lineage (NCBI taxonomy): Eukaryota > Metazoa > Chordata > Actinopteri > Uranoscopiformes > Ammodytidae > Ammodytes > Ammodytes marinus. The sequence continues at coordinate 21,090,748 of NC_137224.1, read as the reverse complement.
TTTGAAAACTAGGTCTGTGGTCGTCAGGTGTGTGTGTGTGTGCATTTGGAAACAAGGGGAGCTTGTACAGGTACGGCTTCACAGAAGTGCTTCATTGCAATGTGCTGATGGCTTTTCGCCAGTTGATTACTGATAACCTGTTTTGGATACAACCGGTTTTTAATTTTATGCATTTATTATTGCATCTTAGGCATGTTTTTTAAAGAATGAAATACATCGAACAATCAGCAACATAGGAATACATATATTTATGTAATAATCTTCAGAAAAGTGCCAAGAATGATTATGAACAGTTTGGTTAATGTAAGTGTTTTAGTCGTTGACACTTTTGGATCAGAGTATGGAAAAAAACTAATGTTGATATTGTATAGGAGAAAAGACGCAAAGAGACAAGGTTTAGTCAAATGCGGGCAACCATGGCTCAGGTGGTTAAGCGGGTTGGCCAATGATCCAAGGGTTGGCGGTTCCATCCCCGCTCTGCCACCAGTGTCATGGTTGTTGTGCCCTTCGGCAAGACACTTCTCCCACCTTGCCTCGTGTGAATGTGTATGACTGCTGTATGTTTGAGGTGGTGGTCGGAGGGGCCGTTGGCGCTGAATGGCAGCTACACTTCCGTCAGTCTGCCCCAGGGCAGCTGTGGCTACTATGGTAGTTTACCACCACCAGTATGACTGTGTGTGAATGAATGGAACCTGGAACCCTGTAAAGCGTCTTTGAGTGCCTTGAAAAGCGCTATATAAATCCAATCAATTATTATTATTAAATTACCACCTAAAATGTACACTTTTTTTTAAATGTATACTAATATTTTTTATTTTTTCATTTAACTTTGATTTATCCTCGAGAGACCATATGAAAGAAGAATATGAAAGAAGACATGTCATGGAAGCGATATAAACTAGCTTAAAATTGACCAGTGTTGACAAATTGACAATGTTGTTTGCCCACTGGTTGGCTTGTGTATAATCTGTCTCATTGTCTCAGTAATTAAGTGTAATTAACCTTTTAAGACAATTCAGCGGAGTAAACTGCAGCCTTTCATCTACACAGTATCAGGCCCAGTCAGGTTGGTTCATTCTCTCCCTCAGCTCAGCCGCTTATTAAAGGGACTTTTGTAGTGGGGTTATATGAGGTACTTAAACATAGTTAGTGTGTTCCGTTATGGAGACGTCGATCAGCGCAGTCACTATAAGCCCTGGAACACACATCCTACGTCTACCTCTGGAGCACATCTGTTACTGCTGCCTCTCTCCCGCTTTTTTCGGCCACACATACAACGTCTCAGCTACTGCTGCTGCAGCGCTGCTTCTAAAAGACCTGTCTTTCTACAAAGTTTTCATAGATAATTCCCATTAAGTTGTTTCATGGCATTTTATGAAGCATATGATTAATATTGGGTTTTGACAGTAATCCTATTGCCTGGTTGCCCTTTTTCTTTTTCTCCCCTTCACATTTTCGCTTGTGGGAAGTTTTATTTTTAAAGGGACACACCGGGTAACTGCAGATGTTTGTGTCCTCGCAGGCTCTAAACAGAGCGGACAATGTTTCTCCTCCTGTTGCTCCTCTTTTATATACTATCAACGCGTTAATTTTGACAGCCCTAATTTATATATGTGGAGAAAAAAAAAGTTTTTCTTCTGGCCCCCTCTGCATCAGTACAAGGCTGACGTCTCCCCCAAACTTCTTATAATGACTGTGCTGACCTCCATCTCCATAAGGGTAACACACTAACTATGCACAAGTACCCCATAAAAGGCCAGGGGACAATATGTGACCATGTGTGTGATAGCATGTGAACTGTGAAAGCTGCTCCCATCACATTTGACCCACGCTGACCTGCAGTATAGCAGCTTGTCACAATTGCGTTAGGCTCTTTTTTATCCCAGATTAAAACCTCTATAGTGTTGTGAGGTTATAAACAGGTAATCTGCTCTGCACTCTTCAATCAGATGAAATGTGAGGTATTAGGGTAGGCGGGTCAGCGTTACAATTTAGCCATGCACTGATCCAATGTCACCTTCTAAACTGAAAGCTCTTTGTCATACTAACACAAATGGCAAACGGTTTTAAAGCTAATTGTGGTCAGACAAGGTGGATTTAGTTAACCTTAGCCCACAAAGTCTAATATTTTCCACATCTTTGTCTATACTCCGAACTTGACATATGTTTCATAGCAGCTGAAATGGAGGGGGCGCCTTTAGCTCAGTTGGTAAGGCGTCCCCCTTCCCAGCAGCAGACCCGGGTTCGATTCCCACCCGCGGTCGTTCTCTATTTTTTTCACTGGAGATGGCGGACCAATCACGTCTCGCCATCTCCTAGATGCATTTTTATTTTTTTCACGATTTTCAACCAATCGCCGTGCCCCATGTCCTCGATTCAGTTCCCCTCGTGACTTCTCCGACCAATAGCAGGGCCGCATCTGCCTGCCGCTTACGCTCTGTCACTGCCATATAACGTCTCTCACCGGCCCCCGGGACAAAGCTGTTGACAGGACTCCGCTAAGGTAAAGTCGCCATTATCATTGTGTTTATTTTAAACTGGCTAAGTTGTTAAAACTATGTTACATGACGGATAAATGAAGAAATTGTGGTTTACGTTAGGCCTTGTTTAAAAATGTACTTTTGGAGTTTGACTTTTTTCCGCCTGATAATGTGAATATCAGTTAAAAACCATAGCTAGTATATAAGGTTAAAACAGGTTATTTACGCTAGGTTATTTTTAGTTGAATACTAATACATTGCCGTTGTGTTACAGTGTTATACATGTCGCTGGGTCAAACGCTATACTATCTATGGGGCATACCGATACAGTGCTGCGGCACATCTAATCCTCTTTTCAAACGCCCGTTCACGGTGTTAAAATAAAGTGACATTACTTCTTAGCCGATTGAATTTATAATGTAGGTAGCCTGATAAGGGCTTTTCTTCCTCACTTTAAGGTGAATGTCTGTTCATACAGGTAGCCTACTACATGTTATTTACGCTAAGGCTACTACTGGTGGATACAGATTGCCTTAACAGTGTGGTATACCGCCACAGTAGCGCGCGCTATGCATAGTCATTATCCTCTTTTAAGCGCCCGTTCACGCAGTAAAAAGAAGTGACAATGACTTACCCTATTTAATTAATAATTTATCGAGATATCTGGCTTTCTTAAATGAAAAAAGCTTAATCATTACGATAGTAGGTCTGCTTAAGTTCTGCTATTGATTGGCAAAACGAAGGCAGACCTACTCTCGTAATTATTAAGCTATAGCCTACCTAACATCACTAAACCGTTAAATCATTGTCCTCTTTTTGAGCGGAAAAAAGAACTCTCAATATCATGCTAAAATAATCATACCGTTACATTACTGTGGCATTTTATTCTGCTTAATAAATACTAGACTTCAATGACAATATAACGTTCAAGCATTTTCTTTGCCCCGGCGAGATTTTTCTCTGGTATAGTTAATAATAATAATAATAATAATTCATTTTATTTAGATATTTAGTTAGAGTTAGCTGATTTAGACACCACTGTATTTCACTGTATAAGTAACATTGCACTCACTGGAGGCTGTATATTCAGGTGTAATGATATTTAGTGGTTAAACGTTTGTTGGTTTGTTATAAATGACACTTCCATATTTATGGTAGATGGCTTCAAAGCTAAAAAAGCACAGAGCGATGGGGCCTGATGAGTGGATGCTACGTCTGCGGAGGTTTGCTGCCCTTGGGGTTTGGCCCCCAGATGCTGGAAACAGGCCGGCTGCACGCCAGAAAAAGTGGCATGAGCTGTTTCTGAAGGTAAACTTGAACAAAGTGATATGTGAACATCGATCATTAAAATAAATTAAGTCATACATATGTCACATTGTAATGGTTTACTGTCAAACAATATTACAGATTGAGAAATGTCCATTTCAAAGAAGGGGACAAATGTCTCTCTTCGGAGGTTAGCAGTTATGTAACTGTGGGTTCCACGTAAAGAAGGTACAAGAACAAATTTACAAAATGTTTGCTTTTATTGTATTCATTATTATTCTGACATCTTTATTTTCTTTCTTCTGTGAACCTCCTGTAGCCCTCCAGCTCGATCCCAGTGTCCCCTTCTGCGACGTCACAGGGACTTGCTGTGACATCTGGGCCCACAGTGACACCAACCAAGCCTACTTTGGCCTTGGCACCGGTAAAGGAAATAGTGATTTACTGATACTCATATTGTTAATGTATTTAAATATATAGAATGTACAAAGCGAAATTGGGGGAATGAGTCACCCTTCTGGCATGAAGGCAGAAAGCTTCCTAAATGTATGCTATTATTGTATGATGTTGTGTTCTGAAATTAATGTTCTTTTCTGTACAGGTACCTGCCCTCACATCTGGGCCGACAGTGTCGCCACGCAAACAACTCCTTACCTTGGCATCGGTAATAAGAAATAGTGATTTAACTAAACTAATATTGTCAATATATTTAAATATACAGAATTTACAAAAACTCCTCTTCAAGTTACTTTTTTTTGTTTTGACAGTTCACAAAGCCAAGGTTCGGTGGTTCACATGGAGCTTCTTTGAAGCCAAACTTAAGTTTGGCCGGGAAGCATTCAAGCAAGGTAATATATGCTTGAAATTGATTTCTCTAATATCTGCGCCTTTACTCTTTTACTGCTTGGGGTACCTAATGATTTTCTTTCCAAAATATTTTTTGAAGTGATCTAGCTTTCCTTTTTACTGTTATACCTGATAATTACAGATTTTGTATTTATAATGTTGCAAACTGCGCTCTTATTCTTATAGCCTATAAGTAGCAGTTCTGCCACAAACACTGTTACAAGTGCCACAGCAAGGACACCAGCACCTGCCCGCAGTCCCAAGCTGTTCATTCAGACTGTCTCTCCTCTGTCTCTTCCTCCCTCTCCTGTGTCTACTGCAACCACTGTAAGCAAGTCCTCAATTAAGTTGTTTTCTTCACATTGATATTTTATTAATTTGAAACCATCATCACTCATGATCTGCTTGTAATCATGTCTTTTTATATGCCTTTTTTATCATTTATGAAATAGGAAGTGTCAGCTGAAGCAGCTGCGTCATCCTCCCCTGGGCCCTCCTCTGCTCCTCTTGCCCCTCCTGCCATTGCCACATTTGCCCCCGCAGCCTCTGCTGCTACTGTGGCTGGTCCCTCATCAGTTGTGGCTGCTCCGGTTTCAGAGTCCATCTGGCTGCCTGTAAAGCTGCTGAAGACAATCCCACTTCAGCTCTGTGGAAGAACCAGCGACTGTGCCCAGACTTGAAACTGTGGTACGATCCACCAGAGCCAGCACTCATATATCACCAGGTGCCCGCTCCAGAGCGCTTTTTCACCCACAGACTTCTCGTGTGGATGCCATACCACCTCTGGAGGGTTAGGCTGTCCTGTTCTGCGTGTGGGAAACAGCTAACAGGATATGGCGCCCACAAGAGAGCCCGGCACGTTCTGGATGTGGACCGGTATTACCTCTTCATCACAGAGACCCTCTGGTGTCAGAACTGCAAGACCAGCTGCCTTTCCACCAGTAAGGCCATCTTGGACCAGCTTGATTTGGCGCACAGGCTGGAATTCAGATTGATTCTGACGCAGAAGTGAGTATACTGAGATTATATAACCTATCTATCTTATGTTTATTTTTATTTGAAACACTAGATATTAGCTTGTTTTAAAGTTTGCCTCTGTTTTTCTCTCTTTCCCTTTGTTCTACACAGATACGCTTGTGACATGCGGGTGATTCGTTCCTGAGGGAGAGAACTCTGGGAAACAGCCCCACTCGCTTGGTCAAGCAGCTGAGGGAAAACCACAGCGAGGAGTGGCTTAAGCGCCTCTGCCGGTACCTGGGGACATGCTCAGACTTCGTCGCTCAGCCAGGCCTTCTCCCTGTCAAATTCCAGGAACCACCTCAGCCAGTAGACATCCCCTCCCACCGCTGGATGCTGGCTGTTTATGGAAGGGACATTTTGTGCAGGCTGGACCACATCAAAGCTAGCATAACCTCAACATTTGGTGACATCCTTAAAATGGATTCGACAAAAAAAGTAAATGTTTTAATATATATATATATATAGGTACATTTTTCATAATACAACAAAAGTAGTGCGTAGTTATACATACATTTTTATAGGAAATTAAGAGTTTTAATGTTGACAGCACCTTCATGAAAATGTTTTATTCTTGTTTTATCAAATCAGTCCTGACCTTCTCTTTTATTTGTTGGTATGGCCTACTGACCATCAAGAATAAGAGCAGATTGCGGGGTATAGTGAGAGTGTGCAGCAAAATTGCAGGAATGAACCTTAACGACCTCACTGAACTGCACATCCTTCGAACCCTTGGTAAAGCTCGCTCACTCCTTTCTGACCAGAGCCACCCTTTGGCCGGCCAGTTTGTGTTGCTCCCGTCGGGCCGCAGGTACATCCTGCCAAGATGCAGGACAAACAGACTGAAGAACTCCTTTGTCTCTGCTGCCATAGGTCTCCTAAACAAGTCTTAACTATCTGTATGTCTGTTCGATCTATTTATTGCTGACTTGTCGTCTGTGATTTATGTTTTTGTGAGTATTGTTTGTTGTTTTTACTGCTGCTGGCTGCAAAGCAATTTGCCCCTCGGGGATAATAAAGATACTTGAACCTTGAACCATGTACAATACAGGATGGAGTCTTTATCACTGTACTGTCATGATTCAACTACCACCATATGAAGTTATTATCAATAACTTTAATTTGTGTATGATTACAGATAACCAAGAAGCTGTCAGGCACTGCTAAGGGGACGGCCTTTTGGCTCACGTCTGTGAGCAATGAGGTGGGCCAGATCCTCATAAGTGTCCTGACAACGCAGGAGGGTCCTGCTCTGGACAAAATGGCAGCTGACCTTATTAGCAGGTACAGCAGTGCTGGTGTGGCTCCTCCTCGGCTGCTATATGTGGACTGTGACTGCTGTCGAGAGGGCCAAGGGCAGACCAAACTGCAGCAAAGATTTGGTGGCTGGCCAAACCTGGTAGTCAGGCTGGACATATACCACTTCCTGAGGAGACTGGCATCTGGGTGTACAAAGGATGCACACCCCTTGTACACCATATTCATGGCCAGACTTTCTAGCTGCATTTTTGAGTGGGACATGGGGGATGTCGCCTTGCTGCAGCAGGCCAAGAGGGAGCAGCTGAAAGAGGAAGGTGTGCCTGGCATCACCCAACATCTGGTGGACCAGCGCATCACCAAGGACGAACTTGCCCTTCACTGCAGAAGGCGCACAAGAGGGGTGCAGCAGACAATCAGCATGATTGAGGGCCTTCTACAGGAGCTGATGTGGGGAAAAGGGCAGGGACCTCCTCGGTGTCCCTCTGTTGAACCAGGAGAGAATGGAGCACATCTGGAACATCCAGAGGAGGCACGTTAAGTGCATACAGGATGAACCGGGTGTGCTGCTGTACACACAAGGGGGGGGGGGGGGGGGTTGTGCTGCCAACATACAGGTGTGCCAGAGGGTCCACGTCCCTGGAGTCATTTCACCTCCATGTGAATAGGTTCATTCCAGGTCAGTTTGAAACATTATTGATCAATAAGATTAAATATTGTTCAGTTGAATGTGTTTAGTCGTTAGTATTTAGGCAGAAACATTTATAACAAATGTTCTTCAAATGACAACAAACTAACTAAAGTTACTTCTGCATTTGTCAAATAAGGAACAAGTGCCAATGGCTTAAATTTCCAGCTGTACCTCCTGTAAGGCCTGTGCAGATGGAACCAGGACCGTGAAGCTGCATCCCTGGCTGTCAAGCCTCCCTCCTGGCTCAGCTACTCAGGGGACCTTGTTCACTGTGTGAACAATCTAAGTATCAAGGTGCTTGGAAAGAAGCTTGACCCCTCTTTCCAGCCACCTTCTATTTACACTGGTGAGTTTTAACTTTCCTTATGATGATATTATGTTTAACCGCCAAATACAATATTCTTAACAGCATTTGACATTATGAAAGTTAAACCTTCTCACATTCTATTCTCTTAGGTGAGCTTATTGGTATAGACTACCTTTACCACCAGACAGGAAGGGCCATGCAGGATGTACAGCCAGACTCTGACGAAACCAATAAGATGCTGGAAGATGTGGGCGAGGATTAAGAGCTGGAAGATGAGGGCTTTGAGGATGCAGCCTTCGGTCTCAGCATGGACCCCACCATCGAGCTCCTGGACGTGTCAGCTGTGACGACACCAGGCTCAGCCAGCAATCCAGCTCTCTCCTCCCCAGCTTCTCTCCAGACTGCAGCTGCATCTGACAGGACAGAGGCCCCTGAGCAACAACTGGTAATTATTCTTTTCATGTGTTTTAACATACTGTGACAGTGTGCACACCTGCTAACATGTTTATAGTATAGGTAATATGTAAAAATTCTAAGAATGAATAAAAGCTTAATAAAATAAAATCTTATAACATTTAACAGATCATGCCATCGGTCTGTGCCACCCCTCCTCCTGTGCTGCCAATGTCCACCCCTCCTCCTGTGCTGCCAATGTCCACTCCCCCTCCTGTGCCTCCCACTACCGCCATCTCACCGGCCCCCATCGCTCACACTGCTGGTCCCTCTGGGGCCGCGGCCAGGACCCTAGCAGCACCTGAGCAACAACTGGTAAGTCTTCTTGTGACACTTTACACTGCAACAGCTGTGATATTGTGTGTTTTCGTTTAGTTTTTTGATTGAAATGTACTGTGACATTTTCCAGGCTGTAGATGAGTGTGGTGTCCCAGGGATGGACAAAGTGGACAGCCTGGCACAGTACTTGGTGGGACTGAGGGCTGAACCTGGCGACACCATCAGCCCACAACAGGCGGGGACCATCGTGGCTCTGTGGCAGGACCTTCTGCCGTACGACCAGCAGAGGCTGGCCTATTCTGCACGGCACCAGCAGCAGCCATTAGATGGACGTTACCGTGCAAACAAAACTGCATTTGTGCCAGGGGTGGAGAGCATGACCCGGAGTGTGGCCGGCTCACCAGGGTCCCCTGCCCAGTGGCCAGGCTGCTGCCGACTCGTTGAGTCAATAATGATTAAGCTCTGTGAGCTGCACAAGAGCCCAAAGAAGCAGGGCAGTCAGTCACTGACTAGATGGACCCTAATTCTGACTGACTACCGAAAGATCAGGCAGCTTGTCCTGGGCAATGGGACAGTGATGCAGGGCACTACCCTACAGTTGTTTGAGGTGAGCCAGACAACTGTTAACCAGTGGCACAACAGGCGGCTGAAGAGGCAGGACCTCAGCATCCTGCAGCAAAGACTCCACCTTCCTCCACAAGTCCCTGTTGCTCCGGTGCCTCTCCCACCTCACAAAATGAGGCGCACTGCTGCTCCTGTACGTCCTGGTCCTACATTACAGTACAACCTGCCAAAGAGCACAGTAGGGCAGGCAGTGGACAGGAGGAAGACTGCGGCTCCCCACCTCCATCCCACCCAGTTGCCTGTACAGAGGCAGCTTTTTACACTGCAGCCACCTCCGCATGCCTCTACCCCTTTTCCAAACCCGGTTATTTCACAACAAGTTCTTTTGTTCCCACAAGCCCAGCATCCTAAAATAATTGCCCCTTCTGGTCCCGTTCCATCCCCACCAACTGCCCGCAGACCCTATATTCGGACTGCACAAACAAACCAGTGTCGCCAGTGTCACCAGCCCTGTTTAAAGGAGACTGGACATGGCCAGTACTACGGCCAGAACTACTGTCCTGTCACAGCGAACAAAACATTAGAACAGTGGCAGGAGGAAAAGAGGAGGGAGAGGACAGATGCCAAAAAATAATCACACACAACACACATACATTTAAACCTGCAGTGTGTAGAATATTGGGTTATATTTCCCAGCTGATTTTGTAGAAAATAATTATAATATTCCAAAGTGAAGTTAGAAAACTCAGTGTATATATATATTTAGCCTTGTTTTAACTTTTGTATTTACTTGTTTTATTTTTATATACATTTACTTTCTTATGTATTTCTTTGTGTGTGCTGTGTTTTTGTATTTATTTCATTTATTGTACTATTTTATTTTATTATTTATTTGTGTGTGTGTGTGTGTGTGTGTGTGTGTGTGTGTACTATGGTGCGTGTGTTTTGTATTAAATGTGCACACTATTTCTACAACAGCGGTATTGACTTTTTATTTATTTAATCTTAAGTAGTATAATATCTAGTATTATAACACATTGTATTCATTAAATCAGAAGAGCTAGGTGTTTTTAAAGGATTTGAAAGTGAGGAGAAAGTCAGTGGCCGTTTCTCAATTCCAAGTACACAGAGTACGGACTTGCGGACTTCGAAGTTCGAACTTGCAAGTCCGGACTTCTAAGTACAAACTTCCGAGAACGGGAGGACGTACCTGCAATTGGAACGGCAGCGGACTCAATGGCGTCATCACCTCGGCTCGTTAACTGTGCTACAGAGCTGGGATGCGGTGGAGACGAGCCCTCCTCAGTTGTCTATCTCACGTCGTCTGTGTTTTATTGTTATGGCTTGTTTTTAACCTTTCAATTTATCGTTTAATATTGATAAATACACTTGACTGTAATGAGTTAATTATCATTTTACCACAGGGTGGAAAGTTGAAGCCCCTTAAAGCTACACACAACATATATAACAGGCTAAAATGTTTTAAAAAAACCTAGGCATGTAATAATTCATAGGCCCTTTACTGATCAAACAAGTAAAATGTTTAATGGATTTTTTAATTCTGATAGACTTTAACACTTCTTAGCAGACAATACATATTAAATACATAATTGCAATTGATTGTACTTAAAATAAACAAATAAGCATGGCATATACTGGTATATCTATCTATCAATAGTAAATATATATAGCGCCGGAAAAAATTAAGAGACCACTCCGGATTTTTCTTAAAATTTCTTATCTCTAAATTACTTATTGAAAATGGTCTGAATGACAATACTTTAATTGTGAATTTGGAAGAAATGTTGTCAGTACTTTATAGTATAAAATCAAAATGTTAATTTTAAGCCAAACATATGCCTCTTAAAAATAAAACAAGAGACACTGAACATTTGGAGTGGTCTCTTAATTATTTTCCAGGGCTATATATACACACACACAATAAACATAAATAATATAAATAGTAAATAACTGAATCAACGATGTTAAAAATATATTTATTATTATTTTTAGAAGCAGCTCACAGCTGTACACAAAGCTCAACACCCCAGTGCCTATCCTGGCTGTCTTCTTTTCTGGAGGGGGACCTGAAGCCAGCCTTCAGGCTCTCCAGGGATAGCTTCGACAGGCTACCCCCATCAGCACCTCGACCTCATGGCTCCATCCATGGGCTTTCTTCCGGCCGGGGCAGCAAGGCCAGCAGCGTCCCAAATTCAAGCTGGCCTGTGGTGCGTTGTGCAGGGTGACGGTCCATGGCGTGGTGGAGGCCATCCTCCATCGGGTCATCCATTTCCCCAAGCCAGAGGAGATGGAGGAGGTGGGGGCAGGCTTTGCTCGGCCTTCAGATCTGCTGCCGGGGCATTGATGGGTGCCATGTCAGAGTTCTGCCACCTGCAGAACAGAAGAAAAGCTACTTTAACAGGAAGCTCTTCACTTCCATCATCCTGCAGGGTATCTGTGATGCTAAGAGCAAATGTATAGACATTTACATCGGGAACCCGGGGTCGGTGCATGATGCTCTCGTGCTCCGGCGTTCCCCGTTCTACAATTAGGCCCTGTACCCACCTACTTCTTGCTGGGTGATGGAGGGTACTCCTGCCTGCAGCGTCCCGTGGCCATCATTAGGCTCTACCGCCACCCATCCATGTGAATTTTGATTACCAGGTCATATTGAAGCCCGGTACAAAAGGCCAGAGGGCGCAACATTGTGGAGAGGTTGTTTGGGATCATCAGAACATGCTGGTGGGCCATCTTCCTTAGGTCTCTGGAGATAATAATAAGAACATGGTTTGTAAATATTCCTAGCTTTGTAAATAAATGTACATATTTGTAATGACATGTTTTATTCTCCTCTGTGTACAGTTTTTAATATTTAAATTAGCTGATTTTAACTTGCTTGGCATGTTGAGTTTAACCATGTTTGAAGTCTATAAATGAGTCAACTTTCAGCAGACATCTTCTGTTTTTTATGCTAAATAAAGTAGCGATTTTCTTCTTGAAACTCTTGCCTCCTGAAGTCCATTTGTAACTGAATTTGCCAGTATACATGTGAATGTAAAATATAAAAAACACTGTTGCTATCAAAACAATTTGCTCAAAAAACATAGCTAGTATAATAAAGTATACATAAAAAACATAGGGTGAGGACAGTATTTGCAATTACAACTTATGTAATATATTAACATATCAAGCCAATACATTTGACCAATACATGATACCATTCAAATGTAGAGCCTTAGCATTGATTTGTGATTTCAATCACAGGGAACCCCTGCTTTGATTTGACAACAATATTATCTATTAACCTGTGTCAGAAATAGGAGATAAATGCGATGGACCTTAGGTATCCCAGGTTAAGCAGTGTCCCACATTAGGGCAATTCACCATACGGTTATGAACCACAACTTTGCACCCCCAAACGGGACTAGCTGTCCCTGTCCCAGGGGGAAGCTAGAAGTCCCCCGGGGCAAGCTAGCTGTACCGCGGGGGAAGCTAGAAATCCCCCGGGGCAAGCTAGCTGTCCCGCGGGGGAAGCTAGAAATCCCGTGGGACAGCTGGGCAAGCTAGCAGTCGGACGTTTACGGAGCTAAGTAGGATTTGACAGGTTGGAGAATTAAATGATCATCTAATAAAAACTTCATAACAACATACCGGTATTCTGAAACAAAAGTAGTATTTATAAAACAGTAATAATTATGCTTACAGTTGTGGGTTTCTCCGCCTTGTCCGCCTCTGCCTCCTTGCTCTGCTACTACGCTGCGAAATGCATTCTGGGATATCTAACAGCCCAAAGTCCGCACAAGTCACCACCGATGCATCCTCGATAGAATGGCCAGTTGAAGAACACATCAGGAACACTTCCGGGTACTTGACTTGATGCGAACTTTGAATTGGAACAGTACTTGGGCTACGGTTGATGACGTTTTACGAGAACGCAAGTTCACAAGTACAGAAAAGAACGCGAATTGAGAAACGGCCAGTGTCACGGATGGCTTATTGGTGAGAGGTCCAGGGACAAGAGCTTTTTGCTAATTGAGGTATTAATTGACAAGACAGGAATGGAACAGTATAGAAAACTGTTACTGTCATGATCCCGCTTGGGCCCCTTAGCCTTGTGTGTGTTTTCCCTTTCACCCTTGTCTGTGTGTTGGTCTAATTGCAGGGTTGGAGTCAGGTGTGCTGGAGTCAATTACTAACATTCACAGCTGCCTTCAATCATCATCAACTGTTCTACATATACCCGGTCCTACCTTCCAGACACTGCGAGATTGTAGCTTCTGTTTTCATACAGTCAGTTCTCTTTCGCTCACCTGTTTACAGCTCTGCTTTTTTTGCATTTTTTCCTGGTTAACCCCTGTTTCTCTGCCACAGTTCTCCCGGCCGACTCCAGCCACCAGCTCCAGCCCTAGCTCTCCAGCACTACTCCTCGGACCCCTCCTGCCTGCTCTAGCCTGCTTCCACTCAGCCCCCTGGACTTGCCCCGTTGCTCTCTCCCTGGACCCCCCATGCCAGCCAGTTTCCCTCCCCGGATCACGGTCCTAACACCCTGCTGGTTTCTCCTGAAATAAATCATCTTTTACTTATACTGTCTCCGCGCCTGTGTCCTCCAGACCCAACCGTTACAGTTACCAGTGTTTTCAATGCTAATTTTTGTTATTTTAAATGAGTAAAGAAAATGATTGGAGACATTAAAGTCACAATCAAAAAGAAAGGTTACTTTGTTGTGATCGGTGTTCAAAGAAAAAAAACAAAGGTTTAATCAAAGGTTTTGCACTCTTTAGATGTGAGCTTTCCCAGGTAATGTACCTGTTGTAAATCAAGAGGTGTTGACAAGGAGGCTTTCTTGACCCTGCAGTTAAGGGTTGACCACCCTAGCAGTTATGTAATAACTAGCATATTATTTAATGTAACAGTCAAATGTCTACATCAGGGGTGTCCAAACTTTTTTCACTGAGGGCCACATACAGAAAAATCTACGAAGGGCCGGGCCACTTTGCAAAAATAACACATTTATCAGGACATGTAGCTGCTCTGATGTTTAGTTTCATAGTGTTTTCATAAATTGTAATCCTTCTTCACGGCAACACTTTACTTGCACATTAAACAGATACATTCCCCCTCTAGTTAAATGCCATTGATACACCCAGTGTTTTCTGCTTTTGCGTCCAATGTCCAGCTGGGTGAAAATAGTAGCCAGCCGAGATTCCGACCCTCCAAGGGGGGTCCGGGGGTATGCCCCCCCGGGAGTTTTTTTTAAGTTTTTAAAGTGAAATGCATGAATCTGGTGCACTTTGAGAGGGAAATTAAGAGGCTGAAGAATTTTGTATGAAAAAAATGGAGACACTGTGTCAGATGAATTAGAAGCTATTGGAGAAGGACACATGGATTTTCCATAATAATATTAATTTAAAATAAAATGTTATGCAGGGTCCCCTGGGATGGGCTTGGAGCTCTTTTTCTTTTTTGGGACATATTTCTCTGTAATATAATGAGTGCATTTAAATTATTTAAAAATTAAAAGGGCCATATTACATTATATTTTTTAAATGTGCCACGGGCCAATCAATCAGTTTTGACAACCCTGCACTAGTGGGTTAACTAAGAAATGCAAAAAAAAAAAAGTTTTTTTTTTTTTTTTTTTTTTTCAAAGGGCCATATTACATTATATCTTTAAAATCGGCCGCGGGCCAATAAAAAGCGGGCCGCAGTTGGCCCACGGGCCGTAGTTTGGACACCCCTGGTCTACATTAACAACAACCACACACAAAGTAGTAAATATTTTGGTCATTATATATCTCATTTAATAGTTTATTATTATTACATGTCATTCAGCAGACGCTTTTATTCAGAGTGACTCACAACTGGAGCACTCATTCTTACACCGATAGCAGCAGCTACCTTGCAAACCTTTTATATACAATATATGGTGCAAACTAACTATCAGGAGCAATTTATGCTTCAGGGACACTTGGACATGTGTCGTGGGGACGGGGGATCGAACCACCGACCCTGTAGTTGAGGGTGGACGCCCTCTTTCTTTCCCTTCTTTTTCTCTTATTTTTTCTCTCTTTTCCTTTTGTTTCTCCTTCCTTCTTTTTCCCCTTCTTCCCCCCCTTATCCAGTCTATTGTTCCCAAGCTTTAGCGGAAACCACCGAGTGTTAGCCTGGTCCTACCATACAAAAATGATTGGATCTTTCCAGAGCCACTCTGGATCTGCCAACCAATCGCATAGCGTTTGGTCGTGACGTATGTCATGCGCATGGACCAGCCGGAAACCAACAAAACTCAGCAAAGCTTGTTCTTGAATCGATTAATCGATATTCGGCAGCGTTGCCACAACAGACTGAATAGCTTCTCTCGTATCCTTATCCATTGTCTTCCTCTGACTACAACTGAAACTGTCGGGCGCGTTCAGTTCAGCGCGACCTCAATGTCACCGTTTTCAGCCACTCCCTCTGTTCGCTAGTTTGGCTCCGACCGCCTACCTACTTCCGCTAAATTTTCATTTCACTTCAGTAGTCAGTCTGGGGGTGGGGTGTGTTCATGGAATTCTGCTCGTCCAGATTTTTGGTTATCCAATCAGCGAACAGAGCGAGTGGCTGAGAACGATGACGTCGAAGTTGCGCTCCAGTTTCAGTTGAATGCTTTGTTGCTTTATACTCGGAAATTTCCGACTTGGTAGTTCCGAGTTCCGACCTGTCTGTGTTCCAGTGCATCTGCTCGGGAAAGTATGGACGCCTACAACCTTTCTCATCCAAATAACTAAACGTTAGGCTCTAGCAAGTTACCGTTGCCAGGTACCGGTAGATCCATAGACTACAATATGTAGTGAAGTCGGAAATCTCTGAGTTCCCAGTACAACTGGAACACACCGTCAGAAGCCGGCTCATGACATACGTCACGACCAAACGTTATGCGATTGGTTGGCTGATCCAGAGTGGCACTGGACGGATCCAATAGTTTTAAACTTCAACAGACACCCGCCTCCAAGTGAGTGAACGTTTGCCAATTACAGCACTTCCAGACCTTCTGTACAAATGAAATGAAGTACGATGGTCTGGTTGGACCAGGCTACTTTATATGTCCATGGTAGTCAGTCTGGGGATGGGGCATATTAGTGGGATTACGCCTACAACATTTCTCATCCAAATAACTAAACATTAGGCTCTAGCAAGTTACCGTTGCCAGGTACCGGTAGATCCATAGACTACAATATGTAGTGAAGTCGGAAATGTCCGAGTTCCCTGTACAACTTGAACGCACCGTCAGAAGCCGACCAAACGTTATGCGTTATGGCACTGAGCAGATCCAATAGTTTTAAACTTCAACAGACACCCGCCTCCAAGTGAGTGAACGTTTGCCAATTACAGCACTTCCAGACCTTCTGTACAAATTAAATTAAGTACGATGGTCTGGTATCTGTTCGCTGATTGGACCGCCAAAAATCTGGCTGAGATGGAACCCATGAATATACCTCAGCCCCAGGCTGTGTTCAGAAAGCCATACTAGCGTCCTACATCCTACATACTCACCATCTATATACTACATACTGTCTACTCAAAGATCGATTGTGTATGCAAGGTGCGTCGAAACGTTTTCAGTTGCAGTATACTCAAGCAATAAAGAATTTCTTCTTCTTCTTATAAGATTCCGGCCGTTTAGACGCTGTTTAGCGTAGTGCCGCCCTCCACAGGTTAGATATAGAACTAGATTTTTACATAAAGTCCTGTGTTGTGCAGGAAATGCAGAATTGTAAATAAAGAATTAAAAAAAAACCTTCCTTGTCGTTTGAAAAGATGCGATGCATTGTGGGGCGGTTGAGTATGAAAAGTATCCAATCGATCCATACCCAAAATTCGGGAATTTCTCGCATACCCAAACTCGCATACCCAACCGTCACATACTCAAATTGAAGTCAAAATGAGTATGAGTAGGACGTTAGTATGGCTTTCCGAACACAGCCCACGACTGACTACAGAAGTTAAATGAAAATTGAGCGGAAGTAGGTAGGTGGGCGGTGCCAGGCTAAACAAGTGTGGTATACAGTCACCAAATGGTAAGTGGAGAGCTTCCTATGCATTGTTTAAAATTCATGAAACAAACTCCATTGTGCATCGCAAGATGTAGCTCTTTATTTGAAGCTGTACTGTACAAATGAAAAAAAGTTAGGAAAGCTCAACATTTCAAAAGCAACTGTTTTCACTAGATCTTTGAATTTGGAGGTCAACTAAAACTGAAACTGAATTTTTTTTCAGGAGAACTGCCTACATTTGAGCCGACTAATTATATGTTGTTAAGATTTAAGATCGCTTTCATATTAAATTAAATGATCTTTGATCCAATCTTTCAAAACCAAGTCTGTCAAAATGTTAAGTTGCCTTGACAATTTGAGTTTTCCGAACTTGTTAATTTTGACAGTGCGCTTCAATAATGTTTCCACGTCTTAGGTTAAGTTCACTTAGAAGCATCTCTAACATCCTTGTGAAAATACCACAAAATCACAACACTCCCTTCTAAATGTACTTTTACAATCTGGACCAACCAATTAACCATATAGTTAATTCATGAACATCCATTTTTCCAACAAAAAAAAATCCTTTCCGGGGTACATCTAATAATGAGAATCAGACATAATCCATCACATATCCATACCATTATAAAATGTGCAAATACACTTATCAATCTCTGCTGATGCCGACTTTCGTAACCAAATTTGCAAGAAGAGCTTAATCTTGACTAAAAGCCTCAACTCGCAACTCATTCTTAGGTAAAGGAAACTTCACAGTCTACCTCACTGGGCAAAAAAAAAAAATATGTCAAATGGGATTTTCTGTTCGCGTTGCACACAAAAAAAAGCACTGCTAAGCCTTCAAACACTTTTGGAAATAAATCACTGAGTCACTTTCCCTCTACTTTGGCTGCCTCGTCCTATTATCCCCCTCACCCTGTACTTAAGACACAAGAACCTGATGAAACAAGAAACATATTACTCCTCATGGCTCAATCACAGGGAACTATCCCCATGAACCGGAAATCAAGGAATGGTTTGTCTTCCATTCGATGTGCATCACAAATCAGAAAAAAATTGGTAACACTTTACAATAAGGTACACAAAATTGTAGTAGCTACTACATACCTACTACATAGATATGTGTTACCTACTACATAGTTTTTTTTTGTGCTACCTATGTGTTAGGTAGCACATAGGGTTTTTTTTTTGTGCTACCTATGTGTTAGGTAGCACATAGGTTTTTTTTTGTTGTGCTACCTATATGTTAGGTAGCACATAGGGTTTTTTTTTTGTTACCTACTACATAGGTTTTTTTTTTTTTGTGCTACCTATGTGTTAGGTAGCACAAAAAAACCCCTATGTGTTAGGTAGCACATAGGTTTTTTTTTATTGTGTTAACTACTACATAGGTTTTTTTTGTGTGCTACCTATGTGTTAGGTAGCACAAAAAAAACCTATGTGTTAGGTAGCACATAGGGTTTTTTTTTATTGTGTTACCTACTACATAGGTTTTTTTTGTGCTACCTATCATGTGTTAGGTAGCACATAGGGGTTTTTTTTTTTGCGTTACCTACTACATAGGTTTTTTCTTTTTTGTGTTACCTACTACATAGGTTTTTTTTTGTGCTATCTATGTGTTAGGTAGCACAAAAAAAAAACCTGTGTTAGGTAGCACAAAAAAAACCTATGTGTTAGGTAGCACATAGGGTTTTTTTTATCGTGCTACCTACTACATAGGGGTTTTTTTTATGTTACCTACTACATAGGTTTTTTTTTGTGCTACCTATGCGTTAGGTAGCACATAGGGTTTTTTTTTATTGTGTTACCGTTTTTTTTTATTGTGTTACCTACTACATAGGTTTTTTTTGTGCTACCTAACACATAGGTAGCACAAAAAAAACCTATGTAGTAGGTAACACAATAAAAAAAAAACCTATGTGCTACCTAACACTTAGGGTTTTTTTTTGTGCTACCTAACACATAGGTAGCACAAAAAAAAACCTATGTAGTAGGTAACACAAAAAAAAACCCTATGTGCTACCTAACACATAGGTAGCACAAAAAAAACCTATGTAGTAGGTAACACAATAAAAAAAAAACCCTATGTGCTACCTAACACTTAGGGTTTTTTTTTTGTGCTACCTAACACATAGGTAGCACAAAAAAAAACCTATGTAGTAGGTAACACAAAAAAAAAAAACCTATGTAGTAGGTAACACAAAAAAAACCCTATGTGCTACCTAACACATAGGTAGCACAAAAAAAAAACCTATGTAGTAGGTAACACAATAAAAAAAAACCTATGTGCTACCTAACACTTAGGGTTTTTTTGTGCTACCTAACACATAGGTAGCACAAAAAAAAACCTATGCAGTAGGTAACACAAAAAAAAACCCTATGTGCTACCTAACACATAGGTAGCACAAAAAAAACCCTATGTGCTACCTAACACATAGGTAGCACAAAAAAAAACCCTATGTGCTACCTAACACATAGGTAGCACAAAAAAATCCTATGTGCTACCTAACACATAGGTAGCACAAAAAAAAAAACCTATGTAGTAGGTAACACAAAAAAAAAACCTATGTAGTAGGTAACACAAAAAAAAAACCTATGTGCTACCTAACACATAGGTAGCACAAAAAAAACCCTATGTGCTACCTAACACATAGGTAGCACAAAAAAAAAACCTATGTAGTAGGTAACACAATAAAAAAAAACCCTATGTGCTACCTAACACATAGGTAGCACAAAAAAAAAACCCTATGTAGTAGGTAACACACAAACAAAAACCCTATGTGCTACCTAACACATAGGTAGCACAAAAAAAAACCCTATGTGCTACCTAACACATAGGTAGCACAAAAAAAAACCTATGTAGTAGGTAACACAAAAAAAAACCCTATGTGCTACCTAACACATAGGTAGCACAAAAAAAACCCTATGTGCTACCTAACACATAGGTAGAACAAAAAAAAACCTATGTGCTACCTAACACATAGGTAGCACAAAAAAAAACCCTATGTGCTAAAAAAAACCTATGTGCTACCTAACACATAGGTAGCACAAAAAAAAACCTATGTAGTAGGTAACACAATAAAAAAAACCTTATGTGCTACCTAACACATAGGGGTTTTTTTTTGTGCTACCTAACACATAGGTAGCACAAAAAAAAAACCTATGTGCTACCTAACACAGGTAGCACAAAAAAAACCTATGTAGTAGGTAACACATATCTATGTAGTAGGTATGTAGTAGCTACTACAATTTTGTGTACCTTATTGTAAAGTGTTACCAAACAATTAATGAAATGTCCATATATTCACTAAACTCGCCCAGTTGTGTTGGTTGGTGGGGATGTCTACAACAGGAGGTGGTGTGGTAATTTAATGTCACAAAGCTTAAGAGTCAAAGTAAAGATGTTAACGACGAGGCAAATTAACTGTCTGCCACATATTTAGAAGGAAAAATGAATGACTGCCACTGTTACTGTAAACATACTTTACACGACACAGGACCTGCAGGGCTGCGAGCTAGCTTAATAGCCTAGTAAGCTAGCTCTGGGACAGAAATGACAGCTATAAGCCTCGGACTGCGCTGCTAACCTAAATAAGTTATTCAGGATTTCAGATATGTCCCAGCTAGAAACAAGTACCAAACAGTAAACTGCATGATGCCTGGGTTTACGTGCACAGCGATCTATGCGACACATCCACAACAGCTGAGTGAATGGCATAGTCACACATCCTCCCTTTTAACGGTCCATAGAACAGTGTTGACAACTCTTCAGTAAGGAAAGTAGCTATTGGCTGTCCAAAAAGTCTCTAGAAGTCGCCAGATGACGTCATCGCCTAATTTGCACATTTGTAGACAGGGGTTTTATAATATTTGAATAGGTGAGGTTCTAGTGTTATGAACGTGACAATCACACAAACAACCAACGTGATAATGTTAAAGGCCTACTTCACCGGTTTGAATATGAAGGTGTATTGCATTCTGAGATCCTATGTAGTATAAATGTGCAAAAAAAAAAAAATCGGTTCATTCTAGCCTGAGAAAAGGCAGAAAGAGTGTTTTTTTTAACCCTATATTAATCTTACTGTGACATCACAGTAAGATAAATATAGGGTTAAAAAAAAAAATACTTTGTAAATATTACTGTGATGTCACAGTAGGAGAAATCACAGTAATATTTACAAAGTAAGGTTTTTTTTTTAACCTTATAGTCATCTTACTGTGATGTCACAGTAAGATTAATATAGGGTTAAAAAAACACTCTTTCTGCCTTTTCTCAGGCTAGGATGAACCAATTTCATTTTTTTTTGCACATTTATACTACATAGGATCTCAGAATTCAATACACCTTCATATTCAAACCGGTGAAGTAGGCCTTTAAGTCTAGCAGTAATCATACATGCTGAAAGTTTAAAAAAAGCACTGCATGACATTTTAAATTGCACTACTCGTAGACTGTAGAAGAGGGGGGGGGGGGGGGGAAGCTGCTACTACAACTGCTAATAGGGATGCTAACGGAACACGAGCGGAGAGGTGTATCTCCTGCTCTGACCGCAGCTGGGAGGGGCTGCTGCGCGAGGACCGGGCCGTCTGTCAGTGCTCTGTGACGGGGGACGGGCCGCGGAGGCTCCCGCTGCTCGTTGAGAAGAGTTAAAAGTGATACTTGTTTAGCGAAAAAGTCACCAATAACACCAGAAAAAAAGCTAGATTTGTCGCTTGTCGCTGTTTTGAAAAAAAAAGTCACCAGGGGGGCTGAAAAGTCGCTAAATATAGCGACAACATCGCTAAGTTGGCAACACTGCCATAGAAGTAATCCTCTTCTTCTGTTAGCAGATAAAAGGGGGGTATTTCTTAAACATTTCCATCTGTATTGTTGGCGTTTGTTAGTTAATAATTTCTGCATTGCTGCTTAGCTACTTTAAAACAATGGAGAAGAGTTGGCTTTCTGCCCCTTGTATGCGCGCAAATGTTCGATGACGTTGCACAGAAACCCGTCTATTAAGAGAAAAAATATTTAGCTGGCTACATAATCTAATAAGTGACCCAGAATAAAATTTTGTTTTTCAAATCTGAGCTAAATATTACTACAGAATGGGGTCAGCGTATGTAACATTATCAAGCAGTTATTGCATTTTGGGTTTTACTAAAAAAAAAATTATCAACTTTTCGGCTCTTACAAGACCTGTGCTTTAGCATGGATGATGCTTTACCACCATCAGATAGTGGAAATCAGTTCTCAAGTTCTCTTTTTATGGTTGTTGCCTGTCTGTCTGTCAATCCACCTGCATCTTGAACATGTACCTGTCTGTCCAGCCACTATAGCTGCCAGGAAGCCATCTTAGCCCATAAATCACTTGAGAGCTAACCTGCTGACTCCACTTGTCTGCACTTCTGCTTCCAATTCCCATTATCCCGCTCTCCCAACTATTGTGACGTTCTGGGACTCTATAAAAAAGTTGAAGTCAGTTTTCTGATCCATTATTCATGAAAATTGTCCACTGAAGAAAGACCTTTACAGCACACTGCACATTTTGAAAGATGTGTTTTATATACTGTGAAAATGTCATCTTCACCCAACATGAGTGAACTTCATCAGGGGAAGAGTGAAAGAAAGGGATGGCATTATTATTTGGTAGAACTGCTCAATATAGTTGGCAAAACATTACTTTAACTTTATAATGTTTGAATGAATAGTATGTAGCGTGGTACCTTTTTAAAGAAATAGCAAATGGTGTACAAATTAAAACTATGAATGAATGTGCCTAATTTAATTGAATAAAATTGCATTTTATTTTGACAAATTTGGAACTCACTGTACACATTCATTATCGGAAATAACCCCATTCTTATTCTGTCCATGTATTTTTTGACGCAAAGTCATCGTTCCACTTCACTGGGTGAATATTGCAAACTCCTAATTACTTAAAAACAACAACATACCATTTCAAATCAAAACAACTAATCAACTTGGGATAAGAAATAGTTCTCTCTCATATTTTATATATTAAAAAAAATAATACACGGCTGGCCCTGAGGTCAGGAAAAAAAAATATTATGCTCCCCCTGCATTCGGAGCCAGGGTCCCTCACCATTTTAACTGGCTGACAGTTCCCAGAATAATGCAACCATATTAATCATTTAAAAGATGAATAGAGAATAGCCTGGACGGTATGTTGATGAGGCTTTTGCTAAAGCAAATTAAAAGATATATTTTCTGAAGATGTTTGTTTTATTTTACATATTTGAATGCTTGTATATTCATATATGTGGGGCTGTTTATCATGTTTGGACACTTCATGATTTTTGGCTGTGTCCTTCCTGGAATACAATCATCATTGTCCTCCCTGTGAAAAGCCACTGTGTACTCTTTTCATTATAAATGTGTCAGTGTGCAATGGAGGAGAGTGCAATGCTTTTAAAGGAGCTGATTTGTTTTGGATGTGACGGTTGCCAGCCCTTCATATATCCCTTTTTTTGCCCTCTTAATCCAGCATATACAGCTCTGTAAAATGTAAGACACCACTGCAAATGTTCAGTGTCTCTCGTTTCACTATTTATAGGCACATGTTTGGGTAAAATGAACATTTTGGTTTTATTCTATAAATTGCTGACAACATACCAATTTCACAATAAGAATAGTGCCACTAAGAACATTTCCACACCGGTACAAATATGAAGGTGTATTGAACTCTGAGATCCTATGTAGTATAAATGTGCAAAAACTTTAGAAATTGGTTCATCCTAGCCCGAGAAAAGGCAGAAAGAGTGTTTTATGGTCAAACTGTCTGTAGGATTATCAGGACAGCTGGGCCAAGGGAAGAACAACCTCATTCATCATATTATAATAGTGATTTTATAATGATAGAACGCCGGTTCCGTATGGGTGAAGTATTCCTTTAAGTAATGTAGAGATGAAGATTTAAGAAAAATCCAGACTGGTCTTTTATTTTTTTTCCGGAGCTGTAGCCTACATACACATAGGGACAGGTCGGTTTGGGGTAGGCCCTGTGTTGTCCAAATGTTTTGCTTTAGTGCCTTGAAAAGATGAAAACGGCACATAGAATATGAGTAGTATTCTGAAATCTAGCCGTGTCTTAGAAGGTGTTCAGGCTGAAAAAGATCATCAAAGCAGTAGAATAGGACTTTTCCCCAGCTCACCAGCTTTCCAATGCCTCCGGACCTGTTTAGTAAGCTCTAGTAGCCCATATGAGTTAATAGAACTGCCTGGGGCTCGGAATAAGCAGTACTGCCCAGTGCTTGTGACGCTTTTTTTTTCTGTTTATGATTCACTTATTTTACAACTAAAGTAACCTGTGTCACTGTGTTGGTAATATGTCTATTTTTAGGACCTGTGACTACATGGAATTTTCTTTGAGGGGTGGAACAGTTTAGTTATTGTCAAACCTCTGCAGTCATGGAAACAAACAACAAAAATACAATTCTGAATGGTTTGTTTGCCTTTTTTAAATGAAATACTCCCATATGCTCGTTCAGTGGAGGAGTCGAACGTAATGTGCATTTTGTGGAAAAACGGAATCCAAATATCACCGAAGTACTTCAGGTTGCACGTTAGTGCATCTGATCAGACTCAGGCAAAGCACTGATTTTTACATTAGTGTGCTCTGTGCACTTATCGAGCTCAATTTCAAATGGCATCAATATGTTCTATCCTGCTCCACCAGCATCACTTTTTCACAAGTCAAAACTTACACCATCAAGTGTGTCATCAAATATAAATCAGACTTTGAACTGTGCTAGAAGTATGAGTCTTTTTTTTTGTATTAACTTGGACTCTAATTCACCTTGACCAATTAGCGATGAGCTGCCGAGCTTCTTAAACCTGCCAATCATCCAGAAACACACAGAATATTAATGTCAGCCATGGGTGGTAAAGGCTTGGGAAGCTACAGAACTCAGTGTGTTAACTCACTGCTTGAGAATGAGGAAAGATGAGCTGAGGTAGGCTCACAGTCTTTTGGCACTTCTGTCCTGTCTCCACCACCTGGATCCTAGCCTGCTACCGGCGCTATCGCATCCAAAAGCAGCCAGAAATATCACGGAGTGTTTGCGTTGCTAAATCACTGGTTCTACAAGTGAATGTATCCGAGCTCAAATAAAATGTGACCTGGAAAAAAAAATCTTCCATCTTGTCCTCTACTTAAAACCCCAAGAGAGAAATGACGTTCAAATGCCACCTAATTCTTTTAACAAATCAAAGTAAACCATGGTAAAATGTTATAAACGTATCTGGCAGATCGCTGAAATGCAAATGCTGGCGGCATCAGTAATACTTTAAAGGTCACATATTATGCTCGTTCAAAGGTTCAAAATTGTATATTGGGTTTTCGAATAGAAAAGCGTTTTCATGGTGTAGTGTCCACAATAACCTTACATTTTTTCACAGTGCCATCACGCTAAATCTCCTCTGGAAATGTTGGAAAGCTTAAGAAAAAAACGTATTGGTTGACCGTAAGTTATGTCACAGTGGCACAGAAGACACAAATGTGTTCTTACCCCGAATATTATATTGTTCAAGTTACACTCCTTCCTGTGTGTATATATATACACAATTGCACCCTCAAGCATTTTTGATGCTAGACTTTGAGAAACTTTTGCTTGCACATTTAATAACCGTGTAGCATACTTGATTAAGAGCACAATAATAGGCCTGTCAAAGTTTATGTCTGCATAGCTGCGTAATCAGTTTGTATTTGTGTGTGTGTGTGTGTGTGTGTGTGTGTGTGTGTGTGTGTGTGTGTGTGGCCTTCATCCTTAGCTTATATTTGCCCTGGGGTCTGACTTTGCTCTGTCAAGCACACACACACACACACACACACACACACACACACACACACACACAGCTAAATTCTCTCGCTAACTCATTCCTGAATATCATTGCCATGGCGATATATACAATGTACAGCACAGGTTTAAGGGATTATCCGTGACACAAACATTTTAAAGTAGTGACAGCCTGATGTCTAAGACATGTTAGTGCACACACACACACACACACACACACACACACACACACACACACACACACACACACACACACACACACACACACTGTTGTATACACTCTGTGTTTAGCTAAGGGTGTATTCACACTGGGAAAGTCCGCTAGTTCACTTGCTTTGGTCCAGACCAAATAGAGTTTTGATTTTTTTTGTTTGGTGCGGTCCACTTTCATATTGCCCCTTTTGCAAGTGAACCAGCATTACGAAGCAAAACCACACGTGAGCTGAGGTCATTCATTCAATGGACAGACATTATGGGGTGGAGAGAAACAGGAAGCACAAAGTTAAAACTGCGAAATATACCATTGATATAGGCCTAATATGGGGTTAAAAATAATAAAAATGCCTACATCTAACCTATAAATAAAGAGGAAAAACATCAAATTATTGTTGTTTCATATGGTTATAAATATGTAGCCCTATGTCAATGCCACGTTATGTGGCTTGTAACCTACGATATGAAACATCATTTTTACTGTATGTTTGGTGCTGGACGAGCGGCTCGCAAGAAGAATAGGCTCAAGCTGACACTCAGCTGATTAAGCTGTGTATCAGCTGGGTCGGCGCAGTTCAGCTCCAAACTGACACAGGGATAGTATTGACGGTCCCGTACATGGGAAGCAAAATGAAAACACACACTTCTTGCGCAGCGTGAACCTGTTGGCACTGTGCGGGAGACGCTCCCCTCTCCTTCATCTGATCACTGAACACATTCAGCATTTTTACGCGGCCTCTCGATCAAATGTAATATATTGTTCTGGGCTCCCGGTCAAACCACAACTTATCGTCCTAACAATGGCGACAACAACACTTTCCCATAATGTGAAGCTGACTGCAATTTATTAAAAAAGAAAAGAAAGAAAAGGCACAGTGCGTCCTGCATTTGGTTCGGATCGAGTTCGGACAAATTCACACCACACACAAACGAACTGCAGCAGAGTGCGTTTGGAAACGCACCGAGACTACCTCTTCAGCTGGGTCTCGGAGCGTTTGTTTGGTCCGCCCCCGAGTGCGATTGCTGTATTCACACATGCCTGAAAGATGCGCACCGAAGGCAGAAGTGCATCTGAGTACGTTTCAACCGAACTAAACACGGCATGTGTGAATACACCCTAAATGTCTTGTTTCAGAAAAGACTTTGAAAACAATTCTCAATAAATATAATGAGTCAAATATTTATATTTTAATTTGTATTGCATTAACAGTTCTCATAGTTTAATTGGAAGTCCAGATCCGAATGTCACGGGGGCTGAAACATGGTGAAATATCAATAATCACATTCACTTACAAGTCAATAAGTTGTTTGTTTGTTTATTTGTTGTAAAGATTATTTTGGGGAATCTTCCCTGCCTTATTTGACAGTTTGGAAAAACGAGATGAAATGGGGTAGAGAGGTTTATGACAGAGTCCTTTGGGTGTCATGGAGCCAACACATAGTGACATATCAGTTATTACACTCACTTTTAAAGACAATTTACAGACATCATTAAGATATCTGCAAATCTTTAACTGTAGGAGTAAACCGGAGCCCCCGGAGAAAGCTTAACACTGCACCACTGTGCCTACCCAATTCTTCTTTTTTTAATGAATCTTAATTAGTCCAAGGTCAAAAAAAAGAAAATGTCCCAACTGGCACGCTTGGCCAGAAGATAAGCGTGTCAGTGACTTGCCAGACAACTTGTCCTGTACATCATTTTAGTAGCAGCATGGCCAGTTTCAACATCTGAAGATAGACACCACTGCACTAGTTATTCTCTTAAACTGTAATCAAAAGTTTGAAATAATACATACATAGTACACCTTTAATTATCAAGATGGGACTTTAAAATAAATGGTAAAAAAATGCACATTAGAAATTACAATTATAATTTTTGAATAGAAATGCACATTTTAATTTTAATTACTGACAAGTGATAAACTATTCACATCGCCATTTGCGTGCAGATGAAACAATTCCCATTAGTGGCACTAAGCTGATAAGTATTTGCCGGGGTGCGAGGTGGATATTTTTAAACTCCTCCGTCATTTGCTGATGGAAAGTAGAGCGGTTTTATGGTTATCAGGTAATCTCTTTTTTAAAGGACACTCAGTTTTGCATGGCTTTAGTGCGTTGGCTATCAAGTGTTTAATCAAGACATCAAAACAAAAAGTCAAGATATTTTGTTTGAATGCATTAACAGGCTGTCCGAGATCCTCTGTACTTGGGACAGTTTGATGTGGTCACCCTTTCAAAATGTCCGCTTGGATGTGGAAATGTGATCCTAAATTTAAAGGCTTTCTCCAATGTCACTGTCTCCTTTTTGCAAGTCATTTATCAAGAAATAAGTTATCGCCGCAACTCTTTTCAATCCAGCGACTTCTAATTAAACATTGTGAGGAACACATCAAAAACCAAACAGAAAAATAGGCTTTTATGCAATCAAATTCTAACTGGTCTTTGCATTAGTCGCAGGAATTTGTCCGTGAAAAACTCTCATTTCATCAGCCAATGACTTCAGTTTAACCCTAAGCATGAATCAGACAGCATTTGTTTTCATTCAAAATGTCAAATTGTAAGAATAGTTTTTTTTTATTAAATAGGAGATCTCATTATGACCTCTTCCAACCTCTTTCTGTTCTGCAGTTGTTTGCAGACAGAATACATCATTCCAGTCATATATGAAAACAGAAGCAAAACTATGGTTGCGTTCCGAATCGCATACTGTTTCTTTTTTCTATTCTACATACTACATCCGACGATACAAAGTTAGGATGCAGTAGGCTATTGGGACACACTTTACTCTCTTATTTCATCATAACATTGCGCCTTGATCTTGTCTCTTGCTTTTATATCCGTCGCTTCCCCGTTTGTTTTCATATGGAGGCTTCGTCGATGTGACGTCACTTCACATGCGCAATGGATTGTGGGTCAGAATCGCCCAAATAGGATGCAGTTTTCAACACTAACAATCTTGGCCGCATGAAGTAGGACATCCGGGTACTTCTAACCATCCTAAATCTGGCCACAAGAATCAGGACATCCTAAATCTTTTTTTCTACATACTATATAATAGAAAGTATGCGATTCGTAACGCAACCAATGTTTCTCATTGAGACATGAAAAACAAGAATACTTGTTATTATTTGTGCTGTATGATACTTGTTTTTTGATTGCAAACTTTCACTCCCTTCCCAAAGAAATGCATGTGCTGCCGGCACGCGCTAGCAAAGATCTTTAAGACAGCATGCACTGGTGTTGTTCAAACTTTTTTTCCTAAGGGGGCGCTAGAATCCACAAAAACTGAAAGTGCCTTGTAGTCACTTTAAAGGTTTAAAATTGGAGTTGTGGGCTGCAAAAATATAACAATGAGCCGAGAGACACTCCCTGTGTTCAAATTCCCATACTTCCCTACTATGAAAGGTGAAGTAAGCGATTTATTTATGTTAATATAAGTGTTAAATCGCTCTTTATTCATACAGTGATCACTTGTATAGTGTGCACGTTTCATAAAGCAGATCTCTCTGTCACCCGCTCTGCATGTAATCGGCAAACAAACTTTTCGGGGATCCCACTGATAACCAATCAGAAGATAGAACGTTACAAACCGGCACCCATCTCACTGCCGGTGTATGTGCAGAGCGACAGATGGGTGAATGTGTATGCGCCTACAATGGCGGAGCAGGTAAAAATCCTTCCCAAAGTCTGTTTTGATGGTTTTTATCATTTTTTTAATCACACTTACGGATCTGAGATGATGCTAGATAACTCACTTAAATGTGGGGACGAGGTAGGGGACTGCTAACTGCAGTCACTGACAGGAAGTTAGCTAAACTGACCATTCCGCTTACTGAACCTTTAAGTATGCCAGAAAAAGAATTAGGATGTCCCAATGCATGCATGTCAATTGTAGTATGCCAAAAATACCTAGATGCCCCACTAACTCCAATTGCATTTTGCAGTATGCGTTTTTATTCTAGACATTTCTTGACATAATGAAAAAAACGTCCTTATCTGATTTTTTTTCCCTCTCCCATGGCCCTAATATTCTTCTGTACTTTAGTATGTAGTGTAGTAAAAAGAAAAAGTATGTGATTTGGAACACAGGGACTGAAACACCTCGTAAGAGTTGAGAGGAGCTGCGGAGTCATGAGCACGTCCTTAACCATTACACTGTCATTTAATCAATTGTTAATATAAAAATATTGATTAGCGCAGCTTTACGGCTAATGATTCAAGATAATGAAATTCAATATCCTGTAGTTGACACTGTGTGGCCACGATTTAAAAAAGCTAAATCATTGGTATTCTACTTGTTCCATCTATAAGTGCAGAGTAAAAATTAAGCTGTAGGGGGGACCGACCAAGCTGTCTTGACGAGTTATCCCGATTTTGTCTGAAAGGGGGTCAACAGTTTTAAGACTTAAGAAAACCCCTGTCAATCCAAACAAACATATCAAGACCATATATGAATGGATGTGGATATTCAGCACGGGCACACACACACACACTGATACTATTTAACACAATTGTGTGTCATATTACAGATTTAGTATGTTAGCTCAAAAGTAGTGATGTGTTTTGCATATTTGAACATGTAGTGCGTTGGGTTAACACACACACACACACACACACACAGTGCGATGCTAATGCAGACTTTGACAGACACTTTGATTCCACCAGTTGAAAAGCGGTCTGTTTACAGCTGCAACATCATGAGACTGTCACCAGACCAGAGACTATAAACAAAACGCTGGCTGAATAATAATGAGACCTGGCCGTCTTTTGAAACAGATACATTCAGACTTAATCATAATTAGCCCAAATGGAGTCTTTCAACATGTTGCTTTTTCTCTCTCCTCTTTCCCTTTGAGGCTAATTTCTCTCTCTCTCTCTCTCTCTCTCTCTCTCTCTCTCTCTCTCTCTCTCTCTCTCTCTCTCTCTCTCTCTCCTAGCTTCCGTTCTCCATCTGTTTCTGAGAAGGCGGAAGAAAATAAAATCATTTGACTGCCCTTAATGTGTTTTGATTTTCCCATTAGCAATCCCAGTCATTCTTCCTCACATGGGCACGAGGCATAATTAGTGTCTTTCATCTGCATAAATTTGGCCTTTGAAATCACAGGAATATATCGATCAGGTGTAGAGAGAGCATGGCCTAACCTGCAACTTATGAAGCCTACAGTGGCAGCCTGCCACTAAGTTATACGACTTAGTTAAAAAAAACTGCACAGAAAAATAATTGGTTGATTCTGATCGGGGGGACCATGGTGGAAACACACCCCAGCCAAGCGGCTCAAAGTTCCTGGTAGTTTTGGTGGAAAAGTGGCTATAGTTAGCAAATCAGCGTCTTTTCTGTTTCCTTGCAAGAGAAGTTTGTTTGCAATCACGCGACTAAGCCCTCAAATTACAGAGCTAGAAAGATGTTGTGGATTTGGGTTTAGAGGGGCATTAATTTGATCCAGTGTCATCCCTGGCTGATTCGTTCAATCATTAGATGCTATTCTACACTTGGCATCACAATCAAAATAAAGAATTCAGTTTTCATCATCATCTTGGTATTCATGCCTCGCCATTAGCCGGCATGGGATAATTGTTATCACCAAAAAAACGTCACTGCAATCTCCTCACTCACTGAAGACATTTTAGATGTTAGTACAGGGACCTCGATTATAATCATATTTCAAAGTCACTCTCTACACTTGAAAAAATTAAAAGACAAGATAAAACATTTATGAAACATTTGATGTAACATATCCGTAAACTGGAGGAACACACACAAACATGCTGACTGATCATGTTGAAAAAGGCAGCGAGTTGTTTTGAGGCTCCATTTAACCCAAACTAATATAATATATTTAAATCATCAATGTCATATTTACTCTTCTACTTATCAAACTTACTTATTGTTTGTGCAAATGTAAAGATATAACAACATGCTACATAAAGAAGAAAATGAGTACAACTAGAAATACCGCTTGGGTCTTATATGCCTCCGTGAGGCAGACAATTGACTGACTGTGAAATGACAGTGGTGGTTAGGCAATGCTTTAAAGAAGCTATGTGGTGCAAAGTCACTTCGACCTCACAACATGTATGGTTGCAGTAATGTTTGACATCCAAATTCTGTGGATATTACGCACAATACATGTGGTCACAGTGACCTTGACTTTTGACCTCTAAATTGTAATCAGTTCATCCTCTAATCAAAGTGTGAGTCTGTGCAATATTTGTTGGAAATCCCTCAAAGTTCCCTTCACCGGTGGAACTATGAAGGTGTATTGAACTCTGAGATCCTATTTAATGTAAATGAGCAACAATTTTTTAAAATCGGTTCATCTTGGCCTGACGAAAGGCAGAAAGAGTGTTTTATGGTCTCACTGTCTAACCCTACATTTTCCCATGTGTGACGTCACACATGGTAACATGTAGGGTTAGGATTAACAGGACAGCTGGGCCAAGGGAAGACTGAGGGAGGAAAAAAACCTCATTCATTATATTATAATATCGATTTTAGAATGATCGAATGCTGGCTCCGTATGGGTGAAGTATTCCCTTTCAACCAAAGCAGCTCTAAATAACACTGGGAATGTGTTCTTCTGATAATGTTTGGAGGGGCTCTGCTTTTGAAATGCTTCCAGTGGACTTTGAAACAACTGAAGCGTTCAGTGGTCAGAGGGGTAAAACACTTTCGGTAATCAATCCGATTCAAGTGCAATGTCTTAACACTCCTCTCTCCTCTCCACTGCTCCAGTATTTCTTGTAATGTAGTTTTAACTGTGACGCGAGGAAAGGTATGGCTCCACGCTTCCAATGAGCTTACAGAGATCATAATATTAATTGCTTCATTTAGAGTGAGGATGCACTCTTGACAGTTTTTGGACTTGATCCTAACATCTGCCTGCCCCCTTAGTACCTGGAAGGAAGTCTACAAAAGGAGTTAAGAGAACTTTACAAACTTTTAATTGCGAGTAGCTAGTGAGTGGAGAGAGAGTGTGTGCCCATGAATAGGCCTACATCACCATCAAATAGCCTACTGAAAATGCCCTTTAAAAAAAAATATATATATATGTTTGAAAGATAAAAAGCTGATGTTGTTCATTGTTGAATGCTGTGTATTGTAATACTTAAGTCACTGTTATTAAACGAATTTGGAACCTCCCCCCCCCCCCAATTAATAGTTCAATTATTATATATAGGGGATAATTCAAGTTTATGACAAATATGTTTGGCCTATGCTAGGTTACGAAGCCACTTTAGCATCAATTAAGATACAGAGGGGAAAAAACTATTTTGACAACAAGCATTATTCAGAATCGCTGACTTCAACTTTAAAGTTTGAAGGTAAGGCATAATAGAACAGACACATCTATCCCTGGAAAGCCTCCCAACTCCGATTTCAGAATTGTCTAAAATTCTCTACTCTCAATTCTCTTTTTAATTTTCTGAACAGCATGCAGAACATGATTGTAATCTGCGGTTGTAATAATTCTCCATATTTGAAATCACACATAATCATGGCTGAAGGAATGAGAGAGGGAGTTGATGGACGAATCAGATTTGAGTCGTGAGCGGCAATTTTTTCTAGCAGCACATAGAGACCGTTGTCGACTGAATAACAATCGTATCTGCAGTTGAAACGGAATGCTCTATTGTGTGCTACCAGGAGAGATAGTATAACCTTTGAAAAAGGGCCCCTCCTTTAGCTTCACGGCAAACCACTATAGAAGGAAAGAGACACCGGATGAGAATTGATGGGTAAAAAGCATTTTGGTTCCAAAGGGATGTACCTTCTCTGATGTGGTAAAAGTGGCACTTGGAAAAAAAATCAGGCTGTGTACTGGTATTGATTGCCCAGTCATTCTGTGCACTCCTTGCTCAGCCCCTTTGTAAGTTGGAACATCACAAAAGGCCACAAGCGGGAAAGGGATAAGTGGAGGAAATGTGTAGCATTAAGTCCTTTTACACCTTCCCACAGCACAACATCTTCTGACAAAAAAGAACTCTGGGTTTTTCAGAAACCTGTTTCACCGAAAATGACGAGTAAGAGGGTTAGTATTTCTCCTATTGCAGAATGTTATATTTATTTATTTTTTACTGTTACTGACTTCTCAGCGGTAAGAGTGAGCGGTAGCTGGATTCATATTATCCTTCAACAGTATCAGTTTTCGTTTAAAGCTGGGGTGGAGGATTTGGGGAGAAAATGGCAGTTGAGCTAGAGATTCGAATCCAAATACCTCAACCGCTCCAATTGTTCTCTTTGGTCCCTCCCCTATGGTCCCTCCCTGACACGCTATGCATCAACAACGTTGTGCCAAAGTGAATGGACAGTCCCAACAGCCAATGAGAACAGAGAATCGGAGCTTCGCTCTGATTGGTCAAAGTGTACCGCTCATGTTCATTTTGACCAATCAGAAATCATATACCCCAGCTTTAAGGTGAGACGCTGCAGGTGAATAGAGCAACATTTGTACATTACATTTAATTTCCTTTTAGCTGATGCTTTTATCCAAAGCGACTCCCAATAAATGCATTCAACTTTGAAGGTACAAACTTAGGACAGACAGAATCACGCAAGTACTATAGCTTCAAATAAACCAAACTACAAAGTGCCACATGTAAGTGCTCCATGTTTGTGTAACGCTTTTTTTTTTCCATAAAGCATTTTTATCTTCCTAGTCAAAGTGCAGTCTGAAGAGATGTGTTTTAAAGCTGCGGCGGAAGATGTGTAGGCTTTCAGATGATCTGATGTTAATGGGGAGCTCATAGGACCATCTTGAAGCCAATACAGCAAACAGTGATTTAGTGGAGTGACTGGGTGACCCTCGCAGTGAGGGAGCAGCCAGCAGATTGGCAGCGGATGCAGAGCGGAGTGGACGAGCACGGGTGTAAGGTTTGACCGTCCAGGATGTAGGCTGGGCCTGATCCGTTCACATCACGGTATGCAATTACAAGTACCTTGATGCGGGTAGCTACTGGTAGCCAGTGAAGGGAGCGGAGGAGTAGTGTGAGAGAACATGGGTAGGTTGAAGACTAGTGGAGCTGCTGCATTCTGGATGAGCTGCAGTGGACGGATGGCACATGCAGGCAGACCAGCCAGAAGGGAGTTGCAGTAGTCTAGGAGTGAGATGACAAGTGCCTCAGGACCAGAACCTGCACCGTCTTCTGGGTTAGTAGGGGATGGATCCTTCTGATGTTGTACAGTGTGTATTGATGCACCCACAATACTTGTTAGCAAACACAATCAATGTTGTTTTTTGGTTTATTGATACAAACATATAGAAGATCTCCAGTGATATACTTTAATTGTAGTTTTTAGACAATTTTTTTATTAACATGTTTAAATGAAATGCATTAGCCTTTATAATTATCCTGGTAGAACTTGAGTCTTGCATGCGGGCTGCTCAACCAATACTTAACGACTAATTAATTAAGCGCTGTGGTATGTTTTTTTTTGCATAATGGCCTTTCAAATCACTATAATTGTCTACAATATACAGCCCCCCCCCCACCCACCCCCTCGATACATTAAACATACAATTAACGATAACTATCTTTTGCCAACATGTGTGCAGCCTCTGTCATCATTCATTACTAAGTGTTTTTTCCCCCTTGTGCACAAAAGCCGGCTCCGTACTGAGAAGTTGTGTTGTTTTGTGAGTTTGGGTGTGGGAGAGTGGCCTGCACCGAGCTGTGATCTATAGCCCCATTCCAACACCTTTGGGATGGAAGTAACACACACTGTTAAGCCAGGCCTTACCCACAACAACATCAGTGTTTGACCTCATTAATAATTAATGGTCTTGTATTTCAATGGGAGCAAATGAATGCCCATTTTTTTTTTTGCAATGACATGCTCAACTATTACATTTGTACGGACGTTTAGACACAGACACAAAAGGACAAGGTTTAGAGCAATAATCACCTTAATGTACATATCGGAACTTTGATTGATAGTATGAAAGAAGAAATGTTATGGAATCAAAATAGACACAAATTTAAAAAATTGACCAGTGCTTTAAAACATGATGTTTTTGCCTGCAGTGTCTCGCCTTACATGAACAGAAAGATCCTGATTATTAGGGCCATGGGAGAGGGAAGAAAAATAAGGATTTTTTTTTTTCAATTATACACTTTGAGAAAAAAGTTTGACATTGTAGAGTATAAAGATGAAAAACAATGTCAAGAATAAACTTGACAGTTCCAGACTGCGGTTAAGTTGGAAAGATGTTAACAGAGTTGAACATCTGGGATCAATAACTCATAAGCAAAGCATTATTGAATCACATTAGTGGAGCTTAGAGGACGTCTCCTTCAGTCAAAATTAAGTTGTAGCCTATTGTCTGCCTTATGACCATAGCAGAGAGGCATCATTTAGTACGTTTCAATAACGTTTTGCTCATAAGTTATTGATCCGGGAAGTTGGAAACTTCTTAATTTCTTTCCAACTTTACTACAGTCTTTACCTGTCGAATGTATTCTCGACATTCCGACTTCGAAGTGCATAATGAAAACAACATTCTGGCTATCATTGTTTTGTTCTCTCTCCCTTGGCCCTATAACACTCTTCAGTAAATATAGGTGTAACACTCCAGTGTCACATACTACTTTGTGTATGTAAAAAGGCACATACAGTAGAGAAGTGTAATGTACCAAACTCACATATATCACAGTGAGAAAACAACACATTATTTTGATGTAAAATGTGAATATTTCAGTGGAAATATGAGTTATATAACAATAATATGTTTGGGGCTTATGATAAACTAAGCCTTGTAAATCTGTGGAGCTAATTCTGTACTTTGGCAGGAACATAGGACATAGTAACCTTATTCTTTTTTTTGTATGGAAGGATTTTGTTTTTCAATTCAAGTGCACAAAAGACTCTTGACACTATAAGACACGATTTGAACTGTTGAGTCGTTATTATGTCATATTATGTTTACAGTCGTAGTGGGCGGAGACTTGCGTCAGCCAATGACGTTGTTTAAAAGAGGTTCATTAAACCAGGTGTGCAAGAAAGTCAATAAGATACAGTTCTGTTTGAATTTTTATCACTTTCTTTAACCCACGCTAAACCCTTTTTGATTCAAATATAATGCCACATACCCAGGGGCCAAAGTGACTTTCTAGGCATGGAATGTAGTAAAAGGTTGTTCACCAGAAGTGATATCTAGGACCTTGAAGGATCACAACCTGGGTGGACAACCTGCTCAACTACCTGCTGGAAAGCTACAGGGGGCGGGAATGGCTAATCGGGACTGAGCCACGTTTTAAGGTGAGAGTAAAGTTGAAAAATGTTAACATAATGTATCATCATGAAACTTTGCCAGTTTATTACTGACATAAAGATAATTATTATTATGACAAAAATAATTATTTTAATTTGATTTATTTTCTTCGAATTGTGTGATTGTGTATGGAAATTTGGCAATATCTAACTAATCATGCGTACATTTGTATCTTGTTAAAAAACTAAAATATAGATGATGGATAACGGCAGAGTTCAAATCTTTATTTCAATTTGACAACATATTGTTGTCCAAAGTTTTTTACCGAACAAACTTCCTCTGTGCGAAACACAACACCTCAATTTCTAAAGCACTAACTCATGAACTAAACTTTCAAATTCAATTATCATTCTTAGAACTATTCTGAAGGTTATTACAGAACGACATGTTCTTCTTCAAAACACAATGAAAATGCATTGCATCTTTCCAGCAGGTTAAGCAGGTTATGTTGTGATCCTTGAAGGTCCTAGATATAACCAGAGCACATGTTCCAGACACCTGTGTGTTTCTCTTGTACACTTTCTCTTATACAGCATCGTTGAAAGGAGCCTGGGACTTAACAATGTCAATGACTGCTGCTGTAAGTTTTGTGCATAATGACCAACACAAAAATAACTTTTTGAAATCACTCTCTCAGATCAGTGACGAAATAAACAAACACGATGTGAACAATATTTTCAAACCCCCAAACATGATGAGACGCTGTTTTGCAGTGGGCGGTGTCCATCATCCACCTGTGCTCCCCCCCCCCCCCTTCCTCTCCCCCCGTGCGCGCAGCCGTTGCACACGCCCGCGCGCCTCCCTCGCTCCTCGTGAATCCTTAACAGTGTGAAGAAGAGCCGCAGAGCTGGGTGGCATCGCTGTATGCCCATGCAGTATTGTAGTGGAGCAGTAGCAAGTCCGACCGTATACGAACCGTTAGTGAGGAGGACACAACTTTATGGAACTGCCGCCTGTCTGGAATTGCATATAATTCCTCACGTTCGATACGGAGTTGGTCATTATAAGATCAGTGATTTATTTTCAACGTTTCATTTCTTTGAGATTAAAACATTGTCTGCTAACCGATTTGGATTGCTTCTTCTATCTTCCAATACTAGTCCTAAAGACGGATCATTCTTTGGTGCGAATTAGATAGTTTTTTTTTAATTCGCAGGGAATCTCCTGTCTCTGTAAGTGGGGTTTTAATTTCCTCCCATTAACACTTAAGCACTTTCCCAGTACCACATCCACTCTTGCATTTTTCACTAATACCTTTTAATTCCGAAGAAGGAGCGTGTAGCCAGGGTGTGTTTGTGTGTGTGTTGGATGGAGAGCGAACTAAAGTAGGCTTAGCTTGCGTCAAGCTCTACCCAGTCAGCCAGTACGTAACCGGAAGACATGTGGTTATCAATCCAAACCAAAAACACAGACTGAAGAGCAACTGAAAATAAGAGAAAATAATTCAAATGTAACAAGCTCAGTAGAATAAAAAGGCTAGAATTGAAGGCGATCACGTGTGACATTTACTGTAGGCTAAATGCCAATTAGATCCGTAATATTCAAATGATTGCTGGGTTATAGGCTAAATATGATATTTTTTGTCCATTTAAACGGTGTTCTAATTCAGAACATTTAAAACTTACTAATCAAACTCTCCTGAATGCATTCACATCTGAAATGCATTGTTCTACTTCTATTGTACAAGGGGGGAGAAAACACACTCGCTTTTATTTTGAAACTATTTACCGGAGGTCTTGGTTTTATTGCGTCCTGCTTGACACTGTTCCCTCGCAGTGACGGGGAGGAGGAGGAGGAGGAGAAGAAGTCGGAGGCTCGCCACCTGGCGATGCGCGTTACTGAGTTTGTCGAAGCGTCTCCATGTGTTAGACTGGTCCTACAACAACTCTACCCACACCTTGTTCATTGACACTTTTTCTTTTTTGTTTCTCTCTCTACACAGAAAGACTTTTATTCCAGCGATCATGACGTGTGACTTCTTGTGGTGAGGAGCAGGACTCGGGACGAAACGCTCTAGTTGTGGATGCCTGGATGTGTTCCTTTGGAATAGTACTGTGAACTGACTAGAGAGGAATCGGCTGTTTTCACTGGAGTTTATCCTATTTTTTCTGTATTTTTTTCTTTTTCTTTGGCCCACCTGCTATGTATCTGGGGTGGAACATACCTGGTTCGAAGGTGTAGTAGTAGTAGTACAGCAGCGGCGGGTTCCAGCCTGGGAGGAGGACAGGGCATCTGCAACTGATACAATCGACCGTGTTTTTTCCTCATTGAATTCCCTTTTAGTTTTATTTTTAAATCTGTACGTTATGTACGTGGAATGAAGAGCAGAGGATGGATATACTTTTGGAAATATTGATCCTTCTTCAAGCGAATTTCATTGTGCGCATATCAGGTGAGTTTACGGGGCGTCGTTGCTGTTGTTTGGGGCAGGTGCGTCGGATTCATCTCTGACAATGTTTTTTTTAAACTTTTACCATGACATGCTATGAGATGCCTCAGGCTGGATTGGGGGGTGGTTCTTGTAAAAAGATAATCCTTCAGTTGCCCTGAGAAGCATTATTTTGTGAATCAATCATTATCTGGGCGCGCTGTGGCAGGTGGAGAAAAATGCACCAGAATGTATATGTATGCGTACGTAATCGTGTTGTTTGAGTCTTTGGCCAGGTAGAGGTATTTCAGTGTGTGTGTGTGTGTGTGTGTGTGTGTGTGTGTGTGTTAGTTTGTGTGACACTCAAGACAGTAACGTGTAGCCTCCACGACTGGATGCGCAGGCTTCTCTGACGCAAGTGGTGACATGGGTGGGCTTTTTTTAATGCAATTCACAATAAACATGATGGATTGTTTGTATTTGTTTTTTTTTCTCAGTCAACTAATAACATGTCGCCTGTTAATTAGAACGCCACTCTCTCCCCTGTCCTCTGCACAACTGCGAAGTCTATTGGCACCAAAAACTACCCAGTCAGAGTTATAATGAAATAAAGCAGTGGTTCGCACCGCCGGGCTGAGCGCACGGTCCTCTCTGCGTGGAGAAGATACGCGGATGGATGAGGCGCTGTAGGATGCTGTGTCCTAACAGCTGTGTGTGTGTGTGTGTGTGTGTGTGTGTGTGTGTGTGTGTGTGTGTGTGTGTGTGTGTGTGTGTGTGTGTGTGTGTGTGTGTGTGCTGGACAGACAGATGCGCCTGAGCCAACAACCCTTATCAATGGAGCAATGTACGCCCCTTACTTTGCTGTATTTCAGCGGACTTTGGAATTGACGGATTTTTTTTACACCGTACGGGAGCAGATGGTGTATTTTAACCCAAATACACAGTCTTGTTTTTTTTAAACTTTTCATGAAAACATCTGGCCAAAACATCACAATTCCACCTCTTTGCACCATAAATTGTGCAATTGTGTCCACGTTTTTTTTCTTCTATTAAATCAAGGCAGAGATTAGTGACTTAGTCCATGCTGTTCACAGCGGCGCGCCAGAAACAGGATAAACTCTATTTTGAATCAAAGTTGCAGATCCAGTATGTGAATTAATGTTGATTGATATTAATAAAAATGTAATCAATAAAAAAATACATTTTGAAAAAAGGAGAGAGAGAGAGAGAGCGGTAGAGAGATATATTTATGCGAGATAAATACACTGGTGCGTCATCCACAGTAGTTTTACGCATTACGCACCCCAGGCTCTCCTGAGCTCCCGAACAGTTTGTACTGGATTGTCTTTTTCAGAATGTTTTATTTAAGGTCAGCAAACAAAGAACATGTCGATTATTATTTATTTTGCCAGTTCATAACTTAATAGGACTACAATGCTTGGCGGTTGTGATGCCGCATCCAAGTCTATATGGAAGATGGGGTATAGCAGCTTTTATGCATTCAACTATACACCACACCTTCCCTTTCAACTGCTGTTTCCCGTGAACGACCCTCAGAACCAGCTTCCCTTGTTATATATCAAACATGTTATTGATTTACGCCATTGAAAATGCAGTTTAAAAAATTACACTGACCTAGAAGCTAAGTGGATTGTATTTAAACCAATGAGTGTCACGTTTTGACATAAAGGGCAAGGTGACACAATGAGGCATGGTACAAGACCGGCATACAGGCAGATAAAGTGGGGTGAGACTCTTTACACACAGCAGATCTGACTTTACCTTTCACATGTACACACAGGGGTCAATATACTCAACAGTGGGAGGAGCCTACTTCTCAGCCAGTTAAATGGTCTCTTAAGTTAAGAGGTCTGCCATTGTTTTTTGTTTAAATGCCTACATCACTGGAGGTGTGGAGTTTAGGGATGTGTGGAGTTAAGATGAAGAAGAAATGAAGAAAATATGGTAGTGAGTTGCATTATGGGAAGGGTAGGATCCAGTGTTTGGAAGCATACTGAGGACTACAAATCAGGATATGTGCTCCTGCTACTTCAATTTGACCATTATTTTTTAATAACAATTATTCTAAATAAACTAGTATAGCAGCTTTTATATGGAAAACCCATCATCAAAATTCCTGATTCCAGTCTTAACTCAATTTTGAGCAAAGTAGTTACTGCCTTTTGGCTCTATACAAAAGGCTGTGTAGATGTATACACCTTCAGTCATATTAGTGAGCACTTTCTGGACTACTAATATATAAAAGCTGAGTGCTGACAGTCAAAAGCTAGACCTATTGAAAAACTCAATTGAAAACTTTGATGGTTCAACTTCCCATGGTTGATGCTTGGGGACTCCAAAGTTGTCAGCATTTTCATCAGTTTCCTTTTATTTTGAATGGGACAAAGATCATTTGTCATCAGTTGATTTGTTATCATGTACTTTAAGCCTGATGTCAGGTTAATGAACATAAATCTACTGGAATGCTAATAAAGCTAAATCAGACTTCCAAGGCGGGCTATTATCTTGGAACAGTTAAAACCTGGATAATGGACATGGAAGTCTCCTCAGTGCCAAGAAGTCTTAATGTGTGATTGTAATCAAGAGGCGAAGCTTGGCCTGGCTCCAGTGAACAGCACACACTGACTCTGTGGGCACACTGACAGCACCCTCTGGGTATTGTCATAATTCTAAAACTCGGCTTTTTAAAGTCTGACTCGGGTGAGCAATACATTGTGAGCCATCTTTTAATGTCTGTACTTGTTGACATTTTGGCAAATCGTCTCCATTAAAAGAAGGTTTGTGGTGTACTTTGCTCCAACTACCTAAAGTGACTAAGAACAAGATAAAACGTAGAGCTGACTGTAGCTTTTAGAGCACTTTGTGGGCAGAATAGAGAAGCTGTAAAGACAAAATAGACAGTATAAACTGTCATATGGCTTGCTTGTTAAAAGCAGGCCAGCTTTGACATGCTGTTCCATTCCTAAACACCTAGGTATGCACAGAGTTGGTTTGTGATCCGCCAATGATCGCAAAAGAAGAAGAGTACACTTCCGTCATCTATTGCACAACACGTTTTTAGAAAGGTAAATGTGTGGCTCCTTTATCATTGATTTGGAAACCATACCTTGTCTCTAGTGTGAAA
Source organism: Ammodytes marinus (assembly GCF_949987685.1). Taxonomy (NCBI): domain Eukaryota; kingdom Metazoa; phylum Chordata; class Actinopteri; order Uranoscopiformes; family Ammodytidae; genus Ammodytes; species Ammodytes marinus. Next base: position 21,047,763 of record NC_137224.1, on the reverse strand, counting down.
GCACCCTTAAATGACTACCAGGGCTTAAGTAACACAATGACTGAACACACAATGCTCAGAAACGGGACTAATGGGTGCTGCTATAACAGTATTTCTAAACGCATAAGTTGCTGCTGAGTTTTTTGAAGGCCATTTTTGTTCAATGTTTGGAGCCAGGTGCACCTCCATTGTATTGTTGTGGAGACATACCTGTAGATCTGTTTGTTCATAAGGCCAGAGTTCAGTTGGTATGGGCCTGTGGTTTGGGAATTTTATACCATTTCCTTTAATTGTTTGCCCTGGCTGTAAACTAAAACAGCTCTAGTAGGGGGCAGCCCCGCTAGACTGATGTTAATGTAGGGTCAATCTCATCTGGAGGATCAACTCTCAGGCCTCGTGCCCAATTTTGTCTTCATCCTCATTTCCCTCGCCTTATTTTGTCAAAATATACCTGAGCATAGATTGTAATTGTAATATTCCCTTGTTTTCTTACAGTTTGTCATTTGAGTTAATGTTGCTTTTTCTAGGGTAAGAGGAAGCACTGGGGTTTACCAGGAAATATGTCCTTGTTCTAACAACGCTCCAGGCATACTGTATGAGATATGGGGGGAAGTAATCATCTTGAATATGTCATTTCATTATGGATTACTAATTATAAACCAGGGTTTCATGGTTATTTGACAATGGTCTTTTGATCTTACACATGCTACATATAGAGTGTTTGAAGTGGAACCTCCTCCTCTGCATATATCTATATATATTCTGTATAATGTGTGTTTGATCTGGGTCATTATTATTATTTGATCATTGTACTGAGCCGAGCCTTAGCATATGTTTCATCTCACTAATACTATTGCCAGTAAATATGAGCAACAGGATTTTAGGGTACATATTAAGCTTTTTTTCCTTTAGGATTTTTAAATACAATCCAAAAGCCATGTTGGATGCTGTATGCATGCTGATGATTTTTCCTACATTAAACCTCCTTGCAGTGCAGTGTGTGCAAGCACCAACATTTAAGATTATTGTAGAACCCTTTGTCTAGCTGTTCCATGCATCCACTATATGCTATGAATCCCTTTTGTACTGTATGCAAACCTTATTACTAAAAATACATAAATGCCCCACTAACTCCAATAGCATTTTGGAGTATTCGTCTTTATTCTTGACATTTCTCAACATAATGAAAAAAATCTTCCTTATATGATTTTTTTTCTCTACTGTGGCCCTAAAACTCTTCTGTACTTTAGTATGTAGTGTAGTAAAAAGAAAAAGTATTTGATTTGGAATGCAGGGTCTGACTCACATACCATTTATTTTTACTATACTAAAGCATGCTGGATTCCAACATTGGATGTATTAGGGCATCCTGGTATTGTTGGCATACTGTATTTGACATGCATGTATTGGGACATCCTAAATATTTTTTTCTGGAATACTAAATATTATAGAAGTATGGGGATTTGAACACAGGGTTTTTCTCCTTTCCCCATTCACCTGACTGCCACACCCATCTACTCACCGTTCATCTTCTGTGCAGTTGCCTGGCCTATTTTCTTCTTTGCCCACCTCCTAACCTCATACCTCATCACTCACTACACATATATGTCCTCTTACACTGTTCTTTTATGACATTATAGTTGCAGTTTTGCCCCTTAGAGATGCGCCACACTAAGGGTAGCGGTTGTTTATACCACGTTACACCGTAGTATTTTGTGCGATCGCGCATAATTCGCAAACATTCGCATAAATCACCATGGTAGTTTCGCAAATGAGAATATGTTTCAATGAGCAGAAATGTTTTAGTTTTTTCGACTGTCGGCAAGACTAACCAATTAGATTTGAGTATGTAATTTCTTAGTCGGGGACAGCCCTAACTACCACACAATGATTATGAAACATTGCAACAAGAAGATGGGCTTAAATTACAGGTTTGGTCATCTATGACCCATGGCATTTAATTACAGTATTTACTCCATCAAACCAATTGACACACAGTTGAACCTTTTTGGTGATCAGGCTCTGGGGTCTAGTTGCTTTTCTTTGTCTTACTCTAGATAGTAATGTAGCCATGTTTTTACATAGTGTACTCAGAAGAACCAAATCAATTGATGTTTTTTGTATTTCAAAGATCAATTAACAAAAATCGGCATTATATATTGATAAACTCTCAACCCCAAAAATGGTGTAGAGTAGATCCTTGGTTCTTTGAGTGTTTTTTGGGGACGGTATATCTCCCTGCGTTCCAATCCCCATACTTTCATTCTATTCAGTATGCCAGAAAAAGATTTAGGATGTCCCAATACATGCAGGTCAATTGTAGTATGCTACAAATACATAAATGCCCCACTAACTCCAATAGCATTTTGGAGTAATCGTCTTTATTCCTGACATTTCTTGACAAAATGAAAAAAAAAAAATCTTCCTTATCTGATTTTTTTACCCCCTCCTGTGGCCCTAAAATTCTTCTGTACTTTAGTATGTTGTGTAGTTGAAGGAAAAAGTATGTGATTTGGAACGCAGGGTGGTTATGCTGAGTATTGGCAAACGGTCTCACATTATTAAACCAATCAGACTGCCTTTGAGTGGGTGCTCTAAAGACCAAATCAAAGATAAGAAATTCAGACTGACCAGATCCTCTGAATAGAGTGGCTGTTTCAGATATTCCAGAGAGGAAAAATAGAAAGAATATTGATTTTTGTGTGTGACTCACAGTTGTGGCGAGATCTATAAAGACTTTTTGTTGTTTGTTGGTGTGCTTTTACGCCGTTTATTTATTTGATGTCAAAAGGGCCAGGGCTAGAATAGGTTGTCATAGTGCTGTGTTAAGCATTAGAGCACACACACACACACACACGATGGAGGGATATTCACCTCTCTTCTTTTCCAGTATGTTTTACTTCCTGAGGCATTTGTTTGCTAAAAAAAAAGGCCAGTTCTAAACGGGATTTGACATTAGTTGCCAGTTTAACGGTTTTTTGTCTGCTGTTCTCCATCTGTCCAGACACGAATAGCTTTTTCTCTTACTCCTCTGCTTTGCCTCGACAGAGATCCTCCCATCTCCACACTGTGACCGATTGGTATAAAGGGAGTGTCTCTCTCTCTCTCTCTCTTTCTCTCCTAGATTGATTTAATGCCACTCTAAGAACAAATGGAAAAATGTATAATTGATTCATGATGTTAAGCTTTTTTTTTCTGCATATCTCGTCTTTCAGCTAAATACAATTTGAAGGATATGTTTAGACATGCATGTTCAAGTAATCTAAATGTGTCTCTCTGTGCCCGACATTGTTCCTTTCTACATACTACTGCTGCAAATAAAGAATAATTTAGTTAGCTAACTTAGCATGCAGTAGTAGGCGTACAATTGGGACATACTTTTATCTATTTATTTCATCATAACATTGCGCCTTCATCTTGCCTCTTTGCTTATAGATCCGTTGCATCGCTGGTTGTTTTCATACCGTGGCTCCGACGATGTGACGTCACTTCCGGTGTGCACTGGATTGTGGGTCAGAATTGCCCAAATAGCATGCTGATTTCAACACTCAATATTCCAAACGGATAGGCATCTGGGTATTTTTAAGCATGCTGCTTCTAACCACAAGAATTGGGACATCCTAATGTTGAGACAAAATCTTAGTCTTTCAAATGATGAATTTTGTATTTGTTCTCCATCATATAAAAATCATATATTTCAACATTAATGCAGAAGTAAGCAATACAATTTGTTCAATGTGTTACATCACTTTATATTCTAACAGCAATAACCTATATAGTGTATGTGGATCATGACACGAGTCTCTGAGTCACTCCGCTGCGCAGTAATTGGCGTAAACCCTTTCTTCATATTCAGATTCAAAAAACGTTATTGTCTGTCGTAACAGAAAATCATCTTTGACGTGGCTCGACATACAAACAGGACAATGTACTGATAGGCATTCATACAACATTGATTTCTGAGAGCACACACAGTGTGTATAGATCTTAAAACAAGTATAAATATTAAAAACTGTAAAAAATAAACAAGATAAAAGCTGTGGATATGTGTACAGTGACAGTGCTTCAAGGTTCATTTGTCCATTGTTCATCGTTTGTTTAAGCTGTTTATGGCAATGGGTATGAATGAATTTTTGTGTATGTTTTTCTTAGATAGGGGTACTCGATACCGGCGGCCTGATGGCAGAAGTTGGAAGGACTTGTGCAGGGGGTGGGTGGGACCCTGTGTAATGAGGTGGGCTTTCCTTTTAACTGCCTGGCTGTGGAGTACTGATAATTGAATTTGACACAGAGTCTGTGTGCTGGGAAAAGGACAGGACGATATGTGTGCCCAGGTATCTAAAGGCCTCTACCTGCTCAACTGTCTGCCAAGCCTAAAGCCTCAGAGGTTCAAAGAGAGGTTGGGGGGGAAGATGTTTGCTTCCCCCCACAATACAGCTCCTTGGTCTTGGAGATGTTGAGCTCCAAAGAGCTCTCTTTGATCCACAGCATCAGGGTGTTGACCTGCTGATCGTAGGCAGCCAGAGAGGAGTGATCCTTGATCTCGGCCACCAGGGCCATGTCATCTGCATACTTAAAAAGGGAAATGTCACTGTTGTTGTTTGTTATGTTGTTTGTGTAGATGGAAAATAAAATCGGTGATAAAACACAACCCTGGGGGACACCGGTGTTTAAAATCATGTTCTTGGATTTAAAGCCATTTACCACCACGTGCTGGGACCGGTCCTGCAGGAAGTCTTTTATCCACAGGATGAGTGATGGGTTGACTTGTAGTGAATAGAATCTTGTGTTCTGGCGAAAATGTGGGCGCAGCACTGTTTATTGTGTGGTGTTTTTCCTCTTTATTAAATGAATGTCACGTAGCTGCTGCAGGCAGTGATGTTCGCTCTCTGTCTCTATCAGTTGCACCGAGCCGTTTCTGTGCGTTTACCCTCACAACAACACGGGGGGAAATAGATAAAGAAGCGGCTGGTTTGACCAAGCAAAAATGAGAGACCGCTGGCTTGACCACAGTTGTTCCACAGCCCGATAGTTTGACCCATATTCTGGCGGCGGCTATCGCAGTCCAGCCTAAACCCCGCCCTACCAGTAAGGGTAGGGTCGGCGGTGGAAACACCACCAAGATTCTTAAAAGTGAGCTGTCCCGCTCTGAGCCGCTCCGACCCGACCCGCTCTACTCGGTGGAAACGAGGCATTAGAGAGAATGGATGTGAGTGCCACCGGTCTGAAGTCCTTCATCTCCCTAGCGTTGGCTCTCTTCGGCACCAGTATAAGCGTGGACTCCTTCCACATCTATGGGACACAGCTGGAGTCCAGGAGATGCTGGAATAGCTGAGTGATTACATAACCCCGGCTGAGATTAGCATTCCCTCAGCACCTTGCCCCTGAGCCTGTCCGGGCCAGAAGCTTTGTGAGGGTTGATGCAGCCCAGCATGGATGTGACCTTCCTTTTATCCACTGTGAGTGATGAATCGCTGGTGAGGGTCCAGTCTTTCTGGGGGTGTGGCATGTTGAACCTGCTGGAGTAGGTGTTGAGCTGCTCAGCAAAGATGGCGGGGTCAGAGCATTGGATGAGGGCTGGTTTCTGAGCTCCGCCCATCATGGTGTTAAGTCCCTGCCATGCCTCCCTTGCATTGCCAGTGGTGAATTTTTCCTCCACTTTGTTCTGATAGTGGAGTTTGGCCAGCCTGGTCTTCCTTCTCAATTAACTGTTACACTCTTTCACTCTGTTCTTGTCTCCCTGTAGGAATGCCACTTTTTTGTTGTTAAGACATTGTTTCAGATACTGTTTCAGCTACAAAGAGGCGGGTCTCTGCCCGTGAACGAACATAGAGCGGAATCTTTACCTGGCTTCAATGCTGGAGCAGGTAAAAATGATTCCCAGTGTTTGTTTTATTGTTTTTTATCCCATTCGTAAGTCTGAGGTTGTCAGGTTTCCGGAAAAGACAGACAAGAACCCAATCGCAAGACACAGGAAACAGTTCAGATTCTAACCAGGTGGACAAATTGGCGTAGCTAACAATACCAGTAGCAGGCAAAAAGGAAAGGTGGGTCAACACACGAACAGGCAGGCTTGATCCGGATGCAGGAATAATTTCAGAACGCCGGAAAGTTGGGTGAAGACACTAAACAATCTGGCCAGGAACTGAGGGAAATGAACTGGTATATGTACTAAGGAGCTGATTAGAAGATGAGGAGCAGGTGAGTATGGGGCAGGCCAGGTGAACGCAATTAGCAGCTAGTGCAGAGCAGGAGGGAGTGGCAGGGTCTGGAATGACATGAGTTAGTGTGGAAAAAACAGGAAACAGACATATGGAAACTAAATACTGGCTGAAGTTGAGACAGAGGTGACGCTAAATGAGGCCTTATCTTGCTCAGACCGTGATGCATTCATGCGTTGATGTTGGGACGGACGAGTGAGGGGACTGCTATCTAGAGTCACACATTTACAGGTAGTTTGAGAGACTAAAATATTTACAATTTCACTTGCAATAAGTCTGTAAAACCGTGAGACTTGGACTGCCAAGTGTTTTGATGATCCATTAATTGTTTAGGCAAAATGCCAAATATTCTCTAGTGACAGCCTCATGAGAATATGCCAGTTTTCTATGGCTGTAGACAGAATATATCTCTGGGTTTTTAACTGGGCAGAATCAGACAAGACACGGGTAATGTATTCGGCAGTATTCGGATTTTTTTAATGAAATATTACAGACCAAACCATTATTGAACAATTCTGGCAGCCTATTCATAATGTTGGCATGTGCTTCCCAATTTTAAAGAAGGTCTAGTTCTGTTAAACATATAGCAATGGAAACAGTATTGCTCTCTTGATATTGTCAAATTCAATAATCTGTACTTGATACTTGACTACTAAAAAAATCAAAAATGGCCTCTTGAAATTCAGTTTTTGAAATTAATTGTGATAGTAGCAGAACTCAATGTCTAGGCTTGGATTGAACTTGTTCATACTTTATATTTTCCTCAAGACTAAATATTTAAAGGTATAATTCCCGCTGTCTAGTTTGTTTCAACTTTGAACCAATCTGACATCACTCATTGAAACCAGTTGCAGGAGAGAACCATGATCATGACATCATTTTGTTTGCATGCGGAATTTTCCTGGTATTCATCAAAATATTAATTACAGAATGAAAATTACACGTTTGTTACGTTACGTACAAAATGACCAGAGATGCCAAAAATTCCAACTTTGACGATTGAAGTTGCACAACTGTCATTAATTTTAGTGAACAGGTCAATATGATTTGTTTGGGCTTGGGATAAGCTTTAGATCTACTGGTCGATTTTCGTTCCTGGATTTCCCAGTCAGAGCTGGTTAATGTAGCCCCAGAGAGGGAAGTATAGGGGTCCCCTTATGGAACTACTGCCCCTGCAACCCGACCCTGGATAAGCGGATGACGATGAGAGTGATTTGTTTAGGACCTGATACTCAAAAGTTAGTCGCTTGGTACTTGTCAGTCTTGACCAAGGACTTTGACAAGAAAAAAAAGTGTGCTAATCAATAATATTATAGGTTCAAAATATCAACCAATTATTTGTGCCCTCATTATTTTCCTTTCACATAAACCACACAATAGGCATTTGACTCATTAAATGACTACACTAGTACATGTTCCTCAAGTTGTGTTAAAGAAAATACAAAGGAAAATGCTTTACGTGGTCCCTAGAGGAAAGCTTAATGCATCTATTCCTCTTAAATAGTGACTATGTTCCTAATGCTGATTTATCTTCCTCCCCTTCTAAAGCACAATACACCGTCCTCTGCGTCGGTTTCACTTTTCCTGCTGTTTTGCTGAGCACACAAATGTTATCCTTTGTTCATACAAGTTAAGAATCTACCCCTGGCATGCTAAGTAGGCCTTTGGCCGTGTCCGGACTGCCATACTAACGTCCTACTCATACTCATTTTGACTTCAATTTGAGTATGTGACGGTTGGGTATGCAAGTTTGGGTATGTGAGAAATTCCCGGATGAGTACTAACTTCCGGGAAGATTTTGGGTATGAATCGATTGTATACTTTTCCTACTCAACCGCCCCACAATGCACTGGGTCAATTCTACCCGCCCAGGAAAATGAAATATTTTCGAGCAAGTTGCTAGGCAACAACATTGTTTGGGGTTCCGCGATCTGACAACTGTACGTGCAGTCATTCATAAACTCTTACAATAGATAAGAGATGAAGATAAATACCTAACAACATTAGAGTCACTAAGTGAAATGAGTGAAGTGAGTCTGATAGTGGAGAGAGATTAGAACAGATCGCTGTTCCACACACCGTGGCTCGTCCAGCTCAACTCACAGACAGCTGAGTGCTGATGAGCCGGACAGAGAGCGTCGGAGGGATCCTCCGCCTCAAAACATAATTATAAAACAAGAGGTCTAAAACACAGATGATGAACACAGGACTGTAAAAATCTAGTTCAATATCTAACCTGTAGAGGGCGGTTATAAGCATAACAGTGTCTAAACTGCCTGAATCTTATAAGAAGAAGAAGAAATTCTTCATTGCTTGAGTATACTTCAACTGAAAACGTTTCGACGCAGCTCGCATACACAATCGATCTTTGAGTAGAGAGTATGCAGTAAATAGATGGTGAGTATGTAGGATGTAGGACGCTAGTATGGCAGTCCGGACACGGCCTCCGTGTTGTCAGCTACAATGCTACAGCAGTGTTCAGTATAGAGCAGTCCTTAATGTCAGCTGGCAGTCCGTTTCTCTCCGGTGCCAACTTTAAAAACCTGTTAACGATGTGTTTAGGAGTGTTTTCAGGGGTTTAACTCGTCTGCCTTTTCCTTCTGCTAACCAATTTGTGCATTTCCTCTGTACAGATCATGAATGATGGGAATTGTTGAAAGTTTATCAAATGTAATATTGAATACCTCCTAGAAGACGCACTGAAATTGCAAAGGCGGTAATGAAGTCCCAAACTCACTTGGAAATTGTTGCAAGCAAGCCAAGTAGTATTGGCTTCGAGGCAAAAGTAATATCAACACCTGATTCCTGCCAGGGACCCGGGTACATTAGCATCTCCGCTCCCCCCCCTTACCCAATTTTGTGAGCAACTGTGGCTACCGCAGATAATCACATGTTACCTTCAGTGGGCAAACGTGGCCCCAGGGAAGCTTAAACATTTTAAATTAATGATGAAATCCCAGGGTAGGGACATTTTGGTGTTATTTGTGACAATAACACATGTCTCCACAAGCCGGCCCGTATGCCAAGCGAGCCACACAAACCGTGTTGCTGAGGGGGTGCCTGCCATCACTCCCTCAAACCCCCAGTGGGCACATTGCTCTCACACTAACAGTTTGAGTTGTGAAAGCCATTTTTATTGGCCCCTAAATTCTACAACTGGGGAAATAAAGTGGTTGTATTGTGTCTGAATACAGTCTTGTTAAATTGGAATCCTTTTAAATCCCATCCCGAACCCACCTGGGTTTTGCCTTCAACATTTGTAGGTAGCAGAAGATATATATAACTTGAAACATGAAACATCCATTTTAGATCTGCAATTAGCCTGTCTTGACACTAAATTTGGAATGTAAGTCTAATTATATTCAAAATATGTAGGTTTTAGGTCATTATTTTGCAGCATGAAGCAATTTTCAGCAAATTATCTCTAAAATCCCCACTGAACTTTACCTACTATAGCATCAAACAGCTTTTAGCAAAGTTAGAAACTAACTGGAGGACATAATGGAGCAATCGTTTGCTAATACATTAAATATAGCAACTGTATAGGCAGATAATAGGTCACATTCCTCTGTCCCCAAACATTTAACTTATATTTATGTGTTTACCCAAGCTTAAACATAGAGGTGGCAGATCAGAACATATTAATGCATTTAGAATTGTGTAAGGCCCTGATGGAGATACGCAACCCACCATAGGTTGGTTTGAGATAAGACTTAAAGGTTAATTTTGCAATTTTACGATTCAAGATTCAATGGTGTCATTAGGAATTCAAGTTTTGAATTACATTGTTTTGAATCAATTTGTCCATTGAATTATCAATATAATGTGATGTATTGTATTAAGACTTCTCATACCGTACAAAAGTTATTCAGCTCTGTTAACATTTTAATTAATACGGCCTTATGCATACGCACCCATGTAATGTATCTTGAAGACCTTGGCCTTACCCGTGTGTGTGTGTGTGTGTGTGTGTGTGTGTGTGTGTGTGTGTGTGTGTGTGTGTGTGTGTGTGTGTGTGTGTGTGACCACCTTGCCTGTCCCCAAGCAGCCATATAGTTCATCACATGTGCTTCTCAGGATTTTGAAGTCAGTCAGCCAGCTGGAGTGAAACGACCTCCACGCTGGCCGTAATTTACCAAGGGGAGGTGTGTGTGTGTGTGTGTGTGTGTGTGTGTGTGCGTGTGTGTGTGTGTGTGTGTGTGTGTGTGTGTGCACACTTGTACAGGAATCTTTTAGAGAACCAGTTTTAGTTTTCAAGCATCGTAGTGAGGACGGTTTTGGAAAGTGAGGACACTTTGCCTGGTCCTCACTTCTTCAAAGGGCTGTTTGAGGGTCAAGACTTGGTCTTAAGGTTCATGTTAGAATTAGGTTTAGATGAGGGTTAGTGTGCCAGTTTGGGTTAGGCATTCAGTTATGATGGTTAAGGGTCATTATGTCAATAAGTGTCCGTACAAAGATCAGCAGTGCTGATATGAAGGCACAGATACGGTGGATTTCCACAAGCACCAATCGCAAAAGCCCGTTCAAATGTTCCAATTCACTCTCCACCACACACACACACACACACACACAGGCCGCAGACAGGGAAGCCAAATCTCCAGCTGCTAATCTGATAATCCTGTGCAGATGTGTGTGTGTATCCTGCAGCAGGCATAGGACTAGTGTGTGTGTGTGTGTGTGTGTGTGTGTGAGGGGAAATGGAGAATAAGCGAGTGTGTGTTCTACAGTAAGTGGGTGGGTGATACAGATATGCAGAATGATACGGTTTTATCCAGGCTTCATTTTCTCTCTGTGACGGTAGCTGTTTGTTTTGCCATGTCACCACTTTATTTTGTTTTGCCTGGGGAAGACTCTACATCAGTGTTCACATTTTGTAGAGAGAATTACTGTTTGGCCGATTCTTCAAAGTGAAAAAGCTGATATTACATTTCTAGTATATGCAGTCCTGAGTAAAAGAGATGGTAGCCTATAAACTGTATTTATAGTCGTTGTAGCCACACACGGCAGGGAAAAACATTTTTAAGCACACTAGTTTTGGGCTTTTCTGCTTCCATAACATGTCTCCTTTCATACCAGTAATAATTGAAGTTCTACAATATTCATTCAGGTGTTTATTTTGACTAAACCTAGTCTTTTTGTGTCTGTATAATTCTTCCATACAACCATCTTTAATGACTATTATCTCAACATTCACTTTTTTTCAATACTGTGAACCAACCAAAAATCCCAACACCTACCTGTACATCAACTGAACTTTCCATAATCATTCTTAGCACTATACTGGAGGTTAGTACAGAAGGATTTTTTCACATCTTGTCTGTTTTATCGTGTTTTTCTAAAAAACATGCCGAAAGTCTATTTCTAAGACCTGTACACATTTAATAATTTTGTATCCATTATCTGTATCCAAAATCTGTAATGAAGAAATGTAGACTCTACATTTGATGAAAAGAAAATTAAGATAAACAAGTATCATCCTGCATTCACGTAGTGGTGACCCCATGCTAGCCATGTATCGACACCAAATACATAGCCTTAATTACCAACCATTATAGTGTTATATATCTGTAGCAGTTATTTCTGCTGATGTATAGGCAGTTTCAGTCTAGCTGGACGCTTGCCACAGAGGCAGATCTTCTTGTAGTTAACTACAATCACCAATCCAGGGGGGTAACTGTTGTTGTGAGACAAATTTAAAATGAATTTGAAACGCTTTACAGTATGTTTAAATAAAACAAAGTGAATATGGAATACTTGGAGAGGCTTACACTGTTTTGACCCAGTTCCTAGCCAGAACAAATGGTTCCCGGAGGGTAGCAATCAGTGCAAAGTTTGCATGACCCATAGTAGGAGTGGATGTCATTATAAAGATAAGACCCAGGTTAAATAACACCAGACTTTTACATTACCGAGTGAAACCAGTTCATGCGTGGCTTCTTATTCTGCAGTGATTGATTTCAATGTGGTTTTGTGGCCATTTTGATCTCCCTTTTGTCAACATTATTGTAATTCATTTTGACGCGAAGTGCAAGATATGATAGCCGTCAGAGGTTCCTGCATTTCTCTAACTCATAATGACTAGGAGGACGAACATGAACCGTTCATAATCATGCACTGAATGATGTAATTCATTTGGTATTAAGTGTAGCCACCAGCTAGCTTCCTGAGTCCGTGGCTTGGTAACACTCTAAACTAAAGAATGAATTAAATGACCAACGCTGAAATGTCCTCCATTTAGCCATATCTGTATTTCTTTTAAATGTACTAACCCATACTCCAGGTAAACATGGTCCTTTTTATCCACATGGACTCTCCATTCCATCCATTAACTGAAACCTTTGGACAGCCAGGCAAGAAAGAAAACAAAACAAATTTGAATGTTTTTTAGAAGAGATGTACTCGAACACAATAGTATTCACACGCAACACATTATACCATGGCCTATCTGAATAGCCCATTATTCTGAACATAACCTATGACATGCCCAGCTAACATGTTGGGAGCTTGAAGGTAGTAAATAAAAACAGAGCCAGGGTTAAGAGGCCTTTTCACCGCAGTCAACACAATTTGTGCATTGGCCTTTTAAAAGGCAATTACTGAAAATGGATGTGGTGCTCTTCAGCTCTGTTACATAAGAGTTGTCTATGTGATGATGGCTCTCACTGAGTTCTATATTCAGCTATTTCACTCTATGGATTTTCAACCTATAAAGCAATATCGCAATTTGTGATTCCCATGGAACCTATTTACTGTAATTATCTTTCAATTCTATACAACATCATATAAATGGACATGTCATGCCGGCTTCAAAGCTAGCTCGACTCTTTTTTTGTGAGCTTAGGTGTGTTTTAAGTTGCATTGTGTCAACGGGTCTGTGTTAAGAAATGCTTGAATGACATAAGTATTGTAACTGTGTGCACTGCAGTAGACTTTATTCACAGTGAGCTATTCTCTTCCATCTCTGTATGCGTGCTGAGAAAGAGCAGACTGTAGAGTTGTTCCACACTGTGCTTAGTATAGTGTGGAGTCACTGGCCCAGCTACACCAAGGGTTTCATGGCATTCAGCTCACTGGGTTCAGAAGCCTAAGGATCTCAGCATAGGGTCTTAACACCCCCCGTGTTGATGGATAAGTGCTTCCCATTTTCTGCTTCATCCGACCTTTCCCTAGCTTGACAACAAACAGAAAGAACACACTTCTCCTTTTTTTTCCAGCAAGGCTTTAAGAATGGTTTCCACTGTGCGGTGCAGCTTGGTTCAGTATGGCATGGATCACACATTGATTTGTGTTTCCACTTTCAAAAGTTCGAAAGTGTACCGAAACAAGCGCACCGTGCCGTACCTATCTTTTTCAACATTTATTTAGGGTACAATGCGGTCTCAAAAGGGTGGAGCTAAATATGACAGTCGGTTGATTGGTCGACAGAATCATATCCGTGCGAGAGATAAACCACTGTGTAGAGAAAAATGACGGCGCGCAGCTCTTTGTTTATTGTGTGTTTTTTTTCTCTTCATTTAGTTAATCAGTGGGCTATACTGTGCCCCCCCCCCCACCATAGTTAAGTAACTGCAATGGCTAGCGCACTTCAATGGCTCTTACCCTTAGACTGTATAAAGTTAGCCTGTATATGAAAGCAGCTATCGCCATACGGCATAAACCCCGCCTGCCAAGTAAGGGTGCTTTCGCCAGTGGATACACAATGTCAGATCTAGTAGGGTTAACTGTGCCGTGCCAAACCGAACTGTGCTGCTCAGTGGAAACGAGGCCTAAGAGATGGGAAAGTGTTGGCAGGGAGTGAGGATGTGTGCAAACAGAGAGAGAGAGAGTGTGTTCATTTCAGACACAGAAGCAGGTTGAGTGTGTTCAGCGATCCATGAACACTCAGACGCTTCTCTCTGACTCTGCTGAATACACCTCTGACACCATCTTGATTCACTGTGCCAAAGAACACAATACTGTTGACCCAACTTTAAAGGCGAGACACGGCAGGCAAAAACATTGTTCTATCAAAGCACCGATCAACGTATAGACTTGTGGTTATTTTGATTCCAATACACGTCATCTTTCTTATAATATATATGTAAAATGTAAATGTAACTTATTTGACTGAACCTTGTTTGTTTGCGTAATTTAAAGCACCACAATACATGTGTCAAAATATGACACTGTATATCAAGATACATTGCGATATGACGCATTTTGCGACATTCCACATATTTCAATTAAAATCTTAGAACTGAACAACAATTTTGAAGCTTATTACAGAAGGATTTCTTCTTATGACGTTCATTGTCTGATTTATTATACTTTAGGCCACATCCACTAAAGTATTGCAGCGCTTTTGCGGGAGCTAAACCGGTGCAAATGACAGAAAATAATAGCACCCTATCCACAGAGGACACGCGAAGGCGGAAATGCGCGCAGATCGCACTGAAACTGCCCTGTGGAGCAGACAGTGCCGATGGTGCGCCAGGCCCATTTCATTTTAATGTATTCAAATTAGGGAATATTCAAAATCCAGTGCAAAACTGCTCCATCCCTATGCAAATAAGCCTCGTTGCAAATAGCACCTTATCCTCAAAGGCCAGCGCTAATTGCAACAGGCCATTTCAGTGTTGCAAATACCACGTATGAAAAGTGTGTAGAAAAGCGGCCCAAACTTTCTATACTCCCCTTCTCTCTGTCTCCCTCTCTCTCTTCAACACTTGTGAGCATTAAATTATATTGAATTGATATTGAGTCATATTATGGGGGAAATCTACAGGAAGTGGGTTGTGTACTTATATAGGCATAGCAGTTATCATGGAGCTCAGGTTTATTCAATGTGGACTGCTTTATTAAAAACAATGTCACCGTAAACGTGTGATCTGTGTGTAACAGCCGACCTGTGTC
Organism: Ammodytes marinus; assembly: GCF_949987685.1. NCBI lineage: Eukaryota > Metazoa > Chordata > Actinopteri > Uranoscopiformes > Ammodytidae > Ammodytes > Ammodytes marinus. The sequence goes on along the minus strand of NC_137224.1, from coordinate 21,032,671 downwards.
AAATCCTAGCCGATCGTCTTGGCACCGTGCAATCCATTGTAAGTGAATGTTGCCCTTTGTGTTCTTTAAAAACAAAATGCACCTGCACTGTCTCACCCTAACATTTCAATAATAATTATGAGTCTTCATGCCGGTAGCCCTCAGTTTGCCTTACAATATTGTTTTCCAGTTAGGTTTGAGAATGTGTAGCTAGACAAGGCTATAGTGTCTGGATCATCACTCAGGCCAGACCAAAGGTAAAATGCCTGCTTTAGGGTTTGCCTGCTGCTGCCATCTTGACAGGTGACATGAGACAGGAGCCCTTCCTTAGTACTAAAATTGGAGAGCGCTGTCAGTCAAAGCAAGCACAGCCACAAACACACCACTCTCTTTGAGCCCTCTTATCTGCAATATAAGTTATGAAACTGTCTCGAAATTGCACATCAGTAGAAGTGAAATTAGCAGCTCACAGCAAACACCGCTTTAGAAGAAAGTGCTGACGTCTTCCTGTTGCCCCAAAGTCTGCAGCACATAAAACACCTTTGGATAGATTAAACAACATAAGCATTCCTAGAACTGATGCATTGCCTTTTTGCCACAGTATATTTTTAATGCTAAAAAAAAGGTTGGTTTGTATACTGGTGACCATTATGTTTGTTAATGCTTTGTGACATGTGATATATCGGGAGTACCACACAACGTTTTTTCATTGTTGGTGGATGTTTTTAACGGGAGAAGCATTACAACAACCTAGTTCAAATGGCAAACATGAAAATGACAGCTGAACAAGTGAACATTTTGTTTTATATAATTTTTTATCTTTTCTCTGTGATCATTATCAGATTGCAGTATTTTTTCCATTTTAGGGTATTATGTATGGCCTGAATGAGCATGCACATGAATACGGAGTAGCACTGCGACAGCATATTGCCCACTGCTTTTCAGATGGGAAACCAATTGGTTTTTGGTTTGATTCGGTCTACCTGGGCCAAAATCGTTCACTTTGTGACACAGAAGAGGCTAAGATACTCATACACACACACACACACACACACACACACACACACACACACACACACACAGCGAGTCTGGGGCTATTAAAGACAGGCACCAATCGGAGCTTGGTATGAGAGATAATTGTCTCATAAGTCAGTAAGCACAGCTGTTGGCAAGGTCAAGCGCCATTTATGGACGCACGTCAGCACTCTCACTTCTTGTCTTTCTCCATTTAGCCTTTTTCCCTCTTGTTTTTTCTCTCTATCTGAGCCTGTCCTGTACCTGTCCTGTCCCCTGTCACTCCCCTATACCTCACTCTCTCTCTCTCTCTCTCTCTCTCTCTCTCTCTCTCTCTCTCTCTCTCTCTCTCTCTCTCTCTCTCTCTCTCTCTCTCAGTCTGTCTGCATGGTTGGGCCTCAGGATTGCTTGTGCCCTTCAATGAATACTAAAGACTTTTGGATATTGTATATGAAAATGGACTGTTTATTTACATAGTCTCTCTCTTTTTTTGGGGGGTTGGTGCCAGACTATGGGTAAGATGATGAAATAGGCTTGGTGCTGTCTGTGCTAAATAGGATTGGGGTCAGTATAAGAGGATGTGGCCAACCAGATCAGTCATAGAGGCTTTAGAGAAGCCGTCTCATTTCAAAACAAATCTGCAGCAAAAGCATCGTATTGTTTGGTTTCTGTTCATTTGTGTGTAGATCTATTAAGTCAAGAGAGACACTCCATACTTCTAGACTTGATTATTGATTGTCTGCAAACAAAGGAAAGGAGAGTTAAGATTTGTGGAAGAAAAAAAGACAGGAGGAAACACATTGGAAGTCAGGGGAAGACAACAATTAGTTGATTCAAAAATGTAAAAAAAAAAAAGAATGTCCGTTACATTGTAGCCATTGAAACAACGTTGATTAAGCCTATCAGCTCCATAAAACTCTCTTTGTATTTCTAAGTATGGCAGCGTTTACAAACTGGTATCGCTCCCCACCCCCCAAACACTGGCACAGGAGCTCAAGAAAAATCCCTAGAAGAAACATTATAAAATCCATGCGTGATCACCGAAGGCTTACCTCATGTAGATGTGCCAACAGTGTTGTTGTAATTACCCAGGATTACTTTTGACAGAAGTTATGCACTATAGCTCTAAGTGTAGCCAACAGCTGGGTTTCCTGAGGTTATGGCAAAGTAAAACTTTCTGTTTTTGAAATGAACTGCATTATCAAAGGTGAAACTTGTTCCATTTGGCCATATATTTCTTTCTTTTTAAACATAATAACCCATAAGGCAGGTAAACATGATTATTGTATTCAGATGGACCTTCCATTCCATCCATTAACTGAAACCTTTGGACAGCAGGCAAGGGGGGGGGGGGGGAGGAGTTTGAATGGATTTCTATTTGTTTGATCTATTTATCTTTTTTTCCTCAAAACGCAACACTATTTACATGCAACAATATGGGCCTTTCTAAATAGCCCATCATTGTGACCCATAACCAATGCCATGCCGTGCTTACATGTCTGCTTCAAGGTTGACATTAAAAAAGAGACCCCTTTCTTCTTCTCAATGTTTCGTGGGCAATTCAATAGCCTTTTTGAGTAAGCGATTGATTTTGTCTGCCGGGACGAGCTCATACAAAATGTTTTCATGGCATTATTAGACTTAGAAACCTGTGGTGAACTGCTCATAATGACCTGGTACCAGAGCTATCATTGCAGGCAAGTGAGCTTAGATATGCGCTGGAGACACTTTACACTCAGGCTGTTTTTAAAAAATGTGCTGCTTTTGACAACTTTTTTGCCTCTGATCCGCTAAATGCATGATGTGTTTAAGTGCTTGTGGGAAAATCAGACATCTGGCTTTTCAGCGCATATTTTAATGACATTTATATTCATTGGGTTGCTTTATTTGTATTGTTGTTGTTGTTGTTGTGTAAATGTTGGTTAGTGTGTGTGGATTAGAATGTGCATTTTGGAACAGAGCCAAAGTGTCATCATTATACAATAGGCATGGTGTTAACTTGTTTTTCCTTAGAGAAAGTTGCATTATGGTTGCTGTCAGTCACAGCCCACTGGTGGATGCCAGTGAAGATTTGCAGCTTTCTTTTAACCGCTCTCTTGTGTCTTTTAAGCTGACACACAAAATTGAAATGCTACGAATGAATTCCAAACTAATGGAAAGATAGATTTTGGTCTGTTGAACAGATGATCACATAGTTGGACCGGAACGATGACATCATTTTTTGTGAAAGTAACATTACAACCCTCAAACAATCCCTTGAGTTGAAACTTTTTAAACTTTGTTTACTGGCTGGATGCAACTTCATGCACACAGTTCATTTCAAAATGTAGCCGTATTCTCTTCGACTGTTTTTAAATTTGAGAAGTGTTTCTTTCTGCATAAGGAGGCAAGAGAGTCAGCCAAAAGATTTTTTAATGCTCTTTTAAATTTACTGGCCTCAGCCTTGAGCCTTGGCCTGAACTATTTATGGAACTCGTCCTTAGGGGCCCTTTAATATTTTTTTGTTTTTGTTTTCTTGACATCACATATTTCATAAGTCGGTTCATAATTGTTTTCCATTTGCAGTGGAAAGGTCATATTAACAAACAATAGAATTGAATTTATACTTGCAGTCACTTATCAGCATGCCGCATCCACTCGTCTTCTGCCTCACACACACACACACACATACACACACTACTTAATCGATAGTTTAAAGGTGCGAACACACTGCACTCCGCGCCGCGTGATCATATATTTTTATTTTTTTTAACCTTTATTTATACAGGTATATCCCATTGAGACCGAAGACTCTTTTACAAGGGAGACCTGTTTTCCTTTCCCACGTTACCATTCACACACATTCATACACCGATAGCAGGCTAACTATCGACATTCACACGAGGCAAGGTGGGTGAAGTGTCTTGCCCAAGGACACAACAACCATGACACAGGAGACAGGGCGGGGATGGAACCTCCAACCCTTTGATCATCAGCCGACCCGCTCTACCAACTGAGCCACAGTCATGGGTCATATTGTGTCCGCCGCCCGCCGCCCTACCAGAGTAGCCTTCTCTACTCTAGGGATGTGCTGGTGCTGGTGCTAACCGGTGCTGAGGGGACCAGTCTGCTGTGCTGATGGTGCTTTAAAATCTCCAAAATCACTGTCCCCACCTTTTAAACATGACTCCTTTTATTGGGCTGTGCTTATACACTTTCTAACTTAACAGCTATGGGACCCAATAAAATAGAAAATGACGATCCATCAACACCCTCCTCCCACTGTGGTGCAGTGTCTCGTCTGCATTTCCCTGTATAGACTTGAGGCATTTCCTTTGTGCTGATGTCAGGAGGAAGTGTGTTTTGGGGCCACGGACCAGACGATGTGAGAAATGGGATAAACTTGGGCTGCATTCCAAATCGAGAAAGTTTTTTTTTCTTCTATTCTATATACTACAGCTGATCATAAAAATTATCTAGTTAGCATGCGGTAGGCACACAATTGGGACATACTTTTATTTGTTTATTTCATCATAACATTGCACCTTAAAGGAATACTTCACCGATAAATAACTATTAGAATATAATGAATGAGGTTTTTCTTCCCTCAGTCTTCCCTTGGCCCAGCTTTCCTGTTAATCCTTACCCTTACTGTGATGTCACAAGAAGGAAACTGTAGGGTTAGACAGTGAGACCATAAAACACTCTTTCTGCCTTTTCTCAGGCTAAGATGATCCGATTTAATAATTTTTTTGCACATTTATACTAAATAGGATCTCCGAGTTCAATACACCTTCATATTCCAACCGGTGAAGTAGGCCTTTAAGCTTGCCTCTTGTTTTTATATCTCATCCCTGGTTGTTTTCATACAGAGGCTCCGTCGATGTGACGTCACATCTGGTGCGCACTGGATTGTGGGTCAAAATCTACTCAAACAGCACGCTGAATTCAACACAAAAAAATCTCAGCCGGATGCAGTGGGGCAGGGCTATTCAATTAGTTTTGAATGGGGGCCGGTTGGTGGAAATTATCCAAAATGAGGGGCCAGAAAAAAATGCCTAAAATTGATGAGCATCACATCAATAGCTACATATACTGTAAAACACTACAACGACATAGGAGTGCATATATTGTCTTTATTTTATCCAATAGAGTTCACCAGCTTATCAAAAAAAATCCCTATTTGATTAACATAGACTGCCTGTTGTTTAAGTGTTTAACAATCTTATCAGTTCAGGAAAACACAATAGGTTAACTCTTCAACAGCTTATCAAAATACATAGAAATAAATGTACTCTAAGTGCAACAGTTTATCAAAATACATAGAAATAAATGTAGTCTAAGTGCAACAGCTTATCAAAATACAGGTAGGCCTAGGTTTACTAAGAGTGCAACAGCTTATCAAAAAACATAGAAATAAATGTAGGCTACTCTAAGTGCAACACCTTACAGTGTTTCCCCCCCAAAATATGTTTGTGAAGGGGTCACTGTCCAGGGTCATGGGAGGCGCGGCGCGGTGAAAATTTTGGCTGGATTTTGCTCAAAGATGCCAATGCACAGTACAGAAATAAACAACTGCTTATTTGAATACAAAAAAACTACAGACACTGACTTTACAGTTGTGCAATTTTGTTTGCTATGTGAAGGTACAAATTTTGTGCAAACATGCAAAGTTCTACTAGTGCAATATTATGCAGACACACTAAATACAAATAATGGACCATACACTTACACTGCGGTACAATCGCGCCCGCAAAGCTGCATACACAGAGCAGCTGATAGAGAAACGCTTGGAGACACATGTGCACATTTCTTTACTGCAGATTCTTTTTCGCGCAGTTATGACCATGCAAAAGCACACATCGCACGTGCTAGTACATTAATTGTGCACCACAAAAAAAAAACAATTTTTCGGTCGGTAGTCAAGGCGGGGGCCAGTAAACCCGGCCCGCGGGCCGCCTATTGAATGGCCCTGCATCTGGGGAATTTTTAAGTCTGACCACCATTTCCTGTCCAACACAAGCTTCCATGATTTGATGGAGTCTGGAGTTGGCCATGAAACTAACAGACTTTTTAAAATATGTTTCTATTAAATTGATAATGAATTGACTATATACAAATATATACATATGAATTGAGTAATTGAATATGCCCGTATAGGATGCATTCATAAAGTCAAGTCTTTGGCCAAGGTCCCATTGATTATATTGTATATTGCATTACTTTTATATTGCCTAAAATTCTATATTTTTTAATTTCATATTCCTTCACTACTATATTTAGTTGTAAGTATTGCTGCTTTTATGCTCCGTTTCACCTTGGGGATCACCAAAGGTTCAATTTACTTCACATAATTTATTACTTGTAATTTTGCAGCTTTAAATTGGCTAAAACTGGTGGTGATACAATTGTTATATTCACTGAAATTAGACTGAAGTAACAGAGATTGGGCAGGGCAATCCAAAAAGGACAGTTTATCCTTTTTTCATCTTTTTTTTCAGAGTGGAACAGCAGCTGTGCTTTTATAGTAGACCCCAGTACATTACAGTTCACATGTGCAATGCGTGTAAGTAGGAAAGAGAGAGAGAAACAGAGAGAGAGAGAGAGAGCGATAACTGTATCTGTATTGTTTTCAGTAGCTTGTAAGAGGATCATGTCCACAGGCCTCCAAATCTCCTTTATATTATTATACCTACATGAGCTGGAATCCCAAGGGCTCTCTTTTACACACACACACACACACACACACACACACACACACACACACACACACACACACACACACACACACACACACACATACACACACACATTTGTTTGTTCTCAACCACACACTTCTCATACTTGTCTTATCACTGGTTGTCAAAGTGATGCACCATCATTACAGTATATGTTCTATTCCTCTGCGAGGTTAGCTATATATAACTGGGTGCACTAAACTGTTATGCGAGGAAATGTTTCTATGTAAGACACAAATCAACTCATCTCAGACAAAGGCTTCTTCAATGATAACTACACTGAAGCATCACAATGGATTAAACCATGCAATGGTGTCTAAAGTGTAATTCTAACATGAAATCAATCATATTTTGCTCTTTCAACTGGTAAAAAGGGGTGCATGTGTTGTGGTGCTTTTACTCTACCCTACCCTACCCTACCCTACTCTACCCTACTCTACTCTACCCTACCCTACCCTACCCTACTCTACCCTACTCTACTCTACTCTACCCTACCCTACCCTACTCTACCCTACCCTACCCTACCCTACCCTACCCTACCCTACCCTACCCTACCCTACCCTACCCTACTCTACTCTACTCTACTCTACTCTACTCTACTCTACTCTACTCTACTCTACTCTACTCCTACTCTACTCTACTCTACTCTACTCAGAGTGTCTCCAGTGGGCGGCACCCTATCCTGCACAACAAACAGCCAAGCTACTGTTGCGGTCACAGTGTTTGAGCGTGTTATCTCTCCGGTTTTTGTACAATTCTTTCAAAATGTGGCATCCCTAGCCTTCAGAGAGTCTAGCAGCAACTCTCTGAACACAGACACATTAGTGGGAAAGCGACATAAGAAAGGACAGAGATTGATTATGATTGAGCTTCTCAGTCTTCCACTTTAAAACCGACCATATCAAATATTGACCAAATATGTGTGTGACAGGGTCCAGCAGTGATGGACTGGGCAGGGGGCCAGCTTCATTGATGGTTCCTAAACTCTGTCTCACTCCTAATGCTTGGATGAACAATGGACTGATTTGGGCACCGTCCAATCATAGGTGTTGTTCACTCCAAGTTCATTTATTATCGCAAAGGGAGGTACACCTTTTTTTTTTTTTAGAAATAGGTCGACAAATAGGATCACCCTCTCTTTCTCGTGCCCCCCCCCCCCCCTACTTCTCAGATACAGGCAACGGAGATTGCCCTGAGAGAAAATAGCCTTTTCTCTAGACCATGTCCGGTCGGTCAAACACTTTTGAAATTGAACTTGCTCTACAGTGTTACCGTAGAGAGGCTGTGTTTGCTGTAGATAGCAGATATAAAAAATAAATAAACCACAGACACACACACACACACACACACACACACACACACACACAACTGGTCAAAGCCCCCCCCCCCCCCCTCAACTTTCATTTAAGACAAGCAAGCGAGACGACCTTTGGACCCTCAATTAAGCCCTGCTATGCTCAATTCAGTGAATAGAACAGGAAAAAGACGAAAAAAGTTGTTGGAAAAAAAAGCAATATCCTGACGGCTCGGTGGGCAATTCTCGGTCACAACTCTTTCCTTTGTAGCAAGGACCTTTATGTAGTCACCTCAATTATACTGTATCACCCCTGCTTTAATCTGGGGGGCTTTCTTCCACAGCTAACTCACACAACATGACAGAATGCATTTCCATACTAACACCAAGGGAGGCTGCGCAGCATCACAGGGCAGTTTGTTTGTATGTGTGTGTGTGTGTAGTTGTACAGGCATCTTTCGTAGGACCAATTTAAAAATGTTAACCGTTGAAGTGAGGACATTTTGCCTAGTCCTCATTTCTTCAAAGGCCTGTCTGAGGGTTAAAGGTTCAGGTATGAATAAGGCTTAAGTTAGAGTTAGTGTAAGGGTTGGGGTTAGGCATCTACCTGTAGTTTGGGTGGTTAGTATTAGAGTAAGTGGCTTGGGAATTAATTATGTCAATGAGTGTCCGCACAAGTATTAGCTGTTCAAATGTGTGTGTGTGTGTGTGTGTGTGTGTGTGTGTGTGTGTGCGAACGCGCGCTATTGGACTGAGACAAGAGGTTGAATTGGAGGCCTGTTCTTTCCCATTCCCCTTCTGGAAATGATGAGAGCAATAAAAAAATATATATACTGTATATAAAAAAATGCAGCGTTTCTATGGGAGATGGTCCAAACATGGAATTCTGCTTTTTTCCGCTTTCTTGTGTGAATTTAAAAACCAAGTGATTGATGTCCCCCATTCCCTTTTTTTTTTTTTTTTTTACTTTTCTCACCCTCACAGCTCAGCCGAGTCAACCCAAGATTCACGAAGGATGGTGGGCGTACAAGGAAGTGGTGCAAGGGAGCTTCGTTCCAGGTAAGCCCCTCAAAAACAGTATGCAACACGTAATAATCCAAAAAGGTTTATTTAGTCTTAACGCGATAAATTAACTTAAATGTTCTTGTATATATGGACTGACAGTCGAAACATGTCAAGGGCACTGAACAAGTTAATACTAGTCTGCATGCAACGCAACATGGTATACACTGATTTTCAATGCATACACTTTCACCAAACTGTGTGTTTGATCCTGAACTGTGGGGGTTTATTTTTACATATTTACGTTGACATCGTACTAACCTTGCCATTGGCGATGGATTCATTTTGTTCTCATTCTGACAAGACCTCGTTGGCCCTTCCCCTCACATATGGAGCTTTTTTTCACTCCATTGATTGACGGCAGGTAACTGTTTTCCATCTTGTATCTGCGTGTCAGGCCAATTATAATTTTTTTACAGAGATTGTGTTCTTTTTCTTCTGCTGATCTGAAAGTGTTTGACAAAAGCCTGCAGGCGGCTATGAGTGTATCTAGGTGAGCTATTGCCTATATGCTTGTGAGGACCACATTTTTCTGTGTTCGGATAGCAATTAGGAAGCATTCAAACGGTGGACATTTTGCTGGTATTCACCTCCGATAGCATCAAGGTTGACTTAATTGTAAGGTTGAAGTTAAGGAGTGGAGTTTCTCGAGAATAGGACTGGAGCGGTAATGAGAGGTACAGTAAAGGTTAGTGTTGCGTGAATCAAAGTGGCACACTACACTGATTTTGTGCCATGTTTAAAAGCTGCAGTGCCTATTAAGCCACACAGCAGAGAGTTAAATCGTGCATCGCTGATTTTGCAGGGTACTAAAAACACTTGGATCCAATTTTTTCAGCCGACAACATACAATTCTAGTGTGAATTAAATTATTAAATTAAATTATGCAATTATATATGTCCACATACCATTTACATAAGCAGCTAGGTTTGCATTCAAATGTAGCTGAAATGTACACCCAAATTCCATCCAATCTGCTTACGTAAATACGAAGAATGTTTGTGGTGTGCATATATGAGGAGTCGGTTTATTGTGATAACCTCACGCAATGTAGAAAATATAATGGAAATATGATGATGTAATGTTTGTTTTTGTGTCTGCTCATTGGAGCACATAAACGACGATTGTGACTTTGTTATGTCTTGTTGTATTGCACTTTGTTGCGGTTTTGACTTTATCATTACACTAACTCTTCCAGCCCGGACTAATAAACAAATCATTTTGGGATATTTTCAGTTGTTCCCTAATTTCCGTACAGATTAATTTATGCGTAAACCAAAAAATACTCAGGCGGTACAGACATTGACTTACTAGCAGGCCTGCATCCTTAGGAATAACCTCCGTAATGAACAACTATACACCTCTTTTACATACAATGGAAAAGTTCAATGCTAATGCAGGACACAGGGTGAAGTTTAGAAAGTGATGTAGAAAGTAAAGGTGTGCAGGTTGGGATGCTACACTGGCATGTATGTTGTAGTATGTTTAAGTGCTTTAACAGCCTTACAATTACTTGCTTGACTTTTTATTGGCTGTAACAATGGTCTTTGCCTGACTAAGCATTTGTATTAGCTGGCTATTCCACACCAGATTTGTCATTAAATAATTACGCTTAATTTAAGGACTGTCATTGCTCATAATGTGTGGTTTTGCTAAATGTGTGGTTTTGTCCAATAGTAGCATTCTCATCAGGAGACAGGGTTGTGTCCAAAGATGGCTAGGTCATGAAAGGATTCCAGGTCTGTTGAGGTCAGACTGTGTGTTGTGACTTTGCTTTTGGCTTTTGATGAATGTGCTGCTCCTGGGTCAGTAGGACAGGATGTTCGCTTCTGTTATGGCCATAGATCATGAAGAATGGACATCATTTATACAACACTTTTCAACAATGCCCTCAGACTCAAAGCGCTTAGCAATTTTCTGACTCTTATTCACCAGTAAACACACGCACACACGCACGCACACACACACTTAGGGCAGCAGCTACCATACAGGGTTGCCGGACAACCATCAGGCCCAAAACACACAAATAATGGCTCGGAAAATCACAAAACATCCAAAAGTAGGCAAAGTGGTTCATGTTTATAGAAAAAGATTAGCGTCGTCACTGTTCTTCAAATCCTCGATTCAATTCGACACACATCAGAAGAACACATTTAACTGTGAAAGTTTTCTTATAAGAAATATTCCTCCATTTCAATACAGTTCTATTCTTTGTGGAGCAAGTTGGGGCGGCCAGTCTTAAGGCGTTTCCACATAGCTTGGATATTCAGCACTGCTTTCCGCTGCGTTAACTCCCATCTTTGTGAATTAAGATGGTTATACCTACCTTACAACCTCAAGGTCAGGTAAAGGGCATTGTGTAACAAAAGCATAGATGCAATCTGTAACACGTTAGTAGTAGTAGTAGTGTGGTATTCTGGTGTGTTCACTGCACTGCGGTTAACAGGCATTAGTTTCCCAAAAGCAAACACAGGAGGTTTTTCCCCACAGCATGTCCAGGCAAACATAAAGAAGTGCCTGTTCTGTCCGACCTACACCCTCTGGCACAGGCCACTTGACGGTTCGCTCCTCCGTTTGTATCAGGGCTATCTCTTCTGGCAGCAGGACTCTCCACAGTGCACTTGCTTCATACCAACCACTCGTACAAACAGCTGGAGCAGTTAAAACACTATTCATGATCCTCCTGCGGTCCGTGCGGAGAATTCCCAACGTCTGGTTAATACCTCGTACCTTGCAGACGGCAGAATTTCGTTGCCCTGTGAACATAAAAGAGAAAAAGGGAATGGTTTTGACTGCAAATGAAGGCTCACTTTAATGCTGCTGAAAAGACATAACGTTGATTGAACATATTCTTGTTCTGCTACTTTGGATAGTGAGCTGTGCAAAATATGTCTTTGAAAATTTGAGCCATATGGGGATATGCACGTTGTTTAATAAAAGTTAGTACTAATATGCTCCCTTAGAATAGTTACCCCATTACAGCCTCTATTATATAGCTTTTTCCCTGATCTAAGATGAAGCCATTTCTTATATTTTCATATTACAAATGATCAGTTTAACAACTCAGGACACGGCGGTCGGCTCTAGTCTTTGCATAATTTATCAGCCGATGATCAAAGATGTTCTGAAACCGAACCTGCGACTTGCGTATTTCATTGGCAGACAAAATAACATTGGTGAGAAAATTAAATGGAAATTATACTTTTTGCTCACTGTAAGACTCCCCCTCGGCTCTGTTACACCAGCCCCCAGATCCGTAAGTGTGATAAAACATGATAAAAACCATCAAAACAGACATTGGGAAGGATTTTTACCTGCTCCGCCATTGTAGGCGCATAAACATTCACCCATCTGTCGCTCTGCATGTGCACCGGCAGTGAGACGGGTGCCGGTTTGTAGCGTTCTCTCTTCTGATTGGTTATCAGTAGTGAGATCAGCTTTACTTAATACATACACTACTTAGGTGATCACTGTACGAATAAAGAGCAATTTTACACTTATATTAACATACATAATACGCTTACTTCACCTGTTAATGGCCCATTTCTCTATTAGCCGAAACGTTTCCCAGCAGAGGTCTACAACTTTGGCCCCTCAGCACCTTAGAACATTTGCACCCCCAAAGGTTAGCAAAACAAATGTTCTCACATTCTATTCCTGAACTTTCTCAATTAGCTTAAAAGAAATGGTAAAGGTCAATATACAACTCTTAAGTGCTGCACCAGTTCCCCCCTTTGATCTCACATCCTCCGCCTCTTCCTCATCCATGTATTTCTGCTCCACTCTCGCAGTCAGGGTTTTAAAAGCTATTCCAGCCTTTCATCATTTTCAACCACAATTTCTTACTGTCTAGATTTGTTCATTTTACTGTAATGAATGGAAACACACAGTACACACGTGCTTTGCATAATTGATCATTAGTTTGTGTCTAGTGTATGATTTTGATGATTCAATTGCACCCTTCATTTTGATTGCAGTGCAAATACACACAAACTGTTTTTTTAAAAGTCTTATTTGAGCCAATTATAATGGCGAAGGATCCAAAAATATAATGGCAAAATAAGTACAGCCACTGCGACAAAATATAACCAAACATAAGAGGTATTCTTTTTTTAAATGAATTTGTTAAGATAATGGTAGTTCATTTGTTGAAATGACATCATTAATTGTGTGTAACATTGAATAATTTTAATGAGATGAGCCATGTTACATAAGCAGGCCATAGAACAGACAGACAAAAAAGGACCAATCAATGCACTATTCTTTCATATTGAAATTAAATGCAGTGTCTAACTTTCTTTTAAAGATACATCTACAGAATTTGCCAGCCATGAGGCCTGATCCATTGCTGGTCACTTTGCATCTATTTGCAACATTAGGCCAATTAAAACTCCCTCCCACAATCAATGCACACAAACACTGCTGTACATTCTTTATGCAAGATATAGTGGGACACTTTACAAAACGTTATTGGCAATCCTTAAAGCTAAACTACAGTATATTGTTATAATACCGAGCTATTAAGTGAATTTGATTTTTTACTTCCTGCTTTGTATTACTAAGAAGTTATGTGGCTAATTTCTTCTTCGTTCCAAAATCATTTAAGAGACCTCTGTTAGTTCATGGAGTCCATATCAAAATGTACAGTATGTATACTCTGTCACATGCTGTACATGTCATTTATATTTCCAAAGCTACAAAAAAAACAAGCCCTCCTTTCTTGGTATCCTCTATTGCTTTCAGTTGTAGAGCAACCCCCCCATGTCCTCTCAAATACAGTGTGGTACATTCAGAAGCTCTTGAGTGAATGAGTAAGTAGACTCTGGAGTTACGATGGTTCCTCCCGATATATGTCTAACTAACCCTTGAACTTCTTCTGACCCGCTGTTGTCAGTGATGTAGCCACACAGTCTATCTTCACTGATCTTTCTCCATCTGCCGATACGAGCCATCCGATTGGCTAACGTCGCGTGCCAACAGAAATTTGGCTGCGTTGGTCCTTTCTGAGGTCGTAATCCTGCTGCTAGCCATCCAGTTGGGCTGCACCATCTGTTTTTCTTTAAAAATGCTAATATAAAAAGGTGAATGGATCAAGAAGACATTTTTTTTCCATCTATCGTCCAGCCGTCATTTGGGATGATGTAATGGGGGCATCAGCGCAGGAGGGCTTCCCCCCATGATAGGTCCCTGCCCGGGGGCTCATGACAGAGGCAGGCAGCGGTGAAGAACCATGAGAGGGAGGATGGATTGGATGGATGGATGGAGAGAGAGAGAGATTAAAGCTAGAGTAAGGGCAACTGCAGGGCACAGCGCGATGAGAGACTGACAGGGATGGTGACAAGGAATGCTTTTATGGAGCTAATGGTGTCATGGTGAAATCGCTCTGGCTTTCATACACACAGACACTCACGCACTCACACTCACAAACATGGGCGCGAGCACACACACGTGCAAACAAACGCAAGCACGCAAATAGATGCACACCTGCACACACATACACACACATGCACGCGCGCACACACACACACACATACACACACACACACACACACACACACACACACACACACACACACACACACACACACACACACACACACACACACACACACACACACATGCAAACACAAGTACACACACATACACACTTTATAGCCAACAGCCCTCCATTTAAAATCCTTCCCAGGGATCCATATTAAAGGCATTTGCTTATAATTCCATTAGTCATTGTAACACATCCAATTAAATAGGCTAATTACTGGGAAATTACAGCTCTTACATAATTCAAAATAATTAGTAAATTGTAACCTTTTTCAATGATAATTTACGAATGCGCTGTTCAATTAATGACACGCTTCACCCGAATGACAAATAGACCAGATTTTGTCATCTACCCTGAGTAGACTGATTGGGGTTTTTTATATTTTATTCTATCCGCCTCCACCTCCAGCAATGGAAGTATTGTAAAATAAATCCTTTACCGACAGACTTGTTCTGAATTTCAAGTTGGAATAGGTGACTGAAATAAACAAAAATGAGAATAATACAATTATCAAAATGTATAATCTCTCCCTATTTAGTTTTTTATTGACTTATTTGTGTGATTTTTGCACGACATCTCTTCAGTTCTCTAGTTGAGAAAGAGTGAAAAATCTCACTCTTTAAACCGCTGCCCCTGGGTTACAGTGTAATGTTAGCTATAATGGAATGTATTTTCCATTCATCCATTCTGACACATCCCCTTGACTGCCTCCACCATAAGTCATTCTACGCTTTGATATGGCAAGAGGCAGTCAGGCCCCTCACATCAAGTCGAACCATTCCTTCTTTATTTTTCTGTCACTGTGTTGGCAGCTTATTAATATTTCTTCATAAATATTTTGTTTCATGTTCATAACATAAATGCTGATGCAGCCGCTGTACATTGGTACTTGCTGATTTTCCCTTTTTTTTAGTAGACATGGAATAAAAGGTGTAAGAGTTCAATGTATAGCTAGGGCATTATCAAGCGATAATAGCCCAGAATGCCTTGATTGACGAATGAGTACAAAGCATTTATCAGTGCAGTGTAATCATCATAAATAGGTTTTAATTGGTGAATTAGTTTGACAATATAAAAGTGTCTTTTATAACCTTAGAATGAGCCTTTTTTAAATAAGTGTAGGCTGCCATGTTGCATGTTTCTACACTAGCACAGAACAGACAAACTTAACAGGCTTACACATTTTTCTACATTAGTGGGCGTCCTGGTGAAATGCACCTGTTGGAAGACCAAGAATAAGCACTATAGAATAAATACCTAAATACATCTTCACCTCATCACTTGATATTGTGGAAAGACTTGAGGCAGTGGTGGGCGATGCCATCTTAAGTAACTAGCTTCTTGTCCTTGAAGGCCACCGTAGCTTCTGTAAATTATCCTAAAAGGAGGAGTTAACAAGGGAGCTTTGCAATCTAGAATCTCACCAATAGTTGCTGATAAATACTCTGATATTACACACTGTACCTTCACAACTATCTTCTAGTACCAGAGGTTAAGTCATAAAAATGAGGGGTTAACTTTTGATCATCTGCACCCTTTAATAAAAAACAATATGGTGGATCTCCTTCATATCAGCCACTCCACTGATAAATACATTGTATAAAACCTGTTGGTACAAAGAAATGCACTGCAGTGTTGTAGTGAAGAAATTCTCAGGCGGTTAAAAAAGCACGGGGAGACATCCCTTGTTCTTGAGTGTTGCTAGCATCCAGGGTCTAATCATCAGACCTTATCGTATCTTCACATCAGATGCTCTAATTTTCAAAGCCCCTCAGTCCCTCTCCCTCCGTCAAAGGCATTTAGTCACAGCTTCTCACCGCCACAATATGATTTAATCCTGTGTTTTTCCCCCTTACTAACACTCTCCTTTTTGACAGACACTTTTGTTTCCAGAGATCAAACAAGACGCGACTGCAGTCTATTGACTAGCAAGGTTTTTCCGATCTGGTTAACATAGTTATTTTTTTTTCCGTAGCCCCACTGAGACACAAAACCAACCAATTATAGAATTTCGGGCTGTCAGAAAAAAAAGCAAGTGTTGTGAAAAATAGCCCCCCTTAAATGTTATTTTTCTTCTTATTTTTTTCTTCTACTGAATACTACTAAGTCAATGGAGGAGGCTAATTTGGCAGGTGCTTTTTGTCAACTGTCTAGGCAGGTGTGGCTTGTTCTCTCTCTTCAAGTGACAAGACCCCCCCCCGATCAGAAAAAACAATTATTAGACACAGGTGGCAAAGAGCCACGCACGATTTGCCACCAGCGGGTTTTATGGGGAAGGAAAATGGATCTCCAATAAGCATGTCGCAAGCTGTTTTTTTCCAGCTTATAGCCAATACCCCCCCCCCCCCCCCTCATCCCCCCACCCCTTTGCACTGGAGGTGGAAATAAGAGGCTGGAATTTTGCAGTAGTTGCTATAGTGTGGGGGCAGGTTCGAAGAGGAAGAGTCTCCCATCGGTGGGATCAGTGTCTGAGAAATGGCTTTCGACAGCCGACAATATACACACCAGAGGCTGTTTTTGATGGGATATCTACCTAAACAGATTTGGCCTCAGTAGAGAAAATTCTTCCTACCAATAATTTTTTCCAAGTATTGCTTCTGCACTCATATCCTGTTGCCCTTTGGTGCACAAAATTACCATTCATACCGTATTCTTTTTCCTCTAGTGTAATGTATTTTTGTCGAGGTATCCACAAATGGAATGGATAACTCTCTGGATCATTTTGGTTTCCACGCAATTTTTTTTATAAAAAAAAAATATATGAAGAGAGAGAAAATGAAACTCCCTGGATATTGTAGGCACAGGATGTTACTGCGTGTGTGTGCGTCTGTGTGTGTGTCTGTGTGTGAAGACATTTTTCTTCATCCACTTAAACACTCATGCATGCTTCTCTGAACTCCAGACTGAAATGAAACTTCATTAAAACCCACATATAGCCCTTGCAGTTGAGATCCAAATAAAATCATAGGGGATATCATAGCTTGTGGAAAACATAAACAGTAGTGTAGGACAAAACATTATATATTATATATATATAAAAGAAAAGGAAAAACTCAAAAGATAATTTGAGGAAAAACTAGGACCGTTTAAAGCGGCAACGAGTAACATTTAAATATCTTTTAAACAGCCTCATGTTTCCTCTCATAATCATAAATTACCTTTAACAGCAAACGAGACCATCAGTGCAAAGAAAGACGTTTTTATATAGTTTTTATTACTGCATTTGATCTGGTCGTACACCCAGTCCGATTTTCGGTTCACGCGTGCATGCTCTATGGTCACATATCCGCATTGGTCGCAGATTTCCAGGTGAGGGAAGGGGAGCGGGAGCCTTGTTTGAGACAGTTGTTTGTAGTCATAATGACTGATAACGGGGCTGAACCATCAAAGAAAAAAAAGAAAATGCAATGAAGAACAGCTAAAAGGGAGAGTGATCAGAGTGATAGGCAGGCGGGAGGGCGTTGCCAAGCAACGTATACACAATTTCACGGAGCGAACCTAGACTGCAGTGTTTACTCCTAAATGAATGAGCGGTAGCCTACTAAAACACAGTTTACTTTGCCTCACCAGCATCATCAGATGACCATTATTCATCTGAAATAGTCATTATTTACAACAACATAAACACATTACCTCATCGTGATCCATAGACTACTAACTAACTGCCATCTCACGGACACGGACTCGTTCAGCTACGTGAGAGGTGACAATGCATCAACTCATTGCAATCAGGTGTGTTTAGCACTTACTGGCATTAGTTGATGCTGTGTCAATAACCACTCTCTGGAAGCCGAAAAGAGTCCGGTGCCCTCACACTTTCAACACACGGACACGCACCATATTGCTTCCTGATTATTTGAATCTTGCACTCCAGCACGAGCTAGAAAACAGCTGGCGTCGTAAAAATACTACCGCTTTTGTTCAAAGGTGTCGCCAACGTGCCGACTTACTCGTAGTAGCTTTAATGTAAGTTGTTTTTTTAAAGATATTTTTTGGTATTTTCAAGCTTTATTTGACAGTACAGAGTTGAAATTGGGAGACAGAGAGAGAGAGGGGGATGACCTGCAGTAAAGGTCCACAGGTCGGACTCAAACCTGTGACCACTGCAACCAAGGCCGGAGCCAATATGGTACGCGCTCTATCCACTACGCCACCGGAGCGCCCCATCTAGTGAACTCTTAATAAAGAATGGTAAGTGATGGGTGACAGATTCCATAGTAATGTGTCTGTTTCTGTATACAATTTCCTGTTTTTTTCCTGTTGAACAAAAAAAGTCAAAGGATAGTTAGGCTCCAATATATTGTTACATATCACAAGATCATGTATATAGCTGAAGCCTCATAATAGCCTCAGATTAAGGTTTATGGAGTTAAGCCCCAAATGTTTTCTGCAAAGCCCAGAATCATCATGCATTCTGGTAAGTTTCATACGGCATGGTTGGAGAAAAGTAAGCAGTAAAGTGAAAAGAAAGCAAGCAGATGTAAAGAGGAGAGGGGTAAATGAGTGCCGTTACTTAGCTCCCACCTGCATTATTGAGTCCTTCTTGTAACATCACTGTATTAAACTTAATCTAGTGGTGAGATTGTAAATGTCAACGCTCCCTTGCTAACCACTCAGTTTTTGGATATAAAAGCTATGGTGGCCTTCAAGGACAAGAAGCAAGTTGCTAAAGATGGCATCATGCACCACTGCCTCAAGTCTTTCCACAATATCAAGTGATTATGTGAAGATGTATTTAGTTATTTATTCTATAGGACTTCTTCTTGGTCTTCCAACAGGTGCATTTTCCCAGGACGCCCACTATACTGTATATAAAAACGCTTGTGGCTGTTTTCCTACCACGTCTGTGTTCATAATGCCAACCAATTATGAACACTCTACCTTTAATCAAAGGTATGAATGAAGTTCACATTCAGTCTGTACACATTCAACGGTCATCTGTTGCAAAAACCCTGTGGGGTGTTACTGCTCACTGTCAGGAAGTGCACACAACACACACAGACACACACACACACACACACAGACACACACTTTTGGCAGAGAGGAAGAGAACATGCGGGGCTGCTGTTAGGGCAGTACTTACATTTTTTGGTATCCGTCTGTCAATTCCCGATGTGATATTTGGCAAATCCTACACAAGCACACACACACACACACACACACACACACACACACACACACACACACACACACACACACACACACACACACACACACACACACATGCATGCACAGAGGCACACACAGGGTGACAGCTGTGGGTATTAAGTGGCAGTGTGACGGATGGGGTTCAGACAGGATGGCCCTCATAACCTCCCCTTTATTTACCCTCCACTGACTGACAGCAGGGAGGGAGAGAGAGAGGGATGACATGAGAAGAGAGAGGGAGAGAGAGAGGGATGACATGAGAAGAGAGAGGGAGAGAGGGATGACATGAGAAGAGAGAGGGAGAGAGAGAGGGATGACATGAGAAGAGAGCGAGAAACGATGGAGGAGGAGGAGAAATAAAGCAGATGAAGGGAAGACATGGGAGGAAGAATAACATGAGGAGAGGAGACTTATGGAGAGAATAAATGTTGAATTTTACGAGGCGAAAAAGGCATAGCTCAGGAATGCTATAGTGCGTAACCGAATGTCGGTTACATTCAGGGTTGTTTAAGCCTATCTTCTCCAACAAACTCTCTGTATTTCTCAATATGCCCGAATTAACAAACTGGTGTCGTCCCCCCGACACGGATGTAGGAACCTCAAGAAGCGCTTACACAATGTTTCAGTTGTTGATTCTACTGCTAAGAAAAAGACCTGGATGTACAGCAGAAGGTATAGTATAAAATCCATTTGCGATCGGCGAAGGCTTACCTCACCTCACGCCTTTATTCCCGTCATTTCATTTATCTGTATCCTTCGACGTGGCCCTATAATACTCTGCCATAGTGAAGGACAGAATAGGAAAGTAAATAAAAAGCAAAGTCGTTGAATGAAACAAATAAAGGGTAGGGTAACGGCATCAAAGAAGTCAGTGTACGTTTAAGATTCACCGTCAGAACAAGAGAGAGAGAGAGGGATGGAGAAATGACAGCAGAGAAAGATGGTAGGAAGAGGAGGAGGAGGAGAGGAAAGATGAAAGGAAGGAATGAAGATGAGAGGACGGGGAAGATGGTGGCTGGGCAGAGGAAGATGGTTTGAAGGGTTGATTCATGAGGACTGGAGTCAGCTCTGAGTTGGACCAGGGCTGGGAGATGAAAGCAGAGGCAGCCACGGGGAGGTCAAGAGTAAGAGAAAGAGAAATGCTGTGATGAATAGAGTTGAAGGTTGGACATCTGTGTGTGTATTTGTGCGTGTGTGTGTGTGTGTGTGTGGGGGGGGGGGGGTTGGGGGGTTATACTCAAAGAGCCATGCCAAACAAAATAAAAAAAAATAAATGAAATTTCAAAAATATTCCTTGTGGTTTAAAGGGATAGTTCAGTATTTTTTTGTAAGCTGCCTTGTATGAGGTCCTTAAGTCGCTGTAGCAAAAGTCAGCCTTGTACTGTTGCAAAGGGGGCCAGAATATATGCGCACCTAAATATCAGTTTAATTCTACGCTAAATTGATATTTTTTTCCACAGCTTTAGTTTGCCACCAGACAGCATGTTATGTGTGTATCACATTTGTGTATCACTCTCGCATAAATCAACTTAAGTTTACCGTGCAATTGAACTGATATTTAGGTTTTAGGTTAGCATTTATATATGTGGAGAGAACTTTTTCTTCTGGCCCCCTCTGCAACAGTTCAAGGCTGACTTCCACTACAGCGGCGTATCCCCTAAACTGACCGATTGCCATCTTCATAACAAGGTTACAAACTAACTATGCTGAAGTACCTCGTACAACCCCACTCCAAAAATACTGAACCATCCCTTTAACAGTCACATCCTCCTCCCATCACCTTCTCTATATACTTCAACTCCATCGGTCAATGTGACTCCGTGGGAAGGCTGTCAATCACCCAGCTCCACCGCAAGTGTTCTCTCCTTTTGATCTCTAGTGATCACTTATAAGATATGCTCAGGCTCAGCTCAATCCAATGCTGTATGGGGTTACCCTGTGCCTTTCAAATTTTTAAATATATCTATCTATTATATATCTAGTTATTAAGAGCAAGCAGACATTTTTTTTACACAAGTGAAAAACAGAATGGAAGAGATAATTGTACAATGCATCTGTGCAGATAAATTATAAAATATGGGAATCAATTGTTTTTTATTTCATTGTAAAATACATACGTATTTTTTTATGTATTAAATAAAATTAAATACTTTTTTTTAACCATTTTAAAGCTCAATGCTCTGCAAATAGACAGAACCCAGGCTAATGCACAACCCCACCAACACGGGTCCCCTTGTGTTCCTTTTGAACACAGTGTGGTGTTGATTATTTGACACATCCGTCCCCAATTCCCCTCTAGTTGTTTACTGGGTTAGGATGTTGTGGCAGTGAACGCCACAGCGTATGATTCACATCACTCTCCTTCTCATCAAACTGTTCAGTGAGCCCGCAGTTGTTTTCTCTTTCTCCGTCAGCTTATTCTGTTTTGTATTTGTTTTTGGTTCCAATTTACGAACCTGCGACTGTGTATTAAGTATTTCCACATTTTGCATTAGCTGAATTGTTTCCTTAGTAACCAATGCACAATGGATCTCAATGAGGTTGGACTATTGTTCTTTCCTTTAAGTTTAAAATGTATTCTTTCTTAGTTAACCTTTTTATTTTTTTATTCATTTATATTTTTGGTACTCATTATCAAAAGTTTGTGTGAAGTCATTTAATATGCAATTATGTTATATACTTGATATGAACATATGACGTATTACATTATTTTGTAAGACAAAGATACTTGGTAAATAAAATCATACATTTGTATACTTTGTTGTCGTCGCTGTTTGTATTGTTTTGTGTTCTTTTGTATTATCTGGACTTAGAGTCTGTAATAAAAATTATCTATCTATCTATCTATCTATCTATCTATCTATCTATCTATCTATCTATCTATACGTTTAAAAAGATTGATTAATGATGTTTGATAACTAACTATGACTTATGGGAAAGGGGTGGGATTAAACAAGTGGGTACTTGTTCCCATTCGTATTCAGACATGTAACCTGAAAACTCAAGTCTTGGTCAAGCATGTATCTCGTTTTCCATTTTGTGTAATATCATATAATTTTTTTGTATGACCCTTTCAGCTTGCTTTTACATATTAGAAACACATTTCAGTCAAATCAAATCAAATGTGTGGGGCTGTGTTGAGGAAGACAGTTACCATTTTGACACAATGTTGCCATTTATTTGGGATGCTGTTACCTGCTTGAGATTCAAAATGAAGGAAGGAGATCTGGTGCCATCTGGTTTAATGACATACACTCTTGACCTGTGGAGAGCCCTGACACACTCACTGCGACACTCACCTAGACACAAGACTCGCCGAGTAGATTACGTAATCGTCAAGATCCCATTTGTAATGCAACTGGCATACAGGAATGCATTCCAAAGAGATGCAACGTCTATCTATTTAGATCATCTCTTCATTTCCCAAATATTCATTTGTGGTTGAAACACTGATTTACATGCATATCCCTTTTGCTTTGTTAAATCACCGTGAGTGTGCATCTGATCTGCCCAGCCAAGTCCAACCATCCTCTATCTAAATGAAAAACTGCCCCTTCGCTGCAATGTGTCAGCCGTATCTGTTAGCGCCTGGCAGGCTAACTGTGATTTAGCATTCAGATCGGGGTCTAAGCCGCTTGTATGAGTGAGTCAAAGCCCTGTTTATTCCGCGGATATTAAAATCTCCAGAAGACCATATCATACCGGGAGAGTATTCAACTGATGGCCCCGCTTTGTATCTCGGCGTGGACATCTTTGCCAAATAGCATTTCCTCTCTCATTGACACTGATACGGGGGGGGGGGGTGGGGGGGATTACAAATTGTGACAGGAATCAAATAATCTGCCGTCGTCTAAACTCCGGCGCAGTACAAAGAAGATTACAGAGGAAAGTGCAAGATTACATCTGCCCCCCCCCCCTCTCATCTGCCCGTCCCTGTTTATTATAGGTTTTATGCTACTCTGTCAGCGGTAGTGATGTGTGTTTAGCTTCTCAGAGTGGCATTTAGGGGAATTAGCATACTGTGTGTGTGTGTGTGTGTGTGTGTGTGTGTGTCTGTCTGTCTGTCAGTGTGTTTAAGGATGGTAAATATTGGTCCCCACAATGGATGTTCTGGTAGTGTGTCCCCACAATACCACAAAGAAAAGTATGTGTGTGTGTGGTGCGGCTGTGAACCGACTGTACAATAAATTGCTGATGCTCGTGCTGCCGTCTTGACTTTAATTTTCATGGCCTTGGCACAAAAGGTGCTGTGTTAAACTCCTTACGCACACATGCTATGTATGCCGACGATAGATTGATTACGGATGCCCCGAGGTAAGGTGCTATACGATTCCCCCCTGCTCTGCTCCTTACAAATAGCATTTGTTTAGTTGATGTGAATAAGACCGAAAAAAAACAATAGAAACACGTGACGTTTTGATAGCGTTTCCCTGACTTTGGTTTTGAGAATCTTTCAACAAATAAACCAAAATCGGCAGCCACGGGGGCAGGTGAATAAAACAATGGCCGTACACCCGGTGACTCACTGTTGATACAACTTATTTTTGTCTTCGTAAGGTTCTGCAGAATGTAACTGAGAAAACTGAGTATAATATCAGGGGCTTGTGTTGTGGTGCTAAAAGAGATGTACGGATTAAGCATGCTGCATCCTTGGGCTCTTTACGTTCTCCATTCTTGCTTACGGAGGCAGAATAGAAGCAGAAGCTTGCATAGTAAGTGTGAGAGGCTGGCAAGAGAGAGTGTGTTCCAAAGGCATTATGCAAAGTGCAACTGGCAGACGGAGATGTTTTTCAAACACAGACTAATCAATGGTGGTCAAACACACAACAACTCTCTCACATCCGCTGTATGCTGTCTCAGTGAGTAGTTTATGAACGAAAGAGAGAGTGAGAGAGAGAGAGCAGACATAACTCGCTGTCAGCCCAACGCAATGAGACTGAAAGGGATGATTTGCAAGTCAAAAGGAATACGGTACAGGTCATTTTAATTTGGCTTAAGGCGAGACAATGCAGGTGAATAGGGTTAACCGTGGACTTAAAGTTGTGATCATGAAACCTTGCTAGTTGATAACTTATATCAAAAACTTTCTTCTGCATCAGTTGGAGTGTATCTCTTTTACCTACAGGTCAGCCACTGCTCCAGGGCTGGCCTGGACATCTGGACTAGTGGGAGTTTTACTGGTGATGTATTGGACCTTATAGTGAGGGTGTTCCACTAACAAACACAATCACTTTCTAAGCACATCTGTTTGAGGACCACAACTCGGGTTTAAATGGTGAGCTAATATAATTTTTTTTTTGGCACGCTTCTATCTCTACCAATTTCACTTTGGTGAGTTCCACCTTTAATATCCTGAGCCAAATGAGAGCATCATGAATACATTAAGACCATAAAAACGTAGACTAATGATACCCAAAATAATAGGCCTATAGCTTTCCTAACTTGCCATTGAACCGTTGTCTTAACAAGTATGCATTTGAAAACCATTGATTCCGTCATAGGTCAGTGAGAAGACATATTTTTTTTATGTAGGCAGTAATGTCTTGCAGGTGGCAGGATGGCCTACAGGAAAAGGTGGCCGACTAGTAACCACAAGGTCACTGGTTTGAGCCGGACAGGAGGTGTTATTTGTAAAACTAGTAGTGGATGCTTTTACATCTACAGTGCCCACCATCTCTACCATTATGTCCTTGAGCAGGACACTTAACCCCAAACTGCTCCAGGGGCGCCGTAATGGCTGACCCTGCACTCTAACCCCCTCCGAAGTGTGGTAACTTGAGAGGTTGATATGTGAAGAATGAATTTCAATATACCTTTAAATACATTGACAAATAAAGGAACTTAACTTTACTTAAACACCTGTGCTTCTATCTCATTTGAACTTTTAATATTCATTTAATTCTATTTACTTCCTGATTGAACTTAAAGCCAAAGTCTGATCACAAAACATTTAACGCGTCCAATACTTTGTCAAGCAAAAAAAAACGTCTTAGTTCCGGCCGCCTTGAGTTTGACAGGTGCAGTAATTGAGTCATTTCCTTCTCCTAAGCCGCTCTATATTGATCGACTCGGATCGGTACAATTGCCAGCGTGTGGGTAATATCATAATTTTTACCTGCCTCACATCAGCCATCGATTCACACACTCATTGTTATGCAGATGGGCGGCGTCAGTTTAGTAAGAAGTTCATATAGCAGAGGAAGTGTATGAAAGATGGCGGCAACACAACTTTTGGCTTTCGGAAGCTGCAGTGAAGCTAAACAGGGGGGGTGATCTGTCTTGCCATGCTTGAAAAACACAATTTATTCCCTTCCAAGTCGACATCTCTATAAAAGTGTTACTTTCCAAAAAAAGTGGAGAGTGGACAAGGGTTTTTTTTGGTTACAAATGGCAGAGGGTGGCAATCTTTTTATGACCTTTTGAAAAAAATGTAATTAAATATTCGTTAGCGTGGAGTGATTTGGTTGGATTAAGGACTTGGAGATGAAGCTCCCCACCGCTAACTGCATCGAAATTGAAAATGATTTCCAAGGCCCGGATTGATTTTGGTGTAGAGTGTCTCGTGTGGAGTTGATGTAATTTTTCAATCAGACAAGGAGTGAGTGGGGGAGAAGGTTATTCCAAAGAGCAGATTGAGTAAAAAGCCTGCCACATGGAGTGTATACAGCTCATCCGTCCTCTCTCTGTCTCTCTCTCCCTCTCTCTCTGGCTATGTGACACACACTTTACACCTCTCTTTCATCACCATCTCATCCCCCCCGCCGGAGATTTAACACAATGTCATTCTACATATGGTAAAACACTTTTTTTTTTAAATCACTGCCGGGCACAAGCGATGAAAAGGAGAGCCGAGGATGAGGGCAAATGGATGGTTATGTCATTATCTGTCTTTTTTCACTGTGGGTCCCCACTCTAAATTCCACATTGGTATAAGTCATCCTTGTGTCCTTGCTCAGATCCCAGGAGTAGATTTGGATGTGTGTGTGTGTGCGCGTGCGTGCGTGACGGCCTCGGAGGCACTGCTTCCTCATTACAGTCCCCCTAGCCACTGGAGGTTGAACTTGCAGCAGACTCCCACTGAGGAGGATCTTTGTTTAAAGTGTATTACCCCAGCTTCATGGAAACTCCTGTATTTACATAGGAGCTTATTTGCTCTCCAATGTCAGGCATAGGGCAGCGCAGTGGGGCCGGATGGAAGTGGGACAACGATGGGGGGGGGGGGGGGGGGGCGGGGGTGATGGAATAACAATGAAAGAAAGTGACCTATGAATGTAGGTGAAGAGCGAATAGAACTTTCTTGGTTGTTAACTGAATAAACTGAAATGCACTTGATGAACTAACTGCCCTGATGTGAACTTAAGTTTTTAATTGCCGTGCCAATCAAATCAAGGCTATAGGTATCCTGCATGGGTCCAATCACTTAAAAACCTTAACTGAGCTGTTACTTTACCTTTGACCTCTCCTAAACCTTGCCTATTTCACGCACGGCTGGCACGGTGTGGTTGGCTAGTAAATAGATTTTGTATGCACTGGTGAGCTAGCCTGGAAATCCAGACAGGGTCTGGCCATGAGCAATAGACCTTCCCAACTCAAGGGGCGGCACCAACGCATGCATTTCAAAATACCACTGCACGCACGTGGATAGAAATACCGCCAATCAGAGCAATGACTTATTCTGCCCCGTTCATTAAGCGAATAGAGGGGCTAACTGGTAAATTAAACTTTTGCCGCGGTCAGTCGGCAAAAAAACAAACTCATCTTTCTTGCTGATTTGAGTGCCCTCTTCCAAATCGTTAAGTGTCCAGGCCAAAGCCGTTTCAAACAACGTATCTTTGGCCATCTTTGTTGTTTATTATCACCACTTTGACGGCGCATGCGCAGCACAGTTGTCATCCGGTTACGGCCGCCCATATCAGATAGTACGATTTGATTGGTAGCTGCGAATTGTGTGACATAGTTCATGAACTCCAATGGATCGAGTCCAGACCAACAGGCTGAGCAAATTTAAATTTGACAGCAGTAGGTCTGGATTTCCAGGATTCTGGTGAGCTGCTGTTCCAGAAATATTTCAGGATATACATCAGAGTTGGGCAGCCATCTTGTTCATCTTTACCAATTCTCCAAACACCTGTTGTAGTTTTATTGGGTCACACCTTCCTTAAGGAATGATCACATTTCACTGATGAAAATAACCATATAAACATTCCAAAATGTTATGGTTATCATGTCTTTATCTTTTCCTTGCGTTTTACCATTGTACCATTTATCTACCATAGACCCTAGTGCTTAACAGTGTGAGAGTTCAGGGGATTTCCAAGAGTAAAATGGATTTTTTTTCTGGGAAACATGTGGCTCGTTAATAATAATATTTTCTATGTAAGGTTGCACTGCTTTGAGCACCACACATGAGACACAAGTCAATTAAATCATCCTGGATTTGTGACAATACAACATTTGACTTCGTGACCCAATCCTAGAGGACAGTGCACTGGTTTCTCTAAATACTTTTCATTTAGCTCACTGTCGCTGCATTGTGCCATCTAATCTTATCTGTGTACTAATAAGATATTCCCATAAGTGAACATGTCCCCTTGCTGTTCCCTAGTGCGTGTCTCATGAATCAAAGCATAAGCAGGCTAGTTTTGGTATCATAAAAATATTAGATTCACAGTTGTAGTTTAAGATTAGAACAACTAGTGATGCTGTGAAGTTTGACAAGTGTGAAACATCGAGAAAAAAACAAATATATTTAGCTTTTTGCCTCACACTCCTGCTCAAGATCAAATACACACTGTCACATCATCAGCCGTTACGGGCACTTCCTGGTTTCCTTCCAGTATATATTTGATTCTTAAATGACATAACTTGTAAAAGATGTAGAGCGCAACTTAACGTGGTAAATAAACATGTCCCAACAAGTACACAGCAGAGTTTAGTGAAGTTGTAAAGTTTATCTTTTGACCTGCTCCCCTTGACTACCAGTGTTTGAGCTAAAGTTTAAGTTTATTTGTCAATTACACACACGGTAATTGAAATGTTGTTTTGGCTACCCCCTCTAACACACACATGCATTTATACAGATGGGGGTCATTGCTAAGCGTCGCAGCGGTGCTGCACCCCTGGAGCAGTTTTGGGGTTAAGTGTCTTGCTTAAGGACACAATGATAGAGATGGTGGGCACTGTAGATGTAATACCAGCCACTATAGTGTTACAAATAACACCCTCCTGTCCGGTGCCGGAGATCAAACCAGCGACCTCATGGTTGCTAGTAGGCCATCCTAGCACCAGGTAGACTTAGCTGGATTAGCGATCTTTGCCCATCAAGGATGCACACATTGTCTGTCAGTTACATGAACGGTTTTGGTAGCTTTTTTCTTGAGCAGGAGAGTGAGGCAAAAAAGGTAAAAATTTTTAAATGTTGAACTTTGAAATATTATCCTTGTGCTATATTTGTGTATCAGCCATCACGTTGTGCCATTCTAAAGCTCAGAGCCCTGGGATATTTCCCATGGTTCACAGCAGGGGCAACTGCAGGGTGCTGCTCCATGGCTTAAAGGTTAACCTGGGTAATATCAGTTTGATTATCACCCCCCTTGCTTCATTTGACTTTATCCATTTTCTCCACCCAGACGTTAAAAGGGTTGCGTGTCTGCCTGTCAGGCCACAGACCCAGGGAAGGATTTTCCACCTCAGTTGGCCTGATGGAAATCCAGGCGGCATTTTTATGAGCTGTGGGAGAGAAGCATACTGCGCTGCCCTGCTGCTAGGGGAGACAGACAAATATATGTAGTGGTCCAGCATCTGCAAACAAATCACAGTCGGTGTGAGGGCCCAATGTGATTTGTTTGTGTGTGTGTGTGTGTGAGTCTGGAGTCGGGTTACAGAAGGATATTAATGAATATTTCATTCATTAGATCTCAAGCAGATCGAGAGGAGAGAGAGCTAGCTCTCTGTCAGACTCTCACAGACTGCCCTCCCTGGCTCTTGAAACAAAACAAAACAAATCTTCAAAATCCACCTTCCAATCAATGTCAAAAAGTCAATATAAAAGAAAGTGAAGAAAAGCAATGTCTGGATAATTTTACATTTTGATATTGTGCATGTTATTGTCTGCCAGGTTCAAGGCATTGTAGGGCACCACATACACGTTTCTGGCAATGCGAAAAATAATTCATCCATCTGTCCATTCTCTTTCATTGTTGGGGCTTTTCATACCATTGCATTTATACTGCTTGTATTATCTAATACACGTTTGAACTCCGTTAGTAAGTCGTTTTCTGGGAGAAAAGTCAACACTGCAAATATGCTCCAAAAGAGTCAATTGAGTTACCATCATGAGACCCAGTTCATTACAAACTATTCCCCAGCTACTATTATGATTTGGGTTGGACTAGATTGTTAAGAATTCAAATGACAACTTTACTTGTTTTCTATGTGTCTCAAGCTGGAATGTAGCTACAGTCGACCCACAGTTGACCCCGTATAGATTTTTTTTACACATTCTGGAGTTGAACAATATTTATAAGGCGGCGTCACCATAATCTCTATTGGGAAATGGTGCAAGTGCATTGGAAGAATAATGAGACGCCGAAAGGAGGGAAAGAGATGAAAGACTTGGCAAGGGAAGCCACAGGAAAACACAAGGCATATATTTCCCTATAAGCTCTGCTATCAGTTAGAGGCCTCATTAGTTATTTTGTCTCTGTTGTTCTAAAGATTTGAACGTTTGTCATCTCCAGGTAGCTCGCAGCGGGGGTTTGATTTTGTTCAGGAATCAGTGTTGTTAATGAATAAAATATTGTTCTATTTGTTAATGCAACATCCCATTCTTCACTTTTGTATCATAGCACATAAACAGCTTGAACAGCTTACCTTCAGCGTCCGGGAAAAATCTAGTTTGGTTACATAACGCTACTTAGAAAAAGCACAATTCAATGTTGCAGAAAGTTTGTAGTTTCAGTACCGTATTTTCCGCACTATAAGCCGCACTGGACTATAAGCAGCAGGTGGTACAATGTTTAATTACCATATGTAAGAATTCGTGCACAGAGGGGATTGTCGGGAAAGAGATTGCTGCTTGAGGAATCTCCCATTTATTAACATTTCAACAAACAAGTTGCATATTTGCATAATGTATTCAAGCGTTACCATTTAGTGCAATAGTAGCTACTAGGGATGGGCACGAGTGTTTTCATTACTCGTGTGATCGCTTGCATTCCTCGAGGATCAATCGATTCCTCGTTAAACTTTTTTCTATTTTTAGAACGCAACACATCTGTCTGCAGAACAACGGTTCACCGCAATAAAGCACTCAATGCCTATTGTCAAACAGTCACAGTTGCCATAGCCTATGATATTAAGGATTTATTCCCACAAGTTTAAAACACATTTTCCTCACTGAAAGTAATTAAATAGACGGGCCATAATTTAATCCGATCGAGTAGGCTAGGTCTGCGTTGGGGAGAAAAAAAGCATGGGCTGTAGTTGCAACAAAAAAATAGCCTAAGTCACCATTTAAAATAAGAATGGCAGCAAATAATATTAAATGATTGTCCTACAATTTAAATACATATAAATAACTCATCAAAGCAGATAGTTATATATCCAACCGCGTAATGCTCACTCCGTGTCCGTGAATAATTACCGCGACTA
This sequence comes from Ammodytes marinus, assembly GCF_949987685.1. NCBI lineage: Eukaryota > Metazoa > Chordata > Actinopteri > Uranoscopiformes > Ammodytidae > Ammodytes > Ammodytes marinus. The sequence goes on along the minus strand of NC_137224.1, from coordinate 21,001,263 downwards.
ATTCCTCATTAACGGAACGTTACACCGGTCGGTTTTTGAATCTTATCCCCATATTCCCTATTGAAGGCTTCTTAACTGTTGTTGGCTCGGAGTGAATGTGCCTGAAGTAAGCCTTGCTTCTTCTTTACTTTTCTTTCCAAGCAGAGAGCACCTTGCATGCTCACCTGGAGTCTAGGCTACTCATTACTAACTGAGAGTAACAGGTGTCATCTCCCCTTTTTATAAACGTAATTTTATCATCTGCTTTGAAATAATTGGACAGTTATATTCCTGACAATGTTCTGGAGAAAGGAGAGACCGTGTTCAGCTCCGTGGTGCTGTGGAGAACACAGGCTGCTGCGGTGGCACGGAGGTGGCAGTTATTTGCAGTTGCTTTTTGACACAACGCTCAGTTTATTGCACTTGCATCAAACTATTTAATTTTGTTAAACTTTATTTTATCCGTTTTGTACACGTATATAACATTCTAAAATAGGGGCGGCCCGCCGGCCGGCCTAAGGGCTACAAACACTAAAAAAAACAAAAAACGATTTTCCTCATCCACCAATCGAGTTCATTGGAAACGAGGAGTACTCGAGTACTCAATTACTAACGCCCATCCCTAGTAGCTACATAATATATACTGTGCTGTGTAATAACAGGGTCGAAAAATTGGTAAAAAGTTGCGGCTTATAGTCCGAAAAGTACGGTAGTTAACAACACAAAAGATGGCAAAAAAAAAAGATAATCATTGATCTTCTTGAATCACTATGCAAATATGAATGTACTTTAACTACCAGCAATCCAGTGCAAAATCTAATTTCATTTCATATAGTTCACTAGCATAATTCATTCCTTAGCCCCTTACCCTAACCATCAAAACTAAATCCCCAACCCCAACCCTTACACTAACTATATCCAATTCCATTTTCAAGATACCAGTATCAACGCACATGATTTATCACTGACCAGACAGATGAAAACACAAGACTTTTTATATTATCTGTCAATTCTTTCGACCAAAGCGAAACACTCTCTTGATCAGACAAGGTGATTTGGTCTGTAGTCTCATCTATATCTGGAGACTTGCTGTTGTCCTTCTTGCTCTGTTTAGCAAAACAAAGGAAATAAAACAAAATGAGTACTAAGATAAAAGAAAGATGTACATACAGCTCTGGAAAGAATTAAGAGTCCATTCCAAATGTTCAGTGTCTCTCGTTTTACTATTTATAGGCATATGTTCGAGTAGAATGAACATTTTGGTTTTATGCTATAAACTACTGACAACATTCTACCAAATCCACAATAAGAATATTGTCATTAAAGAGCATTTCCATTAAGTAATGTAGAGATGAAGATTTAAGAAAAATCCAGACTGGTCTCTTAATTTGTTCCGGAGCTGTACATATATATTCAAGTTCATTCTATCTGGACTAATAGATTTGCTTCCATACCTTGGAGAAGATTTTGAAGATTTTGGATTTTTTCTTCTTCTTGGCCTTGACGTCATTTCCTTCACTTATCGAAGCGGCCATTTTATATTCCTCTGACAGCAGTGGGCTCCTGTTGTTCCTGGATCTCACCCAGGAGGTTTGGTCCTGATGTTCTGGACTGACGGAGGAGCGTTGACGTCCAGACGAGTTATCTCCAAATTCTTCCCTCGTCTGCTGCTTCTGCTTGGAAACCTTTGTCTTTAGATCTTTCAGACTCTGGAAGCCGCTCCACCACTTCGACTGCTTCTGGTCCCCTTTGATGGTTCTCCATTTCTTGGCTTTAGGGTCGAATACAATCTCAACATCTGAATTGTTGTCCTGGCTTGACATTGACTCCGTTTCGACCTCAGCCGTTCTGTGTTGTATAGGTGGGGGTGAAAGGCTAGTGGTAGATAATAGTGCCTCTTCTGTTGTTAAATCATCTCCCTTGCTATCACTCTCCACTGGTGTAGAGACAGTGACCGTGACAGCATCTGTGTCCTTAGTGATGCCACATGAAGCAATAAAAAGGCAAAACATTTTTTGGCCGGACCAATTAATGTGAAAATTGACAATTTCCTAATCCTAAAGTACTCTTGATAATTTTTGCATACACTAGACACACTTCTGATCAGATATTTAAGCAGTTTAATACAAATAAACACATTTGTACTTATTTTCTCACACAATGAGAATCGATAAGGAATCGGATCGATAAGCAGAATCGGAATCAGAATCGTTAAATTCTTAGCAATTCCCATCCCTAGTGTTTGGAGACTCTGACTTGAAAGCACGTATCACTCTACTGTGCTCAACGAGCAATTAATCACACATTTGTATCTATTCTAAATGTTTCTATTTAGGCTACTATTTCCTTCTCTTCTAAGGAGATTTAAAAAAAAAAACATTTCCTCAGTGTCTCATTGATACAATCTCATAATTAGCTTTTAAAGTGCACCAGAATGATGCATTTAACTAGCCTGGCATTCCCAGACCTGCCACTAGGCGCTGGCAAATTAAATTTGCTGCGCGTGTTGGTCTGGAGACGCTCCGTTGAAGCTTATCAAGACTACCAGAAATCTGGTATAACGTTTCAATTGGTTCTATCTAATATGGGCGCGCCAGAGCCCTTTATATGGTGCTCTGGGGAGGACGTAACCGGATGACGACAGTGACGTGCATGCGACGTCGAAGCTGTGATAGTAAACATCAAAGATGGCTGCGGATATGTTGTGTGAGTTTGAGACTGCTTTGGCCTCGACCCTTAACGAATTGGAAGACGGGACTCATAGCTTTCACTAGCAAGTAAGTGGAATGTTCTGTTTTGCCGACCGACAACGGCAAACGTTTAATTGAACAGTTTAACAGCTGTTCGCTAAACGAACGGGGCTTACGTCACTTGTGCATCGCTCTGATTGGTTGTAGTGCTATCCAACTGCGTGCAGTGGCATTTGAAATGCACGAGTAGGAGCCGCCCCTAGAGTTGGAAATTACTATTGATCGTCGCCAGACCCTCTATCGTTCAAGATATCAGGGTCAGGATTTCCAGGCTAGCATTTAACGTTAAAATATAAGAAATTTCCGGACCCCAACCCTAAACCCAATGTTCAACTCAAAGGTGCGCCACTGGCCTAGCCCTTGTGATAATAACAATAATAGATTATCTATCTATCTATCAGGGGCGGTGGGGGGGCCCAACTGCAATGACCCAGCTTGCAGAAGGTTGAGAACCCCTGTTCTAGAATACACACACTCAGGGGGAAAAAAACATGGCTTCATATACTTGTGAGGACCTTCATTGATATATAATGCATTCCCTAGACCCTTACCCAACCCCATACCCCACTCCAAACCCTAACCCTAATCCAATTCTAACTATCTATCTATCTATCTATCTATCTATCTATCTATCTATCTATCTATCTATCTATCTATCTATCTATCTATCTATCTATCTATCTATCTATCTATAAAGCAAGAAACGTCTGTCTGTCTGTCTGTGTGTCTGTCTGTGGCTCGTATTTCTCTCTCACTGTTAATCAGATTGGCCTGAGCTTCCGGATATGGCTTGCGCACGGCACAAAGGTGTGCATCCTTGATTGATTATGAAGTTTTGGACCAAATATGTAGAAGTTATCATATTTATATCATGCTGGCGGCGAATACATGCGCACACTGAAGGCCACAGTAACGACGGGCATGAAGTAGTCTCCGGCTAAACCCCGCCTCCCTCTGGTTTGATCGGCTGCGGCGACCAAAGCTTGAAATGAGTGACGAGCCGGACACACACAGCTGACCTGCTTCCTACAGGCACTGCACTAGTAAGCTTAAAACCACATTTAAAAAGGGGACATATTGTGGAAAAACTCATTTTGTCAGGACGTGTACTCGTATATTTTCCACTATCGCTTTATCAACCTTATCATTTAGGTAAGAGTTGATATGCCAGGCCACTTAATGCACCCTTAAAAATGCTGGGTAAAATAACGTTGTTAGGTAACACTGTTATTTTTTCTGTAACGGGGTAATCTAACTAATTACTTTTTCTGTCGTTACAACGCCGTTATCTTTACTGAACGTTAAATGCGGTGCGTTAGGCCTATAATGAATTGATTGAATAAACTGTGTAATCCGAGCACACCCCTGGCACCATACTAAACAAACTGCTAGTGAGGAGACCGAGTGGGTTAACAACAAGATAAGCGATTGTTATTTCTTATAGTGGTTTAAATTGTGTTTTATTCAATGTGGATGACATTATAACTGTCAGTTAGCGCCGTCACGTCAGTCAGACGCAGTAACCACCTATCAATCCACGGTTGAAACGTGCTCTCCCTGAGTTCGTTTGCATCGCCCCGATCTCTATAAATTATAATTTATGCACGTTATTAAACGGCCGCGATTCGCCGGTTGCAACAGCTGTTTAGCGTGTCATCACGAGCTGAATATTGCTATTGTTCTTTTCCTGGGATCTGTATGCTGCTGTGCATGTTAAAGAAGGAAATAAACATAGGATAAATCCTTACTCCTCCTCTCATCGTCTCATGCTTCATAGTCTGACATTTTTGGCCTTAAGTGGTGTTTTAGCCGACACCCCTGAAGTGAATCCAGTGATAGCAGATCAGCACGGTACATTCAGCAGTTTCCTCTAGCCTACTACTTTTGTTGAGAACAAAATACTTGAAGTGCAGGATAAACCTCTTGCTGTCTGTTGATGTGCAATAAGTATTGAAGGTTATGTAGCCTACAAGTAGGCCTACCTGTCTGTTCTACTCATTTCAACTGACTAACTGCTCAGAAAAATCAAATTTGTTTGACATATAGCAACTTTTTTTTTACAGTAGGCTAACGCAAATAGTTACTTTCCGTGGTAACTAGTTACTTCTATTATAAAGTAATTCAGTTACTAACTCAGTTACTTTTTGGAACAAGTAGTGAGTAACTATAACTAATTACTTTTTTAAAGTAACGTTCCCAACACTGCTAGCCACCACACTGCTATCATTATATTGAATGAATTATATCACCAAGCACTAAAGCCTCTATTTTCACACAGATTACAGTAGCAAAAAATAAAAAATGTAATTCATAGCATAACACATTTCCCTTTAAGTATATGAAGCATTAAAAGATTAAGTGTGCAGAGTATTAGCCATGCACATATGTGGGTGCAGTTCATCATATCCCGACATTAATACATGCCTCTAATCTCCTTTATTGCTAGTGTTAACCAACATCTGTTGGCTGACAAGTACTTCCTGTTTATTGAGTCCTTAAAGGGATAGTTCAATATTTTTGAAGAGTGTTAGTGTGTTACCTTTATGGAGATGGCGATCAGTGCAGTCACTATAACGAGTTTGGGGGAGAGGTTGACAGGCAGAAGTCAACCTTGTATTGTTGCAGAGCAGAACAACTGTTTTTTTTCCCATATATATATATAAATGTGTACCTTAAAAAAATAAATATATTTAACAGAATAACTATGCTTACGTACCCCATATAACTCCACTCTAAAAATACTGAATTATCCCTTTAATTGAATGAGCTGCTTAAGAGTTAAAAACAGCAATATTGCATTTTGCAGACCCTATGTAGCCTATTTCAGTAGGAAAAGTACCAGTGATTGTGCTGCCATGTATAACATTGTGTAACAACACCTCCTGTCAAACACTTCCTTGGCTCTTGTGTAGTGCACTATAGGCCTACGGGCTTGAAGTTACATCCGCTGTACTGTATGTTGAAAAAGGAAGCTTCACAACATGTCCCTTTTCTGCTCATTAATACGTCATTAAATCAAGACCCTAGGCTCAAATGCATTCTCTGGTCTGTGTGCATACAGTATGTATTAAACACTATAGTATACGGGTGTATGCTGGTACTGTTTTGAGTCAATGTATGAGTGCATCCCACATACTGTACATGTATGCCTCGACAGTTTACATCTGCTAGTGCATTTGTAATGAGGGACATATGGCAGAGGAGAGCAAACATGGAGTAAGTGTGTGTGTTGCGAGGATGCCCCCCGCTTTGTATATATCTGTCATCTGGCAGGTGTTCCCCTCCAGTATACTTTGCAGTTCACAATACCAGCAGAAGCCTTTAATATAATAAAATATATTTATGTTTATGCGCTCCTCCACTCCCCCGTTCCCACAATGCACTGTTTTGGGCTAGATTACATTATTCTGTTGTTTGCCATTGTCTCCCCTACTCATCTAGTGAGGTTTTTATTTAAAACTACAAGTCACACTCTTGTTTATCTTGCAATGAGTGCAATTACTTTTTACTTTTTTTCATCTCAGATCCATAAGAGTGATAAAACATGTTAAAAATAGATATTTGGAAGGACTTTTACCTGCTCCGCCGTTGTAGGCGCATACACTTTCACCCATCTGTCGCTCTGCACGTGCACCGGCAGTGAGACGGGTGCCGGTTTGTAGCGTTCTCTCTTCTGATTGGTTATCAGTAGTGGGATCCCCGAAAAGTTTATTTGACGATTACATGCGGATGATCTTTGCCTTTAGTGATGCCCCAAAACATGGATTCCCTTGTTTCAGCCTCTGGCAAAACACCAACAAAATGTGGAGGACTGTGGACCTATTGCTATGCTCCCATTGTTTGCCTAAAGGTCCAACAGCATGTCGACACTGCAGGCGAAAACATTGTTTTTCAAGTTCCGGTCAGATTAGAGATTTTTGGCTATTTTACTTCCATAACATGTCTTCTTTTATACTTGTATAACTCCAGGGTCCAACATTTACATTAAGGTGTTTATTTGACTAAACCTTGTCTGTTTGCGTCTGTATATTTCTCCCAAACAACAATCTTTTAACGGCCAATACTCTGAACCAAGAATCAACTCAACTTCAAAAGCACTTACATAATTATTTCGTAATTATTCTCAGCACTATTCTGAAGGTTATCGCAGAGGGATTTGTTCATGCGTTGTTAATTGTCTGATTTATGATATCGTCGCTTGCTGAAAATTAATTTTTATGATAGGGGAGGACGGGGTAATGTGAGACACCCCCTGTATCTAGGACACAGAATACATTTTTCGTCATGTGAGATATATGTTTTCAAGCCCCTCTCATTTCCCCTTGGCCATGAAAGAGAGGACCTCATGGTGATGTTGTAAGCATGTTTTTTTCACAAAAATTTATTTTTTGTATGTAAAAGTAAATTTTCTTGCTGTCAACTTAATCGATTGTTGTGCCTTATCAAATTGATTCAGGTAGAAAAACTTATATCACACATGTTGATGAACTACCAACATATGAAACCATGTGGTGATGATGATAACTGAAGAGTAGCCTGAATTGCTGAGAGAGGTAGTTTTTTCTCAAATTGTGACAGTGGGGTAAAGTGAGACAAATGCTGTGGGGTAAAGTGAGACAGTGTATGTGCCCCCTTTTAATGAATCCATTATATTTGAGATAGCAAGGAGACTAGTTTGAATAAGACAAAAGACAATATGGGCTGGAGGTGGGGGTTGATGGTTGAAGGGGTGTCAGCAAGGGCATGGTTTGGCACCTATGTGGGGGACAGGAGAGTGACCTTTAACATCAATATACTCTAAGAAATATGTCTTTATTCAATGAATGATCCCAATATAACAAATGCAGAAAAAAGACTCAAAATATGGAAAATGACAGCTGGGTCTAGTCCTGTTCTGAGTCCCAGACTGTTCTGGTTCTGATTGTCCTTTGCTCTGACCCCCAGACACTAGCTGGCTCTAAGGGTCCTGTGTTCTGACCCCCAGACTGTGTTTTAATCTAACTGGTTCTATCTGTCATTTGAATGTTGATTATTGAATATGAATTATATGTTGTATTTGATCAAAGTTACTTTCAAGTTTTAGAAAAATGTTTTGCTTAATTGACCAAACCCCATGATTCTGTTACTAGTCAGACATTAGTTTTGTAATATTTGGTTTTCAAGCTAGCGGTCATGATTCTTTCTTTCAAAGGTTTTTTTATTCAACAAAAGATTTGCGAAGCAATTACAGTACAATGATTAAGTTTTGTTAATCTGTAACTGTTACAATTTGTGTTGTTATTGTAGTTTCAGAGTGTAAAAAGTAAGTGGCTCAGTTTACCCCGTTGATTTTTCTGGTCCATCTCAGTTTACCCCACAGCTGGGGTAAAGTGAGACACATGATTACAAATATCTGGGCACGATTATTGATAATCATCTGAAATTTGATGTTAACACGGACATGCTGTGCAAGAGGGGCCAGCAACGCCTGTACTGCCTTAGAAAACTGGCTAGATTCAATGTCGCAAAAAGCCTGTTGAAACTGTTTTACTGTGCTTACATACATTCCGTCATCTCCTTCTCTGCTATCTGCTGGTTTGGTAACCTCACTACCAAGGATAAAAATTCAATAGGGAAAGTTGTAAAAACTGCCTCAAAAATTACTGGCATCCAGTTGGAGAGCCTCGACTCTTTTTACCATAGACAGTTGCTTAAGAAAGCTTTTTACATCCGTCAGGACCAGGCCCATCCACTCTACTCCGAGTTTATGTTGTTGCCATCAGGCCTTCGTCTGTGTGTCCCTAGGATAGCCAACAATAGATACAAATACTCCTTCGTCCCTTCATCCATCCGTGCAATCAATTCGGCCAGCAGCAGGTGATTGATGATGATGTTGATGTTGACTTGATTTTTATTTTGTTGCAGATGTCTTTGTTTTTATTTGTTTTTAATTTGTTTTTATTTTTTAATTGTTTTTATTTTTATTTTGTTTTCCTCCTCAGGCTTGTGTACATATTATTGTGCACATAATGGTGTTGTGTGCCCATTGATGTCATTGTCGTGTGTTTGATATCCTGTTGTAAACAATTTGCCCTTTTGGGACATTTAATAAAAACCTTGAACCTTGAACCTTGAACCATGACAACTTTTTTTAAAACAATCATATTTTCACTGCCCTTTGTCTTGGAAAATTTTGCTAATGCCCATTTCTAGAAAACATCCTGAATTAATGGGAAATGTGTACATTTGAGCGATAAATCATTTTAGCTTGATTAGAGGGGAGCAAATGTAAAAAGTGTCCCAGATTACCCCATTCTCCCCTACTATGTACATAGCATTTTTATTTTATTTATTAAATAAAAAAAGGCTTCAAAATCTGTTCTGTAAAAACTTTGGATGCTATGACGTAAAAAATTAAATCAAAATTTGAACTCTGGCTTTATCCAACATGTGGATTCTTGTTTTTTTAAAGTGATGCACATTTAAACATTATTAATTAGACACTGATACATGTGCATATTTTTTCAAGCATTTCTGATAAAAAACTAAAAATAATTGTTATCATGCAAGTTATCAACTGTCAAAAGTTTCATGATGATATCCTTAAGTTTAACATGTTACCCTATTCACCTCAAGTCTAAAGCCTTTTATTTTTTATTTTTTTGGGGGGGAAACAACTTAGCTGATAGGCATCGCCCTGCCATAGTTGCTGTTGTGATTGCCATTAAGTTGTTTATTCAAATCCCCCTGCCAAGACATCAAGATGAGATTCATTGAATATTGTGTTCCATTAAGTTGCCGACAACTGGCGCTGGGGCCTCTCGCTGGTCCTCTCTAACGCATTACTGCAGCTCACAGGCTCTTTATTTCAGTCTATTTTGCTCAATTTCACCCAGTCAAACTGCCAGTTATTTCAATTAGATTGGCGGCAAGAGGTTGCGAAAACCAAAGGCAGGTGCTTCAAAAAGGAAATTAAAGGAAAAAGGTGGCAGTGTGTGTGTGTTTTCCCCTCTATAGGGGAATGTTTCTTGGTAAACAATGTGGTGTGCGTGGGTGTTTGTGTGTGGGTGTGTCAACAGATGCTGCTAAAATATAGTGTTTACATAGGCAAGATTTTGTGTTTGTGTGTTGTTCTTTTTGAGAAGTGATGATGCAGTACCTGGGAGTAAAACCCAGCAGCATTTGTTATGATAGGGCATCTGCCTGCTGTGTGTGTGAGAGAGGGTGTGTGTGTGTGTGCGTGTTTGTGTGTGTGTGTGTGGGTGTGTGCGTGTTCTCTTGCCAGATCCTTAGCCGCGATTCAGTGTTTTAATAAGTTGACCCGAGGCTGCCAAGGTGGAGCTTCTCTCCCCATGAGATGTCTTGTCACAGGCGGGCAGACAGACACACCCAAGGAATGCCAAAACCACAGGAGAGCCTCTGCTGTCTATACCTGTGTGTGTGTGTGTGTGTGTGTGTGTGTGTGTGTGTGTGTGTGTGTGTGTGTGTGTGTGTGTGTGTGTGTGTGTGTGTGTGTGTGTGTGTGTGTGTGTGTGCGTGTGTGTGCGTGTGTGTGTGCGTGTGTGTGCGTGTGTGTGCATTTTGGTGATCAGTTCTCCCCTCGCCAATTTTCTCCTGTGCCCTTTCTTCCACCTAGAAGAGGACATTTGTAATCAAGCACGTAGAAAGAGTAGTGCACTTCACTACTCTACCTATCACATTTTGTCACATTTCCACAAATAATGTCTGCTCTCTATTCACCCAGAAAAAGGCTAGCAAAAGTGGTGTTATTTTCAAAAACCTGTTACAAGGGAACTAGGGACCGGTTTAATTCATTGTAGCTTGGGAGAGAAAATACCGTCTCTTTTTACAGTGATAAATATATTTTTCCAACAAAATACAGTATGTACTGTGATCAAATAAAAACATGACTCATTTATACAGTTGTTATCTCACCTTTCTGTTTTAAAGGTCCACTGTGTAACATTTACATACCAATGTACATTATATATTGCATATGGGTGAATGGGTATAGCAATACCTTGATGAATCAGCTTTTCTCTGTTACCTTTTACATTTATTACACTTATTTCTATGAAAGGCAATTGGTATAGATTTGTTGCAAAAATCCAAGGGATTTGAAACTTAAAAAAATTGAATAATGGAACGCTGTATAGTGGACCTTTTAATGGCCATTTCTTCATCTGTGTACAAATTGTTGGAGTGGGAATCAGGCTTATGCACATGTGCCCAGATCAGTAATGATTGAGATTCAGTAAATCTAGTAAGATTAGGACACAAGCAAATTAAAAACAGGTGTAGCAATAAAGCCAACACACAATAAACTAAAACGAAGTCAAGTACATCAAAAGTAAAAAGTAAGTGAAACATTAAAATCAGTGTATACAATCAGTATATACACTCAAATATGTAAAAATGTAATATTATCATTGACTGAAGGCTATTCTGAAGAGGTGTGTGGCTTTATAGATCTGACGAAAAATAATGTGTATGCATATTTTTCTCATTTTTTTCCATCATTCAGGGCCAGGCATTACACATTCAAGTCAATGTTTCTCATATGATACAAAGGCTCCATGATGTCAAATGTTTTTACAAAGGTGAATGTGTATTCATAAGTGCTAAACGCTTCGTAACCCCGACGACACACATCAAGCAAATGATAATTGCATTCTGTGACACTGTTCTTCACCTCACATAAGCACCCAGTGTATAGAGTGCTTTTGCGGTACAGCCTCATTGACACCATACAAGGCTTCTCAAACTTTTTTTTAAATGTAAAGCCCCTATCTCACTGGGCTGCGATAGGGGCCTCATTTTTGTCTCAAATCAGTCACAATTTAGTTTCATATATCGCCAAACCCTCGCAAAGTTGTCTCACATTTCTCGCACTTTCTGACTCGCGGAAACTAAATTGAGAAGGGTTTGCAACGCGTTTGAGACACATGCGACCACTCTGAGACTATTTTGAGACTAGATTTGTCGCACACTTTTTTTGGACATGTTCAAAATTCAAGCGACAGGACTGCGCGGCTCTGCGACTCATGCGAGGAAATTGAGACCCCCACGAACGTTTGGAGACAGTTTAGAGACTCCCTCGCGAATGCAGTCTCCAACTTGTCGCAGACAGTCGCAGCCCAGTGAGATAGGGGCTTAACACCTGTCTAGTTTCTACACATGAATGGAAAATGTCTTGTGAAGGTTTTTACATTCACACTAGCATGATAACGTATGTTCCACAGTGCAGCATTGTACTGTGTTGTATCTCAAAATCACCCAAAGAAATGCAATTTAAAAACTCTATGAACTTAAAAGAGAAGTAAGTGATCTTTTCTTGTGAATATACCTGTTGAATCACTCTATATTCACACAGCAATCACTTAAACAGTATGCGCAGTTCATAACACAGGTCTCCCAGTCATTAAGTTATGCAGTACTTGCCAGATAAAATTGAGTATCCTGCTCGTTTTTATCCAATCAGGAGACAGAGCGCTATAAAGAGGTGGGTATCTGTGCCCGTGAACGATGACTCGCAGATCTCCATCGTGGCACTATTTGAAGACGGCTGTGTGTTCATGTGGTGGTGACGTAGGAGCAAGGGAGGGGACTGCTAACTGCAGTCACTGACAGGAAGTTAGCTAAAATGTTAAATGGTAAATGGACTTGACTTATATAGTGCTTTTTAGCCGATTTTCTCAGCCCCAAAGCGCTTTACATTTCTTACCACATTCACCCATTCATACACACACACTCATACACTCATACACATAAAAGGACCATATCACTCACCTCTCCTTTAATGAATGGTACAATATATCAGTCTAGTGAATAACAGCAGCATGGGCATCATTAACTGAAGATGAAGTAACTGCATCATTTACATTTGATGAATGCACCACGAGAGCCGCTGTTTGAAATATTAAGTCCAGATGTGAAGATTTGTCTTGTGAAAGAAGCAGGGAAATGGAAACTAAGCACAAAAAAAAATGTTGACATAATTTAATACCGTCAAGATTGTTAAAAAACTGTGAGCTCAGCCTTTTGCAATGCAAATGAGAGCAATTCCGAGGCTCGGAAAAACTATGGTGGAGTCACAAATCACTCCCTTGTTTCACTCATTCACTGCTGGCTTATAACTAGACACTTAAAAGTTTACTCAATGGTGAGCAGGGAATTTAACTTTTGGAAACTTTACTGTAATAACCATCATGGGTTTGCGTCACCAGTGACTGGAGTTGAACTATAGTACATTTCTCACCTATGAAATAAGCATTTTATTATTACAATTAATATGTATATATTTTATAAAATTATTTTTACACATCGCATTGTGTCATTGTTAGCAAGAACGAAGTGTAGTCCATGACACCCACATTATTGACTCACTCACTCAAAATATATACTCTCCCTCTCCCTCTCCCTCTGTCTCTCTCACTCACTCACTCACTCACTCACTCACTCACTCACTCACTCACTCACTCACTCACTCACTCACTCACTCACTCACTCTTTACTCTGGTTATCTCTGATCTCTTTAAAGAAATATTTTTGAATATTATTATACCCTGATCATTTTAAAGTTGTTAGAACCTTTAAAGATTTGATATCTAGTAATTGTGGATATACTTATTGATTTAATTATTCATTGACGTATATTTGATGGGACTACATGTCTTCATTTGCGTTGACTTTTCCATTTATCAAAAGGATGCCCTCAAGTGAGTTTAATGGGAGCTGAATTCTGTCATTCAATATAAATAGTAATGCCTTCGGATGGCCGGAAGTTAGTGAAAACCCATTACTCTCTTAATGAGTCTCAATATTTGAATGCGTTTCAAGCTGTTGCACTTACATACTTAGTTGCACAGATGGGCCTCAGAACATATCTAAATACCCCTGCTAATTACACATTTCAAAACGATGCTTAATGAGCTGCTATATTGTCAGTCATCACACCACATTCTATTCATTCTACATTTTTTCATTTACACATCTCCTTCTGTTTTCTCTATTTTGGTTTTGCATTGCACTGTGGGAAAAAATTCAACCAAACCATGTCAGCATTTATTGACTCTATTTTGCCATTTGACCTCAGTGAGCCTGCTACGGAACATATTAGAAAAAACAATGAATTAGCTGATAGCATTAATTTAGCACACAATGTGCTATTCTTAAAGATCTAGTCATCGCTGATCACCCAGGAAGCCAGACAGCTGGAGTCATACATCATTAATTAACTCTATGCAGTCTATAGACCCCTTATCAGTCTACGTCACACAGCGTCACTACCCGCTCAACTGCGCATGCCCAATGCAGAAAGAGACAAGAGCGAGACGAGCCACAATCATGTCTTGTTGTGCTGTTGGATGCACAAACCGTTTATTTTTAGTTTGAATGGTGATAAAGCTAGTAAATGCCCAAATGCTCCGCTGTATAATTACATAAATGAGTTGTGAAATGCTTACAATAAGGACAGTGACCGGAGACGAGGCTATAGCAATGGAGGCTTATTTACAATGACCCACATACATCTCCGTCCTCTTCCCTTGTGTTTGACTCTATGGTTTGACTAGGCAGTAGGGGTTTGCACGTGTACACGTGTAGCCGGTAAGTAGGCTAAATCATACCATTTAGGAAAAATCAATAAACGAAAACCGAGTGGGGTCGACATGTGCTAGCCTACTGTAGGCTACTAAAGCAGATAACACAACACATTATTGTGTTTGGTTATAATATTTATTCATTTAACTATTTAACTGCTCCACCATAAGTTTCACTTTCCTTTTCATCTCCGTCTCAAACAGCTGGTCTGATAAGCTGGTCGGCTCGTGAGCCCAACGGCCCCGAAAGCAGTAGTCAGTCTAAAAACAGATGATCACGGCTAGTTATGATCACTTTTAAATCAAAAAGCTAAATTATGAAATAAAGGCATCTCTGCCTCTCTCTGTCTATCTGTCTGCCGGTCTTTACTGTCACTCTCCAACAGCAGTCCGGCCACTGAAGTCGTCGGGGCCATTTCTTCTCATCATTTATCTACTCAACTGCCGGCAACGCGTATGGGTCATTAAGACGTATCTCGTTCAATAGTGTTAATGTTTCCGCATAACCAATGTTATCACTCGCTGATAAACTGTTTTTAGTAAGCTGACAACATCGCTATTTAGCACCATGGACCTATAAAGAAACACCGCAAGTGCAATATAACCAAACGGGTAACCATGGCGACCAGCCAAACAATTTTTCTTTCTGCAGGATGGCAGCGCGCGCATCCGCCGTGTTGATAAACAGAAAAGGGGTCTATACTGCTGATAGTGTTATCCAAGGTGTGTGTGTGTGTGTGTGTGTGTGTGGGGGGGGGGGGGGGAGGGGGTGTTTGTGTGTTTGTATGCGTGTCACCTGTGTGTGTTAAGAGCCCAACACACCATAGGAATTATCTAAATAACATTAAACATATTGACATGGTGCAGCGTTGATAATGCAAAAAAAAAATACCATCTGTCTTCCCTGTAATCTCAGTCTGTTGTACTCTCGTTTGAACTGTTTTCTAAGCGCTCTTCTATTTGTTCAGCTCTTCGTCTATATACTTCCCGACCACCCACATAATGAATCATTGTGCAAGTGAACCTAATGTTATTTAACCTGGTCTTATGACTGATGTATTCGTAGAGTGTGTGTGTGTGTGTGTGTGTGTGTGTGTGTGTGTGTGTGTGTGTGTGTGTGTGTGTGTGTGTGTGTGTCTGTGTGTGTCTGTGTCTGTGTGTGTGCGTTAAAAATATTGCAGCAGAAAAAATTGCCTGCCCCAGCCGCTATGGAGCCAGGAACAGTTCAATAGAATTTTTCCAAGGCGCCAAATGGCAAAAAACTCAATCTCATCAAATACTAATTGGTATGGAAGCAAAAGGAGAAAGCAAATGCACTTTTAGATTGGTTAGAGACCCTCCACACCCAATTTCAACAGGAGAATTGTTTGCTTAATGTCTTTCATTTTTGTGAAGTATTGGTTAACTTAACATAAAATTACCAAACGGACCTTCTTTGTTTGCAATTGTCGTCCGCCAACCAAACCATTGGTAAAATAACGATTGTTTGATTTAGCGGCTCCTCGTTGTCCCTTCTCATCTCTTGAGTCATGTTCCTTTTGTGTAGGCAGTTCCCATGTTCACGCCAAGTTTCTACTCAGTTAAAGACGGGAGGAAAGATCCCTCACGATGCGTTCATTAAATGAAGAGTTGAACATTACTTCTGTAAAATAAAATCTGAAGTCATTTTTAATTATGGCTTTGGTTTTATCCCTTTTAGCATGCCTGTCTTCCCTCTGATTTTTCAGTTTTTCCTCTGGATTTGATGTTCATTGCCTTTTTTCAAAACAGAACAGCTGTCGGTGCTCACACGCTCTCACTCGTTCTTCGGTTTAGTACAACTAGAACAAACACAGAGGTGTTTTCTTTTTAGGTTAAAACCCACAGTTAAAAACAGCCTGCTTCTGGGAAATGAAGTCCTTGATTTTCCAATGATGCTGCTATTTGGTGTAGTGATGCACTTTATTAGCTGATAACTGGTGTCAATGTTGGTCTCTACTAAGACAAACCCTGCTGTACATTTAACGTTATGAATAAAGACAGAAAAGATACAATATAAGTGTATATTGCTACATGGCCTGCTAATCTTATATTAAGACCAGGGCTGGGTCTTATAATACATCCATCAGATTGCCACAAATGCCTGTTGTCCTGAGCCACTGCAGCTCAATACAAACAATACATTGAATCAGTGCAACATATTGGCCATGTGCACTGAAAATTGCCTTAATTCTAGTTTCACACAATATTTGCAATAGAAAACCACCAATTTCAAAAACTCATCCAAAATGGAATGATCCCCACTTTGTAAAAACCACTGCTATGAGAGCGATACAGCAACATGCTCCTCTGCTGAATCCCAATTCTTTCTCTAGTTCCTGTGATCTCTGAAGCAGTGAAAACAGCCAGACACATGAATAACAAGGAGCACTTAGAAGGATGAAACAAAATGACTTCTCACTGTGCCAAAACATTTCCAGCCCTGATGGAAAGTTGAGATGGTGCCTTCCATCATCTTTTTAATTACAGTATGTGTCTGGGTAAACAGAGTAGACCAAATTAGGGAGAAGAAAAACATTGCGTTACCGTTAGTGAGTGTGTAATTGTATAGCCTTCCAAAGCATTCCATTTTAAACAAGCATCCACAAGTGCAGTGAAACAGCAGTGACTGTAGACAGGGTGTGGATTGCGACGGGGTTTCGCCTCTGGTTTTCATGTCCAGGACTTTGCCATTAGTTTGATTCCCGGTTGTGGACAAAATACCTCAAATAATATAGTGATAATGTATTCTCAGAATATTAACCCCCTCCCCTTGGTCCATACTTGTTTATGGCCCAATATGCCATCATAGTTTCGGTGATAAAGAAAGGAAGATGTAAAGGTGGAGTCAGCAACTCTGGCTTGCTTGGAAGTACACAGGTGCTCTGAATGGGATTGTTCATAATGCCTCACTGTGGCACTTCCACTGAACTTAACCTTAGTTAATATAATTTTTTCATGCTTGGTTTATAGATAAATTGTCTGCCATTTAAAAGGCCCTTACCAAAGCCAAGCATGACATCAAATACAACACTGATTAGCTTTGCGATGCTAGTACGTACAGTATACTCTGGAAAAGCAGTATACAGTCATAGTTTCAAAAGTCCATACACATCTCTACTTATATAATGAGGGGGGGGGGGGGGGGGGGGGGGGGGGGCGTGTATGGGTTACTTGTTGTTTCCATTTCAAGTTGATGTGAAATGTTTCATTTTTACTTCAAAACTGAAGATAAGGGTCTATTGTAAAATGTTGGTTCAGAGTGTCCAGAAACCAGACCAATTTCTTTCTTTTTTTGCCCATCTTCCAAAATGCCCACAATGGAAATCAATGTATTTTTTGATTAATATGGCATATAAAAAAAAAAAAAAAACTGAAATCACTATTTATTCCATCCCCCGTCCCCTCCTCTGTGCTCCCTATGCGGCCCCCCTTTTCATTTCACACCTTCAGCTCCTTATTTCTGGCTTTCTTTCTCAAAAAAAATCCTCTTTCAAGTCTCCTGGCTTTTTCATTTGGATGTAAAGCTCACACTGCGCTGAGGCTCACCGTGTGTGTGTGTGTGTTTGATTGTGAGGCCCTGCTAAAAGGCACGGTTCAGTCACCGGCGGACGCTTTCACTGCTGTTCCTCTTCCACACCTCTGACACCACACCGGATAAATGTGCCGGAGGATGAAAGAGAGAAAAAAAGGGATTTCTGCTTAGATTCACAGTGTGTGTTTTGTCACAGTGTCTTCCTTGATTAAAGCCGTGGTGCTGTTGAGAAACAAGTGAACTCAAGACTACACCCTTTAGTTAACCAATCCAGTCAGGCTACAATGGATCCTCTCCACACATACAAAGTCATAATGTGTACCCAAATGAGACTAATATGTCTAAAGATATAGCGGACATGTAATCAGATGGGGTTGGTGCACCGCATGTTGTCCTAGCATCGGGTTCAATTAGCTTTTTGTCTTATATATTTCCATCTAAATTTCATTATGCGTTATGGATCCATGCGCAATGCATTGCCCACATGCAAGTGACATTTGGCATAAAGCATTCTGTTATATAAGGACTTACAATACTGTTTAATGAATATTATAACATTTAAAAAAACAAAAAAATGTCTGAACTTATCTGACTCACTTACCTTTGCTTGAACCATGTTCTTTCCCATAACCTTAAGTTGCAAATGTTCATCAAGTCAAGTCTTGATCCAAAGCATTTCCTTCCTATTACTTACAAAGCAAATGAATTGTTGCCATACCTGCTCACCCACTTACTATAACAAATCTAATTGCCTGATTTAATAAGTATAGATGAAAACTAATATAGCGCTTTTCAAGACCTTACATTTCTCTCATATTACATCATTCCTTCCCCCCCCCCCTTCCCTTCATGCCACGTCTCCTCATTTGAGTCACTATTTCACATTATGTAAGTTCTTCTGTTATGTTGTTGTGTATGGACTTGTTATAAGTGGCTTTAACACTGCAACTCGTGGCCTCGTGGGTCAGATAACCGCTCGCTACTTACACTACAATGCTTCCACGTTAGTTTTTTCTTGTGAGATATTTTACCAAAGCCACAATGCTTGCTCACAAAACTGGATTAATGGAAAATATTACCAAAAAATAACTTATTTTGGGGGGAAAAACAGCCCAGGAACGCATTAGACCAACAAGAAAAAACTGAATTAATGCAGCTTCCTTCCCCTTGCTTTTCTACAATCTCCCATTCGCCTTTTCCTCTGTCTTGGAACCCGCAGCTAAATCTTCCACAGCAAATAATAAGGCAAATACTCTGTGACAGATGGGGAGGGAAAGCACGGGGCTAAGTATAGCCCAGGCCCTTTTTGCACTTGTACCTTTTAAGGTCACAGCGGCTCAGGGGATTACAAAAGCAATTGTACACCTTATAGCCCTACATCAAGTGATACAGCTATGTGTGCTACTTCAGGTTATTGGCCCTGTGTGTGTGTGTGTTGGTGGTTTTACACTGTAATAATCACTGAACACCTTCACTCCACACACACACACACACTCCTATTGCTGCAACCTCTGAGCCAACCAATTTAATGCACTGTAGCTTTGGATTTTGGGGGGCGCCCTACGAACTGAGCTAAGGGCGCCCCAAAGGCAGCTGCATTAACATGGCGCAACATTCTCTGAGAGGTAAAGGACCATCCAAAATACAACATGTGACAATAATCGGCCCGATGAAGACTGAGTAGTAACACACAGGCCCTAGCCCCTAACGCGGCTATAATGACCAGCTACAAAGAGGCGCCCCTATACTACTATGGTGGGTACTCTCTTGTAATGGGAAGTGACCTCCTGAATGGCAATGACCAGAGTAGAGTAGATGCCGGTACCCTGTAATGGGAAAGTCTTATTTTGTAAGTATTTTTTTCTAGCTAAGTTCAGGTTCAACCCTTGTAGCTTTTAACTGGCAATGATTTATGGCCCTACTTCTGTGGCCCCTTTTTTCTTTAACTCTCTGTCATCTTCCTACAGTTCCCTTTCATCTTCACTTCCACTGCCAGGAATACTATAGTATATAGCTGCTCTCAGCACGACGTCCATTTTAGCAAGTGCTGCAGGAGTGTGTGCTGCGGCATTACCGCTCACAGAACTTGCAAAGGAACGGGGCCATGATGAAAAGGCAAAAAAGTCCAGTGTGGAGAGAGGCACGGGGAGTAGGAGAAGTGCTGAATCCAATCCAATGAGAAGGGAAAATGAGAGAATGCAGTGGACTGAGTTGAAAAATCTCTGGCTGTCACAACGCCGGGCAGATCAAAGACCTTCAAGTCCTCCCCCCCCCCCCTTCAATAGATCAACTTATGTATGACGCAAAGAAAAAATCTATTTTGGCCAAACGGATCAACAGTGGGCCCCCTATTCAAGTCGAGGTTTTTCTCACTTTATGCCAAAGCCGTCTTTCAATTTCCTTTGACATGTACTATTTGTGGAACACAAATTCCAACATGTGTTGATCAAATGTGTGCGGTTTAAAGATTAAAGGGGATTTGAAAAAGTGTGGAGATATATTTAAAAAAAAAAGAGAACACATGTGAAACTCATAACCCCCCCACCCCCCTATTTGTTAATCATGCATACAGCTGCAGCTCCTCTTGCTTCATTCATATCATACTTCAAATGATTTGGCAATCAGGCCTCAGGGGGGGTGGAGGGTGTACTGGAGAAGGAGAGCACAAAGACAGGAGAGATATTGCTCGCTGTTTCAGCTGTTCAGTAATTATTTCTCAGGCAGTAGCGGAGACACCACCCAGCCCGAGGCTGATGAAAAGACCAGTGGATCTTGGGGGTCCTCTTGAGAAACCTCTGAGAAAGCATTCCAGCCATCACGGGAATCATTCCTTTTTAGACAGAGTTTGTGGCAGTACGTAGTCCTCTGTGAATCCTCTCTGAAAAGTAAGATCTAAACATGTTATGTCGTATCGCTTGATGCTATTCGTTGATGGTCCAAAAAAACTCTCCAATCTGGTCATTATTTGGCATCTTAAAGTCGGTCCTTAGTACATGCCACTAGGGTGTAGGACTTGACAGAAGGGGATGGCAATGTTGTTATGTCAGTCCAAGCCCACCATTTTGGCCCCAGGCCAACACATATTGAATGGATTGCCATGACATTTTGGACCAAAATTCATGGTTTCAAGAGGGCCCATTGCCATTGATGTGTATTTATCTAACTGTATAAGGGACAGCTCACATTAGAAACATGTTTTCATGAGCATTATATATGTTTAATTGAGACCCAAAATGGGTTTTAGTGAAACCCTGAATTTGAATATAACAGTGATTTTAGATTAAGGTTTTCACTTTCATTGCACATGGGTGGAGGCAGTAGTCTGTGGATCAATCCCCTTGGGGAGGAGGAGGAGCCTGGCCCTGTCCATCAGTCAAAGGCAGCCCCCTGATTGGTTTATGTAGCCGTCAATCTATCCTCCAGTCAGACCTGGGCCCTCCCTACTTTCCGTCGGTTTAGTGGAAGGCAGCCCATGATCGGTTCGTGTTGTCGTCAATGTCAACGCGGATTGATGATTAAGCACGTGAAAGAAGGCAGGGGCTTGTCTCATCCGAAGAGATTATTTGATCAAGTCCATTCAAAATGATACATCTCCTTAATCTGAGAGCTAATGACCTATCACCAAGACATTGTATTCAGTTTTGTAATCTTTCTTGGTCTCTTTATCATTTGGCTCAAGTGTCTTCATATTCAATGTTCAATGGACTTCTTTCTATGTCTCCCTCATCCATCTTCTTTTCCCTCTATGGTTGAAACAATGTGTGGCAATGAATTGGGTCGGGTTTTCCTAAGCCGCCTTCACTACCGCTATAGGAAATCAAAAGTGCTGTCACTCACCCTTTAAATCCATACATAGGCCTATACAGTATGATCATAAAACTTAAGAGTTTGAAGAGTTTAGCCTTTGACCAGAGCTGTGCGTTCTATCCGTCGGATTACAAGTCTTTAACGCATACATGTGGTCCGCCGGGGACCAATCCATTTTATCAACCACATGCTTGTTTAATGCTCCCTGGATTACTGCAAACACTGTCACATTCAACCGACACACCAACCAATGATTGAATTATAACCGTCTCTTTTATAGTGTGTGCATACATGAACACAAACAGTTTTAGGGTGTGCTCTGGATTTTTGCAAACAGCTACACAAAATGATGCTAGCAAGACAAGGCACCCATGTAATTAGAAAGGGATCTAGGATGGTGTGTCAGATATGTGACAGTGGTGTACAGTGTGTAGGATTAGTCTGGTGGGGATTAAAGCAGTAGTGAAGGTCTCTGCTCTCTCACACAGTCCCCTCATTTGCCACACATGACTGAACACAACATGTTCCCAGGCGCTAGAAAATGCACTGTATTTTTATCATTTGGCAACTTGGGGAGAATACCGCCTCTGCTTTTATCTTTCCAAAAGCTCCCACAATATTTGCTTCAGTGAAAATGTCTCTCTCTCTCTCTCTCTCTCTCTCTCTCTCTCTCTCTCTCTCTCTCTCTCTCTCTCTCTCTCTCTCTCTCTCTCTCTCTCTCTCTCTCTCTCTCTCTCTCTCTCTCTCTCTCTCTCTCTCTCTCTCTCTCTCTTTTCCGCTGCCAACATGCATCACCAAGGCCTTTTAAAATAGAGAAGAGGACCATGCCAACACACATCATTGCATGTTTAAGTGTATTTGTTGCACACACTGGTAGTTTTTAAGATTTCTTTTATGATTTTTTTTGGACTATCCATGGCTTGTGCTTGGCTCCTGGCTGTATATAGTTACTGCTGATTTAGTATTGCGACGGCCTGTGACGACAGAAAATGATCGAAGGAGTAGAGTGGCCTGACAAATGCGGATTTTGCGGATTGCGGATTTGCGACGTCACATGGGTTTGGGTAGGGGGAAACTGTAAAAAGACCAAATTGAAATACAAATGCTATGAATAAATCATGTAATGTGACGTCAGTGGACTGCAAACAGAATGATCCTGCTCACTGATCCGTCAGGGAAAAAAGAAGGAAAATATACAGTCGCTGGTTAGAGGCAGCTTACTCTGAATTTGTATTCTACTGTGAGGATCAGTTCCACCCCCGAATTATGCATTATATATCCAACATCGCTGGTTTGATTTCCAGCTAGCGACCTTTGTGGCAGGTCATTCTACTCTCCAGCTCCCCCCCCCCCCCCGTCCATTAAAGTGAGACACTGCAGATGGATGGGGTAAATTTGTTTTACTTATATATATCATCATGACCCTTTTATGAACTATATAAATATGCAAATTTGGCAAAAATCGAACAAAGTATTCAAACATTAGCAACTCGTTGCAAAACTTGCTCCGGTGAGTTTATTTCTAGTGCTCACATTGATGAGTGTCTGCCCACATCTCAGTGACACACTTCACATTTCTGTACAAGTTTAAGTGCATGTATAAAATTCCGAAGCAAATAGAACCTTATTCGACCTCCTACAAACACCCAACAAGAAATAGGTGACATGTGACTTCAGCCTTTGTTGTGTGTGACGCCAGCACTGCGCTTCATGTTAGGATGTAGTAGTACTTGCTGAGAAGTGTAAAAAGGAATTTATTTCGTGTCTGCTCAGTATTCCCCACGAACGCTGCTTTAGAACCAGCCCGTAGGCTTAGCCCCCAGCCCCAGACACACAGCATGCTACTGACACCTCAAGTTCTCCTCTGGACACACACACACACACACCAAAAACACACACACACACACACACACACACACACACACACACACACACACACACACACACACACCCCTTCCCCTGACGCCTTGCAACCTTGAACTGGTACTCACCTAAGTCTACTTCGTACTATCATACACATGTCACAATGGAGCCAAATGTCATGAAATGTGAGTGTTAAATACTTTTCATTTTGTGTTCAGGAGTAAGAGAATAAGGAAGCAAAGGCGCAAAGCCTAGTGCATGCAAATTCTTTCTGATCTGAGGGAATCAGATTAGGGGTTTCATTGACGTGTCAGGCTGTTTTGAACACATGCCACTGTGGGTAATCTACTCCAAATAGCTTACAATAATTAGAAATATTCAGACACGCATCAGTCCATCAGTCAATGTGTGCCAACATGGATGGAACACACGCACGCACGCACACACACACACACACACACACACACACACTTGTACTTATATCTTTGTGAGGACATTCATTAAATGCGTTTCCTAACCCCTTACACTCAAACAAGCCTTTGAAGCAGTGATGAACAAGCACAATGCACTGTCCTCACTCCGATGGTTAAAAGCTTAAACTGGTCCTCACAAAGATTCTTGCGCACACACACACACACACACACACACATGCACGCTCTGCGGTGCATTTTTAAGCTGAGTCAGTGCTAATGTATTTGTTCTTTATTTCAAGTGTGAATAACTCGCACATAGAGCAAATGCAATCGTCTGTGAGACAAAACAGTTCTAATCCTCTGTGAAGGATCTGTTTCACAATTGTTTTAACTAGCTTGCAACTCACTTCTAATGTACAGCCTGGATGGGCCCATGTTAAAACACCAGGATCTCAATTACTGGCATCGTAAGTTATACTAGTAGGGCCCTATGAAATCCGTTTTATTTTTTTCCAAATTCCGTTTTATTTTTTCACAAATTCCGTTTTTTCCGTTTTAATCTCATGACTTCCGTTTTTTTTACAATTAACACTAATTTCGTCATCAGAACGAGTGTCTAATTATTGCAAACAAATAGTGCTTTTTAGTGCTTAAAAAAAGCGAAAAAATTTATTTGTTGGGTATAGGCTATAACAGAAAATAAAGCCATTCATTTTGTGCTTCAAGTGAAACATTACATATTATTTTTACATAAATAATAAAGTCCTTATTAACTTTGCAAGAAGCTGGACTAGAGTGAAAATTGGACAAGGCTCTATAAGTCCATGGCTTTTACCTGTGGGACAGCGCTTCACCCAACAGCGGGCTGCAACTCCAACCTACAGTCTATTGTGCGACGGAGAGTTAGTTAACATTAGCATCAGCGTTAGCCGACATCACGGCAACAGCTGAATAATGTAACACATTACACAAGTTACACTACATGAAAACAACGGGCTGTAGACGCTAGAGTTATAATTGCGTGTAGGAAACAGTGTTGAGACTGGAATTTCGTACCACAGCGGCCGTTCCATAATACAACACTCCCTTTAGCAATGGCTGAATATAAGACCTCCCTGTGCTGTGTATCTGCGGGAGCGAGTGGCATTAATAACTTAAAAACAGTAAACGTTTAACATGTTTACGTGCTTTTAGATGCTTTAATCATATGCCGAATTTATAAACAGACCATATTATTAACAATAAATTAAGTTATGTACATGTCAGAGTTACGTACATGGATACATTCATAAGTAAACATTGAATAGACAGATTTGTGAAAGGGGTTTGGCGCTGTGTGTTACATTAGCAATCCTGCAGCCAGGCTCTACTTTTCACGGCAGTAGCAGCCAGGCTCTACTTTTCACGGCAGTAGTTTGGTCTTTAGATGTCGCCAAACCAAAATTCCTCCCTAGTTCTGCTTTAATTTCAACCGTGTTGTTTCCCTTTGCCTTGGAAATTGAATTTCACCAAAATAATGGCGAATTCCGTGACATTCCGTGTTAACAAGCAGATTCCGTTTTTATTGCCCGATTCCGTGATTCCGTCCGCGTTTTCGTTTTCGTTATCGCGGAAATCATAGGGCCCTATACTAGCTGTATCATGGTACCTTTTAAAGGTGCAGTGTGTAGGGAATTTGCATTTTACAGAACAGACTTGGTAGACATGGATATAATACTATGAGTGTGTCTAATGAGTGTAAAATCACTTGAAAATAAAAGTTTTTTTTTATTACCTTTTGAATGAGCCTTTTTTTAACTAGGAGAGGGGCGCTGAGGCAGCCATGTTGCACCGCCATGTTTCTAAAACAGACAAACCAAACAGACTTGCGTGTTTATATTCTGTGTCCTGGGGAAATGCACCTGTTGGAAGACCAAGAAGAAGAAGTACTATAGAATAAATAACTCAATACATCTTCACTTCATCAATGGATATTTTGAAAAGACTTGAGGCAGCGTGGTGGATGATGATGCCATCTTTAGTAACTATAGCTATTTAGCATTTAGGATGTCACAATACATGCATGTCAGAGCTGAAAATACCTAGATGCCCCACTAACTGTGGCATAGCATTTTGGAGTATTTGTCTTTATTCTTGACATTTCTTGACATACAGTGGCTTGCAAAAGTATTCATACCCCTTGACATGTTCCACATTTTGTCACGTTACAACCACATACGTACATTTATTTTATTTGGATTTTTATGTGATAGACCAACACAAAGTGGTGCAACATTGTGAAGTGGAATGAAAATGAAACATGGTTTTAATTTTTTTTTTATAAATAAAAAACTGAAAAGTGTGCCGAGCAAAAATATCCAGCCCCCTGAGTCAATGCTTTGTAGAACCACCTATCGCTGCCATTACAGCTGCAAATCTATTGGAGTATTTCTTATCTACAGACTGATATATTTTGTCCATTCTTCTTTGGAAAATAGCTCAAGGTTCAGATTCAGCATCAGATTGGATGGAGTGTCTGTCAACAGCAATTTTCAAGTCTTTCTCAACATTCTCTATTGTTTTTAGGTCTGGATTTTGACAGGGCCATTCTAACACATGACTTTGCTTTGATTTAAACCATTTCATAGTATATCTGGTTGTATGTTTAGGGTAGTTTTCCTTCTGGAAGGTGAACCTCTGACCCAGTCTCAAGTATTTTGCAGACTCTAACAGGTTTTCTGCCCTGTATTTGGCTCCATCTATAACACTGCACATCACCCTATACACACCATCCCCACCGTGAAACATGGTGGTGGCAGCATCATGCTATGGGGATGCTTTTCTTCAGCAGGTACAGGGAAGCTGGTTAGAGTTGATGGGAAGATGGATGGAGCCAAATACAGGACAGAAAACCTGTTAGAGTCTGAGACTGGGGCAAAGGTTCACCTTCCAGAAGGACAACTACCCTAAACATACAGCCAGATTTACAATGGAATGGTTTAAATCAAAGCATAGGCATGTGTTAGAATGGCCCAGTCAAAGTCCAGACCTAAAAACAATTGAGAATATTGAGAACGACTTGAAAATTGCTGTTGACAGACGCTCTCCATCCAATCTGATGCTGAATCTGTAGTTCGAGCTATTTTGCAAAGAAGAATGGGCAATAAATATCAGTCTGTAGATGTGCAAAGCTGGTAGAGAAATACTCCAATAGATTTGCAGCTGTAATGGCAGCGATAGGTGGTTCTACAAAGCATTGACTCAAAATACTTTTGCACGCCACGCTTTTCAGTTTTTTTATTTATAAAGAATTTAAAACCACGTTTCATTTTCATTCCACTTCACAATGATGCGCCACTTTGTGTTGTTGTATCACATAAAATCCCAATAAAATAAATACGTATGTGGTTGTAACGTGACAAAATGTAGAAAATGTCAAGGGGTATGAATACTTTTGCAAGCCACTGTAATGAATAAAAATCTTCCTTATCTGATTTCTTTTTTCTCTCCTGTGGCCCTTAAACTCTTCTAAACTTTAGTATGTAGTGTAGTATAAAGAAAGAGTATGTGATTCGGATCACAGGGAATGTCTCACACAGTCATGCTACATTTTTCTTGGGTGTCCTCAGGTATGTTTTTCTTGGGAAATGTAATGTAATGAGATTTTGCTGTTGAATTCTCTTGACATACTAAACACAACCCTAGAGCTCAACACTTTAAACAAACAGACATGCTTGTTATGTATACATGCAGAGAGTGCCCTGAGCCCCACTGCTTGTCAGTCAGGCGGTTAAGTATTACAGTCGCGCTAGGATTGCATTCGGAAGTCAAGTCGCCACATCTGCCGTTGTCAATTGACTCATGTTAACAGCTGATTGGATTTTTTCTCTCTCTCTCTCTCTCTCTCTCTCTCTCTCTCTCTCTCTCTCTCTCTCTCTCTCTCTCTCTCTCTCTCCATATGCACTCTACATCTATCTGTTCCCTCAGTGAGTGTGCAGCCATTATTTCCATATCTAACGTTTCACTCAATATACTCTATGTGTAATCCATACACTGGGTAAAATGCCTTTTCTACACAATTATTGAAAAGCAATAAAAGGTGTATTTCATTTGTAATGAGTGAAATAAACTATGCCAATGGAACAAGTGAAAATTCCCTTGGTAAGAGTTCTTGAAATAGGATGCAATATTTAAGCCTCTCAAGTTGATTAACATCTTGACGTTAGCTGTGAAAACACATTTTGAGCAATTTATTTAGCTAAATATCATCATAAGCCTGTAATACTCGAAAGCAGTACTCTCCATTGTCCATGGCATTCTCTTCATCTCAAGTGTCATTGAACTTATTAAATGTACGACATTAGAGGCACTGCTCGAGCTTTAAGATAATCACTTACTTGACATACTTAGAGGTATTTAGTGATATTTTATGATTTTAAGAAGATATATCTTAAAGTTAGCTACAAATACTTAGATTGAGAATTTGTTACTAGGAAGAGCTTGTGTGTCATAGTAAGCCGCCCTTCTAATCCACATTTTCAATATTCAAGCGTATTGAACATACAACGTCACTATATCTCACTGAAATGCTGCTTGATAAGTGTCATGAGATATTTTTTTTTACTAGAAATTAAGACGAATATACCTGTAAAGATTTGGAATTTTTGCAGTAATACTGAGCTGTTAATAGAAATAAAAGTAGGATGTGCGTTTGAGTATTCCCCTATCCCATCCACAGCAGTCACACTGAGCATGGGAGGCTGTCTTTGGTGGGGTGACCTTTACACCACAAGACCAGGCAAACACACATTAAAGAAGATCTATGGAGGCATTTAGCTCCATTGTCAGTTTATCTGTGTGTGTGTGTGTGTGTGTGTGTGTGTGTGTGCGTGTACGCGCGCGCGCGCGTGCGTGTGTGGCTGCTATCCACCAGTGTGCACGGGAAGGAGCTATTTGTATGATAATGTAAAACTGACTCTGTGGACTGCCAGACTGCTCTGTGTGAATGCCATGCATGGAGACAACTGACATAAGCATTTATTGAATCTTGCCGACGATTGAGTAGAAATGTAAGCCATGCGGAGAGATATAGAAAGGGGAGAGACTGAGAAAAATGGCTGGTGGTAGCGGTTCGCCCTGTAAATGTCAGCTTCACTGTACCCTTGTCTGCTAGTTTCGGAGCCTCTTAGCATCGCAAAAAAGAGGAAGATATATAGGCTATGTATGTTATAGGTACGCCACCTCCTTCTGCTGAATCCTGCATCGTAACTTTTTACTCAAAGAAAAAATGTGTAGAAAGTGAATATGTCTGTAAAAATAAAACCTTGTTAAGCTGCTCACTCCAAGGACTGCTTTCATTTCAATGTTGTTTAGAATAATCGTGTGTTGTATTAAGTTATTGTAGTTTTTTTATTCTATATCTTGTTAAAAAAATTAAATATTGTGTTGAGTCTGTTTAAAAATATGTTGTTGTGACATTTCAAAACAACACATTTGAGAGCTGTAATCGCAATATTGGGATATCAAGATAACTTTGCTTAAGGTTATCATACTGTCAGAATATCATACCAGCTAATGCCTAAGCATCTTAGCATTTAAAAAAAGGAAGAAATACAATGTTACTGTATGTACACTATGTGAGTTTCTTGCGCTTGTTCAAGTGCTGAGAGCCGACTGTACACACTAGACCATATTAATGAGCAGCCTCCATCCACCCACTCCCACTCCCACGCTGTCTTTTAGAAAAAAATACTTCCAACACAGATGATGTGACATGATGTAACACCACTCTCCCTACCTTAATCCATTTCTCTTTGTTCGAGGTTGCCTTTGAATAATTGGAATGCACATTAGTAAACTCAGGGGCTCCAAAAAAAACCCTGTCTGGACACATTAACCAGCAACATCTTTCATCCAGGAGATAAAACGCAAAACGATAGGGGGGGCTTGGTTGAGCCTGTGTGCCATCGGTTGCAGAATATGAGCCATTGATTAGCTGTAAAGCCATTGTAGCAGATGGGAGCAGTACACAGTAAATGGACATTCTGCGATGAAGCACAATCTAGACTCTTTATGGCAGTAAAAAGACATGTAGGTACATGATAATGAAATGAGAATCATGGACGCCCCAATTACTGTATTTTTCTTGGCCATATGCTTTAACCTCAGTGTGGTGACCCCCATAAAGAGATTTTAAACATACAAATACAGATAGTAGTTTTCTTGTTACCATATCAAGTACTATATATGGGACATTGTAAAATAGATTTTTAGCTAAATGCCATATCTAACCAATGATGAAATACGATTTCAAATATTGTTAAATGAGATCTGTACGAATGGCTTTAAGCCAGTACTTACTGGATAATGGTTCGTCAATCAACTCCCATTTGTGTCACTTAAATTTTTTAAAAAATCTGACATTTTTATGTCCAACGTTATGAGAAAATTGATTTTAGATACAGCCTTGCTTCATTTTATAAGTCAAAGAATACTATGAACAGGTCTTAAAATGCATTTAAAGCATAGCTTGAGGCAAATGTATCATAAACAGACAAATAACCTTAAGAATAGTGCTAGGAATTATGGACATTTGAGTTGAGTTAAGTGCTAAGAAAACAAATAGTTGTTATAGGAGAGCTAAAGTATATAGTCGCAAACAGACAAGGTTTATTCAAATAAACACCTATAAGTACAAGTACATTTTAAGCAACAGTATATGGTGCAGCGGGTCATAATTACCACTAAACCTTGCTGCAGACGGTTGTTGGATCAGTATGGAGACCCGCCATTCCCCCCCCCCCCCTTCATTTGCCCTCTGTTAAACCTTGAAGAGACTAAAAGTCCTTCAACAAGAAAACAGAAGTCCTTATTGTTGCAGGCAAACACATTCCTGAAGTGTCAGCTCTGAATACCTTTTAGTTCCAAGGCTGTACATCCTATTGCTACTGCTGAGCTGTGTTTGGGAACAACCTTGCAGGAATCTAGAAAAAAAAAATCACATTATCATTAGCTGTGGGTTGTGCTCTCCCACACACACCTTTAAGTGGGTGTGTAAGACTTTAATGTCAACCAGTGGGAGAGTAGAGGTTGCTTTAATACCAGCGACAACAGCGGAACAACCCAGGCTTTTAGCTCCAATACTAAATACTAAAAAAATACTCTCCATCCCTTCATTAGCAGGGATAGTGAGAGTGTGTGTGTGTGTTTGTGTGCGTGCACGTAGGTGTGTATCCAAATGTGTGTGTGTGCAAGTGGGTGGGTGAATGTGGGTGTATGCAAGTTGGTGTGTGTGTAGGTGGGTGTGTGCATGCGAGTAGGTGTGGGAAAGAGAGTGAGGGAAGATCAGTTTCTGAGGTTGCCATTATGCTTGAAACATTCCACAGTGCAGTGGTAGACTGAGTCAAAGAAGAGCCCTTATTAATTCCCCCCCTCATTGTCCGCTAGCATTGAAGTATCCTTATTCTGCAGGGGGGGGGGGACATGAAAGCCGACAGAATGATTTCTATTACCGGACCCTTATCAAGCGCTTAGCACCAGAGATTAGCGTAATTCTCTTTTTTTTGGTGTCAAAGTCTTTTTTTTTTGTGAAATGGAGAGCTTATGAGCGAGGAGGGAGGGGGGCAAACGTGGATTCATTAGTTTGGAATGTCCCACTAGTAAATAGCCAACATTTTCAAGACTTTATAATTCAGGTTGTGTTCTCCCCGAGCGTTGCCAATGGGAAATTTAGTCCGTGTCTCAATCTTTCAGGCATATGCGATGTGTTTGGCGAGAGCCTTTGTCACGCTGGGATCTCATCTTTGAACAATTCAACACATAGCGATCCAATCTAATGGGCACGTGCACCAATTTTGCTTAACCTATCAGTGAGCGGAACAATCTTGTAACGTGAACCTGGCTTTATCAGAGTCATTTCAGAAACCATGGCTTCACCAGACCTTCCAAGAATGCCTGGCCTCTGGTTGTTCATAGGTGTGGTTTTGAGAGACAAAACAGTCACTGTGGGGTTGTGTTCCAATGGCTTGAGTGTTGTCCTCACTTGATAGCCAATGCCGAGATTGATCAACATTCAAACTAAACAATGAAGCAGATCCAGGACAAGTGTGACATCACCGATCTTGTGAGCATCCTACCACTGCTTATTAGTTCTACCTCTACCTCCGCTTTTCTAATACACTTTATAAAACGGGTAGCTTAAATCAAGCGATGTGATTGGTTCCTAACTGTTGTATGATGGGCGTATACATAACTGCTACGACGTCCAATCATAGATTTGTTACATGGTGACCCCCGTGGAAAGGAGTCACTGCTATACTGCTTATTTTAATCATGTTCTTCCTTCATCCATATAGACTAGGAGTCCAAATGGAGGCTAGACTTATAGGTAGACCAGAGAGAAAGAGAGAGAGAGTGAGGGAGAGAGAGAGATTACCCCTTTACCCCATGGGATTTGAAGATACATGTGAGCCCCATTTACATTGCTTGGACATGCTCACCACGTATGTCTAGCCGAACCACGAGAAAAATGTAATGCCATGGGCTGTCGAAAGGCACCTGCTGCGATTGAAATGGAGACACAAAGCTGTCAGATATATTGGAAGTAAAGCATATATAGTCTCATTTCGGCCCACATGCAGCTAAGGCTGTTTCACTCATATTTTTCTTCTGCTGTGTACCTGCCAACCCTATGTGGTACACTAATCAGATACCACAAACTCCTTTTCAAGAAGAACCATTAAACACTTGGTCCATTATTTTGTCCCTTCTCCACAAGACCTCCACGTGTGTTTTTATGCAGACGACTTCACGGTGTGGCTATCTGCAAAAAAGCAGAGTACCCCCAAGGAGAAGTTGGATCTCTTCCATTTAAGTAACTGTTTCTGGAGTTATTTTTTTCTTGCCTGTACCTGTCTTTAGTCTCTCCAGGGGTGGAATTAGCAATGCAGAACCCCCCATGAGGATAAAGCTACATTTTGCGGTGGTGTTGTAATTTGTCTATCAGTCGGGGGTTTGGCTCCTAAATGAAGTCTGGAGTCTGCCCTCGAAAGATCTTGCCAGTAATTAACACAGCGAATGACTGACAACCTCTCTCTCTCTCTCTCTCTCTCTCTCTCTCTCTCTGTCTCTCTGTGTGTCTCTCTGTCTCTTTGTCAATGTGGAATACGACTATTTGGCCATAGTAGAAACCCAGATAAGGACATGTTGCCAATGCGCTATGTGAGTTCACTGCTTTGATTTTCTTTTTCTGTCGGATTGTTTTTATTGAGTTATGCTTCTGTCAGAATGTTGTGCTCATTGTTAGAAAAAGTTGCCCAAAGAAAATGCAAAAATAGTGTTTGTTCTTATCCCATATACTGTTCAGTGGATATTCAGAACTGTGTCACTTTGGTGCATTGTCCCATCTGTAATGTCCGTTATTTTACTTTCACAAGTTACAATATGCTTGAAAAATACAGTATATTTTTGGCCATATTTTATTCTTGCTTATCGCCCCTCCCAGGGAGCTTGGAGTCTATCCCAGCATGCACTGGGCATTCGTTTAGACACATTCTGGAGAGCTTGAACATCTGTTGCAGAACTGAGCAGTCCAAACACTGTGTGGCAGCGAAAAGTTAAAATGCTGCCAGTGGTCACAACTTCATCATCATAATGCTCTGTGCTCTGTTTACCGCTACCTATATAAGGATGTGCAAATGAATTGGGAGTTAACCTGGTAAAACATGGCCGAATTTCACTGGAGAAAAAGTAAAACAAAAAGATTGTATGTCTGGCAGCAAATTAAAGAAGAGAAACATTTAAGCACAAGGCTGACTAATGCTAAAGCCCCCCCCCCCCCATAATACTTCAAAAACACTGAACTATTCCTTTAACACATGTAGACAAACACCTTTTCTTCTTACATGTAGGACTGTGGGAGGAAACCAACGCGACACACATATGTATGAAAGGTTTCACGTATGATAACGTGAAACCTTTAGAAAAGGTCAACCAAAGGGCTTGCGTTTTTAAAAACCGAGGCCTCTTTGGCTCGCCTGTCTGCCCTTGGAGGCTGCTCCCTTTCATGGGGAAATGCGTTGAGACAGTCATACTGTATGTGTTGAACCTTCGGGCAGCCACCCCCCCCCCCCCCATCCAGTTCTCAACAATGTGATTTGTCTGCTTGCAAAACACCTATAGGCCAGAAGAAAAACCTTCTCTCTTTCCCTTTTTTTATATTTTTTTTATATTTCTTTTTATAAAATACCAGAATGGTGTCAAGCTCTCATTAAACAAAACAACTTATATCCCAAAACAAAAAGCATATAAGGACAAAGGGGACCCACACACACACACACACACACACATCCCGTCTCAGCCTGACAGTTACACAATGTGTATCAGTAGCATGAGGAGCTCTGCGGTACATTTTTAAGCTGAGTCAGTGCTAATGTTTTTGTTCTTTATTTCAAGTGTGAATAACTCGCACATAGAGCAAATGCAGTCGTCTGTGAGACAAAACAGTTCTAATCCTCTGTGAAGGATCTGTTTCACAATTGTTTTAACTAGCTTGCAACTCACTACTAATGTACAGCCTGGATGGGCCCATGTTAAAACACCAGGATCTCAATTACTGGCATACTACGTATACTATACTAGCTGTATGGTACCTTTTTAAAGGTGCAGTGTGTAGGGAATTTCATCTCAGACCATCAACAACATGACAGCAGGACTTAGCTTGACTGGCATGTTTATTGTTCTGTTGACTGGGCCAGTTGCTAACAAGGGCCTTTTCTCTCCGCTGCGTTGGATTAGCCTAGCATCACAGCAGGACAAGCACACAACAAAAATCCACTGTCACTGACCATATCTCTGAGAATGCACATTATGAACACACAGGTGCTTTACACATGAAAACACACACATTGGACTCTAGCTGCTCAACTGCACTCCTACTCTTAAGGTGTTAACACTCTTTATTTAATTTTGACAAAATATAAGCGTTCAATTTTGAATCCAGCCTTTTATAACTTTATGAATCAAAAGATACTTTGTACATGTCCTAAGAACAATGTTCTGCATGTTCTTAAAGGTCACATATTATGCTAAATGCACTTTTTAAATGTCTTCTAACATATCCATGGGTCCACGGTGTGCCTAGAGACTGCCAAAATATTTAAAAAAATAACACTCTCCTTTTCTCACTCTCCCCCTTTCTGAAACCACCACCCCTCCCCCACCCAATATACTCCAGTCAGAATTCTCCCCTTTTCTGACCTCACAAACTGGAAAGCCAGAAGCTTCCACTGTGCAGCCCACACCCCTATTTCTTATTGGTCCACGGCCCTGGCAGACAGAGGGCGAGGCGTATCTGGCTTCGCTTCCGGACAGGGGGCGGGGGGAGCTCAAAGATTGTATATTTACGAAGGGAGCTGCAGCTCTTTTTAAAAAAATAGGCCATTGTGAGATTAGCTGAACATCAGCATAGTACAATAAATTATCTGAAAGTTTTTTTCAGCAAACAATTAAAGAAAAACGTATTAGGGACCACTAAGACCATATAATATGATGTATAATAGAACCGAAAAGTGTATAATATGGGAGCTTTAAGAGGGAAATGTTTCATACATCAGACAATTAACATATGAACAAATCTTTTCCAGAATGTACCTTCAGTATAGTGTTAAGAACGGTTATGGGCATTTTAGTTGATGTAGGTGCTTTAGAAGTTTAGATATTTGGTTCAGAGTGTTGACAAAACATAATGTTACGTTAAGATAATGGCTGTTAAAGATGGTTGTATGAGTCAAAATATAACAAAAACAGACAAGGTGTATTCAAATAAACACCTAAATGTTCATTTCATTTTGGACCTATATTTATAGTATAGTATGAACGAAAACAGGATATGGAAGCAAAATAGACAAGAATTTCAAAATTGACAAGTGCTTGAATTTTTTTTACATTTTTGCAGTGTCTGGCCTTATATTCAGGATTTTGCAAATGCAATTTCCTGACGCATTTGGCCATCACAAATACAAAGTAGCACACATTCATATTGTAGTGACTTGTTTGATCAGTATAGGTCAAGCAGCGCTACTTCACACTGTAGTTGGAGAAGTTTAGAAAGGAGTGAAAATTAGCACTATGCATATAATTGATGTTTGAATAATTTAGTTAGTTAAAAAGGCACTAGTACACAGTATAGTATTGGCACACCATGACTTCTACCAACAGCAGGTCAACAATGGGCACTCGGTATTCTGTGCAGTGGAAGGACAAGAGTGTCAAACCAGGAGTAGGGAATGAATGAAAATGTGCACTGAGGCTTGTCGCTGAAGAGATAAAATATTTGAGTGGACGCAAACATCAGATCCGTGTAGGGCAATGAAGAGCCTGTTAAACCTCCAGAAATGAACCCTTGAAAACAAACAGAAAGGCCAATGTGCATCATGTTTTTCTACATTTCATTTTACCATTTGAGTGTAGCACAACAAAATTAAGTCATTCCCGCAATCGGTAATTTTGGTGATTAAACTCCTAAGATTTGAATAGCAGTAGTAGTAGTGGATTTTCTTAAAAATTATGTTCGAAAATGTGTGTCACCTTTTGGATCTAAACCAGGCTACAGAGTCTAGGTTAATACGTTTTGCATTTATTTTCTCTGTCACACACACACACACACACACACACACACACACACACACACACACACACACACACACACACACACAATCCACTGCATTCGGTCAGCATCGCTCAATACGTGTGTGCATCTTCAAAGGATGTTCAAGAACGTGTGGCAACCCGTGCACATAATTTGCAGCCCTGGTGATTAACGGTGTGTTCTGCTAATCGTAAGCAAGCGCCAGTGTTAGCCCCATTAGCACTAATGCTACAGCGGATAAAAAGGGGCTATTGATGAACCGCTGGTAATTAGACGACTGCAGAGCCACTGATAAAACTCCCCACTTACCTGCAACGCCAACTGTTTGTTTGTGTTGTCTGTGTGTGTGTGTGTGTGTGTGTGTGTGTGTGTGTGTGTGTGTGTGTGTGTGTGTGTGTGTGTGTGTGTGTGTGTGTGTAGGGACTCATAGAGTTTGGATGAGTGTGCTTTAACTCGACTGTGATGTGTCACATGACTGTTGTTATATTGCAGTTTCCTAAACCAACGGACACTACGTTTTTGAATCAAAAGAGGGGATTTTTTTTTCTTTTTTTTTAAAGATATGTTTTGGGCATTGTTATGCTTTATTGATAGTGCAGAGAGACAGAGGTGAAATGGGGCAGAGAGGGGAGTGACATGCATAGAACGTCCGCGGGCAGGAATCCGGGTCTGCTGCTGGGCTAAGGTTTTTCATAGTGCATACACTTTACACTTATGCCTCGTTTGCAGGGCAGCACAGTTCGGACCGGCACAATACGGTTTGTTTGGTATTGAACAATAACCCTATAGATCTGGCTTGTGTTTTCCACTACCGACAGTACCCTTTACTTGGTAGGCGGGGTTTATGCCTACCCCAACAAAAGGGTGAACAAAAGTAGGTGCGGCACGGTTTGATTATTTTGGTACCCTTCCCAACTTTTGACAGTCGGGAAGGGTACTGTACCGAACCACACCACACCACTCAGTCTAAAAGAGGCTCTGGAATGCTGAATTTGGAAACAGAATAGTGGGAACTAGGCTTAGTATAGTGCACATCTCTCCCACTGCTGCAACTGGAGCTGTCCAAGGTCCTGATCTATCTGCGACCACTCTCTAGTCTAGAGTGAATATTCTCTCATGTCTGTGAGAAAAATCTTGTTCGCAGTCCCCGACTGTTAAACAGTAATTATATAGGCTTCTCCAGGCTAATTATCCAAACGCTTGTGTAATGAATATAATCATTAATATGAACTTGATGTACTATATAGCACTTTTAATGAAAACTCCATCGGAATTAAATTAGCTTAAGTGAACATAACTGCCTGCCCTTTGGTCATCTATAGAATTGGTTGAAGCCAGAGTTGAGTCCTTGTTTGAGTTTTTACTACGTGTTGGTTGGAGTCTGTGAAAAAAAGAAAAGAAGATAAATATAATTGTATAGCAAAGCTGCTCCTGTTAGTTTTGTTTGTCTCAAAGTGTTACAGCGCTGGGAGTTAAATAGTGAGGTAGCTTAGTCTGTCATGTTTTTTTTTTTTGTTCACCTAAGGACAACTCTTTCATAAGTGTGTATACTGCACCTCCTTCTGTTCACCTAAATGTCTGTTAAAGTGCCCCCCTAGTGGGGTAAACAAGATGGAACCTGCAAAGCACTCCAGCGCCCGCTTTTCTAAATTGAGAGCTAGCAGAATATGACAGCTCTGCTAATGCTATACCCTTAGACATTCATTATCATTAAGATGTTGCTTTCTCCAACCTGCTTAAGTAAGCATTTATCCCCCAAGCTGTTAGGTCCTCCTTCGGTGCTTCTCTCTCTCTCTCTCTGTCTCTCTTCCCCTCCTATTGCGGGGCAAATTTGCAACCCAGCTTTGCATCAGCAGTTACAAAAAAGAAAAGCAGTTTCTATACTTTTTCTTGATGCGCGTCCAAAAAAATGTATGTACGGGATGCATCTGGGTCTTTGGGAGCGAGAATAGAGAGAGAGGCTGTGTGTGTGTGTGTGTGTGTGTGTGTGTGTGTGTGTGTGTGTGTGCCTGTGTGTGTGTGTGTGTATGTGCACACTTTGCATTCCTTCTATTCCCTCCTGTTTCCAAAAGACTATTACTCCAACTTTTCATCCATAGCCAGTTGACAGAATAAAGACATTTCATTAAGGCTATCTCATAGCAACCTGGGTTTATTTAATGACATGCATACCTCTGCAGCCAGCAAAACTGGTCTGTGTGTGTGTGTGTCTTCATGCATATATGCTCTTAGATGTATATTAGCAACTCATTTAATGTTATTTGGAAAGAGGGGGTTATGCTTTTCATTTGTGTAGCTTTCGTATTAGTTGGTATGGATACATTTTCCCGGCTTATTTAACCCCACTGGGTGTGTCCATGCGTTCTATATAATGCGTCGACAAATGCATTGATGCCAGCATTCTCCAAAGCGGTTGTCTACAGTGAGAAACTATGGCCGCGTTCAAAATCGCATACTCTTTTTTTTCTACATTCTACAGCTCATCATAATGCAGTGTGTTACAATTGGGATATACTTTTACTTATTATTTATCTCATCATAACATAGCGCCCTGATCTTTCCTTTTGCTTATATGTATCCATCGCATCCCCGGGTTGTTTTCAGACGGAGGCTCCATCGATGTCATTGGACAGTGGGTCAGAATCACCCAGGAAGCATGCTGATTTCAATACTAAAAATCTCGCCCGGATGTAGTTGGGCATCCGGGTATTTTTAAAGCATGCTAAATCTGACCATAAGAATAGGGAAAACATCCTACATCTTTTTGCTACCATTCTAAATAGCAGGGCAAGTATGGGGATTGTTGACATGCAGGGTATGAAGGCCCCTGGAGTTAGAACTACCTACTACATACACCTGCCATGGAAGTAATTAACGTGGGGGCGTAATTGTCCTAGCGATAAGTCTCCTTAGACCTTTAGATTCTCACCTTCACCGCAACCCTGAACTGTAATAAGCCCACAGGGACAGACAAAGCAGGCACCTCACACCCTGCCATGTAAGCCCACATAATTAGTCTGCAAACAGCCTCACACACACACACACACACACACACGCGCACACACACACACACACACACACACACACACACACACACACACACACACACACACACACACACACACACACACACACACACACACACACACACACACCACACCGAGGGGACATTGTTATAGCTGCGGTAAGGCATGGTTTTCTTTAGTGGAAAACATTTTATCAGACCAAATTTAACTCAACTGTAATAGTGTCTTTTTTCTCCTATTTTACCTGAATGCAGTCATGGTGTGTGGCCACTAATGGGGAGACTACAGTTAATGACAGATTCAAAGTCCAATTTGTTTCTTTAAATACCAGCAAGTGGGCGAGGGAAAAGCAGCACCAGCACTAAAAACACTCGCCCTCTCTGTTATTTGAGGATGTTGATATATGTAAAGCCCTGGGTGTGGTCCTTACAGCTTTACTGGACCATACTGTACCATACTGTACCATGGGTGTTGCATGTATGTCTTAGGCCTTGCTTTGATTTGTTTCTAGTATGTCTGGATCAGCCAAGAACATCACTATTAATCAATGCCATGAAATGAAGTTACAATAACCTTGCCTACTTAACGGCTGTGTATGCAGTTCACTGTCTTTTTTTTTTGTTGCTAACTAATCCCAAACCATATTCCACATAATGTAAAAATCCTAATTAATAAAAAAATATATAATGAAGACTGGGCCATGAAACAAAGGGCTTCTTCCCACCCTCAGTTGCCCTTTTCACTTTCCACTCCCAACCTGTCTGTCATCTGCAAAAGGCCACACCATATATCCCTGTCCACGCCTTTTACAGCTCGCCACTAAGCAATGAAAGTGGCTGTGTAACGCCGGCGAGCATTCTAAGTGAGATATAGGAGTATCAGTTCTTATGGGAGGGGGTGTGTAGGTTATTGACAAGAGCTGCTTGTGCCTCTGTCAGCAGTGAGTGATGCCCACTCGCCCGCTGTAGTATAGTTGTATACGGGAATGTATCAACGGCTAATAATTACGTGTAGGTTTATGACAAGGGGGGGGGCTCCGGGTTAATGGATCGATGCAGCGTAAACTCCAATTTCCATTCTGCACATGGATTTCCTGTCATTTTCTAATGATTTTGCATCAGAGGAGGTATCTCTCTCTTTATATCTATCCCCCCCCCCTCTCTCTCTCTCTCTCTCTCTCTCTCTTTCTCTCTCTCCCTGAATGACCGTCCATGATGATAAAATATTACCTTGTAATTCAGTGCTGCCTTAAATGACCTATGATTCAAAGCCCTTTTTGATACTTTTCTTCCCTCCCGTAGACAGATAAGGACTGAGTATATTTCTACAGATGGCAGGCATCCTGGGATTTGAACTGACCAGCATTGATTGGGTGTCTTGGGTATGATGTGCAAAGACAGTATTTAGCTCATGAACAGCCTGTCCCCATTCCTCTCATTAAAAGTC
Source organism: Ammodytes marinus (assembly GCF_949987685.1). Taxonomy (NCBI): domain Eukaryota; kingdom Metazoa; phylum Chordata; class Actinopteri; order Uranoscopiformes; family Ammodytidae; genus Ammodytes; species Ammodytes marinus. The sequence continues at coordinate 20,960,222 of NC_137224.1, read as the reverse complement.
AGAGTGATAAGTAAGGATTTAATGTCCCATGCCACTAAATGGTCTGTGGGTCAGCCGCAGACCTTTTATAGCTATTTAAAAAGTGCATATTTAATTTAAGATGAGACACTAGCAGATACATATGGTGACATTTTTAACTTATAGACATCAGCAAAAACTTTTGACAGTCGATTACTTGTTGGACACAACTTTAGTTAGTATTACAATGTTCCAGAGATGTTGGGTGGGCTTTGAACATTTGATGTTAAGAAGATGGTGGTAAACAGCACTGTGAGCTGTTGTGTTGGGTTGACGTGTGTGATTTGAGCCTTTTTTCACCTCAACCTTGAATCCGTTGGGTTTCTGCACTCTGGTGATAAGAGGCCATGTCTTGTTACTACTCCTGTGCCGAACCAATGAATGCTTCAGAACCTTGGCCTTTTCACACTATGAAGTGGCTTTAGCTGTAGCTGACACTGATATGTCATAACTGTGCACTCATCAGGAGTCCTTCTGCCTCTCAGTCAAACAGTCAGAGCTATTCAGAGGCCAGCCTGCCACACTTCTTCACGCTAGAGAAAAAACTGCAGAAAACTGAGATAGAGTCTTGTGAATGACCCAAGGACCTGCAACTGCATGCTATTGGACAGTTAGACTTATTTGACTGCCACCACAATCTGTTGACTAATCTGTTGAATACAGGCAGCAACTTGCCTCTTGGTGTGTAAGGACTCAGGAGAGTCAGTATAAGATCCAACATTGTACTTAAGGTCCAGTTTACAAAGAATGGCGTTAACCCTTCCCGATGTGAGATTGGATAAATAATAGACACGCTTCAGGGGAAAGTCTTTACTGTAACTGCTTACTATACTATACAAGGGTGTGGAGTCCATCTTGTGATCTTATGGCCTTGGGTCTCAGCCCATATATAAAATGTATTATGTAGAATTATATTGTCTATTCTGTATTGTTTAAGGTCACTTCATTGATCATTCTGGTTAATAATCATCCCGGTGTTATTTGTGTTGTCTTGACTGTCATTCCTATTGATAAAATTGATTGAAATTGATTAATTAATCAAAGTTTTTGGACTGACTTCCAGATGAACCCCGTATGTGGGCCCCCGGGGCAAAAATGAGCCCAAATTAAGCCTGCACTCTAACCCCCAGATGTCTGTGTGGAATACCATTACAGCCCTAGGGTTGCTGCGTGGGATGTGGTAAACACATTTATTTAGTGATATCCACCATGTAAATACAGATTAAAACTAGATATTAGCAACTCTCCATACAGGGCCTCAGGATTAAGTCTTATACAGTATCAGTCATAAGGGGAGAACTCCCCCCCCCCCGTCATTACCAACCTCACTTAGCACTACCTCTACCTGTGAAAAGCCGCACCCCTAGCTCCCCCCTAATCTAACTGGCAGTTAGATTCAAACCGATGGTTAGATTCAGGGCCAATCAATCAGTGCAGACTGGGCTTTTTTCTTTTTGGAAGGCGGGGCTTAACGAGACTGGCACTAAACGGAGCATTTCAGACAGAGGCTAAGAAAGAGGAGGTTCAAAAATTGTTACATTGAGAAATACTATGGAAACTGTTGTGGGACACTACCTCACGAAAACAATTTCTAAGCGAAACTGAATCTGAATAATAATCCTAGTATCTGACATTTAAGTCACAGGTCATAAAAGGGCCTCACAAGAGTTTTAAGAAACTTCTTGGACCCTGATCACTTTGTGTTTGCTGAATCACTTTGCTTCTATTTATTCATTGGGGGGGAGAAAACGCCATAAAACCAGTGAACACACACCACTGTTCACGGTAGAACTGGCTGATGAATAACTCTGCCACATCTTTCTCTCCACTCCATGCTTTAATCTGAACAGTGATGTATAGTGCTTTTCTCTCCAGAGCAATGCCTACAAGCATCACAAACACACACACACACACACACAAGCAATCTCTGTAGCTTAGGGGGTCTTTGAGGAAGTGTTGACTTGCTGAGTCTTTAGCTTTTGGAATTTACGCTGTGTCGTCGGCGGCTCTGCTTGCTTTTTTCCTCTGATTCATCGTGGCATGTTTTCAAATCATCTTGGCTTTTGTTGGAAATCTCTAAGCCTGTATTTGCATAGCCAACCAAGTCCAGTGACTCCTCTCTGTGTGTGTGTGTGTGTGTGTGTGTGTGTGTGTGTGTGTGTGTCTGTGAACACCATGTTCCCAAATGGGTAAAAAATGCTGCTTCAGGCTCCAGCAGATATTGTCTGCATTTTTCTTGCCAGAGTTGACGGTGATGACTCCAATCCCGTTGAAGGAATTTGAATTTGTTGTGTTCCGCTGGCCAAGTCTTACATAATAAAAATGACTGGCTGAGATGCCTATCACTCCCACACACTGCTGACATTCTTAGCTGTGCCCCATCCATGTCTTGTCTCAGTCTTTTAATACGTGTGTGTTAGCTGATTATAGGGCTAATTCTTCTTCTAGAACATCTCCTCTATAGTCAAAGGGAGTTCTTCAACCAAATTGCCAAGAGTCACTGCAGATTGGTTTTAACACCCGCCAAGCTTAGTTCTTCTCACCCATGCCTGGTGCAGTATTTCTACTGTATCTTCAAGATGGATGATATGGGCACATATGGGAGCTGATAATCCCCCAAATGAAATCACGTGTAGTGTGACGTATAGCTCCTAAATTAGGTGAGGAATGAAAGCTAACAAGTGTCCAAGGTGACCTCATCTTTCTACATAGCCACTTGCACATTTTAGAAATTGAAAAAGAAATCCCAAATGTGTTCTAAACTCATTAAATCTCAAAGTTTTTTTTACTAGCTATTGAAAGTTCACATCACTGGTCCCTGCTCTTAACATGTCTCCCACTGTGAGTCTGAGGGGGGGGGGGGGGGGGGGGGTGATGCTAAAGCCAGACTTTGGCCACCAGTGTGTGACCTCTTGCTGTAATGTGCTGCTATCTGCTCTAGACAGATGTTCTCCATTTTGACCCCCTCCCCCCCCCTATCTTTCTGTGTTGCAGTGCCATCATTCTGGGGACTGGTCAACTCTGCCTGGAACCTGTGCTCGGTGGGGAAGAGGCAGTCGCCAGTCAACATTGAGACGAGCCACATGATTTTTGACCCATTCCTCACGCCGATAAAGCTCAACACGGGCGGACGCAAGGTACAGAAACACACACATAAAAAACACACACGCTCTTCTCCAATGTTGGTTTGATGGATGCCAGGGTTTCGTTGGCCCAATTTATTTTTCAGGTTTGGTTGCGTTTGTAGGATGTTGCACTACACAGCTCCAGTGTGCTAGTCGCTATTTTCTTGGTCATGGTCGTTTAAGAAGCGCTATTGTAAATTGTTAAGGCGGTTTACCTTGACCTTTTTAAAGGCGCGTCTTAAAAATGTGAATATCATGGAAGAGTCCATCTCACAAATTGAAGTATGTCACAAATAGTTTTTTCAGCTTACAAACTCATGGAATAAAAAAAATCCAGTATCTCAAACTACATTAGTAGATTATTATATAACCACCACCCCCCCCCCCCACACACACACACACACACACACACACACACAAAAGGCTTTATATTACAGAAATGTCAACCTTCTGAAAAGTAAGTTTACTCTACATTCATTTCACTTTAGCTGCAATGAACCTAACCTATACATGAACGTTTCACCTTTTGAATTAAATGTCGGAAAAAAATTCTTTGATATTCTACATTTTTAAGATGCATCCTGTACTCATGTCGAGTAGGCTGACAGCAGCTGAGTGAGTTACTCTTTCAAAGAACTCTCTGGTGATAACTATACAGAACAATTCACCTATTGAGAGATGCACAATGGCTGTGTTCTGGTTCAAGATAAAAAGCCTTCAACATCACCCTGAAGGCTTCACAAATGAAATCCTTCAGCCTTAACAGTACGTGAGTCGAGCATATTGTTTTTCTAGTTTTCCTCCTTCCATCCTGTGTTGTTCCAAGGACAGTGTGTGTGTGTGTGTGTGTGTGTGTGTGTGTGTGTGTGTGTGTATCAGGAATCTGTTCCGTGCCATATGACGGCAGCTAATTGGGAAGCCTTCCCAGATGGTCTGCTCTCAAAAAGTGCACAGTTGCATGGTGAGATGAATGCTATGATTAGTTTATATTTACAGTACGGTGCCAGCAGTGAGTACAGGGATCGCCTTGAGGCAATGGTAGAGCATATAGGACGCAGTGCAGTTTACCACCGATGGTACACTGTTACAGTAGATGTCGTCATGTTAAAAGATCCAAAAATAGACCCATGTTACAGTGTGTCCCTGGACCTAATAAGAAGTTTGGTCCATGGGCCTGTTTTTGTAAGAGTGTAGAATCAAATTCTAGAATTGTCTGCACTCGAAGAATGTAATATAATTGGTAAGGGAAACCCAGTGATTTAAATAGTCACTCCAAGATGTTTTCTCACTGGTGTCATTTCTACTCGTGAAGTGAACATTTGATTCAAGAATTTCCTCTTTGCAAAGGGGGCTCCCCTGCTGCTCCCCTGCAGGGTGTACAGATTGCAGACATCACTCACAAAGCATTGCTATTGGGACAAATAATAATAGATTGAATTTATATAGCGCTTTTCAAGGCACTCAAAGACGCTTTACAGGGTTCCAGGTTCCATTCGTTCACACACAGTCATACTGGTGGTGGTAAACTACCAGTAGCCACCGCTGCCCTGGGGCAAACTGACGGAAGCTGCCATTCAGCGCCTACGGCCCCTCCGACCACCACCTCAAACATACAGCAGTCATACACATTCACATGAGGCAAGGTGGGTGAAGTGTCTTGCCCAAGGACACAACAACCATGACACAGGTGGCAGAGCGGGGATTGAACCGCCAACCCTTGGATCATTGGCCAACCCGCTTAACCACCTGAGCCACGGTCACCCCAAAAGAGAGGGAAGTAATAACAATATAATAATATATTTAATTTATATAGCGCTTTTCTCGCACTCAAAGCGCTTTACATAAGAGCACACCAGTAAACAAACAAAAGGAAAATGTAAAGTTGATGGGGCTTGGGTTGGTGGGTGATCTAGGGGTAGGCAGAGGAGATAGAGACAGGGTGCTGTGTGGTTTAGAGTAGCATCTCAAACATAGCTAAACACTCCTGTGTGCTTGTTGGGACTTTTTTTACAGACCACGTTATGTTATATTTTTAACACGTTATGTCATTTTGAAACTGAATACAAACGTGGACCGTCACGGGCACTTCCTGGTTTCTTCCAAGTATATATTGGATTTAAGTGTAATAAAAAATTGAGCGCAACATATCGTGGTAAATGGACAAGTCCCAACAACGTTTGACCTGCTCCCCCTTGACTACCAGTGTTTGAGCTAAGCTAACCTGGTGGAGCAACCTTTGTCCATATTTATATAAAAGAATACTACACGCACGGTTACAGGAACGGATTCTGTCGCCTTTTACTTGAGCCATTGCTTTAAGGCATTTTTCATAAATAGATAACGCAGGCGGTCCCGGCAAACATGGAATAGGAATAACTGAAGAAAGTTCAGTCAGTCGGACAGGCTTGTATAAAGAGATTATTAACCTATCATAATTTCTCGTTTTTTCACATGACTATATTCACAGGTGGTTTGCGTATCAGTCTCCTTCAAAATACATGAATATATGAACTATTTAATACTGCGCTGCATGATTCTCTTGCACGTTCCTCTAACCCATTTCAAACCCAGTCTCCATCGATATGAGATAGCAAAGCACAAAAAGATTAGAGGCTAATCCATCATTTCTCCACATTTTACTAACAACCCCCCCTCCCCATACTATTTTTTAGAATTATTTATTGCTTCTCTTTCGATTCCATTTTTTTTCCTCTAATCTTCAAGCCACACACTGACAGCCCACATTATCGCCCTTACAGACACCAGACCAAACCCTTCTCATTTATCTTTGAGAAAAAGTTTCCAGAAGCCAAAAAAAGAGGACATTTTGGACTCTTTCGTTTTTATCTCCCCTTCCCTCTCTCTCTCTCTCTCTCCCTCCCTCTCTCTCTCCCTCTCTCTATCGGCAGTGGCCCCTTAATGTAATGTGTTGTGTCTCGGTCTCTCTGAGCACCTGAGCTGTCAGCCTGTGAACACGGGCAATGGCTTCACCTTGTCAGTGCTGATTCATCCGCGCTCCGTCTCTGACCGTTTGGCAGCCAGTCAGCCTTGGCAAGACACGCGAGACGGAGACCCTTAAAGAGCCTTCTGCTTCAGGCTCACTAACACTCAGTTTCCCCCCCCCCCCCCCCCCCCCCCTACCCCCCCAACACACACACACACACACACACACACACACATAGCTACACCTCCACACACAAATAAATCCCAAGTAAAACGCATAAGATTAACCCTCCCAAACGTCCATCTTAAAGGGAGAGTTCAGAATTTCTGAAGTGGGGCTGTATGAGGTACTTATGCATAGTTAGTAAAAAAGTTTTGGTCATGTCAGCTATACAGTATGTTTACCTAAATGCTTCATTCAATTACAGAAACAAACAGCTGTCTGCTGGTGCAATGTAGCGTATCAGTCTGCAAATCCGCAGTGAAAAAAACTACATTTAGCATACAATTAAAGGGATATTAATTTTTTAGTTAAGCATTTATATACGTGAACAAACAGTTTTTCGGCTGGCTCCCTCTGCAACAGTACAACGTTGACTTCTACTACAGCCACGTCTCCCCCAAACTCCTTACATTGACTGCGCCTGACAGCCATCTCCATAAGATAACACACTAACTCTGCATAGGTACCTCAAACAACCATACAACAAAAAATACTGAAGTATCCCTTTAACAACACGTATGAAAACTGCGTAGGGAAAATGAGCTCCTCTTTTAGTAGATTTTTGTGCTGCCCTGTGTCTGTATGCGCCTAATGAATTGCTAAAGGAAAATATAATTGACCTCCAAAGAAGACATTTTAATGAATGCAGAAGAGAAAATGCAACGCTATGCTATGCATGACGGTTTGGGGGGGAACCACAGTTATCTAAAAAAGGCTCTATTAATTGAATATTTACTGTGCCAGAGATGAGCTGCAATTACTTGAAGAGATTTGAATGAATTGAATCACTTTGGAACCAAAGAGGTTGAAAAAAACACACAGTGATTTTGGAGCCCTCACTCCTCCCCATGAAGTGTTTCCCCTCACAGTTATGAATAGTGTTTGTGAAACAGGATTACATGTATTTTGTAATAAAAAAATAAATCCTGCTTCCTTTTTCAAAATATACTCACAGCAAATCTATCAGCGGCTATGAAATCGGCGGGGTTCAACACATCTGAAGCATTTTCTTCTGCTTTTGTTCTGGCGCTTTGACAAAATATGTTTGTGCTGAAAAAGCATTGTAAACATAACTGCAAGGTGGAGTATTCCTCCGAAACATATGTTTTTGTGATATTTAGCAATGAATGGAATGTTCTGGCTTCAGAGAAAAGCTGTATTTCTAATGTTTTAAATCATATTTACGGTTGCTAAACAAGCTCCAAATGCTTTGGTTACAAACTGAGAGCGTTCTAAAACATCAGGGGGGATTTTTTACTTTACAGCTTCTGCCTTGTCTCTCTTTGTTTCGTTAATAATGAAAAGCATCTTCTTGTAGTCCTTATCAACCGGATGAGGAAATCTGACAAGCATGCCAAGTTGGCGAGGGTGGGGGTGTGTGTGTGTGTGTGTGTGTGTGTGTGGGTGTGGAAGCATGTGTGAATGCTACTGGCATCCCTGAATCTGCATAATTACAGGGAGTGTTGGAAAGAACAACACAGTGTTGGAAAGAACAACACACAGCATGTCTCTTGGATGGGCGCTGTATACTTTCACTCTGGAGAGAACACAGCACATTCTAAGGTGTTGCCCAGCTGGTCAGCCACTCCACCAATCAGATATCAGTCTCAGAGCCAACCTGACCACTCAGCAAAGCTCCCTTTTGCACAAGGCTTTAATAGCCTGTGCTTGCTATAATGCAGGTGTGTCTGTGTGTGTGTGTGTGTGTGTGCGTGCGTGCGTGCGTGTGCGTGTGTGTGTAGCTATGGAGAGGCCAGCACCGGCCACACTGCTAGTGTTGGGTCTTGTCCAGGTGTGCTCACTGCAGGTAGCCGAGGGGATCCATACAGGAGCTGCTGGAGCCTTTTGATAATGATGTGTTTTGGCTAGAGTTCATTGAAGCAGGTGCACTGTATCCTGTGTCCACTGGGGGGGCTCCCAACTCATTTATTACTAGCCACATAGGTCAAAGTGGTAGTAGTCTGAGGGTTGGAAGCCATCTAACAACACAATATTTCATTATTTATTCAAATTTAACATTGGGACATCCTAAATCTTTTTCTACCATACTTAATAGCAGGGGAGTAATAGGTATTGGAATGCAGCCATAAAGTCACTGCATAATGAGGGGAAGTGGTGGAAACATGCAGTGTTTTTCTTCCAAATAACACAACCTGCTAAAAATGTCAAAATCTTTGCTTTGGATGCAAAGGTGTGTTTGACAGTAAAGACCTAGCATTTCCTTTACTTCCAAACAGGCTCATTTGTGAAAGACAATCAGCAAGTGTTGTGTCAGTATACCGCATGGCTTTACAAATTATCATTAGTTTACCCCAGCATATGCATGAAGCAACAGAAAATAATTGGGTTCCATGCTGTGACTAAGCCCTGGCAAGTGCTGATAAATGCAGCAATCAAGGTTGGCATCCAGCAGGGGAGCAAAGACAACTATTTGCTATTATGTAAGGAAAGCTTATAGTACTATGGACATTTTCGGTTCATAGAATTAACCCAACTAGACAGAAATAAACTTCTGTCTTAAAGGTATATTTGTATTGGAACATACTACCTAGCATTCCTTTTTTTAATTTTCTCACCACCCCACTACACTTTGATTAACATATTTTGGCCCCTGGCTTGCAAAAAAAATTACAGACATTTTGCAGTGTCAACGCACAGCTTTTTTTTTTTGCAGTAGTAACACTCACACAAACCTCACCTCAATATGTTTTAGGCAATTATGTTATGAGGCTAACGTTATGTGTAAGCAAACTTATATAAGATGACTGCAGTATAACCAAGCCAGGCAACGCTTCACTCATAAGAAACTATGTCAGCGCCGGATCTAATGAGTGTTATTGGCAAATCACGGAGGATGATGAAAAGAGACTGTGCAAATATATTTGTGATTCATTTTCTCTCTGTGTGTAATGTTCTCTCTCTGGTGTGATGATGTGAGGCATTTCCAAAGCAATCAGTCTGCATCTTTATCACTTGTATTGTCACAGTGCTGCACACTGAGATGTTTTCTAGGGAGTGGCCTAAGGAGTTTATCCTGAACTTTGGCTTCGAAATACTCATTTTGACGTAAATTTGAGTATGGAGTGGTTGTGTATGCAAGTTTGTGTTGGGCGAGAAATGCCTGGATGAGTACTTACTTCCGGGAATATTTTGTGTGTGGATCGATAGGTTACTTTCTTCTACTCAATGCATTGAGTCTTTTCAAACGACACAGAAGTTTTTTTTTTTTTTATTCAATATTGCTTCTGTATACTTCAGTGTGAAACGGTCCGACGAACTTCACACACGCAATCGATCGTTAAGTAGACAGTATGGAGTATATACATGTTGAGTATGTAGGAGAGGAGGACGTTAGTAGGCCGTTTCGAACACAGCCTATGATTGGCGATCAGTGCCACCCTGCATTAGTCAGTGCCTCCACTCGGGCCAGTCTAATGGCTGGATGCCACTGGCACACTGGAACTCCAAACACATGTCACATTGATCAACAATTGATCATTGCACTTGACAGCCGTTGGCCGTTGCACTATTGAAAATGTAGTGCTCCAATCAAATCGCCAGATAACAAGAGCTTATTCTGGGCTAACAAGGGTGTTTCTGTGTTGGAATGTTTGAGTAGTTAACTGGTGTAACCATTAAAGTCCCATTCTTTCTATCAAGTGTACAGCTAATATTACAATGAAGCACATGTCATACAAGATCTTTATGTGGTAATATGTGGAGCACCCTCTGCCTCTGTGAGTGTGCCGGTCACATTCAAACTCCTGTCATGTACAAATGTTTGCATGCTGCCGTGCACATAAAGAGTCAATAGAGCCTCACAACTATGGAGCACTGCAAACACATCCCGATGATGTCAGTTTCAAAAGGTGAAGAATTGCATTACAATAACGTAAATATTCAATTATGCAAATTGGGCGATTCAAATTAATTAGACAGAGGTTTGGGTTGGCTGAACCTGCGAGGTTGTCTCGGCATTGCAAAAAGGGGAGTGGTGGCTTTGTTGCATGGAAAAATGTGCAAATTAACAATCGCCTGAAAGAGGTCTGTTCTCGCTCCTTCAAGGCAGGGGATGGCTCTTAATTGCCTTGGCCCGTGCATTGTGCCTTGAAGCTGATAGGATTCTTTGCGCCCACAAAAACACTTGGACGTGTAACTTCAATGTCAGAGCCAGCGTCCATGGCATATCCATCTGTGGAAGCCCTGAATCTTAATTAAAAAGAGGAAGCGAATAGGCAGTAGTCAGGGTAACGTTGGCCCAGATGGCCTCAAGTCATATGGCTCTCATAGTGTTTCCTGATGGGTCAGTTAAATATGAATGAAGAATAAACACTCTTCAAATACTGACAAAACACCTTGAGTTTTTTTTCGACATCTGTTCGCTTTTACTTGTCATTCAAAAGGAAAATTAAAAAAAGCGGAAGACATCCGGTGCACATACCATGAGACAACAAGCAGCTGCTTGAACACAGATGGTTGGGTTTTTCATGCACTAGCCAGTTTTTAGGAGCAAGACGAGAAAGGGAATTACTCATTGATTGATTAAAGCTCTTAAAAAATCAACTGTAGGTGTCCGGCATCCACAGAAGGAAACCTGGGGAGAACTTTCCATCCTAACTTTTTTTTTTTTATTAAAGTCCAATCGTTTTTTTGACCTTGCCTCTTTGTGTGGAATCATTGAGACAGACCCTGCGTTCCAAATCACATACTTTTTCTTTTTACTACACTACATACTAAAGTACAGAAGAGTTTTAGGGCCACAGGAGAGAAAAAAAAATCAGATAAGAAAGGTTTTTCTAACATTATGCTGAAAAATTTCAAGAATAAAGATGAATACTCCAAAATGCTATTGGAGTTAGTGGGGCATTGATGTATTTTCAGCATACTACAATTGACGTGCATGTATTGGGACATCCTAAATCTTTTTCTGGCATACTAAATAGTATGGAAGTATGGGGATTGGAATGCAGGGAATGTCAGGAAAGGACCTGTGGTTTTCAAAATAACATGAAGTCCCTACTACTTTTTTAAACCGTTAAATTTCCCTTGTAGATGACATATTTTACATCTGATTTTACATCTGATAGCAAAGATTATGAGATTTATTTTTTTAAATGAAAGAATTTGTTCAATGTAGAGTGACTAAACCCCCTAAAACATGAGTTTAGGAATGTTGTTCAAGGCGTGACATAATTACCCTCTAGAGTGATTTTGGAAACATGTTTGGTATGTTGAAGTAGCAATTAACGCAAGTGTGTACCTCTCAGCATGGGGTTAACTTAGAGATATTAAATGGATATTTTTGAACGTTTTTATCCAAAGTGCTATACAAGGTATTTTCTGCTATATCACTAAAGCATGCACACAGATAGCGGCGAGCTCCCATGTTAGCTTCTTTCCAACCATTGGGACCAAGTTGAGGTTGAGGTTGTCTTGCCCAGGGACACTTGGACATGTGGACAGGGGAAGGAAGGTGCGGATACAACTTTTGACCCTGTGGTCAGTGGACAACTCATACTACCTTCTGAGCCACAGTCAGCTACTTTGAAAATACCAAGCAGTATTAAGATACTAAAAACCATACCACTCATTTCTCTATCTCTTACCCTTAACCTGTTTGTGTAATTCTGACATTGTGATTATTAAAACAATTTAAAAAAAAGCTCGCACATGTATAGTTTAATTTCCTTAAAACTCAGTCAATTGCTAAAACACATACTTATTAATTCTATATAATTATAATCTCTTCTCCTCTGCCTACCCCTAGTTCTCCCACCAACCAGTGTTAATTTTGGCAGCACATTCTGATTTAGTCTTAGTCTTAGTCTTTTGAATATCACACCATTTAGTCTTAGTCCTATTCTAGTCATCTAAAATATTTTAGTCTTAGTCTAGTCTAGTCTACTAAATATAAGCAGATTTTAGTTTGACTAAATCTACAGCGGACTTCGTCGACTAAGTGTTTTTCTTCATTGGATGGTATTAAGGTTTGAATATGCAATACAGACACAGATTTAATGGTTGTAATACAAAACATGTATTCTATTTCATTAGTAATAATCTCACATAAAATCAGTGTACCTGACTGGATAGGGGGGAGTGGGGGCTTTAAGAGCCTGTGCCCGGGGGTCCATTATCTCATGATCTGTCTATGAACCAACTGGATTCCACAATCTGTTTTCTTTTTGCGGGGAGCATGCACAAGCATTATTTATAAAAAAAAGAAAATAAAGAAAATATTTTAAAAAAGTGGGGGGCCCCACACTAGGTCTTGAAACGGGCCCCGAGATTGTTAAGGCCGCCCCTGGGCAGCAGCAGCAGCACGCAGTTGAGGTGCTAATACATTTGAGCAACTGCGCCTTCCTTTAAGCAACACTGCTGCCGCTGTGTGTGTTCGGACTTCTTTTGCATCAAAGCCTTTTAGATAATACAATTAGAGGTTTTAATTGAACGCTGTCCATGCGTCGGAGTTGATTGTAACTTAAAAACAGAAACTAACGGACTGAGGCGGCAGTTTCACATGGCTCTGTGTATTCAAACTCGAGACAGAGCCTACTACAAACAGATCGCGGAACTTAGCCGTTCCCCTAGACATCGTTAACGGGCAGGATATCCCTGACTATCATTTTTGTCCATCATACCGCAGAGTTTTTCAGCACAGCTGCTCACTCCACCCGCTCACACCTGCGCGGTCTCCCGTCGATTTTCACCGACACAGGGTTGCATTCGCTGCTTTGCACTGATTGGATTTCTTCCCAACTTGTCCCACAAAAAGAGTAGTTCTGATTGGATCTCTTCTCCTTTCGTCCCGCCCTAACAGTTTCGTCTAGTTCCTATTCGTAGACTATAGTGTCAGTTAAATTAGTCTCAGTCTTCGTCATCACATCTGCCTTTTTATTTAGTTTTTATTTAGTTTACGTCCGTGAAAAAGGTTCGTAGACGAATATTTTTCGTCATAGTCTTAGTCTACGAAATTAACACTGCCACCAACCCAACTCTACATGTTCTTTGTTGTTTGATTATTGTTTTGTTTTTTGTAAAGCGCTCTGAGTGAGAGAAGAGCGCTATATAAATACAATTTATTATTATTATTATTATTATTATTATTATTATTATTATTATTATATTTCAAACAAACATTAAATAAAAAAATCCCTTTTGAACAACAGCGGTGGTTTACGACCAGCAGAGGAGAAGCCAGACTGTTTCACAAAACCTTTAAAAGTTCCTCGCAGGACGTTTTAATCAGGAGTGTACTTGTTGGGCGACTACTTTCAGTGGTGATTTCACACCCACATTGGTGCTCCAGTGAGTACTTGTGGCAGGAGGACAGCGTATATAAAGCAGCGTATGTGCCTTCATCAGCGTTTGTTCACGCTGATGAAGGCACATGTATTCCAGTGCAGCACTGTGGCTCACTGATTGGGTTTTTGGACAACAATGGAGCTCTGTGGGACATGTGGGGGGTGGGGGGGAGAAGACATATCAGGCTGTGATACACACACACACAGCCTGCATCTCATTTTAAGTAGTCTAAACACTCTAGCCTATAACTGTGTGTGTATAGGGATCAGCTGTTTGAGCTTTGTTTTAAAACCGCCATATGGATGCAGAGTGCAGCGTTGCATCATGGGGGAAAAAACACACTCAACTTAAGTTCTCAAAGTTGATTGAACAAGATGATTGAACTTCTGTTTGTGTATATCACTCAGTTTGTGGTGTCCTGTGTTTCCTCCCTGGGCTCTTTTGGCCTGAAATTACAGCTGTTACGCCTTTTGTAATTTCCCTGGCCTGGTTAGATCCATTAGATTGCAGAGAGTCTTGTTCATAGATTGTGTTTTTTGGGGTATTTTGGGTTTGCAAATAGAGAGATGACCCGTGTGTGTGTGCTTGGGGTGTGTGTGTGTGTGTGTGTTCAGCAGCATGTGGCGGGATGATTCACAGGGAAGTGGGTCAGAGTTTTTTTAGCTCTCGCGTCTGTCTCCCAGTCACAGCACACACACACACATGCTGGGCAGAGGGAGGACACTGCACAGCATGGTACATGGGACTGCATGCCTCTTAAGATTTTACAAATAGCTTTCAAAGTATTGGTGAAAGAAGACACGAAAAACTCCATACAGCCAGACCACAAGCTTTTTCACTGTAATTGCTAACGGGGGAATATTCCAACTTTCTATTAATCCATGTAGGATGTGTGTATTTTCCATGGGGGTCAGGAAAATCTCTAGCGGTTTTGGTGGTTTTAATTCCATCTCATCTGTGTTCCAACTCGTTTGAAAACATCTCCCTCTCTTCATCACATTGATGGATCTTCACTCAAAGAGCTGGTAATGACATCTCCAGGGAGGGTTGCTCTGTAGTCTAGTCTTATGGGGTTTGGGCTTGACTGAGCTGGGTCGGGGGGGGGGGGGGGGGGGTTTGCAGCAGGGTCTACAGTATATTCACATAGGGATGTTTCTGAAAGGACAGTGGCTCTTTTACAGCAGCAGAAGCAAATAGTTTGTATCTGTTTTTTTTATATTTTTTTATTTGCTTGGCCACTATCAGCACTTTACAAGTTTGGTAATCTTCTACACCGAGCTAGGAGAGGAGCCGTATGTTCCATAAGCTCAAAGGGACTCCCCTTACACCACTCTTAAGTGGGTCACCAGCTCTGCGATAGTCCCTCCAAATGATACCTGTGTGAGATATACAGTACATGGCTCTAATCTAACCAAATCAGGCTGGGTGTAATTGACGGTGCCGATTGGGACTCTCTCTCTCTCTCTCTCTCTCTCTCTCTCTCTCTCTCTCTCTCTCTCTCTCTCTCTCATTATTGCTGATGAAGATAAATTACTTAACCTAACAAGGTTATCAGACTTTCCGGAAAACTTAAGACATGCAATTCAGTCATTAGGAGAGTGCAGTTCCTGACAGGGCCTGTCACATTACCCACAATCCTTCACCCTAACCAACATCATAGGTGTCGGTATACAGAGCTGACAGCTTACTGACAGACCAGAGGAGAGTCACACAGCCATATGCTCCTGTGCCCAACATATCAATCCATCTAATAAACTCTTCCGTTTTAGAAGAGGACTCCGGACAGGTGACGAGCCTAACTGCAGTCCGAAATCATTTTAGTGTGAGATACACTGCGTTAGGTTGACCGATGGGGAAACCTACCATTCATATTTTACTGGTAGCTAACTATTAATCTGACATAAAGTAGCTAACTATAACTTCAATTTGAAGTAGTAAAGAGAGTATTCAACAGTAGTGAAAGAGCATATTAAGTTGTGTCACACAGAAATGTAGCTAAAACCAAAATGACGTCAAACAAAAAAAAGATACGAAAATAAGTCTACCGCTATGCTTGCAGCTCTGCGTGCTTTAGGTTCATTGCTACTTTGAGCTGAATGCTTTAACCATCATGTTTAAATCCCCTGTTTAGCATGTACAACGTCCATCAGCTTTGTGTGTTACCATGCTAACATTTGATCATTAGCATTACACGAAAAATCTTCAAGCATCGACAAAATCACTACAATTAAAACATGTTGAATGTGAATTTCAATCTCATATTCCAGATTTCAGTTTAATAACTGTGAAATTATTTGATTTAGGAAGTGGGGGACCAACCAACAAGCCCTTCTGAAAGATAGCATGGCTAAAAACGTTTAAGAAAGTTCATGCTCTAGGCTGATTTGGTTGAAGCTAGTTAGTAACTTTTACTTTAGGATAGCTTTTAGAAATGTACTCCCCCAAGTAGAGTCCTATATTTTAATTTGAAAGTGTAGACCGAATGGAGGATTTGAACCGTGTCACAATGAGTGATGCTAGAGCTTGGCTAGAGCAAGGTAGCCTTCATACATGCAAGGTCTTCGGTACAAGGGGAGGGTCCTTGGAAAAAGAGAAATAAAGGAGAACACAATAGATGGGATATTTGTATGCAGCCTAGACAAAATCACTTTGAGTTTGTGCCAAGTTCACCGTGTATCAAGCAAACTAAAGGTCCAATAGGAGATTTTTTTGAAGGACGAAAAGTAAAAAACAAACAAACATCAAATACGTTCAGTTTATTCGTTTTCTATACTAATTTTATTCAGAGTTGCAATGCTGTGGATTTTCCCAGCACAACATGTGAAAGTCTATAGTGTACAGTATACAGGGCTAATACATATAGAAAAGTGCATTCAAACGCATTCAATGAAAATACACATAGACCTTGGTAAAATATGCCGATCTGCTGCAAAATGTAGGTGCTGCTGAATGGATGGATTTTTGGAATATGATGAAAGCCTTTAGATGAGGCTTGAATAATTGCATGGCTAGTGTACGTACCAACCATGCTCAAAACATAGGCCAGACCACAGTGGCTATAGACACATGTCAACGCTGTTATTTTAATGTCACTATTCCAAGTTACTGTTAAAGGGACACTGCACCCTTTTTTTTTACTATAATACATGTTGTGTACTTCTCTGACTGTGGAAATGTGGTATAGTGGCTTATGTGGTTCTCGAAGGGTGCTTTCTTAAACGAGTACATTCTTTGCATTTGCATCAGATTCTTATGAACACTTGTTTTTAAAGATTTAAATTGCAGATATGGTGCTGGGTATTTGATAGTGTTGTGCTATCAGTGGGTACGGTAGCCTTGAGCCTCCAGCCTTAAGCATGGAGGAGTGAAGAGAAATTAAGTCTGGTACTTGCTCACTCCACATTATGTCACTACATTTGATTGAATTAATTCAATACATCATATATATTCTTCAGCTTTTTGTGTTCTCTGTGCCCGCGTTCTTATTAATCATATATCCTCTAAATGCCTATAATTGTGTGCCCTGTATACGAGCTAATCTTCTTTACAGCGGGGCTTTTTCTAAGCTGTGTCCACTCATACTGTGACACCAGCTTGAATCGGCTGTCATTTGAATCTACATGTTTTCCACTAGTTATCTTCCCATCCATCAAGGCCAGCTCAGCACCCCGCCCCCTCCCCTCCTCTCCCTCCCACTCATATATCCATCAGCATGGGCAAGACAGATGAGAGCCCACCTGCTCCATCACTCCTCTCATCCACTCAAACACACACATTGTTTCTCTCTCTCTCTTTCTCTCCCTCCCTCCTTCTTCTTCTTACCCCTATAAATCCATACGCTCATCAGTCATCTCCGTGGTGGTCTCCAGAGCCTCCCTCCTACCCTGATGCTAGAGTAATGATGGGCCTTGTGTTATCCAGCATAGGGAAGAGATACATAATAGGGGCTTCATTTCCCCGTGTGGCGCGAGCTGTTTTTACCCTGCTTTTATTTGCATCCTTGTTCTCTGTATTTGTAAGATAAGTGCGCATTACAAAAGAATATATAAAGCCGTTCTTAAGCTCCAGTCCCCCAGGTGCATTACTGTGTTTTGTAGAGAAGGTGAGCCTGCTGTAAGGAAAGCAAAACAGAAAGCTCTTCCACTACCCCTCTGGCTGCAGTTCTACAGTATGTGGGTGTGCATGAGCAACAAGTTAATCTTGTAATAAACGGATAATTAAATCGATGTTTGCCGGAACGTATTAGAAATGCATCCCATCACAAGCCTTTGCAGTGGATGCATGTGTATGAGGGTATCTAGTCAGTCAGAACTATTAGCTAGCTTAGCCCACTTGTGTATACTATAGTTGTTGGTTAGCGATATAAATGATGTGCAACAACAGTGCCCGTAAAAGAAACTGTCTCGCCTTAAGACTTTACTCGTTCTTTATTTTGTCCAATTAAAAAAACAAATTAAACAATAACTTCTTTGGAGTGACTCACACACATCCTTCAGGAGCAGCCGTCAGTTATTGTCATATAAAGTTAACGGCAGAGATGCGTCGAGTTAGGCCATTTTTTTTATCCATTTCTGACCCATTTTGTACTGCGACCCTTTAAAATACAAAAACAATACAAAAGAAGTATACACCCAGCTGACTGCAACCTTGAATCACTGCAACCTAGACCAAGGCACATATGCTATGTAACGAGTGGCAGAGTGATACAAACCAATTCAAACTGATATCCATAGAGAGTACATGACAGCGAGCATGCAGTCAATGCCACTAAATTGCTTCTGTCAGTTGAACTTTGTTCACGCAAGGACACACTGTCCAAAAACCCATGCTCCGATTACTTTCGGGACTTCAGGAATCAGCAGAATTGGATCGGGGATCAAGGATGGGAACAACAGCTTTTATGTGGTTAACATGGCTACTGCTGTTACTGCCTAAGTACCACACTGAGGCACGTAGAGGGGTTTAAACTGTGGAAATCGACCCACGGGGACGACCGATCTCCCTTTTCTCCTGCAATTATTGCATGAGAATGTAATGATAATCAGAGCTGAGAGTCAGTCTGCTTGGATCCACTTAGACATCAGACTGCATTAACACGCAGCCCCCTTAGACCTGAGGTAATGCAATGGGACACTGGAACTGGTGAAAGCATTATGGAATCAGATCCTACCTGACTCGGGTGCCATCAGGTCTCACAGGCCCACAGTGAACCAGAGAAGCCCTCTAGTGGGATCTACAGTTATATATTATAGATGTTTATTTGCATGCCTCTGTGCCATTGATAGCCGAAGGCCTGAAGCATTATGTTTTGGGGTTCGTCTGTCCGTACATGCGTCCGTCCGTACATACGTCTGTCTGTCTGTCTTTACTTGTGAGCGGAATTCTTCGATTTTTCTTCAAGCTTTGCCCGCGTTGAATCTGACCCAAAGATGAACTGAATAGATTTTTTGGAGGCCGCAAGGCAAAGGTTACTGCAACTTTACATACAGTATAGTCCGCTGTGACCTTGTTCCATATTGTAGCTTCTTATCAGCTTTGACTTCCTTTAAAGCATAGCCTTCCACCACTGTAATTTCACCGTTCAGCGAATGTATATATGTCTAACAGGCAGGGCGATATGTCTAGTAAGGAACTATTACCCAGTGGCTATACAAATATTGCCTCTCTTGTTCCCTGTCATTTACAGTATTTCTGTGATAGGGTGAGCATGAAGACAGACGTTTCCGAATTTTTCCCAATCGCAAAAATACTTCTGAGAAGGTCACCGCCTTCCAACCCAGAATCTTTTAGGAGCTCATCCTGTCTTGTACGGAGTTGCATTTAGCCTCTGCTCATGACATAATGATGCATTTGGCAAACGCTAGCGGAGCTGTAGGGATGCACTTAAGGGACTGACACAGTGCCGGAAGGGTATTAAATATGAACGCTGCTGTATCGCTAAAAATAATGGCATTCCCCCCATTCATAATATAAAATATCGACATGGTGTACAGATCTGAGGAGGACACGTGTGTGCTGGCTCTCACATGCATAGGCTTCTGTACTGGTCACATACTGCTATTGTTGTGTTCCAAGTCGCATGATCGATTTTAAAGGTATATTTCATGGAACACTTGATTCAAGAAGTCAAAAGTTCAAGGCTCACATATAGGTGTTGTATGTATTTCAGATGAATGACTTGTACGTTGATTGCTTTTTCCCTATTACAACTCACACGCACACAATCTACCATTCTCCACACTCTATTCCTCATCGTCAAAAATAATTTTTCAATTTCTCAATATAATGATCAAATTTGGACAGGCCCTCCTGTGTTTCCCCTATCAGCCAATCCAACCTGCCGATGTGTGGAAGGTTTTTTGTTTCTCCCTCCATCCCCTCTATCAGTTCAGTAGTTTTTCCATTTTATAAGATTAGCGCTTGACGTAGATTGAAATACATTGCAGCCGCTCTCCGGAATCCAATTGTGTGTGTCCGTCAACCCCTCGTGCACAAGGACGGGGAGGTATTCATAATGCCTGATGCTTTTATCTCCGGCAGACATTTTTTTACCATAACTGAAATGCTACGTACAGTATGTGTAACACTGCCATGCCTCTCTAAATGCACATCCATTTAGCTGTAATCTACCTTTCCTTTCTCTTTATCCCATCCACCTTTGCCCGCTCCCTCGCGGCGCTCTCAGGTTAGTGAGGAAAACAATATGTAAAAATACCGGGGGACATGCTTTCATTAGCGTTCCCATTTTGCGCTGGCCCTGTAACAGTAAGAGGCTTTTTACGATCAAATTTACTTCACTTTGCGTGGCGAGTTTAAAAGTGCACTATGCCGTTTCAGAGGAGTGAGATTTGTCTACGTACTCGGAATATGCGACTGGTTGAATAAAAAAAAAATCATTCTACAATGTAATCATTAACATTGTGCAATTCTATCATCTTAAAATCAGAATTATTTTGAGGCACCTGGAACCAAACGTAAGACCAGAATATAACAGTGGGCCCTGCTGCTAGAAAACGACAACAACGATCTAACTTTTAAGGCAGCTTATCTACCTCCAAACAGTGTTCCCAGGGATCCAATTTTTCCTTTGAGTAAAGTTTCCCCAGTTATGAGAATAAACCTTCAAAAACTTTCACAACTCTGACACACCCAAATTTACATAGTGCACCTTTAATATTCTTGCCTGTGGATAGACTTATGCTAAACGGTGCTGTGTTGTGTAACTGTGTGGCCTTTTCCGGGGGGCAAGAGAGCAATACCGGGCTTGATTAAGATGTAGATAAGCTGCTGGCCTAATCAGCACTCTCTCCTCCCTCGCTACCCGTTTCCTCTCACTCTATCTGTGTGTCCATTGTAACGATGCCCAACCTAACCTGTTCCTCGTCCCCTCCCCTTTCATTTTAGCCCGGGCCATTATGGCAGACAGTGACTTAATGAACAGCAAATGGGAGAGGAGAATGGTATTAATCATCTGCGGGCCCCGGCTGTGTCGCTCTATTATCACTCAGCTTCTTTCATCTCGGACTAACCTCTCTGCTCTCCCACACCGCCGCCGCGTCTTCCCCGCTCATTGCCTGATGCCTGTGTGTGTGTGTGTGTCACTTTCTGGAACATTAAGGGACGGTTTATTAAACCGCGTTTCCACTGAGCGGTGCAGTTCGGTTCGGCGCGGGCACACATTTATTTTGCATTTCCACAGTCAAAGGTTGAAAAGGGTGACAAAATATGTGAACCGTACCATACCTTTTCATCAGTCACACAACAAAATGTCCCAAAAGGATGGAGCTACATACTTCAGTAAGCTGCATAAACACCGCCTACCAAGTAAGGGTGCTGTCGGCAGTGGGAATGCAAGGCAGATATATGGTTATCGTTCCTTACCAAACTGTGCCATACCGAACCAGCCATTTGATACGTTATCTTGGTAAGACTGAAATTCGTGGAAAACACCAGGTGTACATAATTTTTTTATCTTTTTTTGCCGTTTTTGAAGTTCTTCTCTATGTCTCTCTACCACACACACTTTCTGATAAATTGAAAGTGACACCGCAATATAAACTGTTTCCTATTTGAATATCCTCCGCCATTGAATTCAAAACAGCGGCCGTTAGCAACAATTTGTATATCTGGGCCTGACAGCAATTCTAATGCAGCTTTAACAAACAAAAAAAGGAAGTCATAAGTATTCATTTTCGGTGTAATAATGGACCCATCCCTTGCATTCCTACACTTATTGTATTTGACGTTCATCTAACATTGATACACTTTTCCGTCGCTATGAATTGGCATTAGATTATGTGTGGCACACGTCAGTAGCCAACAGCAAGGGCTTCAGTGCATTGAGAAAGGATGTATCTGCGATGAAGAATCACATCGATGAGCAATACAAAAAGTACATCACCACACAGACGGGCTTGACTTATTATGGCCTTTTCACTAACATGTTGGTATTATAATCCTATTTTCACATCCATCAGACATGTAGCGACCATTAATCTAGCCCATATGGAATGGCCTTCAGACTTTGTTTTGATGAAATAAGAAAAATCTCTGTCTGCACACCGGAGTACTGAGGAAATAAAAAGGGGCTTATGCTAAGAAAAAAAAATCCCCAAACACCTTGGGTACTACATTCCTGAGCTTAGGATCAATGGAAAAGTTGGAATTCTAGAAATTAATACATTTTTCTCACAGGCTCTTTAATTTGACTCTCCTTAAATGTAAAGCGTTGTCGCAGAATGATGCAAGATGAAATAAAGGTGTAGCCCGCTGTTGGAGACGTGAGGTCTTTCTTTTTTTTTCATTCTGGAGCTGCTGCTGAGAGTAGAGCAGACTCACAATTAATAGCCAAGGATCTTGCATCATCCAGGAGGGGCTGCTCTCACACCCATCACCAAGGTCCTTCAGAGCTGGATTTAATACTCACTCCTCAGTGTGTGTGTGTGTGTGTGTGTGTGTGTGTGTGTGTGTGTGTGTGTGTGTGTGTGTGTGAACGTAGCCCGCTAGCTCTCCATCTCCAGGCCGTGGAGGTGAAGGACGGGGTCGCGTGGGCTCCGGATCAGACGTGATCCTGTTGCTAATGATGGCTAGGCTAACTCATACCAGTCTGAGATCTATAGTCGTGTCCTGCTCCAGCCCCTGTCCTTGGTATAGCCAACACCCCCGACATCAACTCCATTTTTCTGGCATAATGAACATCCTCTGTGTCTATCTGTCATACGCTCCTAACTCTCTCTGTCTCTTTGTCTGTCTCTGGCTAACACTGCTTTCCTTCAACATGAAGTACGCTGTAAAAAATAATGTGTTGACTCAACTTGACTCAAGTCATGTTGTTGTCTATTACACTTGTGTTGATCTAACACATTGTGTGTTGGCTCAACCTCTTTCAAATCATCTAAAATACAAAAAGAGAAATTAGGAGAACTATAAAAATGTTTGTAGTATCATGTTTTTTTTACAAATATGTATCAAGTTGGCGAGACAGTATGAAATAAGTTTCAACTTATATTAAGTGCCAACTCACGACATGACTTTCAGAACATTGTGTATACTGTATGTCTTTGACGTGAAAACTCCATTATTACGTCATAGGTTACATTGCCCTTCAATGTGATGGTAATCTGTCCTGTTGTTTTATATCAATTAGTGACCAGTAGTTTGGCAAAGCAAAAAAAGAGCTGGAGGAGCCTCGGCTAGTGCAGCTAGCTGCTACAAATAAAATGCCTGTTTGCATGGCTGGAAGTTAAGGTGTGTAGTCTAATGACCGTATATGAATATAATAATTGTAAAGCTTACATTGTACGACTAAATATTAGTCTCATACAAATAGTGTATGCCTAAGTGGTGATATACCAACTGTATTATTCATTATATGCAGTTTAAAAATGTTCAATGATATTCATATTTGTCATTCAGTAACGACCCTGGATGGATAGATAGATCGGTCGACCTAAATCATTGCTAGCAGACATTTTATAGAGATGTTTCTGTTTGGGCAGAAGGCCAGTATAGGACACTTCTTCTTTGGAGTTGCACAATGTTCTGAGAACTGGCGCGCAGGCACACACACACACACACACACAAACACAAGCACACACTCGGGACAGCCACATGCATACACAGATGCACACACACCCAAACAACTATTCCTCTGAGAGGTAAACAGCTGACATAAGTCTATATTATATTATTGTGAGATAAATTCATTTCACCAGAGGAGTAATCTGTCTGAACAGAGAGCCATACCGGGCAAAATGCAGACATCAAAAAAAAAAAAGAAAAAGCATGCAACCATCCACAACACCACACCCACCCTGTTTTGCTTTCTGTGCTGTGCTGTACTTCATTTGCAGGGAGCTGCTCCCTCTGTGCAGTATTACAGTGCATGTGAAGTGTCAGCACTTTGCAGTACGTGCAGTCCCCCTCTATAAAGGAAGGCTTGAAGATCACAGGGATGCGCCCCGCTCCTTGATGTTCGCTTAGTTCTGCCTCTCTTTCTTTCTTTCTTTCTTTCTTTCTTTCTTTCTTTCTTTCTTTCTTTCTTTCTTTCTTTCTTTCTTTCTTT
This sequence comes from Ammodytes marinus, assembly GCF_949987685.1. NCBI lineage: Eukaryota > Metazoa > Chordata > Actinopteri > Uranoscopiformes > Ammodytidae > Ammodytes > Ammodytes marinus. The sequence goes on along the minus strand of NC_137224.1, from coordinate 20,936,044 downwards.
CTTTCTTTCTTTCTTCTGTTTTTCCACAGTAATAAAGTGGGCACTGCATCGCCCACGTCCTCTCATCCCACTACAGTCGTTAAGGATACTTAGCTGGGAAATACAACTACGGACTAGGGTTGCCAGTTCTGTCATAAAAACGCGACCTTTAATATGGAAACACATTTTATAGAGCTTTTACTAGCGGTAATCATTCTCTCAAATGATGCAATAATGCGGCTGATTTTCCTTCTACCATTGTTTTGTTTGATTATAGAATATCATTAGTGTCAAGCGTACATTTTATTTCAACATCACAGTTGTCTGGAAATGTCTTTATTTCTTTAAAGGAAAAGAAAAACATTCAGGTTCCCAGCTGACACAGGTATTATAGAACGTATTGCAGTGAGGCTCTCAGGCATTCTGTATTGGTTTGCAATTTGTTTAAGGACTTTTCTTTCCACTTTTAGAGAATTGTAACATTGAGACCCTGTCAAGGCTGCAGGCTACAAAGTTAAAAACTACATAAAAAGCGGTGACAGTCAAAATCACAAGAAATCTCATCTTTATCTTGAACATAAAGGCTATGGATGCTCTTACAGGTCACATATTCAGCTTCACAGATGTTAAGATGGTATGGTCCACTTTATTATTATTATTATTATTAATAATAATAATAATAATAATAATAATAATAATAATAATAATAATAATAATAATAATAATAATAATAATAATAATAATAATAATTATTATAATAATAATTATAATATATTGAATTTATATAGCGCTTTTCTCGCACTCAAAACTTGACGGGTGTCTGAACTCGTTTGACAATACATAGTTATAGGTGTGAAGGATATATATGCGGGAAATGTTTCCACCCCTGGACACATTTACCCTGCATCTCCCCCAAAATCTGCGCCTATGGTTAATGGTTACTTTTCTTGTGCGATAATGTAAGTCATGGGTTCTGGTTTGACTTATGCAACCAAGATCTCTTACTGTATTATTGTGCACAATGCAGCAGTACAAGATGTCTGCACAGTCTATCTCAGAATAACACAGCTTAGATGTCAAATGGAGACAGCCTGCCATGCCATATGTGCATATGTATTCCTGAGCAGTGCATCCACCTGCACGCTTCCTTTGAACTATGTTTACCTTATGGAATACACGTTGTCTGTGTGCACTCTTCGATACATTGAGCTAGGATGAGCTGAAAGGCAAAAAATAATGGGAGGTTCAGCTAGAAAGAGACAAAATAAAAGAAGGGATATGCTGGGGGCGCCCTTAGCTCAGTTGGTAGGGCGTCCCCCCCCCATGGGCCTCGGCCAGCAGCGGACCCGAGTTCGATTCCAGCCCGCGGTCGTTCTCTGCGTGTCACTCCCCTCTCTGCCCCATTTCAACTCTGTCTCTACACTATCAATAAAGCATAAAAATGCAAAAAAAAAAAAAAGGGAGATGCTGTTCTGCTGATACCTGCAGGGTTTTAAAGCATCATCTCTGACGATCATTTATTTACTAGGCGGCTATTCTTCCAGGAACTCACTGAAATATTATGGTTCCTCATTTCATTCTATCCCCAGCCTTGTCCCCTAACTTTTATAGCCTTGGATAGATTTTCTTATACAACGTCTTCTCTGAAAGTTGCCCTCTCCGAAGTGATAGAAGATCTTGAGTTGCTTTCAGTTATTACCATGTGGCCCATAGCAATGAGCAGCAGGAGGAGAGGCAGGTTTTACTCCCTGGGTTTCACCTCTCAGGCGACATACAGGCTGTCCTGACTTATTAGTAAAGGCTGTATGCAGCTTGGGAGAATGATCTGCATACACTAATGGACTGAATGAGGGTGCACTCACACTATAGTTACCCGGTACCATGCTGAAGCAAGATTGCATTGATTGACGTCTACCGGTGTGTCTTTTTGTTAATTGTGTCCAGATTGTGAACATTTTCATCCGGGCAAATTTGCAGCAAACATTCAACCTCCAGATCTGACTCATGCTAACCCTTCATATTTCATGTAATGTATGTCAGTGGAGGGGAACAGTTGCATATAAATGAACGTCAGGACGGCCGCCTATGCTTTTGCTTGTACATGTGCAAGTAGTTGTCAAAAGAACAAGGTCATCGATTGGAACTCATGTTCACACTAGAAGAGAAGTTGATGGACTTTAGATCACCATAGTCAGTTCAATGCTGGGACCATGCATGTCCTGATGCCAGCCTTAGAATTTATGCAAACCAATGGAACCCATGTGTTCACTGTTCCTTAACAGTCATTTGGACATGTTACACCACAGCACTAGTGTTTGCATGAATGCATTTTGACAGCGCTCGCAACCGATTTAGTTGTGTTGGTAAGCCTGAAAAACACAGACTTGAATCTGAAAAAAGATGCTAAGGTGGCAGTGTCACCCTCAAGATAAGCTCTGGTGACTATATAACTTTGAGAAGTGTGTACGTCAGCAGCTAAATTGTGTGATATTTGATTAATTTGATGAATGAATTCTGTCTCTGTCTCATAATAAGCAATCAGTTACTCCCTTAGCCATATCACCCCCCCCCCCCCCCCTCTTAAAAATAACTGTTCACAGTGATATTGGAAGGGAAAAGGCAAAACTCATCGCATCATGTCCAGAACTAGAAAAACAAATGTGGCTAATCTGTCTGCTTAGGTGTTTTTTTTGCCCAGTCTGTGTTTTTGCAATGATTCCAGAACTTAGCCATTAAGAGTACAATGCTATCATAACTAAGCAAAAAATGCCAAAAAAAATATAAAGAAAAATTAAGTTGAGAAAGCAAGAAGTAAACAAGAATTTTCCTTTAAAAATGGTACTACTTTCAGCACTGGCACAAGCACCATTGACTAGACAGGGCAGAAGAAGTGCCTTTGATGTTACGAGAATGAGTTGAGTGAGAGATCAGGCCCGTCACACCGGAGCTGTCAGCTGTCCACACATCACAACACGCTTTAGCTCACATTAGCTCTTAGCAACACAACATCCAAATAGCCACGCTCGTTCACTCAACAGCACTCAGTGTGAATTTTACATTACGCATACACATCTTTCTTTTTTTTTTACTAAGGAGCTTGACGGTAAGGCTGCCATCCCCATTTAGGCATTTAGTGGGGTTATCAGCAAGTGAGGGAGGCTGGTAAGAAATGGTGTCTCTGTCCATATACTGAAAGGCCCTCTGGCTTACACTGAAGCCATGGTGTCAGCTGTAAAAGCATTCAGCTCCATCCCTAATTAGATCAAACTCGAGGCATGAAGTGTGTTGTGTGTGTGTGTGTGTGTGTGTGTGTGTGTGTGTGTGTGTGTGTGTGTGTGTGTGTGTGTGTGAGAGAGAGCGAGAGAGTGAGAGTGTGAGAGTACATTTAGAGTTCCCTCTTACTTCCAGACGAATAGACATCTAGCATGGCTGCGAACAATGCCTGGTGAATCACAGAACAAGCCGCGGTACAAGAGCCCTCTCTTTTATTCCTCTACCGTCGAATTTTCCTCTTTTTCTCAGTCAGTCCACTAGCAGAGATGTATTTGCAGTGCGGCCAATGCCAGTGTGTGTATATGCATTGGAGTTTTGTTCATGTGCCTTGGTGTGAACAGGACGTTGTGGTCTTAGTCGTTGTTTTCTGGCTATTTAACCCGCTGTTCCAAATTCCCATTGACCCATCCAGGGCCAATCAGAGCACAGACTGGGCTTTTTTGGAAGGCGGGGCTTAAACAGCATTTCAGACAGAGGCTGAAAAAAGGGAGATTCAGCAATGGCACCACAAGAAATATAAAAGTGTTTTCTGGACACTACACCATGAAAACCGTTTCAATCGGAAACCCAAATCAAATATTTGAATCTGACAATGAGTATAATATATCACCTTTAATAACAACAATAAAAAAGACAGATACAACCACAACATTCCCACAGCCGTTTGGCTTACTCTGCCGTTGCCGCCAGATCGCCCACATTATCAACCCAGCAGAATGTAGCCGTCTTCAAAATGCACCAGATTTAGCTAATTTAGCATGTAAACAACATATGCTACGCTGTCAGACCGAGGGCCAGACATTAATAAAAGAGCCTCTGTTGCCTTGTGTGGTTAGAGAGGCTCAGTGTTTTTTTTTAAAGGCAGGTTGTTTACCTCGCCCATCCCTCCCGCTTTGCACTGTGGCGTGCAGAGCTAATGAAAGAGACGGGGGGTTGAATATTCAGCGGGGGGGCCAAGTCAAATGCAACCTTTAGCGGCGACCCAGGCTCTCAATATGCTATCGCCCTCACCAAGCGTGTTTGACTCCATCCATGTGTGTGTGTGTATATGTCGGTTAGCCTCCCCCTCGCAAGCTGTGCTCTAAGGGGGTTTTTGCATCCAAAGGGTTGGAGGCTAAAGATGTGGCTGCGTGGGTAGAGCTGTAGGGAGATGCTGGTGCACAAAAAAGGTCAAAGACACCTCCACAGCTATAGCTACAGTACATAGACAGGAGTGTTACATAAATGGTGCATTAAGGCAAGACTCTGCAGGTAAAATAACATTGTTTTATTCAAGCTCTGCGTGGTACATTTTTGTTTTAGATCTTTTGGCTGTTTTGGTTACATAACATGATTTTTTTTCATAGTAGTATAAATAAAAAGGCCCAAAATGTACATTAACCCATTGATGACTATGGCAATCTAGGATGCATGTCCTTAATGCCTGAGGGTTTTCTGAAAAAATACTACGAATTGTCTACGTCTACCAAAACCTTAATATCTAAGCCTGTGTAGCACATAGAAACATGAAATAAAATACATTAAAAAAGGTAAGGTTCACAGGTTTTATTTGAACATGCTCCCTTAGCGCTTACAAACCAAAACATTTTTCTAAAAATCGTCAAAATTAGATAGGGGAGAGAAAAAAATAATAAATAATATAACATTTTTAAAAATAATGTGCTAAACGAGGTTATAATCATGCTTCCTTTTAGCATGGATAGTAGTGACTGTGTGTGCAGTGGAGGGATAAAGATAGACAGATATAGGAAGGAGGAGATAGCTTTATTTTATTATTTAGTTCAATTATCACTGGCACCATAACTCCGACTTCCCTGTACAACTGGAACGCAGACTGACTCTTGGGCTGAATTTGAGTTGGAGCAGCAAAATATAGCCTAAATTCCTAAATATTGTTAATAAAGAGATGCAATGTGTTCTGTGATTTTCGTCAGTAGTCTATAGTAGACCGTGATTCTGCGCTCCGAACGCCACTAACTGTTTTGTAATACACTATCGCCGACACAGCCGGCTTATTTTCTTTATTATTTTTCAATTTTCGATTTTTTTGATTGACATGATTTTTGGCAAACCACACAACATTTGGGTGGTCACGTGGTCTTAAAAAATCAACAAAACCCACCTCATGTGTATTTGAACCAATGACGGTTCATTCTATGCTGCGCATGCCATGAAAATTAGTTAAAGTAACAATGCTGCGCTACGTAGCAGCCGGCAGGAGATACAATGTGGCGTTGCGTAGCAGCCGTCATCAATGGGTTAAGGGTGTTATTTTACTAATGCGTGTCTGTTTGAGTCTGTATGTCTCCTAGGCATCCATCTTTAATTTTTTTTCTGGACCAAAAATCTCACCCTCTAAAGCACTTAGATAAACTAAAGTTTCTACAATCATCATTCTTACCATTATACTAAAGGTTATTACAGACAGATTTGTTCTTATATGTTTAATTTTCAGATTTTTTTTTTTACAATTTGTTCTTAAAAACATGCCAGAAATGCACTTAGTAGAACTACACATAGTATTTTCAGATTCATAAAATAAAAAGAAGCATGTATCCAAAATGTGTTCTATAAAATCTTTAGACACTAATATGTTATTAGCTGTATGTTTTACTCTGACTTCATCCAACATCTAGATTTTTTGGTTTTTAATGATATGCAAATTTAATCATAATTCATTTGTTGCCTCATTTGCATATTCATTCAAACACTTCCAAAAAAGTTGTAACACAGCAACAATTGTTTTAATGTAAGTAGTCAACTGGCAAAGTTTCATGATGATATATATAAGTTAAAATAGCATCCCTATTCACCTGCGCCTCGAGTGCATACTATCAAGTGCTAAAAGAAAATATACTTTTGATTTAGCTCCAACAAGAGAAAGCTCAGAAAGAAAAAACCACGCCATCGATCTGTGTGTGGTTGTATGACTGTGTTTTCCACCTCAAACTGAGTAGCCCATTAGTGCTCTGACTACTAGGGTTGGACCCTTAGCTTTTGACCTCCGACCCCCCACCACACCACCACACCCCCTCCATGACCAGGTCTCACTCTGCTGTTAACCCTTAGCCGCTGACCCTGGCGCTAACAAGCTCACTCACTATCAACCATAGAAGTCCTGATGTGTGCTCTTCAGCAGAGGGCAGATGCAGTGGTAGACAGGGGGCAAACCCAGGCCAGACTCCAAGAACTTTTTAATGACTTTAACCGCACATGGGCAACAGAGTACCGTAACGTCAAGTACAGTTTGACCTGGTTGAAATCTTACATTTACGATACCATTCTGAATATTTTGTGTTTCATTCACATGACAATTCTTTGCATGGAGAAAAAGTTCCTTAATATTTACTGTTTGGTTCCATTGAAAATTACTACAGTTATTTCTACCTTTGCTGAGGTTCGTTTGTGCAGGTGAGAACACAACAATCAAACTTGGTGCACACCCAACAAGTGGACCAAAATAGTGTATAGAGACCTTTGTTGAAGAGGTGTTCTCGGTACGCTTCAAACAAACTCCGGTCTGGTTCGTTTTTAGTGAGAACATGATCTGACCCGATCCGACTCCACTGTATGAGGCAATGAGTAACAAGCTGCCGTAGCCAGCAACGCTATGCATTATGGGACGAGGAAGACGATCTACTCCCTGTACTTTCTTTATGTAGTTTTCTAGCATGGAAATTCTGACCAATTGTAGAGCAGTTCAGGAACTACATTATTGCTCCCGCCCTGGACACATCCGACCAATGAGTGAAGAGAATGTTCTCTCACGTGGCTTATGCAGCTGCATTTAGGTTCGCTTCACACCAGAGGAAGTGATAGGTGTGAAATAGACCTGAACTTGTCAGAAAACAGAAAAGTATTATTGTCGCATCTGGTGTAAACCAAGGCAACGGACTACAAGCGGAATACAAGTGGTTAAACCGCCCTTAGACTATCCATCTCTAAAGCTCACTGCTCAATTTTAATTTTTTTCAACTGGTCTCACAGCTCCTTCAGGCAGGTTCCTTGAGACAGGTTTGGCCCCTTGTACCTGTGTGGTTAACATACACCACACTGGCATGATTTATTTAGAATCAATGATGCACTCTTTGACAGTCAGATGTTTTACTTTTAATTAAAAGGCTGTTGGCTCATGTAGCTGTGATCAAGCGAGACGTCAAGTCAAGGTCAATGAATCTAAAGTAGCCCTAACTGTTGGACTGGGGCTAGACTTTCCGTCTCGCTATGTAAAGTTAACAGAGCTTCCTACATTTGGAAAGCACTGGACGTATATTGTGGACTTCAGAATAATCACATATGAACATTCCCCTGATTTATAGCCCTGTTTTTATCAGATACCTAATTAAGATGATATGAATGATGGTGCTTTTAGCTCGCATATTGTCTATCTCTGTGTTAAGATCCATAATGAGTCATAAGTCTACCTTATGTAATGTAACAACAAGCAAAAAAGTGGGTTATCGGGCAGTACCTGAGGGAAATAACGCTGGTTTTGCTGTATATACTGAAAAGCTCTGGTTCAAACTATTCTGTATGGCTGGCACAAGTGCATTTTCCAGTGTACTTGCAATGAGGAGTTGTTGCTCTACGAAAAATATTACCACAAAATCCAAAAAATAACATCAATAATCAGAATTTGCCGCATTCAATTACTAACAATCTAACAGCAGCAAATTGCATACTCTTTCTTTTTACTATTCTACATACTACAGCTGATCATAAAAAGTATCTAGTTAGCACGCAGTTAGCATACAATTGGGACATCATTTTACCTTAATTAATTTCATCATAAAAACGCACCTTGAACCTGCCTCTTGCTTCTACAGTACCAAACATAACTACTACTGGATGTGTATTAGGACATCCGGCAATTTTTAAGCATGTTGCATTGAATTGGGACAACCCTTCTTACTTTTCTACCATACTAAATAGCAGTGACACATGAGGATTGGAACACAGCCTAGGTTTTTCTTCATAAAGAGAGGACACTTTCATTTAAAAAAACATGCAACCCCCTGCTATTTACAAATTTGCCCATTTGTAGTCGCTCTATCACACATGGCGGTACAACATCAGTTTGCATGGTGGTGTGTGTGTGTGTGTGTGTGTGAGCGTGTGTGTGTGTGCAGCCCCCTGCCCCACGCTTCATTTGTCACACTTAGATGAGTAAAACCTTGAGAGTGCAGCGCACTTTAGAACACGCTGTACAAACCACCAGGACTTGCACTTCACTGCAGATTAAAAGATTGATGAATGGAGTCGGGAGGGTCAATGAGGAAATAACATAAAATTTCCATTTGACTCCATAAGACTCTCAGCTTTACATTGGCACAGGGCCTGGACAATTTAGACCTCACCAAGGTGTCTTTGGTGAGGTCTAAATCCCCCCCCCCCTCCCCAAGTTGCAGTTTGGGGAGGGTTCGCTGCTTAGAAAGTTAACAAGGAGTGAAAAACACATTAGCTAGTGGGCAATTCTTTAAGCTTTACGATTTACTTGTCTTGGTAAGCCCTTCATCTGATCAATGTTGGCTCTTTGAGGGTGTGTGTGTGTGTGTGTGTGTGTGTGTGTGTGTGTGTGTGTGTGTAAAAACCAGATCATTTCCCCTCCAAAACAGGCCAAACTTGTACTAATCCTCTTTTTGCTTGCAACTTTCAACACTTTCCATGATCATTTTAAAAAACCATCACATATGGGTGTGTGTGTGTGCAGCCATCCTTAAATCACTGCCCCCAAGTATAAACCTCCAACTCTGATTCGTTTTTTTTCTAACACGCTGATGAAAGCCAAAATGAACTGAACTTTCTCACTTTTTCGCCTGCCACTCTCCTCTATCTCTCTCTAGCTCCCTTTTTTCCACCACTGTCACTGTTAATTGCTCTCCCCTCCATCTAACCTATACGAGACTTGCACCTGTCTTATTGTGTGATGTGATTAAAATGTAAAACACTGCGGTGCATGGGGGCCGTTTCTCAGCGCTCAGGCTCCTCCATCATTTCTTATTGCGCTGGGGCCGTGGCTTTTTTGCAGGCAGGAGGAAAGAGCGCGCGTGGGGGAAAAGATTGAATGATTGTGGGGCGTAGCGTGCTATTCCCCCTCTAATGCACGCTGGTGGGCCTGAAGGCTATCCCAGAGATTAATACTGGTTTGGTGCTGTCTGTAACACTGGCATTTTTTCTCCCCTCTAAAGTCCCAGCCACCTAGGGGGAGAATTCTTCATTCCAGCCTGTTTTACCCATCAGCTATCTGCTGCCTGCCACGCTGCCCTTACTCCATCCCCTCCTTCTCATTTGGTGTCTTCTCCTTGAACCTCCGCTCCATACGTCCATACGTTTGAAGTCCACCAAGTTGAAGTCCAAGTTGTCTATCAGTGCGTATGTCTGGGGCCATTCTTGTGAAAGAAATATCTCCTGAACGCTTTGAGGGATTTGTTCGTCAAAGTTCCACACACAAATGTCCACTGTGACTCGAAAATGAACTGGAAAGATGTTGGAGGTCAAAGTTCAAGAAGGTTCAAGGTCACTCTGACCCCATGCCGCATGAACGCAAATGTCTCATGAACGCTTTGAGGTTGTTGTTCTTTTTCTGCAAATTTGGCACAATTTGATCGGAGGATACACCGATTTGACCTTGGCGTATCGTGACCATAAATATATCATGGACGCAAACTATGCCCAAATGTCCACGCTATACAAAAGGATGAACTGATACATTTTGGAGGTCATGTTCACTAAGCATTGCCTACCAACACTAACTTTCACTGCTCGGCAATTATATGCAATTATTCTGCCTTTTAGAAAACATTGCATCATTTGTCTTCATCTTCACCCCCCCCCCCCTCCATCATGCACCCTGATATTTGACAAAAATGCATGAAGTAGCAAGAATATTTCAAAGAAATCCAATGAGGCTTAAACTAAGCAGGCTGGTCATACTCTGCAGATTTAGCCGGCTCTAGCATAAACAACTGGTAAACTGAAAAACGTCTTACTTTTATGATTTAGAATTATAGGGTAACTGAGGACTCGCACACCTCTCTGTCAGCTCCCCTTCTGAGTTATGAGAGGTAGAATATACCTCATCAAAAAGACTCCCTTCCACTGCCTATACTTCATCTGCACATTTCATTAAGATTGGCAGCCCCCGTCTGAATAGGTAAACAGCACAGAGCCAACTGAGTATTAATCCAGGAGGGCTTGAGCTAAATAAACGTGTCTGTAAAGGTGTCAGCCATATCACAGTGCCTTGGTCGGGGCCAGAAAAAGGGCTGTGGAATCATTTCCACACACACACACACACAAACCTTAACACTCTAAAATCGTCAACTTTCATTTCCGAACCTCATTCCAATACCTATTTCTTTCTGCAGCGCAAGCATCCCCGCAAATTGTATTTCCTCTACCGAAAATGAATTTTTTGGTAAGGTTCAAGGGAACGGTATGTATTTTGTTCCCCCGCATGGTTTCAATTTGCGGTCATATTTCCTTTTGGCCAATGACATGTGGGGCTAGTTTTTTAGCGTTGGGGCGCAGTAGGAGAGGCATTAAATCCCATGCTGTTTCGTCATCAATCAAAAGTGTTTGGGCCCTGCCGAGCGCAAGGCCCATGTTAACGGATTTTGCAGTCAACCTAACTCAGTATACGCTCAAGAGGGGCGCACTCACAACTCCCTTATGCTATTTTCTAAAAAGCATGTTTTTAACATTTTGGAAAAGGCTGAGTAAATATAAACATTCAAGTCAAACACTGTAGATTGGCTGTCCTAACTGCTGTGCAAGTGCGCGGTAATAGTCCATGTAACTTCAGTAACCAAAGAACTGTGGTTGACTCGGTAGAGCAAGACTTAAACGGGTTGGTTAAAACCCCTTTTCAGTGTCCGAACACTGTGATAATATGGGACTTAACAATAAGGATGTTCAGGTTATATACTTCTATACCTAAGGACATGTGTCAACAACGCAACTATGTTGGTAAATGGTAAATGGACTTATATAGCGCTTTATCTCCGTTTTTCACAGACCCAAAGCGCTTTACATTGTTTTTGTACACATTCACCCAGTCACACACACATTCATACACCGATAGCAGCAGCTACCACGCAGGGTAGGCTTAGCACTAGGGTGCTAAGTTAACTAAGCTAACTATCGGGAGCAATTCGGGGTTCAGTGTCTTGCCCAGGGACACTTCGACATGTGGCGGGGAGACGGGGGATCGAACCTCCGACCCTGCACACCAGAGGCGAACTCCCTACCACTTCGCCACTGCCGCCCCAACTTTGTCCATTTATCTTCAATAATCTTTCATTGCACAGTCAAGCAGGTCAGCTCCTGTCTGTAAACTACAAGACAGTGTTGGTAGCAGGTGGGTAGTTGGGTTGTCATTGTGCAGTAAGCCTTTGGTTTCTCTCCCAACTATGTTTGACTTACAACAGGAGTTTGTTTGAAAATCTTCAGATCGTCTTGACAAAGTCGTTTCTTGGAAATGTCTGACTTTATGACCTTCTTACATCTCGGCTATTAACACGGGAAGCGTACACTAACCTTTGAGAATGATGAACAACACTATGATTAATTGGATGTAACAAACCAGAATGGGATACGGATAAATTTAATAAAAACTAAGTTCAAAATACTTATTGTGTGTAATAAGAACCAGAGCATAGCTTCGCCTCGTCTAAACATAATGTCTGTAAATATTATCTATCTTAAATGATATTACATTTGATTTGTATTGATAAATATGCCCAACTGTTTTTAGATGATTACTGTCATTACTGGGATGGATTTTCTGGTTTGAACTCTCCACACAACTTCTCCTGTCATTGTCTATACTGTATGTACACCACAGACAGATACAGTGAAAGAGATGGGGTCATGATCAAGGAAGAGAGGCTCATGAAAAAGCAGCAAGATACTCCGCACTGCTCCACATAAACATAACATAGCGACATTTTGTTCCAGCTTACCGGAACATCCGTCCGATTGTGCCTTGCCTGGCTTTTCTGTCTACCTCTCACATATTCCTGCCACCTCTGCCATTGAATTGGTTAATTGCCTGCATATTTATACACAAGGAGAATGGAGTGCTTCAAGGATATTTAGCATTCTGTAGCCCTGTAGAGTTAGACTCATGTCTGAGTCATGTCTCTGTTTCTCTCCCTGCGCACACAGGGTCACACTGCTTCTCTCTGCTGTTCCTGTCCATTTACTTACTGATTCATTTCATGTGTTGTTCTCGTTTAGGTGTCACACAAGCCAAGGTTTTTAACATTTGGAAAAAAAAGGAATCAAGTCATAAAATGTTTTATGGCAACTCTGTGTTGGTGAGAGTACACATTTTCAGAGCAACTATACTAAAAGTATCCCTGCGTTCCAAATCACATACTTTTTCTTTTTAATACACTACCTACTAGAGTACAGAATAGTTTAGGGGGCCACATTTTTTTCATTATGTCGAGAAATGTCAAGAATAAAGACGAATACTCCAAAATGCAATTGGATTTAGTGGTGCATTTATGTATTTTCAGCATACTACAATTGACGCGCATGTATAGGGACATCCAAAATCTTTTTCTGGCATACTAAATAGTAAGGAAGTATGGGGATTGGAACGCAGGGCAAGTGTATCTACAATTCACACTACAGATAGTGGCACTCATCCAGATTCATTTTCAGTGAATTTTGAGTCTCCTACTGCCATGAGACACATTTTCACCACATGGGAACTATGTGTTAGTTATTGTATGTGTAGAGGCAATTATATTTCCACTCTTTAACACATCTGAAATAAATCTTTTGTAACATACATTCTTCCCCAGCTTTCGTTTTTTTTAAAACATCAATGCACCACTGCACTCAGTAATCACTTCATCACATGTGTGTTTTCCCCTATGAACAAAAATATAAGCATCCAGGAGGAGAAGGGGCAATGCTGGAAAAACTAGGTGAAAAGAAAGAGCATAATATAGTGTAAGGGTGAGAGCTGCATTGGTTTCAAATCTATCTTAATTATGATCAGCATGAGCCATTAGAGATGATGATGAGATGAACATGTATCTCAATGAGGCAATGCTGTTAAAGACATGTCAAAATGAATAGTCCGGTCCATTTATATTTGGAGATTGACACAATTGTTCATCATTTTGCTCTGTTAAAACGGGGGTAACCACATACACATTTATTTTCTCTAATTCCTTAAAGTCTTCACTTTAAGCACATCTTCATCGTTTCATTTCAAATCCATTGTGACGGTGTACAGAGAGCCACAAATTATGAAGATTGTGCCTATGTCCAAATATCTATGGACCTGAGTATTATAGCATCCACAGATGGCTAACTGCATTGACTGCAAACATGATGACACCCTTTAAACTTGATTGCGTGTTGACACTCCCTGTCATGGGCTGTGACTGCTGCATGAATACATTGACATCCATATGGCCATCACAGTGACATCACAGATCAGCAAATGAACTGACGAGGCCGTTAATGGACACAGACAGCAGCGGACAGAGAGAGGGAAAGAGAGAGTGTGTGTGTGTGAGAGAGAGAGAGACAGAGAGAGACAGAGGGAGACGGGGGAAGAGAGAGACATAAAGAGAAAGAGAGAGAGAGAGGAAAGGAAGAGAAGAGAAGGATGGGAAACCCGTCTGTGGTTTAAGTAAGCGTAAGCGCCGGCGTGTCAAGTCAAATTAGCACATGGAAGTTTGCAGTCTGCTTCAAAGGCCAAGGTGACCCAAAAACCCAGGTTCCTTTCCCTGTTTTTTTTGAGTAAGCAATAGGTGGAGATACAGTAGGAGGAGAAGAAGTGATGGAGAGACTGTGTGTCCTTCACCTTCTCTGCGGGGTGAGCCTCTGCCCGCCCAGTGGCCATCGCTTTCCCTCTCTCCTTTCATCTTCCCCCTCTCTCTTTTTAGACCTACCGCTCAATGACAGTCACAATAATGCTCGATAAAAAAAAATAATAATAAAAAAATTCTGCAGAATACTGTCTCTTTCATGCATTCAGGTCGCTACTGCCCCCGAGTGTAACACACACACACACACACACACACACACACACACACACACACACACACACACACACACACACACGCATACACACACACACACACACACACACACACACACACACACACACACACACACTCACCCTTACAAAGACAGCGGTGCAGAATAAACTCGATAATCTCTCTCTCCCTCCGCCCGACATAATAAAAAGAGTGACGCACTGTGGCGGCGTGTTCAGTTCGTGTGCCATTGTACGTGCGAGGCCACCATTCTTTTTTTTTTACTGTCACCCAGGGATTGTTAAAAGACCAGCTGAGCACCTTTTATCCATCTCTTTCTCTACCTTTAGGCCTATTGAATGTGTTCCTTATCTAGTTGAATGGGGCCAGACAATTCTTTAGTCGGGTGTGAATGATGACCGTGTGCAATGTGTTAAGGTTAGGAACAAGCCTGAATAGAAAGTGAGGCAGGCACATAACGCCACAGTGTAAAAATGGGAAATGTCACGCTACCCTTATGAAACTGCATCGGGCTTGTTATTCAATGCACGGTAGCTGGAGACATAGGACATATACCGTGGGGACAAAATGTGCTTCTCAAATCTTAATGGGTTTGTGTGTGTGTTTACTGTATGCGTATGTGTGTACGCAGCGAGGGAGTACTCGTAATGAAGAAATCATAATAATTAGCATCAAACTTATATGAGCTAGTGTGAATGTAAGGTGCTAAAAGGAAAACCAAATGAAAGCCTCTCTCAATACAGCGTTGTTGTTTTTTTTTCGGAATTCTTGGTGATTTCTAACTGCTTCATCACTAGATTGATTTGGGTTCAGTGGTTTGGTGTTATGGGTGGAATGGTATTTTCTTCTTTTATTTGTAGTTCTTCACAATAGAAATAATAGACAGCCTCATTTTGTATAGGAAAGTATTTGTTTTAAAACATATACAAGTGTTGCTTGGTGCCACAAGAACTGACCATTGAGGTGTATTGGAATGTCAAGAAGACACTTCAAGATTCCCTTCCCAGCTGTCCTGTTAATCCTAACCCTACATTTTACCACGTGTGATGTCACACATGGTAAACTGTAGGGTTAGACAGTGTGACCATAAAACACTCTTTCTGCCTTTTCTCGGGCTAGGATGAGCCGATTTCTAAAGTTTTTGCACATTTATACTACATAGGATCTCAGAGTTCAATACACCTTCTTATTCTCACCAGTGAAGTAGGTCCTTAAGACAGATCAGAGGGAAAATGTTTCCAAACTTTTTCTGTTTTTGGTTTGAATAGTAATGTGCAATGTGATCTGATATGTGTGATAACAAGCAGTTAAAGAGATGTATTTCATAAACTTGCTGGTGAGTGGAGATACACCTTATCTTAACATGTTATGTAAAGTTTAATACAATACAACATTCCTAGGCAGAATAAAATGCACACATGGCTAACAGCAGGCAGACAGGTAGATAATGCAAACATAATGAGCCTCAATTGTTTTAAGGTATTCCAGTCAAGGTTGAAGAAAATGTAAAATATATTGCAAAGCGAAGCATTTTCTAACACTGTTATAATATCATATTATTGAAACGTTGTCGTAATAACAGTTTTCAACCTGTGCGCACTGACATACTTCATTAAACCGCATGGATGTTGCTTTTCATTTTCCACTTTGCAAACACGACAGCCATTTTTGAAACTATCGACCACGCTTGCATCTTTTCACGCATTTGCTATTGTCTGCCTCAGGAATATAAAAAATGAATGTGGTTTTGGAAGGTCACATCTATTGTTGAAATAAGACCAGAGTGTTTGTTTTTCACAACAGAACACCACTTCTTCTGTGACCTTGCGGGTGGTAAAAGACACCGGACTAAAGAAAAAAATACCACACATCTTCTCCTTTTCACCATGCATCAAACCATACACCGTAAGGAGAGCACTATGAGTATAACAGATCGAATGTAACAGATATTTTATGGACCCACAATGCAATCCACTTCCCCCTCAAAAGACTTTTCAAACAAACCTTTTGAAATGTGAGCTAACATTCCGCTAGCGCTATCTCCTTGTGTATCTATTGTGTTTGCTATTTATCGTTCTCTGTAAAGTGGCTCCCTATCGGCGTTGGCATGTAACCCAAGCTATAGGGCACTTCTCAAGCATCAGAGAAGGTTAGATTGTGGTAATACAAGTGGGCAAATGCCTCTTTGATGCTCCCTTTTAAAAGCTTTTTATCTCAGATTGTTGGCTCGAGTGTGTACTGAATAATCAAGCAGACCAGGAAAACATGTATTTTTTTTATCAAACTTGTATGATCCCTGGTAGACTGTGCATCAGGGTGAGTAATAGACCTCTTGAGAGTGTGTGTGTATGAAAGGTATACAGCCCCAAATCAAATGCAGACAGAGGGAGGGTTTGTTTTCTGGCTAGGTTAATTCCATGACAGTCTCACAATTGGTTGGTCCACAGCGCAAAAATTAGTAGTACTTTAAAAAAATATATCTGCCTTTAAATTGTGTTATTTACAGCTGGATGTAACATGACCTTTAAGTTGCGTATTGAAAACAAAAACATATTGTGGACCACCTTGTATCATGGGAGATGATAGTTTTTTTCTGATGGATGTGCTGTTAAATGTCTTTATAAAAACAGTTCTAGAGAGAAATGTGCATTTTTTACTTTCATGATCTTCTCGCCAGTGAAATTTGCACTAAGACAAAACGTCACATTGAAACATTGTTCTGGCGATAACTGTGATATTCTTCATCATAACTATCAAACATTCACTGAGTATAGATTCTGAAAGTGAAATTCACATTTGCCACTTGAAATGTTATCATAAAACACATTTAATAAAGTCATCCTAAAATATATTTTATTCCACAGATCATAAAAGGTGTGTTCGCCATGTTGTTGGTTTTCACAGAGAGAGCCTTGAGAGTCACTTTACCTAAGACATGAATAAGGGAAACATACATAAATAACTCACTATGTCACTAGGTGCCTTTTTCGTGCAATTACTACGCTTTGCACTGCTGATGGATTTCTGGCAGCAAATTCAGAAATACTGCCCTTTGCTTCGATAGACCAAAGAAAAAAATATTGTCCTCAACCTTGGAGTTGGCTTGATTTCAGGGTGTATAACTTGAGGTGGGGAGGGGGGGGGGCAGGAAGAATAGTTGAGAGATGTGTGTGTGCATGTGTGTGTGTGTGTGTATATGTGTTTCCACACACACACACACACACACACACACACACGAGCGCAGTGGGTGGTGAGGTAGACTGATAAATGGATGGTTTTTCTGGCGGTCAGGCTGGGTTTGTGAAGGCTCAGGCTATGGATGACATTTTGAGCTGTGATTGCCTGGCAGGTCAGCTGACACTTGGATAGGCTGCAGTCCCATTGGGAAACATGACAGAGATGGAGTGAAGCTTGACCGCGGTGCACACACACACACACACGCACACACACACACACACACACACACACACACACACACACACACACACACACACACACACACACACACACACACACACACACACACACACACGTACTGGGTGACCTAAGGTGCTGCAGGGCATCCATTACCAATCTCTGTTGTGATTGAGGGGAGATCCATCCAGTGAGCGTGGCTAAGGCTGTTTTTATCCCCGCTGCCTTACCACCTGCCTAACCTCTTGAACCTTAACTCCCACCATCAACCTCCAGGGAATTGCATCTCTCTCTGGCACACACACACAAATCTTAGTAATACAATATACAGTACTGCAGCCATGGCATGGGGGTCAAAACAGCACTGGACTCATGGGAAGGAGCTCAACCCAACTTAATTAAATGTATAAATACAGCTGTAGAAACACAGAATGTAATGACCTATGGACCGTCATGGAGCAATGTGTGAGTGAAAAACATCTGATGAAATGTATTGAGTTTATGTCTTTTTTTTCTGCTCCTTGGTTGCTCATACAAAGTGTGCCTATGTGTATGGTGAAACGCCTTATGGAAAGTCTGCACAATTTCCACTTGGATATAAAATGCAGAATGGACATCACGTCAAAGCGTTCTGAAAAGTTGCAAACTATGGAATTTGCTGGTGCCCTTATTGTGACCTGCATCAAAATATACATACTCTCCTAGCAATATGACCAGGCCAGAATGTAATACTTCTAAAGCTAAGTTATTGCACACTTGCAATTTTTTGTCACTTTCTTATTTGAAAAGAATGTGATGACAAGGCGTGGGCATGTGGAATAATGAGTATTATTCATGCTGAAAATGTTTAAGGTTGGTCAGTGCTTTTTCATGCTGTACTAGGATTTATATTGACAGAAAAATACAACTTCCGTGAACTAGGACCCTGACTTCACGGACCAGAACTATTGACGTTTTTACACACTAACATTTTATATTTCATGTTTTTCCTCAATAAACGTGTGTGTGTGTGTACATTTGTTGTGGACTATTTCCCGCAGTGGATTCATCCACATCTGGTGCTGTGGTCGGGTTATATGGGGCAGCAGCAGTACTGTGTTTGTGTCAAAAAATGTAGTGAATATTATAAATAAACTACAATGTGTTTGTATTTGTGGCGATGAAGGAAAATATCCCCTAGCGCAACACCACTGTGGCTCATTGATGTATTTTTAACCGCTTTTCTTTGGACAACAGTAGAGCTATTTGGCACATAGCAAAGTGAATCTAAATCAGGCTTTGGATGCACAAAGTGGACTTGTAAGTAGGACGCTCTCATTGTTGGGTTTGGGTTTGTTGACAATAAGAAAACAGAGGATCATTTAACCTTGTGATTAAAAAAATACATTTAATGAATGATTAACAATGATTCCTTTGTTCACTGTTGACTAAAGTCTACTCAAAGATGCTAATGCTTTCCTTTTTCCTTGTTTATACATCTTATGATACATCCACAAAGCTACAATATCGTTAGCCTCATAGCATAATTGCCTATTTACTCCATTCTACTTTTACTCTACATCTACATCTACTCTACTCTACATCTACTTTTCATTAGCCTAATAATAGCATAATTGCCTAAGTCATATCTAAGGGTTATAGAGTAGGGTAAAGTAGATGTAGAGTAAAGTAGAGCAGAGTAAATATGATTTAGGCAATTATGCTAAGAGGCTAATGTTATGATACATCCACAAATGTACAATATGATGCAGTTTATTTAAGTTTTTTTAGATTTAAATGTAGCTGAGGATGCTATACAGAGTCTCTCACAGGTTACCACACTTCACTCTTCTGCTGCTGCTGCTGCTGCTCCTACAATCATTTATTTTTTTAGGTGAACACAATCACACCATGTACTTTTACATTGGGATCTTAACTTGCTGCATCAGGTAAAGATAAGAGTAAAGGCACTGACTTGAAATTACTCAAAAAGTACACCTACACTAAAAAAAAACTCTGCTTATTATGTAACTGTAACACCTCACTGGTGTCCTCGAGAGTATAGCACACACTCCTGGGGCCTGTTTCAGGTAGCTGGTTTTGAGGCAACCCAGAGTTTGTTCGCTCTGAGTTGGTGGAAACTCTGGGTTTTCCGTTTCAGGTAGCAGGTTCAGTGCAACCGAGAGTCAGTTACTGCGGCAACATACGCCGTGGGTCTAACCTGCTCGGGAGGTGGTTAGACCTACCCGAGTTTGTTTTCACTTTACGCTGCAGCTCCGACTGAAGAAAGAGTGTCACTGTCACACGCGTCCCTGTACAGTTTGAAGCAAAATCACTCTGTAGAAATCTCCATCGGGATGTTTTTATCATTTCCTGATGATTTTACGTTTGACCAATCATTTATCTGATCAGCCTTGTTCTCAGCCCTCGGTCCGTTCATAGGCGGCCACCTTACACATCGTGACATGCTCTACATTCAGATTAATAAACCTATTTGTATTGTATGTTTTTTAACGTCTGTGTCACTGAACAGATTTATGTCAGGTGGATTCATGTAACGCTGCGGCTGCACGCGATCGTTACAGTTCACTTCTGCGATCCTAAAGTCACAGACGAGCCTCGTTAAATAGCCTAATATGAATATAAAAATTATATAATAATGTAAACTGTGATCACTTGAGGAAAATGGATCTGGTAATAAATCAATCAGGCTCTTCAATGGAAACTGTCACCTAATGTGTCTTGACGTTAATGTCTTTCACTCCCCATTTAAAAGAAGCGACAGTCTGTTCTGTTTGCTGCACAGTAGGCTATTAGACTATAGCTTGCCAACATATTATACAGCAAATATAAAACACTGTCAGCAGCAATGCTGTGCCGCGCCAGCTTTATTACTTTACAGCTGATATGCGTAACTTTTTAAAATAGACTATGGCTTCTCATACGGAAGCGAAATGATTCTCTTGACAAAAAATGTTTGCTCTGTTTTTTTTTCTGAATTGCCGAGGAGATTAGATCAGAGTTATGAGACAATATCCCGTTAATTCTTCTCCATAGGCTACCATAAACTCATTCGTTAATATTTCTAACTCTAGTGGGAGGAGCGGAGATTTCTTTTTTTCTTTTTTGAGAAGTGGAGAAGTGGGAGGATCAAGCATTTGTTTCTTCTGTTTCCATGGTGAATCATGTTATCAGCGATCCATTGACGATGGCTTTTATGCACACGCTCCACCCAGAGTGAACACGCTCAGAGTTGATAAACCCAACGCTGATCCACTGTTCTGAAACCGAAAACCCAGAGTTGCTTATCAACCCTGCGCTCTGAGTTGACCAACTCAGAGCGCAGGGTTAAACCCAGAGTATGTAAAACCAGCTACCTGAAACAGGCCCCTGGTGATCATACACACCACTCTGCTGAACACTGCTATGTAGAATGTATTATTACATCCTACACTGAAGCCTTTGTCTCATGCTGGACCACACATGCAACTGAGGATGAGCATGGTTTGACAGATAAAGTGTATGAAGACGCCGGGTAGGACATGGGCCTTTTTCTTACCTTTTTGCCCCTGTGTAATATCTTTCGGGATCATCTTGTTTCCTCTATCAGGGTACCACCATGGTTCTCCAGATCAAATTTAAGATTTCTTTTCAATTAAATTGTTATAGAAAAATGTTCGCATAGTGGCCATTTTTTTTCCAATTTTATCCAGAAATCCAGACCTATCTCAGTTGTGTGTAAAAGAAAAGTACTATGGTTGCCTAGCTGTCCATTTTTCGACTCTGGCTTTACAAATTGTAAATAAAAAAACTGTTAAAATCCTCAAAAAACATTATCTATTTGACAGTGGCATTAAAAATCCCCCTGTCAAATGAATTTCGAGGTCAATTTTAGATATTTCAGTGGCATTCTTCCACCAAAGTCCCCGCTAATATCTAACCCTGGAAAACGCTGTACATATGACCAGCCCACCATCATTCCACCTCCCCTCGGAGAAGGTGTAGGTAGCAACAAATCAAAACTACAAGGGGCGTTGTGTTAACAGAAGGCTATTAAACTGCTTACGCCAAAGAATGAAACCTTTATTGGCAACTATGCCGCCCATTTTGTAATGCCGGACGTCCACCCCATTCAGTAGACAAAAAGTCACAGTTGGAGGGAGTGAATTGGCGGATAAAAGATTCATTTACCTTCATAGTTATCAATGAAAAGAACAGGTACAGCTTGTATCTGGGCCAACAAATACATGATTGCATCCAGGTCAGAGTCTTCTAGTATTCCAGCACACATTATAGAGCAGCATCTGTACAGGCCGCTCTATGTAAATCATTCATATGTGGCTCTAAAGCGCTGTGTGTGTAGTCACCTCGGAAAGAGTCAGAGAAAAAATGTAATCGTGCAGCTCTGTTTTTTTTTATGAGGCACAATTCCTCTTTATTGAGTTAATCAGCGGGCTACACTGTGTCCCACTGCTATGATGTCACCATAGTTTAGTAGCTCCTGCAGCATAGAATATTATTATAAGGGCCAACGTTCAACAGCGCTGACCTATAGACTGTATGTACTCTGAGTGTGGCTATCACCGTCAGGCATAAAACCTGCATACTAAGTAAGTGTGCTGTCAGCAGTGGAAACACAAGCCAGATCTAGGGTTACCATTACTCACCAAAACCGAACCAAAACGTGCTGAACCGAACCGAGCTGCTCGGTGGAAAACGAAGCGTATGCATTTCAGCTGATTTTGTCAAGTTTAGCATATAGCTATACAATCCTACAGTTTCCTCGCTCTCAATCTGCTCGTATTCAATTCCCTCTCCGTTTGAACTGTTTATAGACCTGTTTAGTCCCACTTGTTGAGTTTTATGGGCCATTTGGGGAAACTCAGTAAGAGATTGTGATTGGATTGAACCACTACACAGAAGAGGGTTGGAGCCGCTCGATAAGGTTCGAAATGTTGGTCGAGAAACAGAACTTCTAAAACATGCCTTCCTTTTTATTTCAGTGCGAAAAGACAAAACACTGCAGGTCGGTTTGTAATATCCATGGAAAGAAATTCTTATAATTCTGAAGAAAAGTTATCATGGCGACAGATATGTGACCTTTTGTCACCACGATCGGGATTATGAAACAGGCACTTCAGTTCAACAAGATAACCTCAAATAAGTAAAATGTTTGTATATTCATAAACCTGGCTAAAAAGAAAAATCTGAAAAAAAGCATCACTTGAGGCTCAAGGCCGAATCATCAATACTGAATTCATAACTAAATGAGTGCAGAGGAGGCAGCGGAGGATGTGTTTTCAGCTATTGTGCAATTCACAGCAACTCTGTTATAGTGCGGCTCTGAAAGGAGCATCGTGGTATCAGGTCTGAATGGGAAAGTAATTAGCAGAACGTATGCACTTGGACTTGCAAGACCAGGCCCTGGTCCCATTCAGGTTGTGTGTGTGTGTGTGTGCGTGCGTGCGTGTGTGTGCATTTGTGTGTGTGTGTGTGTGTGTGTGTGTGTGTGTGTGCGTGTGTGTGTGTGTGTGTGTGTGTGTGTGTGTGTGTGTGTGTGTGTGGGTGGGTGGGCGGGCGGGTGTGTGTTTGTGTTTGTGTGTGTGGGTGGGTGGGTGGGCGGGCGGGTGTGTGTGTGTTTGTGTGTGAGCTTGCTTTACAAGGCCAACCATCATAGGAGAGCATGATTGACAGCCAGGGAAGCCTGAGAGAAGGGCAAACAAATGTACACTGGTACTGGTAAAATCACAACTCACTGTGTCGTCACACATTAAAAGTCACAGCATTTTTTTCTACTAGTTGTCTATACTCCATAGATGTACGTCTTTGCAGAGCAGAGGCAGACTTACCATTAGCCAAAGGTTGGCTATTGCCTTGGGCCCCAAGCTATCAATGGCCCCATTAACTCAGGGTTAAGCATTTTTCTATTATCTATTGATTTTCACCGTTCAATTAATAAATTGTCCTTCTAACAATCCCTTTGCTTGAATGGCATCAAAATGCCAGAATGCAGAAGTCATGAGTGTCAAAGCCTCATGGGTCGACACCATCAGTCTCTACTATATTGGAATATTCCTGGATCTTACTGTGCTCCTACAGAAATGATTCAGAGTCCACTTTCCCTCGGGTCAAATCACCATATTTCCCTGCTATTTAGTATGGTAGAAAAAGATTTAGGATGTCAGATGTAGCATGTTTAAAAACACCCAGATGCCTACTACCACTACATCCAGTTGTGATTTTTAGTGTGGAAATCAGCAGCCTTTTGGGTGATTCTGACCCACAATACATCGCGCATTGGCTGTGACATCACTTCGACGGTGACAAACAAACAAACAGCAATGCGATGGATATAAGCAAGAGGGAAGTTCAAGGCGTGATTTTATGATGAAATAAATAAGTAAAAGTATGTTCCAATCGTGTGCTTCCTGCATGCTAACTAGATCCGTTTTATAATCAGCTGTAGTATGGAAAATGGAAAAGAGAAATTGTAGCGATTACTGCCTCCCCACATTCTAACTGTTCATTTGAACAGACACAGACCCACCGCTTCCCAATTTGCAATGCTTTAGAAACAGCATTCATCTCTGCATGATGCAACACTGCAGCCCTCACCAGTAAGGCAACCGTGAATAGAGCTGGGGTCATACACTATTGGCCAATAATTCTTCTTGGAATATTTGTTTTAAAAATGTCCATTTGTCTTTTCCTAGAGAGAGAGGCTGTGTGGGTGTGGGTGAGAGACATACATTGTGTGATTAATTTGTGGTATGGTGCTCCTGACCCCGAGTGTGATACTGTAGTGGGCTGATATTAAATGAACACCCCAGGGGCACTGGATGGATGCAGCCTCACAACTAGACATCCTCATGTTCCAGTTGCTTAGTTGCTTCTGAATTATTTAAAGTGAAGACATATAAAAATGGTGGTTCTTCTTAGGCCAACAGAATGTAGCTGTTCCCCAGCACTATGTGAGATGAAGGTACGGCACCATGCAGTCACTTGAGGATAGCATGGTCCTCACTATTATCAATAATCATGCCATTTTGCTCAAATTATTTCAAAGATACTCCATAGCGCCTGATCAATGCTGCATTGAAATGTTGACACATGTGTGCCCCATCTCAGTGTGTAAGCTTTCTTATGACCCATACTGCTACATAAAACCAGATAGATTCAGGCAAAAACAGTTATTGCTTTACAAGGAAATAAGTGTGTGTGTATACAGGTAGGCCTACACACGTTTACAAGGTGAACTCAAAAGGAAGCATTGGGGAATAGATGCTGTTCAGATCAAACATAACCAAAATATGAGCTACACTATAACAATTGTAGAATCATACTAAATAACTATACTTGTATGGTAGTTGTCTTAACAATGTTACTAAGGGCTTAACAAAATAAAACAGGGCAAGGCAGTTACAATGAGCATAGGACATGACCACAGAGGAATTCAACATATGTGATTATTTCACAGATTCAGTTGGAACCGAACAGAACCATAAGATCCAGCTCACTTCAAAGAGCTGAATCCCACAACACTAACCCTGCATTCCAAATTGCATACTCTTTATTTTTTATATTCTACATACTACATCTGACCATAAAAAGAATCTAGTTAGGATGCAGTAGGCATACACTTGGGACATAACATTGCGCCTTGATCTTTCCCCGGTTGTTTTCATATGGAGGCTCCGTCGATGTGACGTCACTTCGTACGCACTTGATGGTGGGTCAGAATCGCCCAAATAGCATGATGTTTTCAACACTGAAAATCTCGGCTGGATCCAGTAGACATTTTGACCTGCTCCCCTTGACTACCACTATTTGAGCTAATATAAGCTAACCATGGATGAGCGACCTTTAGCCCAATTCCTACATCAAAAAAATGCGCACACAGTTACAGGAACGGTTTCTGTTCCCTTTTGTCGAGCCAAAGAGTGAGGCAAAAAAGCTAGAAATGAAAAATGTTGAACCACTCCTATGTACATTTATTTTCACCACTTTAGGGGAAAGAAAAATGTCTAGAATCACAGCAGAATAATACCTCCACTGGCATCTTAACATAGTTTTGTCAACTCAATGTCACCGCTCTGGCACACATTCCGAGGTCAAACCAATTCATTCGGCACACCTTATAAGATAGACTCCATATAACACATTGGAAGAGACAAGAAAAGAAAACAGCAATTGACAGATGCTTTGTTTTCCTCATTTTTCCCTGTGCCAGTCTTCTCAATGCCGCCATCACTCACCCGTGTGGCCCTGGTACTGTACTGTATATTGTCTTGAGTGTGCAGAGTGCTGGCATGGTGTTATTGCATGGTGTCATCGGGGGAGGGGGGGGGGGGGGGTTACTGCTGATTGATGGCTAAATGCTACTCATACATCTCAACTTCCTTCTTGTTTCTGGGGGTTGGTACGGGCCAGCTACTGTCACTTTACAGTAACAGCTTGTGCCAAAGAATAGACTGCAGTGTGGCAACAGAACAAAGTACTATGGATGGATGGATGGATGGATGGATGGATGGATGGACAGACTGATGGATGGATAGCTGTCCAGGTGCACAAACAGTGTCTCATTTTTGATCGAGAGAGCAGCTAAATCTTTCACCTTTTCATTCTTTGGGAATTTTTTCTTGATGTGTCTCCCAAACTCTGAAGGTGTCTTAAGGACAATTAATTGGGCTGTTGGCTCTATTTTGCTTCCATAACATAAGTCCAACACATTGAGATGTTAATTTGACTCAACCTCCTCTGTTTGAGTCTGCATATTTCTCCCATTCAACCATCTTTAACAGCCATTATCTCAACATTAGTTGTTTTTCCAATACTCTGAACCTAAGATCCCAACTTCTAAAGCACTTCTTACATCAACTCAACTTTCCATTATCATTGTTAACACTTTTCTGTAAGTTATTACAGCAGGATCTGTTCATATGTTGTTCATTGTCTGTATAAAATGAAATACAGATTTCTAACTCTGGCTTTATCCAGCATCTAGATTTTTGCTTTCAAAAGAGATGAAAAATGCATGCAGAATCAGTTAGATATTGCCACATTTGCATATTTATTCAAACATTTGGTGAAAAAATTGTAATACAAATTTTTTATCAATTTTATGTAAGTAATTAACAGGAAACATTTTATGATGCTATAACCATCATACAACCATTAACCATATAACGCTAACCCTTTACTCCAAGCCCACGTCTGATAACGAGGTCATTCTTCAGCCCTATGTAGAGAAGGCCTCTCTTTTTTTTAATGCACGTATTTCACCTTCTTGGGGGTGGAAAAGAAAAAAACCTGTTTTTCGAAACAAAATTGCTTTTTGTTGAGAGAGCCTGATAGTGTTAATCTGCCAGCACAGTCGTTTTAAAGCGACAGACGCCTCTCGCGGTGCAAAAAGCCATTAAAGTTGTGAGTGTCCTCGTTGATGGCATTATGAGTGAATTGTGTGACCTGTGTGTCGGCCTGAGCCGCCCTTGGGCCATCTACCCACTTTCTCTGCTTTCTGTGACATATGCGCTCTCACACACTGCATCGCCCCCGCCACAACACACACAATACACACACACATGCACAAACAGACACACACACACACACACACATGCACACACACACACACACACGCACACACACACACACACACACACACACACACACACACTCACACCTTTCTCCACTGTGCTAGTACTCAGTGTTTGGTTCACTGTTTTAAAAATGCCAATATGAATACATTTAATTTCATTAGCCTGACAAGTCATGTTGAGGAGAAACACATTAGTGTAGGTGGTGAACTGAAGGTTAGAGGAGTGGGCTTCTACAGGAGGTCACACATTAAATTGGCTCAGGTAAGATACAACCTTGTATGCAACTCTCTTTGCTTCCCCCTAGCACTGTTTGTAGTGGCTGATTATTAGATAGGTTATTGGAATGTGGCTGTTTTTTGGTCTAATATGTAATACTGTAGGGGCAGTGTGGGCCCCTCTAAAGGCTGCCATGTTTTTTTTCTAGCAGCCTGTTTCTATAACCAGGCTGCATTAACTTCACTCTCTGTGCCTCAACATCAGTCATTGTGCACAGGTGGGGTGCCACAGTGTACTGACTGCGGTCAATATGTCCCCAGAAAGAAGGGATGATTTGAAATAATGAGGTGTAAGCCTTTGCTTTTCTGCTGAAAGAAGTGTGTTTGTTATTTCCACATGGACCAGTTTTAATTATTTGTAATGCAATCACATATGACTTATTGGATAGTAATGGTTCATTT
Source organism: Ammodytes marinus (assembly GCF_949987685.1). Lineage (NCBI taxonomy): Eukaryota > Metazoa > Chordata > Actinopteri > Uranoscopiformes > Ammodytidae > Ammodytes > Ammodytes marinus. The sequence continues at coordinate 20,908,099 of NC_137224.1, read as the reverse complement.
CATTTGTGCAATGTTCTTTATTGGTTTCAAAAAAACATCTCACCAAAAAGGCTGCAGTTGACAATAAGCCCGCTGGCAAAAACATGTTTACCAATGCTAATGTTGCCAATAAAATTACAAAATAAAAAGTAATTAAATAGAGGCTGGCTTTCTAGGCTGTTTTTTCTTCATACTAAATGTGAGTACCTGACAGGTTGTGAATACACTTCATCATTAAGCCATATTGAAGGATTACTGCGTTAGCTCTTGGTCTTTCTGATGTATATTAGGGGCTATGTCAGTATATTCCAGCCAATGCAGATATTCAGGAAGTATAATTGAATTTGTGAGAAGCCTTAATGATTTGGTTAGTATTTGATGAAAACCAATCATTGGAGACAGTGGTTTGAACATGTAGCTGTCATGTTTTCATTTGTAGTGACATCATTGAGAGCCAGCAACGTGCCAGCTACATTAACATTGTACCAATACCAAACGCTTTCGTCAACAAGGAAAATGGAATATCCCTTTAATGAAGATGCATACTGTAAGAAATCCCAGAACATCAAGTATGGACCGCACTCACCATTTACATCAGAGGCCAACCTGTAGTGCCAATACAGGAAGTATACAGCTTTGGATGGTGGATGGTGTGTAGAGTTGTAGAGTTTGTGCCCTGTCATAGTCAAACAGTTAATGTTCACAATATTAACTTAACCTTCAGTGCATCCTTAAAAAAAATCACACTCTGCCTCCTTCGGCGCTTAAGATGTCACTTTGGATTGATATGTAGATAAAAATAACATGAATGTATTTTTCCACCAATTTTTTTTTATAACTTTCTTTTTCAACTCGAGTCCTCACCATACAAACCATATTCATCTTTATTTTAAGGATTTTAACCCTTTAAATTACAGTTGTTTTAGAAAAAGTCACTCGTTTTTTTTAATGGAAAAACACAAAATATCAATTAAAAGCTAAATAATTAGTCTGAATTGGATTTTTTTGAGGGGGATTGTAAGAGTGTGATAGATGTAAAAAATGTGCAATGAAATTGATTTGAATGCATTTTTATATTTTTTTATATCTAAGATTTAAAAAAAGACTCACACTCAGCCTCCTTCGGCGCTTAAGATGTCACTTTGGATTGATATGTAGATAAAAATAACATGAATGTATTTTTCCACCAATTTTTTTTTATACCTTTCTTTTTCAACTCGAGTCCTCACCATACAAACCATATTCATCTTTATTTTAAGGATTTTAACCCTTTAAATTCCAGTTGTTTTAGAAAAAGTCACTCGTTTTTTTTAATGGAAAAACACAAAATATCAATTAAAAGCTAAATAATTAGTCTGAATTGGATTTTTTTGAGGGGGATTATAGGAGTGTGATAGATGTAAAAGATGTGCAATGAAATTGATTTGAATGCATTTTTATATTTTTTTATATCTAAGATTTAAAAAAATACTCACACTCAGCCTCCTTCGGCGCTTAAGATGTCACTTTGGATTGATATGTAGATAAAAATCACATGAATGTATTTTTCCACCAATTTTTTTTTATACCTTTCTTTTTCAACTCGAGTCCTCACCATACAAACCATATTCATCTTTATTTTAAGGATTTTAACCCTTTAAATTCCAGTTGTTTTAGAAAAAGTCACCCGTTTTTTTTAATGGAAAAACACAAAATATCAATTAAAAGCTAAATAATTAGTCTGAATTGGATTTTTTTGAGGGGGATTATAAGAGTGTGATAGATGTAAAAAATGTGCAATAATATTGAATTGAATGCATTTCTATTCTTTTTGCTATTTAAGATTTAAAATGTGCCCTCCATTAAGGGCCATTGTACGGCACACAGAATTCTATTAAAACCACACTTTTTGACCCTGCTGCCAAAAGATAAGAGAAACTGATTTTTTTATTATTCTTTTGGTTCCTTGTACTAATGTCTTGACATTTTCCATTTTTTGTGTTTTTTCCTAGTTGTTGCTAATTTCACACATATGCCAGTGTTTCAACTACAGGCTAAAATGTAAATTTGCATTCCCTTGCTACTTAGGCCACTGCAGGCCACATGAATAAATTATTTGAGATAACATGCCCTGTCTGGGTTCTTCATAATAGCATAGAGTAGTGTATATGTGTATTTCAACAAATATGTATTTGTGAATATGTGTGCCTGTGTGTGTATCAAATAACAGATAGTGAAATTCACATAGAAATACAGCTCAATGTAAATCCATGAAAACAGCATGTTTCGATCCCATGGTTAATTGAGGATAAGTTTGTGAATATGGTAATATTACACATTCATCCTGCTCTTATAACTTGAAATTTTATATTTTTATGATTTTTTCAGATGTTTTATGAATTAAGTCCTGCCTATAGCCTTTACAACTGATAACAATACAAAATGAATCACAGTTCCCTCGTTTCCACTAGGGGTATCTTTGCTCTTCAGGCCTATAAGGATGAAATTCACGCATCAGCTGTAAAATAGTAAAAATGTAAAATTTCAAGGTATAAGAACAGGATGAATGTTTAATATTACCAAATTCATGTATTTAACCTCAATTGACCATGGGATCAACACATGCAGTTTTTATGGATTTACACTGAACTGTTTTTCTCTATGTGAATTTGAGTGTCCGTGTTTGGATACACACACAGACACGCACACACACTTATTTGTCGAAAAACACATCTATACTATACTATGCCATCACTAAGAATACAGAGAGAGCATTTTAGCTGAAACAATTTATTCATGTGGCCTGCAGTGGCTAGTAGCAGAGGAGAGCAATATTAAATCTCAGCCTGTAATTAAAACCAATGGTATATGAGAGATAACCGATGCAATAAAAAAAAAAACACAAAAAATCTAAATTTTCAAGACATTAGTGCAAGGAAATAAAACAAAACAAAAAAAATCTGGTTTCTATCAGCTATTGGCAGAAGGGTCAAAAAATGTCGTTTGAATGGGAGTCAATGAGGCGCTTATTTGGCCAAGGAGGCTGAGTGTGAGGAAAATTAATATACAGTGCATTATAGTGTAAATTAATGAATTGAGGATAAAATTCATAAATTGGTCAGAAAACATTAGCCTTGACCAAATATGAAGCCATTTGCATGAACACAGCCTCAGCAGTTGTGAAATGAAAAACCAAAATGTACCAAAAAGGGCCTAAGATGCACTGAAGGTTAAACATACTGACTTAAAGAAAAACATTACATTAAAGCATTACATAGCATTACACATTTGCCATGGTCAGGTAATGTAGAATGAAGCGATATGAAAAACGATGGCATTGGTACATAGTAATCTGCGAGGTAGTGACTCATGAAAGTGTGCCCTCTACCTTTACCTTGTCTGGCTCCATTTGAACTTCTTAACATAATGTCTATGTTCCTAGAGTGTTTCTCTGCACTGGGCACAATGGTCTCAATGATAGCTATGGAGCTGTCCATGGTGCTGAACATGTACATGCTGTACGCTGTGAACCAACCAAGGTTCAATTCAATTCAATTCAATTCAATTCAGTTTATTTAAAAAGGGGACAGTGGGGGCGCCCTTAGCTCAGTTGGTAGGGCGTCCCCCCCTGGGCCGGGCCCAGCAGCAGACCCGTGTTCGATTCCCGCCCGCGGTCGTTCTCTGCATGATCACCTCTGTCTCTTCAAAATTATCAATAAAGCATGAAAAATGCCAAAAAAAATATCTTTAAAAAAAAGAAGGGGACAGTGCAATTTAATAAAAAACATGATCTCATCTGTAGTCCCCTGACATCAATGTTAAAAGAAAATACAATTAAAAAAGATTAAAAAAAAACAACTTAAACAGGACAGAACCTCAGAGAACAAAACAGGGCATCACGTAACAAACAGAACTGACTAACTAAGGTAACACAACAGAACACAAAATATAAAGCACCAGTGAAAAAGATAAAACAAAATAAAAACATTGTGTGTTGACCACATTCACAACAAATGTTTTTAGTGCTGATATGAATATGTATTGATCAACCACCAGTCTTAGCTGCTTAGTAAACGCAGTTGGACGTGAAGGTTAGAGCCTCATTCAGAACAGTGGACATGAAAACCCTATTAGGACTGTGTTATCATGTAGAAAAGGCTTTATTATTTGATATGGGCAGCGTTCCAATACCTATACTTTTTGCGAATTACTATGGTAGAAAAAAGAGTGAGATTGTCCAGATTCTTGTGGTCAGATTTAGTATGCTTAAATATACCCGGATGCCTACTACGTCCGTCCGAGATTTTTTAGTCTTGAAATCAGCATGCTATTTGGGCGATTCTGACCCACAATCCAGTGCGCACCGGAAGTGACGTCACATAGACGGAGCCTTAGTATGAAAACAAGGGGGGATGCGACAGATATACGTAAAAGCAAGAGGCAAGTTCAAGCGCAATGTTATAATGAAAATATATAAGCACAAGTATGTTCCAATGGTATGCCTACTGCATGCTAACCAGATTATTTTTATGATCATATGCAGTATGCAGAAAAGGTAAAAGAAAGAGTGTGCGATATGGAACACAGGTTTGTTGTCACTGCAACTACATTCCCATGTGAACTTACAGGAAAGGTCCCATTTCCAAAATCTGTGGAGTTTTCATTTAAGATGCAATTTTACAATTCTTTACACATAGAGACCAGTTTTTTTTTAAAGTACTGTTTAGCCTGTGCAAATGGTTATATAATGTGTACTGCGGCTCTGAATAGGGAGCTCTCTAAAATGTGGAATATATTGCAGTTTTTAGGGGTTGAGACAGTTCTTAGCAGAAAGTCGACACTCCAGAACTCGGGGGCATGTAGTTTTGAAAGACATTGGTATTCTCCAGGCAGAGGGGGAGTCTGATGAAAGAAACAGCCGAGACAGAATATATATCTTGGACTCTTCTGCAGCAAGTTGGACCCTGTTTTTTTTTTTTTTATCGGTCTGAAAATTAGAGGGTCTTGAAAGAGAGTGATTACGTCAGCTTATAGCAGAGCAATGGTAAAATGCAGGGAGACCAAAGCTTTTCCTTCTCGAACCCAAATTAAAAATGCATGTAAGGTATGTTTTAGAGAAAAACACGTCTCAGACAATTAACAATATACAAATCTTTCTGTAATAAGCTTCAGAATAGTGCAAATTATTATGGAATGTTGAGGTGATGTAAGTGCTTTGGAAGTTGAGATCTTTGGTTCAGAGTATTGAAAAAAAACTAATGTTTAGATGATAGCTGTTAAAGATGGTTGGATCGGAGAAATATACAGACATACAAGGTTTAGTCAAATAAACACCTGAATGTACATCTTGCCCTTCTATTTATACCAGTATGAAAGAAGACATTTTATGGAAGCAATATAGCAAAATATCTTCTTGAAAAAAAAAAAAACAATGTTGTTGACTGCAATGTCTCACATTAATCAAATGTAAGGTTGGCACAAAAAGGTTGCATTCAAAAACTTTCCTCATTTTATAACACACATAAAGCGCACACACACGCACACACCCACAAACACATTTACCCCCCCCCCCCCCAATGCAATTTGTAACACTATCCACACCAACACACACCTTAAAAGTGCTCTCCCCGACTCTCCCAACTAAGAGGGAGCAAGGAGATGCAAAGAGTTCTCACAGCTCACTTCCAGCCCGGCCTGAGTGATGGGCCAGCGGGGAGGAAAAATCAATATGGTGGATGGGGGTGGAGAGACACCATGAAAAGCTTGTCCAACAATGCATACCAACACCATAGCCCTTACCATCTACAGGTTTTTAATCCATAGAGCTGGTGTATCCCCTTCAACAAAGAGAGATAGCAAGAGAGGCTCTCCCCTTATCTTTTCCGGGGGGGCTTTGAATTACAAAGGCCTATATCACTGCCCGGGGAACTAGATGGAATTTGGACTAGGGGGCTCAGGGGGCCCTCGTGGGAAAGGGGAGAGGTTTTTCTCTTGTGTCTGGCTATTGCATAATAGATGGGAGTGTCAGTGGTAACATTTATACACATATTGGATACAAAGAAATGTCCTTTTTAGCCGATAGATCTAATCATACACCGACCCATAAACAAGTCATAAAATGTTTTAGTATTTAGAGTGGTGCGAATTACCAACTCACAGACCCTTGTATTATCCCTTGTATATACAATTGAAAAAAAAAACAGGTGTATAGACTCAAACTTCAAAAACACCATTGATTTAAAGAACTTCTCCCCCCTCCCCCTCCGTGCTGTTTGATTGACAGCCGGTCTAGTTAGAGACACACATGAATGAACATGTAGCGTGTTCTGGGTCTAATTAACAGCTGTACATTTCTTATACCAGACTCGGAGAGGGTTTCATGTGCAAGGTGTCAAATCAGCCAAGTTAAAAAAAACATGTTCCCGCATACCTCTAGCGTTTTTGAGCCGCACAGTTAGTTTTAACTCTTGTCTTTTTTTTGAGCAAGTTTTGAGACTTCTGCCTCCAGCCAAATACAGAGGACGTGAGTGGAATTGAATCGGTGCCACTCGCAGCGTTGAAAAGTTACACACGAAAAAAGAAAAAAATGGACCATCGCAACATCGATGTTTCAGAAAACAGCGTTGAAGAAAATTTCTTTGCTTTTCAATGAATAAAATAGACCCTGAAATCTGTTCATGGTACTCAGGGTGTATTCACACCTGGCGTGTTTAGTTCGGTCAGCAAACGCACTCTGGGGCAGACCAAACAAGCGCACCGAGACCCAGCTGAAGAGGTGGTCCCGGTGCGCTTCCAAACACACGCTGCTGCAGTTGGTTTGTGGTGTGAATTTGGCCGGATTCGATAGTTTTTTAATAAATAGCCGTCAGCTTCACATTATGGGAAAGTGTTGTTGTCGCCATTGTTAAGAAAATTAGTTGTGGCTTGACCGGGAGCCCCGAGCCATTATGTTACATTGGATAGAGGACGTGTACATATGCTGATTTCTTCAGCGATCAGATGAGGGAGAGGGGAGTGTCTCCTTTACAGTGACAACAGGTTCACGCTGCATTTTGCATGAAGTGTTTTTATTTTGCTTCCCATGTTAACGGGTTAGACCTTTCTTCCTGCTTTTCCCCGCCCGAGAAGTCTGTCCAATGAAAGAATGTCCTCAGCTCACATGTGGTTTTGCTTCGTAATGCTGGCTCACTTGCAAAAGGGCAATGTGAAAGTGGACCACACCAAACAAAACATTTCTATTTGGTCTGGACCAAAGCAAGTGAACTAGCGGACTTTCCCAGTGTGAATACACCCTTAGTTTTTGTGTGTACACTGTGGACCTTTTTATTTATACTAGCATGAAGGAAGACATGTTATGGAAGTAAAACAAACAGCGTGTCTTGCCTTAACTGCAAAAAATTATGAAAACAACGACAACAAAATGCAACATTTATAAAGAATAATGTTTCTAGTTATGAATGAATAATGAATGCCTATGAAGTTGGGTTTAAATAGAGCACTGCGCTTAAGCAAATGCCTCTGTAAAATCAACATGTCAACACACAGTTAACTGAACCCCTACTGATTTAACTGCATCATAACGCTGTCTCTGTATTCCCTATAATAAGTATAATAAGTATTGCGTTTTTCTTCTTCGATGAGATGCATTTGCAAGCGTCAAAGTGGACTTGGGATCTTGTCTTTTTTATTTCTAACACACCCTGCGTTCCGAATAGCGTACTCTTTCTTTTTTCTAATCTACATACTACATCCGACGATAAAAATAATCTAGTTAGGATACTATTGGGACATACTTTTACTTATTTATTTCATCATAACATTGCGCCTTGATATTGGCTCTTGCTTTTATATCCTTCGCATCCCTGTTTGTTTTCATATGGAGGCTCCGTTGATGTGACGTCACTTAAAGGCCTACTTCACCGGTTGGAATATGAGGGTGTATTGAACTCGGAGATCCTATTTAGTATAAATGTGCAAAAAAAATTCAATCGGATCATTTTAGCCTGAGAAAAGGCAGAAAGAGTGTTTCATAGTCTCACTGTCTAACCCTACAGTTTCCTTCTTGTGACATCACAGTAAGGGTTAGGATTAACAGGACAGCTGGGCCAAGGGAAGACTAAGGGAAGACTGAGGGAAGAAAAACCTCATTCATTATATTATAATAGTTATTTTATAATGATAGAACGCTGGTTCCGTATGGGTGAAGTATTCCTTTAAGGTTTACACTGGATTATGGGTTAGAATCGCCCAAATAGTACACTAATAATCTTGGTTGGATGTAGCTAACCCCACAGAGACCGCTTGGTGTAAGAGACACAATATGCTTTTCTATCATTTGGGCTGGCCCTTCAACCAGACAACAAGTGCACGTCAAAAAACATTGAGACGGACTTGTGTTTCTTTAAACGCAAATGTAGATCCGGTCGATTTAAGGAAGCATTACATTAGCGCTACACACACACACACACACACACACACACACACACACACACACACACACACACACACACACACACACACACACACACACACACACACACTGTTTTGGCCACACAGTCATGTATGTATGCACATGCATTATGAATGAACATTCAGTCGAGTCAGCGAGCAGTATAAAGTGCATTGATCCGGTACAGATCCGACCTGACACTCATGAACACTCTCCATCCTCCACACCCAGTCTGATCGCTCGCTCACATGTCCACCCACTTCCACCCACCCTCGCTATGTGTGCTTAAGTGTGTGTGTGTGTGTGTGTGTGTAGGCGTGTGTGTGTAGGCGTGTATGTGTGTGTGTGTGCGTGTGTCCATAGATGGACAGGCTCATGTAATATTCAGCAGACCCTGCAGCCCCTGGGTGCCACAGGTCTGCCCTGTGCTGGAATAGAGGTGTCTGGCCTCATCTAACCTAGTGTCTGCCAAAGGAAAGACTAAAGCTGGTACTGCCTTACTTGCCTTACTGCTTTCGTACATCCTACTCCTACACCTCTCCTTTCTCTCTCTCTCTCTCTCTCTCTCTCTCTCTCTCTCTCTCCACACACTTGCCCAGTCTTCTCCAGTCTCTCTCTATCATCCTGGCCTGTCCTCTCTCTCTCTCTCCTCTTCTATCCAGCATCTATTAATTTCTCCTATATTTGTATCAGTACACTCTTCTCTTTCTTCTAACTATTAGGTTGGGTCACGGTATATGTAATTCCATATCACGGTATACTGTATAACACAATATATTATATCTGTTTTAATATTCTGTTAATTGAATGAATGCATGGCTTAAAAATAACCATACTGTACCTCATTTGATTGTCATTGTCTTTTATGTGGAACTTCAGTTTCTGGAGTGAGTGGTTGACCTGCTATGTTTGAGCAGATTTTGACTTTAAAGTAGCAGACACACTCTTATACCATGTAGTGTTACAGTACTGTGATACACTCATAATCACAGGGCGGTAAAGTAAAAGAAATCATAAAAAGGAGTTGTCAATAATAAAAGGATAAAAGGATCGCATATCCTCTTCATCCTCTTTGTGAACCTTTCAAGACCTTTTCCTGTGTGTGTGTGTGTGTGTGTGTGTGTGTGTGTGTGTTTGTGTGTCTGCCTGTTTTGCTGTGAGCGTAGCAGAATTAGCTCGTCTCTCCCTCAATTCCTTCACTTGATCCTTTAGGGAAATGACAATGTTGCAGTCGGCTGGCATTGTTTCACAGATCAAAGCGTTGAAATTGAACACCGGCTCGGGCTGAAAAAATAAGCAGGCGCTCCTATTGCGCCGTTCACCTTTGCATCAGTCTCACAATGTGTGTGTGTGCGTGTGTGTGTGTGTGCGTGCGTGTGTGTGTGCGTGCGCGAAAAGTGTGTCGTCTTGGGGTGTTTCTGTCTCAACGTCCCCCCCTGGTGGCGGACAGCTGAAGGGGAAGAAATATAAAAGGAAGCAACAGGTGTTTTTCAGTTTTTCAATGAAAGCTGATTCTGAGAAATGGTGTCCCTTTTTAAATAGGTTATTCACTCACATTAGAGTAGTTAGACAATACAGAATGAAGTCATTGAAATGCTGGTATTGTCAGGTCTCAGTGACCCTGTACCATATTGTAGGTTCTTGGGAGCATTACCTTCTTTAAAGCATTGTCTACCACACAACACTGTACTAACGCCCTTCAAGTCTATGCATTGTGGAGGCATACAGGCAGGCTGCAGTTATTCTAGTTATTCTTCATTAGTAGTTTGCCCCGTTCCTTTACTCTTGACATCTCTGACAGCCAATCTGAAGGCAGCGGGTATCTTTTCTAATTGGAGTGAGCTTTCACACCACGCTGTCAATCCACCAGACACAATTACCCAGATCAGACTGTTTTAAAAATACCATCCCCATCAAACCCTGTCATTTTGAATAATTACCCTGTACGTTTTCTTACTGCAGTGCATATACATAGCCCGTAATGGAGATGGACACAGAAGAAATAAAGTAACTGTGGAGAACATTTGATGAATTCAAACTTCTCCTGTGGATTCCTCCCCTCAGGATAGGACTATTTCCTGCATTCACTCGCCAAAAAAAAAAAAAACACCTGGTAACTGGGGCAACAGCTGCCCACACATCCACCCTCCTTTTAACTAGGCCGGCCAAAGTACGGAGCCTTGAGCCTTTAACAATGCAGGTAAACATCTGGCTATGGTCCTATAAAGAGATGCAGGATACATTTTAGTGTAGTCTTCCCAGAAATAAAAGAGCTTCATTTTTTTTTGAATAGTGCTTCATTTGTGGATGTGGACACAATTGGTTTGACAGGCTTTTTTTCTTTGTATTTTATGCGAAAATGACCAATTAGTTAGTGTAAATGTCCCCGTGGAATAATAAAGCTGTCATATAGAGTCTGTTGAATGCATATTTTGCCCTGATACAGGAATGGCCAGCCTTGTAGATTCTGTGTACTTGATACATACTTTACCATCATAACATAGGACATCCCGTGATTTTGCAGATTCTGAAAAAAATACATGCGCTGATGATACCACCATTTTGATAACTCCACCACTATTACGGTCCAATCAACTGAACCATCTGGATGCCTAGTTAAACTGCATATTACGGCCACCCACAGAGTGTAGTGTGCTGACATTGTACTGTTTATTTCCCTTCAGCTCCATTGCTTCTGTTTTTTTAGATAGGAAGTTCCAAAAGATACTCGGGCTCGGTCCAAAACAAAATATACTTTTTTTTTGACAAGACAACAAGGGAGATGGGAGCAAATTATGCGTGATCTCACAACAGCTTGCAGTTGCCAGTGTAATATGGGAGCAGACAAGGATGGGCGCAACGTGTCAAGTGCAATGGGAGCTTCAAGTCAAGTGGGTAATGTTCTCACCAGCCGTCTCTGTGTTTACGTGTGTTTCTGTCTTTGTGTGTGTGTGTGTGTATGTATGTATGTGTGTGTGTGTGTGTGTGTGTGTGTGTCTTGCGGTGTTGGCGCTGGGATGGGTGCTGGATGGTGTGTGTGTGTGTGTTGAACATCTGGGGCGTCTTTTTGAAGTACCCAGGTGGATATTGGAACGACAGCTTGCAACCACTTTTCCTCCTCCTCGCCCTCTCATCGGAAAGACGAAGGCAGCTTGACAAGCAGATAAATCCCACTAGATCTGATACAGTCCCTCCCCCCCCCCCCCCCCCCACACACACACACACAACTCCCCCAACCTCTTCCATACCTTGTGCTAATACTTGTCTTGCCTTCCCTTTTCATTGTTGTGTTACACCCAAACCACCTACCCTGGATCCTGGTAGATGTGGGCATATGAACCAGCTCAACAGCTGCCAACACATTCCCATGAGGAGCTCTTACCCATCAAGATAGAGAGCAGAAACTCACTGCAGCTTTAGTGGTTGGTGGAACACGTCAACATGTGTGCATCCAAGTCAAGCAGGCAAAACATTAGGGTGAGACACAAACAGTTTTTTCAAGCACTGGTTAATGTTGAGGTTTTTGGCTATTTTGTCTACTTTCATGCTAGTATCAATTAAAGGTCTGTCATGTATAGTTAGGGGGTTTATTTGATAACTACATTTTGTATATTGGCTTCTTTTTATTTCTCCTACACTACTAATATATAATACTATCTTTAACTGACACTATCTCAACAGTAGTCTTTTTTTCAATACAAAAATCTGAACTTCTAAAGCACTTACACACTATCAACACAACGTTCCAATATGATTAAACGTGCTACATGCTTGGCCAGTTGTGTCTGGGTGAATGTACCTACAGTACCTATACCTATCTAAAATGTGGTTCATCCATTCCCCCCCTGTTTCTTTCCATCTCCTGCCCAGGTTGCGCATCCATCCACACACACTGATCTAATTTACCAATCAGTTGAGCGTTATTGCGCCCCTAAGATCTGCTCCGCTGGGCAAAATGGCTCCTGTCTTCTGCTCAAGTGGCACAAAATAAAAAATCTCTTCCCCCGTCGCATCCGATGAACACAGGGAGAGAAACAGACTGGAGGAGAGCAAGCGCTGTTACAAATGAAAGCCTTTACAGATTAAATCGGGGAAAGCCTCAGTTGTGTGCCTTCGGTAATTAAAGGTGAGATTAAATGAGGATGCTACCATGGTCTAGTTGTAGAGAAGGAAAATACTATAAATGGGGAAGAGAAAGCTCTTTTTAGGGTTTATGAGATGGATGGAGAAAGTCTACACCCTGTCTTAGACTTATTAGTGAAGTTTAGCTCACCGTCTTCCAAAGCTACTGGTATTTCACAACTTCTCAAACCAACTTTTCCAAGCGACACCATACACACTGTCAGAAATAAGGGTACAGTATGGGTATGGGTCCATTTCTGTCCCCCAAGTTGTAATCTACAGTAATGTTCCTCCTAGGAACAGACATTGGACCTCCCAGTATCTTTTTTATTGGCCAAAAAACATACATACTGTATGTTTCGCAAGCAGTGAATATGAAGTGTGTCTTCTAAAACTGATTTCTTCCTTTTTGAAGGTGAATTTGAACTATAGGGTAAACACAAAAATATTGTAGGTATTTGTCCATATGAAAGACAAGGATATGAATACATACCACAATGTTGATTGAACGGCCCCAGCTACAAGCAGCTATATCCCTTAAGGTTCACTAATGTGCTTTATTTTCTGAGAGTGTAACCCCCCTCTTTGTAGCAATCCATGCCTTTGGACTAGATGGAACTGGACAGTACTGGAGCTGGTGCATGGTGGCCCTCCTCTCCTGTCTACTTCTACAGCAGGCTAAAGAGCTTATGCTCACTGAGTTGCTATTTAATGAGCCAATTGTCCCATGATGGTTGCTTGTCCTCTGCACCGTCAGCCTCCTTTCCTCTATCCAAAAAGCACAGGGTGGCCTCACTGAACAAATGCTGCGGTAAACGTTAAAGACATTTACAAGCAGGTACAGAGGTTTCAGCGTTTTGTTCTTGGTCAGGTTTTTGGTTTAGAGGAAATAAATTGTGCATCTCGTTAGCCTCATAGCAGAATTGCCTAAATCGTCTATACTCTACTTTTACTCTACATCTACTCTATTCTATTCTACATCTACATCTACTCTACTCTACTCTACATCTACTTTTCGTTAGCCTATTAGCATAATTGCCTAAGTCATATTTTAAGGGTTATAGAGTAGGGTAAAGTAGAAGTAGAGTAGAGTAGATGTAGAGTAAAAGTAGAGTAGATTAAATATGATTTATGCTATGAGGCTAACAATGCTGGCTATTCCAGAAATATACCCAGTACAGTGACCTTTTAAGTTCCTGGAGGCTCACTGGTTACTAGTAGCCAGTATATGACTGTAGTATGCCCAGCCTTATAGAGCAATACACAAGGGAGTGTTACAGCCCTTAAAATTGATCATCCTCTGTGTTCAACTGTATAGAGTCACAGGTCAGCTGTTATCAGATGTTGAGGCGTGCGGACCGCACCTGGTGTGTGCCCTTTATGTGTAACTTCAAAGGCTCTGGCTTAACGATGCCATGGCTCACTTGAAGCTGGAAAAAAGCACAGGTATACTTCAGTAACATTTGAGGACTATATGTGCCTCATCTAATAACGATATGTTATTGCCTTTTTTTATTTTTTTATTTTCTGTCCACTGTGTGTGTGTGTGTGTGTGTGTGTGTGTGTGTGTGTAATACTAGAACATACTTTATCTCTGTATGTTCATGTCTACATTGCGGAACGTGTTTGTCTGCGCTTGCCGGTCACCTGGGTGGGGTGTTTTAAATTTTATGGGAATACTGTTCATGTTTTTTTTTCTTGGTCGTCATCAACAAAAAAGGAAAAATACTAATAATTTAATAATGATAACTTCAAAGGCGTGTACAGACCAGACATTAGTATGAAGCACGTCATGAGGCTATGCCTTAGCGCATCATGCAACAGAAATAAGATCATAAAACGGAGGTAATATCATTTCTATGTGAACGTTGATGGTTTAGGTAGACATATTTTGTTGGAACATTGTTGCTTTCAGACTGAACTGAACATTTAATTGAGAGTGGAGAACTGGATTGTGCTGCCTGAGTAGTTTGATACATTTTACTCCAGTGTGGTCAGATGACTTTTGATCATTTGAGTCCTCTGATTGTCCGTGCGTTCCAAATCGCATACTTTCTTTTTTCTATTCTGCATACTACATAAAAATTATCTAGTTAGCATGCAAGTTTGCTACAATTGGGGCCTACTTTTACTTCATGTTCATCATAACATTGCGCATTGATCTTGCTTCTTGCTTTTATATCCGTCTCATCTCCGGTTGTTTTCATACGGAGGCTTCGTCAATGTGATGTTACTTCCGGTGTGCACTGGATTGTGGGTCAGAATCGCCCAAATAGCATGCTGTTTTCGACACTAATAATCTCGGCCGGTTGTATTAGACATCCAGGTATTTTTAAGCTGACTAAATCTGACCTGAAGGATTGGGACATCTTAAATCTTTTTTTTACCATACTAAATACATACTAGTAGCCTGTGCTATATGCTATATGATTGCACTGTCTTCCTCTGCAATGCTTTAATGACATTTAGACCGGAGGAGTAGCGCAACCAGGTGATTATTATGATACGTGCAACTCCTAATAGTACATCAGTAGTGGATGTGTGGGCCTGGATTCGTTGGTATTTTCTTTTGCATACTTTCTAGAAATTCGGTCCATATTTTCATACATTTGGATGGGAACTTGATCGTTGTCTCTGTTAAAAGGCTGTTGCTGTTGAAAAAAATGTGCTTCAGTTTTTTAAAGCATCACTCGTAAAAATTCCATTCACCTCAATTGCATTAAAGTGGAGGCCAACATGTTACTGAGCGAAATCTAAAAACCTCAAAAAATAGACCAGTAGTAGGTGAGAACATTTATTTTTGAAATTAGGTTTAACCTTAAAGGAGCTGTAAGCGGAATGGTTCTTTTAGCTAACTTCCTGTCAGTTACTGCAGTTAGCAGTCCCCTCGCTCGTCCCTACGTCACCACATTAATGCACTGCGGTCTTCAAGCAGCGAGTTATCTAGCATCATCTCAGATAAGTAATTGTGATAAAACAAGATACAAACCATCAAAACAGACATTGGCAAGGATTTTTACCTGCTCCGCCATTGTAGGTGCATAAACATTCACCCATCTGTTGCTCTGGCGTGCACCGGCAGTGAGACCATGAGTGAGACGGGTGTCGGTTTGTAGCGTTCTCTCTTGTGATTGGATATTAATTTCTGGATCCGACAAAAAGTTTATTTGCCGATTTCATGCAGAGCAGCTGACTGAGAGATCTGCTTTATGAAACGCTCACACTATATAAGTGATCACTGTATGAATAAAGAGCAATTTAACACTTATATTAACATCAATAAATGGCTTACTTCACCTTTAATGCAATTGGGGTAGTTATCCATAGATTTGTATGTCTGTCTCCAACATGACCAATCCACAGGTACTTTTCCCCTTATATTAAAAGACAAACTCTCCAGTACAGTGACAAGACTACTTTAATCTTCAGGCTTTTACTTAACTACATCTAAGTGGGAGAGGGAATGACAATTTCTGAAATCTTACAAAAAAGCTTTTAGCAAAACGAACCCTAAGGGCACCCCACAAGCTGAGTCATCCCTCATTGCAAATGCACCATGCAGACACAGTTCTTTCCATTTGAGGTTGTCTGTATATTTTACCTGAAGACTGCTACCAAGGCGAGCTCTGTGTTTGCCGTTGGTATCTCACTATAACTGGGTTCTTTGCTGACAGACCAGGCCTGCTTCTTTCCAGCTCTTTTCTGTCCCACACAGCTGTCCTGTCCTCCGTCAAATTAGCTACTGTATCTTCCACTCGACCTCCTTGTCCTCCACTAACTCACCCCTTGTCTTTTTTAAGCCCAAACCGAGGGGCTTGACTGACATGTAAGGCTGCTTGTGTGAAGAGCCACTCCACTCCACTTTAAACTCTCTGACATGCACACTAAAAGCAGAGTGAGCAAGTACCAGTGTCAACCTCCTAGCGAGACTAGTGCAAGGGGGATTGGGTAAATGTTTAACTTTTAGATATCATCATGAAACTTTGCCAGCTGATTACTTTACATTAACACAATCATTCTATTTCTTCTGGCACCATTCTGCTCACCCTTTTAATAAGCTGCAGTCACACATTAAGATCACACACACACACACACACACACACACCCTTTAAATGATAAGGACATTTACTGTATTAGTCATTAGCCAAACTTGTAAAATGGAGAGAGTGTGCATACAGATAGAAGAAGAGAAATTTAACTGAAACATTGGTAACTAGTTATGTTATGAAGTTCAAATTATACCGCAATTATAGTACTTTTTTCTGAGTAGATCGTCGTGTTGCTCAACTAACTACTGTTTCAAAGCAGCCTCCCCAAGTGCGTGTTTGTTTGTGTGTGTGTGTGTGTGTGTGTGTGTGTGTGTGTGTTAGGCTGTCAAAAAAAATCAGTCTCAATGGGCCATCTTCCATCTTTTCACACCAATTATTGAATCGATAACTAAATGCTGACTGCTTCTGAAGTGGGTAATAATGGAAATTGCCATTTGCTACTTTTACTATGAGGTTTGTTTGCTTTTAACATGAGATGGTTGTAAACTGGGCTCAGTCTAAATGCTCCACAGTTTTAAGTACAGTGTTTTGTTAAAGCCCCTTTCTTATTCGGTAGACCTTTTGTTACAGTTTTCTTTCTTGTTTCTTGATGCCAGTTTTTTTTTGTAAGAGATTGATTTTTTGGAGTTCTTCGCCTTGGCCCAGTTACGTTTTTGAGTTGTAAGTTTTGAGATGAACTTTTGTTGTCACTCCATAAAATGGAAGTGGACTAAGACTTTAGAATGTGGAAGGTTCCTCCAAAGGCTCCAATATTGATTTAAGTTACAAAAACATAGTCTGTAAAAAATATTCATTTAACCGGGGCGCTCTGGTGGCGTAGTGGAAAGAACGCGTACCATATTGGCTCAGGCCTTGTTGCAATGGTCGCGGGTTCGAATCAGACCTGTGTACCTTTACTGCATGTCGTCTCCCCACTTCAACTATATATACTATCAAATGAAAATGCCCAAGAAATAATCTTTGGAAAAAAAAATATTAATTTAACCAACCCTGCAAAGTTTTCTATTATCACTAATAAAGTCAATTTGAAGGTAGCTGATCACACACACTGATGTTCTAGGCTTTGTGATGTCCCTACAAAATGTACAGAAGTACAACAGGAGCCATTAGACTCATTGTGTGCAGTTTGCAATGACCATGTGTCCTCATGGATATCAGCAAACATAAATCGTATCATCAGCATAACAAGAAATCTCATGATTATGTGTGAGATATTAGCCGTATCCTGTGGCATAACCTAGATTTAGATGTTTTTATTTATTGCAGATCTACATTATTAGACAGCAATACACTGTACACTCATCAGGAGCGACAGATCGACTGGCAGGAGACAAGCTTATCCTGACATGGTGTAGCTTTTTACTGCGAAAAGAAAACCCCTATATCCCTCTCTGTATTTGCCCAACGCGGTTTCTCATTTTGAGGTATCGCAATCACATTATGGAATCAAGCAGTGTGACAGCGGGGATACTTTCTGCAAGAGAGCGGAGAGGAAATGAGCGGGGGATACATGTCCATCATTCTCTCTTCCCCTGTCAATCCCCACGCTGCCTTCCAGCTGTCAATCGCGCAGGCTAATTTAGATAGCAGGGAGGCTAATGTAGATACACACACATATGGCTGACAATGTAATGGAGTCTCCACCTGTGTCTCTCTACCTCTGGCAGACATGGTGGTTTCACTAATGGAACGACAGGGAGCAGATCAGTGCCAGTACTCGGGCATGTGTGTGTGTGTGTGTGTGTGTGTGTGTGTGTGTGTGTGTGTGTGTGTGTGTGTGTGTGTGTGTGTGTGTGTGTGTGTGTGTGTGTGTGTGTGTGTGTGTGTGTGTGTTGAGGGGAGGGGGGCATTTGGGATTTCTGAACGCCCTTGAAGGCGGATCAGGTTAACACTGTTGCCCAGGGGGAAAGGTCTTTTGACATGATGACACATCAAGATTTGGAAAATAATGAAAGGAAAAATCCATGTCTTCTCAATGTCAGCCCCATCTTTGGATTCATCGCAGCACTGTTGGGGAGGACAGGTATGGCGGACTGAGGTCAGGTGCTCTTTTGAGAACTACCATACCTGTCAAACCTTACACGGTGGACTAGTTTCTGATCTAATAATGGTAGAGGGTGTGTAGCCGGGCCAGACCAGTGTGATATGTGATTATTGTGG
Organism: Ammodytes marinus; assembly: GCF_949987685.1. NCBI lineage: Eukaryota > Metazoa > Chordata > Actinopteri > Uranoscopiformes > Ammodytidae > Ammodytes > Ammodytes marinus. Next base: position 20,889,361 of record NC_137224.1, on the reverse strand, counting down.
CCATGTAAATGCACTCAGTGCAAAGTAAACCCCCTTTGACAGTTGATTTCTGAACTTAAATCAGTAATTGATAACAACTCCTCATGTGGCCTAATAATGAGTTAAATGATCTGTAAAAGCAGCAGAGTGCCCCTTTAATAATTAGACACTATGCAACAGAAGGCAGGGCTATTCAGGAATCTTTCTACTTCCGTACAAATAGGGAAAAGTTATAGCAAAACTAATATAATCTGAAAGATATCCAAGCTTCTCCTTTCAAAATAGGCTTAGTAAAGCCAAGGGATTGTTTTACTTTTATAAAACACTGTAAGTTGACCCCCTATAAAGCAACACTTGCAAACACAAAAAACACAAATTCCCCCTAGTGGGAGTATTGTTTTGGCGATAAGTAAGTTTGAATAGAATCCAGCTTGGAGATCCGGATAGCAAACAGAATGTATCAAGTTTAATCAGGTGTAGTCTCATTGAAATCAAACTTTTTTTAAAAAGATATCTCTTGTACGAGATGGAAACAGACCATCGTACAACAAGCCAGACAGACAAATAGACACAACATAAAGAATGAATAAAACCCATAGCAAGAGTCAAAACAACACTAGATCTAGCTTGTGGGCAGTTCCCATGGTCATTAAAACAAGTGTATACACCTGAAGACAAATCCAGCAAGGTAACTGCATATGTGAATGTATATTAGTTATTATTAATGCAGATCAATTACAAGAGTGTATGTAATGACACTCAAATACAGGTGTTGATTTAATGTGATTTTGCTTAACTAGCTCATCATTTGTGTCCATGTCTTCATTATATTCCATCTTCCATATATTTCGTTCAAAGGAAATATTGAAAAAGACAATATTTTGACTGCACAATATTTTATTTCATTTTTACGAAATGGTCTGAACAGATGTCCCTGACTGCCTTATAGAGTGGCTGTCTGTAGCCTTACATACCAGAATTGATAGATTTTCACCAGCATTGAAAGAGATATTGTTCAGATCCGCGACAGCCAGCCTGCCAGTCTTGTTGACCCCTTTTGTAAATCCCTCCGCCTCTTTGCCCAGTTAAAAAGCGGCTACATTCAACCATTTGCTTATGTAAGAGGTACAGGCCAGGGAGAAAGAGTGAGAAAGCAAAAGATCATGAGTGTGTGTGTGTGTGTGTGTGTGTGTGTGTGTGTGTGTGTGTGTGTGTGTGTGCGTGCGTGTGTGTGTGTGTGTGTGTGTGTGAGAGTGAGTGAGTGAGCGAGCGACGGTTTGTGTGTGTGTGCGTGTGTGTAATTGGATGCGACTATGTTTGTGGAATCGTCCGCGCTTGTACATAAATTCATGGTCTGCATCCCTCTGCTCTGCCTATCAGTATCTGTGTACATATTTTCCGCCTGTGTCTCCTTGAGGGATAAGATAAGCAGCTCAAACTTTTTTTTTTTTTTTTGGAGCCAGCACAAGGAGGGAGGGGGGGGGGGGGGAGAGAGAGATCACCCTGCAAATCCTACCCATAATCCCCCTTGCTGGCTCATTCTTCAACTGTAATTATGTATCAGATACAGAGGCAAACACGCATAAAGGGCCATATCCGGGGGCCACTAAATATTACAAACTGTTCCTTTTTTTCCAACAGACATTTCCCCCAAACACTTACCCCCCGGCACTCTTGTGAGTGCAAGCTTCTCTTTCTTCAGCACCTGTTTGGGAAGGGTTCATTCAACTGTGCTTATTGAGAGCTATTTGCCACTACTGAGCGTGTTTTGAACCCGCTTCTTTAAGCGAGATTGGTTGAGTTTATAGGCGGTTGCGACTGTGTTTGCGCAGTGGGGGGTAGAGGGGGATATCAGGCAGATGCAGGGTTGTTTTCAGTGCCATACGCTCCAATGCTTTGGTTATTGCCGTAGGAAAACATTGTCGCTTGTATGTTTTTAACCTTATCTTCAACAAAATTGGTTTATATGCTGGCTCTGCTAATTAGCTTTGACAGTTACATTTTTGGAAGACATTTATTTCACGCCTGGAATGCTTTTAATGTCAATATTTTTTGCCGAATCCCGGGAAGTGTAACATTTATACCGCAAGCTAGGGTTGTCTCACCCCATAAGGTTAGGGATAGATCAATGTTTGATCTAAACGAAAACTAATTTACGTGTCATTACAACTTAGGTTATATCAGTCACAAGGACATGGTATTACCCTAGGTCATTTTTTAAGATATTAAAATATCTGTTGGCTGAGATGTGTGTGAGACATGGATCAATAGAGGAGAGGGGCCCACAGAGACAGGCTTATGTGTAAGGGCCCGCAGTTTTCTTTATTAATCTAAATATATTTAGAAAATGTAGCACACTATGTCATTTAAATTCCTTCACCACATAGGCAAAGCGTGGGTGTTCCATGTGGCAAGTATGATAGGTCAAAATTGAACTAGGAAGTCATGCTATAGCGGATGTTTACAACGGACAGTTTGCATTGTAGTTCAACAGTTTACTCTTCGGACCAATACGGTTTTCTTTTACTACCTGTGTTTTCCTCTGGCCAATCATATTGCTTGGACCATTTGACCCGTTTTTTTTAAAGATATCTTTTAAGTTAATGTTCTGCCACCAATCTATCATCTATTGTAAACTCCTCCCTTTGTGGGTCTTTAATGTCACTCTGCTATTCCCATGGCTACGAGAGAAGAGATTGCAACTCTGCAAAACTTAAACTTTATCCTTTCTTACTGTTGAAACAATTTACTAAAGCTATTTGCTATTAGCCTTCTTTGTGTTCATGAACACATAATCTGGCAAAGCTTATACATTGTTTGTGCTAAGGAAAATGAGTTGCATGGGAATGTGCGTGTGTGTGTGTGTGTGTGCGTGCGTGTGTGTGTGTGTGTGCGTGCGTGTGCGCATGCGTGTGTGTGTGTGTGTGGTCATTGCTGCATTGGAATCTCTGCAAGTCCTCCTCTACTTCTTCTTCAATCAGCTTGGTACACATGCTCATGCTGCAAGGTCTCTAAATGTCATGAGCACTCACTGTGAAATTGCAATTAAGAACGTAATAAATAAGTGATCGAGAAACACTCTCTCTCGCAGGCCCGGACGGACAGAGGGACATCGAGCTAATTAAGATTTTATGATCAGCTAAGGGAGCATCCACAACCAGGTTGGGGGGGGGATCATTCGGCACAATGCAACATAACGAAGCTAAAGAGACATTCATTTAGATTTTTCCTTGTGTGTTCTGGAACAAGTTTTGTGAGGGGCCAATTATAGTTTAAACCTTAGTAGTGAGGACATGTTTGGCAAGTGAGGACATTTCGGCTGGTTCTCATGGCCTTGTTTGTTTGGTCAGGGTAAAGGGCTAAGGAACGCATAATGTCAATAAGTTTCCTCAAAAGTATATCTCTACGGACGTGTGTGTGTGTGTGTGTGTGTGTGTGTGTGTGTGTGTGTGTCTGTGTGTTTTTACCTATGAGAAAGCACCCCCCCCCCCCCCCTTACCTCAACTCCCCATGGTGTTAACTCTACTCCAGCCCAGACTGGCGTGGGAAAGGGCTGTGAAGTTCACCGAGCAGATTTAAAATGGCTATAAAGTTCCCCTGCAGTGCCTTCTCTCTCTCTCTGTCTCTATGCCTTTCACGGGAGATTGGGGAAAGAGCTACACGGTGGAATTATAGCGAGCTAGAGAGGATGGAGGAAGGGGGGGAGAGTGGGGAGTGGTCCTCAGAGGCCTTGAGGCTGTAATGCATTTCAGGTTGAAACCAGATCATGGATAATTAGAGGAGAAATGGCTGACTTGGTAAACATGGCTCCCTCCACGGACCCATCTCGGTCTGGACACAAATTCCTACTGTCTTAGGTTGCGTTCCGAATCGCATACTCTTTCTTTTTTCTATTCTACATACTACATGGGCGGCAGTGGCGAAGTGGGTAGGGAGGTCGCCTCTGGAGTGCAGGGTCGGAGGTTCGATCCCCCGTCTCCCCGCCACATGTCGAAGTGTCCCTGAGCAAGACACTGAACCCCACATTGCTCCCGATGGTTCAGAGAGCGCCTTGCATGGCAGCTACTGCCGTCGGTGTATGAGTGTGTGTATGAATGGGTGAATGTGGTAAGAAATGTAAAGTGCTTTGGGGCTGAGAAAATCGGCTAGAAAGCGCTATATAAGTCAAGTCCATTTACCATTTACATCCGACAATAAAAATAATCTAGTTAGGATGCAGTAGGCATACTATTGGGACATACTTTTCTCTCTTATTTCATCATAACATTGCGCCTTGATCTTGCCTCTTGCTTTTATATCCGTCGCATCCCCGTTTGTTTTCATATGGAGGCTTCGTCGATGTTACGTCACTTCACGTGCGCACTGGATTGTGGGTCAGAATCGCCCAAATAGGATGCACTTTTCAACACTAACAATCTTGGCCGCATGAAGTAGGACATCCGGGTACTTCTAACCATCCTACATCTGGCCACAAGAATCGGGACATCCTAAATCTTTTTTCTACATACTGTATAGTAGAAAGTATGCGATTCGGAACGCAACCTTAGTCTGAGTGGATGTGTGTTATTGTCTCTCTCTCTTGCTGTCATTGGCAGCAGTGGTGGGTACATCCCAAAATGTCCTCCTTGATCATTTAAAATCGTATGAAAAGGAACATTTCAGATTGCTCTGTCTCACTTTTCAACTCTTACGGTAAGTAGGCCTATTAGGGCTAAGTCGAGGAGAAAAAAATGAAAAATAATAATTACGAGCATAAAGTAGCAATTCTAAGAGAAAACTAGTTGTAATATTACGAGAATAAAGTGGTCATTTTTTGAGAGGAAAAGAAAATTTAGGAAAACATTACCGGTAAGCTACGGAACAATGGAGAGAGCAGTCTAATTGCAGTGTCCTTGTCATCCACTGTATGTGTCATGTGTCGGGCAATGCAACACACACAGTCATCAGCCCTTTATGATTATGTGGTGCTGATTTGCCAAAACGAGAAAAAAAAGCTATATTGCGTAACTTTTTTTAAATTTTAAAAAACCTGGACGTACAGCAGAAGGTTAAAAAAATGCCTGATCACCGACGGCTTTTCTCATGTAGATGAACAGACAGTTTTGTTGTTAATAAGAATTCCTCATGGGAGGGATAGAAGTTACGCAGTAAGTGTTTCCTTATTTGTGAAAGAAGTGTCTTCACAATAATAACTTCACAAGATGCTCTATGTTACTCATTGAAGGGCAGGGTCATTTTCTTCTCTAAAATAACACACAGCCTTAAACTGAAAATGTTCTCGTAACTTTACGACTTTTTTCTCGTAAAACTATGACTTTATTCTTGTTATCTTTCATATTTTTTAAACTTGGCCCTAATAGGAAGTAAGTCCATTTAGTCAATTGTACACAGGGCACACTGGAATTTTGCTTAAGTGCATTATCCATATATTCCATCATATTACTCCAACACCTTCTAAGTGTCACACAGTCCAGCTATATATGGAGAATGCCCCCCCCCCCCCACACCTGTCCTCAAAAACCTCCATATCTTCAAGTGCCAGAATGAGTCAGCACAGCGGAGGTAGAGAAAGATAGAGAGATGAACGATAAAAAAGAGACGGCAGAGGAAAATATGCAGAAAGATGCAGTTGGCTGTAAACTAGCGTGACAGATTGGCTTCTAAACAGGCTTAATTGTAATAAGGCATATTCCCCTTTTAAAAATAGATGGGGAGTAATGAGGCAGGGACACAGAGGACAATACAGAGTGTAATGGTGTGTGTGTGTGTGTGTGTGTGTGTGTGTGTGTGTGTGTGTGTGTGTGTGTGTGTGTGTGTGTGTGTGTGTGTGTGTGTGTGTGTGTGTGTGTGTGTGTGTGTGTGTGGGGCCCCGGAATGTGCGTCTCTGGACGGCTCCAATACAATATGCGAACATGTTGTATGTTTGGTACAAAACAATATGTGGCCCTTGGGCGAGGCATCAGTGCATCGCGGGTGGATTTTAAAGTCATAGCAGGGAGTCAAACACAGCCATCCAGTTGTATTTACACACTGCATGGGTTCCGTGGTGTACTTCATTTGTGATCCGTCGTGTATGTCCACAGGTTCTCGGATGACAAGGCCCAAAGCTGTTTTACTGCTGTTTGGATCAGCATTTACACTGAGTGTGTGTCAGTAAGGGGGAGGGAGGGAAGGGGGATGGAGGGAGGGAGGGAAGGGAGTGGTGCTGCAAAGCGCTGTGCGTGCTTGACAAAATAAATGATACTGAAAACACTCAGTGTGCATGTACAAAAAAAAAAAAAAAAGTATGAGGAAAGACAAACCTCTCTTTTTCTCCACCCACACTTTTCGGAAAACCAGTGTTCAAAAAATCCAAGTTTTTATTTCTCCCCCCAGATACCCCTGAATCTAACTGGCAATTAAGGGCCAATCAGAGCAGACTGGGCTTTGTGGGAAGGCGGGGCTTAACGAGACAGGGGCTCTTAAACAGAGTGTTTCAGACAGAGGCTGAAAAGAGGAGATTCAGCAGTGGCACTGGTAGAAATATAAAGGTTTTCTTTGGACACTACACCATGAAAACAGTTCCATGGTAGAAGCCCAAATAAGAATTTTTTAACCTGAAGATGTGCACGACACGTGACCTTTAATGTAGAATCGGTACACAAGAGTCGGAAGTTACGCAAAAATGCTTACAAGCTCACGATTTTGGGTATAATGTTTAATATCATGGCCATCTAAATTGTTTTCAGTCTCTGTTAACAGGGCTAGATGGTCATGTCTTGACATTTTCAGATACAAAAAGCAGGATCACGTTGACTTATGAAAATGACATGACATCAGACAGTCATGTTCATCTGTTCAGTTCTCTAATTGTCTCTGTTCAAAGTGGATTGTCAGTCCTCATCTTTTCACCACAGGGGAGTAAAATGAGGAGTATCTCCAGCTGAGGTTTGCCATGACAACAAGCACCAGCTGTGGTCATACTCACTCTCTATCTGCTCTATATCTCTATCATTCATGGATGGGACAAACTCAGAAGAACCAGAAATGTACTTTCCAGTTCATGCATTCCAAGTCATACATCACACCCAACTTTGCCTTAGATTGCGAAGGAACACAATGGGGTGGTAGGATGGCCTAAGGAAAGATGGCTGACCAGTAACCATGAGGTCGCTGGTTCGATCCCCGGCACCGGACAGGAGGGTGTTATTTGTAAAACTAGTACTGGTCTGGTATTACGTCTACGGTGCCCACCATGTCTACAATTGTGTCCCTGAGGAAGACACTTTACCCCAAAACTGCTCCAGGGGCGCTGTACTATGGCTGAACCTGCGCTCTGACCCCCTCTGAAGTGTGGTAACTTTAGAGGGGAAAATGCGAAAAGACATTGACTATTAAAGTAACTTAACTTAACTATTGGCCTTAAAATCCAACTGAACGGCAGCATTTCCATATTATCATTGGTCTCTGGAATTGCAAGCAGCTAAGGTGAAACTGGAGAATGTTAGTCAACCCAAATGTCCTACATTCCCTAGTGTGGACTTGCTTCTCTTGAGCAAGTTTACCTGAGTATAAAACATTTGATTTATTCATGTAAAACAAACTTTATTATTTGTTACTTGTAACATTTGCTGAAATATATGTTAGCATGAACCTTGGTTTTCCTTCACACGTTAGTCTCACTTTTAAAGAGTATATTTGCTCTTTGCACTGGTATCTGTGAGAAAAAAAAAACATTTCACAAATTCTAAATTGTGAAACATTTTGGAATTTTTCTCCTACCCCTTTTCATTCGTTTTGATGAAAGTAGTGTGAAGCCTATCAGACTGTGAGCCGTCTACGATGAATCTGACTGCCTTGACTGTATTGTTAAACCTCTAATGCGCACACATTCATATTTAATGCTCCTACATTCCAGTGGATAAAAGTTGGGCTAACACTAGTCTTGTACCCTCAAGAGAGTCAACTTAAATTCCAAAAGCCTCTTTCTTTCTTTTGATGTTTTCATAACGATAAATAAGGCATGAGTGTGGACTCTTCAGTAGATTTAAGTTAACTTTGCTGTGATAACAAAGCAGCTACTTTTTCGATTGCTGTTAGTTGTATGTAGTTTGCACACAGTTTTCTAGCCTTACTTCCACAGTAGTGCGTAGAAGCTGGATTATCTCCCCAGTAAAGAACACAAAATGGGTGAAAAATAGTCTTAATGAGGAGGCAGCCTGGAGGAGGCGGGTGTCATAACTTATGTCACGCTGTGGCATCAGGAGGCCCATAAGCTTTGCTTTCATGTCACTCTCCATGTTCCATTATGGCTGACGGTGGTGGTGGCTCCATTCCATGAGGAACCAGCTTTATAGAACATTAGTACATATGATGGCATGACATCATACCATCGGGATTTCTTACTCTGATTCACGCTATTAGCACCATGGATTTTCTTTCCTAATTTCAAAACTGTCATTACCCTTGTTTTTAAGTCTGATCTTTTTCTGTTTGTCAATTAGAAGCCTCCCCTGCTTTCTTGACTGTTTCCATTTGAATTTGAAACTGTTTAAGCGCCTGTTTCCACTGGATGCCATTTTTAAAAGACGTTTGCTCTGTGTGCACTAACGGCTGGTCGTTTGAACAAAAGAGAGGTTGATGAGCAGCGCTTTTCTTCAAAAGTATATTTTCAAATCAAAGCGCTCAGTGCACTACGCCTAAAAACACAAGACACAGGAGCATTAAAACGCCAGCACCTTCTACCATAGAGAATGCATTGCAGACAAGGGCTTGCAGTGCTAAAAGTGTGTTCAGTGGACACAGGCCCTAAGGGCGCACTCACACTGGGCATTCTTATCGTGCCCAAGCGGGGCCATCGTACTTGGCCTGGCTATTATAAAAGTATTACCTACGAATAAGGTTAGCAGATAGTTGCAAACATTCTGAAATCTGAACCCAATTTTAACATCTGAAAATCGGTGAAAGTTGCATGAAAACACTAGAATTACTATTGAGAAACACTCAATTTGAAGGTTTTCACAAACTTATTTAAAAGCAACTTTCAGCTTGTAGTTTTCCCTCTAAAGACACGATACAGCTGTAGTAAGACACACACACACAATCAATCTCACACACACACACACACACACACACACACACACACACACACACACACACACAGTGACTACACAAACACTGACTCCACAGAGAACTTTTTACTCTACAAGGCATCCATTAAAGAGAAGCTGACCTTTTAAACTGAAGCAAATCCTTTGATGACAATCAGAGCATAACACAGCAACACACGACTTTGTGCCATTGGGATAACAGTGTCACAGTCTGAACCAGTGGCCAGTCATTTGCAAATCCAGGCTGGGACCTTTTGCCAAGGCTAATTAACCGGGCCCTGCATCCCACTGCCTTAATTATCCCCAAATTAGCTGACTGAGTGGATTATGAGATGAATTAGTTGTTATCAAAAGCATGCAGCGCCACGGAATATTAACAGTGTTATATGTTAAACAAAGGGATTTTCAAGCTAATTCCGATGTATAGGCGACCGACACACAGCAGTAAACACTTGTACCACAGTATAATACAAGGCTGAAAACTATAGCCTCATTATTTGCCAATGATCCGTCTCCGCAATAAACATGCAAATGAGTTTTGTTGGGATGGTTTAATACTCTGTGTAGACGTCAGCAGCATTGTGTATGTGTCGTGGAAGTTTCATTTCTGAATAATGGCAAGATGGACACAAGTCTGAGCCAAGTTATAAGAAAAAGTGGGATTATCCTCAAACGTACTTTAAAGGAGATTAGAGGCAGAACATGTGAGAAACATTGTGTTAAAGCTCAAAGCAAAAGGAATTAGCATTGTATATAGAGTAAGGCAAAATTAAGGGGAAATACTAAGTTTAAGATAATATATGTTATTAATTCTTATTTCTAAGGGATAATGCCCAACTTTGCAAAACAAGTGTACTCCACTGTGCTAATTATGAATGAGGTGTCAATCATAATGCGGTTTCAGTGTTGCGTTCATGCGCATGTGTACATTTCAACACACATGCAAGACGCTTTTTCTGTAGCCTAGCGATTAGACTACAGCATTAAAGAAAAACATCTAAGTAAGATTTTTGTTTAAAAGATAAGAAGGACTACTTTACCATAACAGTCTCATACCCAATGAATCGACAGCAAGATGATATTTTATTATACAAGACAATTACACTGTTGTTTTACTGTGAGCAAACAGGTCACTAAAAGCCGAGCGAAAAGAGCTGATAACGGAGGTTGTAATTTCCCTTTGTTTGCTGCAGTAAAACACTCATTCCTGGCCTTGATGTTGTCCAACCTATTGTGACGAGGGGGCTTCACATCAGTCACAGAGATAGTCTTATTGTTTAAATAGCCCCTTCAAATGAAAAAAGGAATGGTAAAGCAGGTAGTTATGGCTTTACAGGGGTTGCTGATCGAACCAGGCAATTTTCTTCTTCTTGGAACTAAAAGGAGGAGGGGAAAAAAAATAGCTTGAGAATGGGAGAAAAAAAATTCCATCTCCATAATTCTAGTCCTTATCTATGAATTAGATGTAATCAGATTGTAGTGAATGAAAAGCGTCGGACAGACAGAGACCTCCAGAGCATTGCGTGCGGTAGACAAAATCATTGTGATTATTACTATTCTGCATGTTGGGGCTGTGGGCACCATGGGAGAAGGGGCCCCACGTCTCCCTCTGCTAAAAATCAATCTTCTGAAAGGACTACAAGGAGGGCATACTGATGAGGCCTGCATTCAACACACACAGCCTCTCTTTGTTGCTCTCTTGGCCTCAGTCTGGCAGAAAAAAAGCTGAAATTAATATCTGATTTATAGAAGCCTTTGAAATCAAGTTATGCATCTAAATGCGGGGGGGCACCACAGCACTTGAGGTGCTTTAATGTACAGAGAATCGCTATACGAGCTTGAAAACGTACATGCAGTGAATGGGCGAGGGAAATAGGTAAATGCATTAACTCGAGTGATATCATTTTTGAGGTGCTTTAATTTGTTATATATATTTACACACACACACACACAGTATATACTGTTTATTATTGTATTGAAGAAATATCTATATAATACTTCAACGTTCTATTCCATTACCTTCCAGATAGATATATAGTGCTCATGTACTCAATGCTTACACACAGTCATCATTTTTGTTAACTCTAATTTGTCTGCCTCAGCAAATCAAAAACTAGACTTTTTTCGCAATATTTCCAGCATTTTTCAGATATGGATTGGCCAAAAATACATCGTCTGATTCATTGAAATACAAAGAGGATCAGTTATCCAAGTCCAAAACAGTAAAAAGATTGTAAAACAGTAAAAAGATTGTATAGCAGAATGTAATTTCATACTTTTCCCTCTCCCTGAGTAAGCCTCTCAAGAGCTCTCAGATTTGGAGGGACTCAACCTTGTAGATTGGAAATCAATGAAACTAAACTGTATTTGTCTATAGTAGTGAAAACTAGTTCAATAATGTTGCATTTTTCTTTTCAATACCTACTTCTGTTTTGAAGCATACATTGTGTTACTTCCGGCTGCACTCTTTTTGATTAATACAAAAGATCTAAAAGTGTCTGTTCATAAAGCAACTTTCTTTGTATTTATTTGATTTACCAACCCAGATAGACTGGCACGAACTGCTTGACATTAATATGGACCTAATAACTGTTGTGAAATGAATAATAATAGAAATGTTAACTTAAATGCAGTTCATCACGATTATAAAACAGTATTAATCCTTATGACAGCATTACTTCTTCCCACCATTGGGTTGGCCTCAACAGTTCAATAGGCTTTCATTGTAAGAGGCGCCTATGTTTTATTGCGGTCAGAGACATTGAACAAGGCCAGACAAAGTGTGATAAGATATCTTTTTGTTCGTCCTCTGGTCGGGCTTAGCATAATCCTCTTTCACAATCATTTAGCATGCTTCCTGCTATACGCTAACTGAAGCATTACTGTACTGTACATTTGTAGCACTGCCCTGGAACGACCTTATAATGAGAAAGGAAAATCCAACTACATCTTGCTTTAATCCACTATCAGGACTTAAAAACCTTAATGCTTTGATAATGAGTTTTAAAAGAGAGAGGGGGAGGGTGGGGGCTTCTAGTGCGGTGAGTTAACACATCGCAAATCAACTTGAATTTCCCGGATGACTGGCATTTTCTTTATGGTGTTGCCAGTAATGGCTGTCGAGCATTGGGCCCCGGTTCAACATTCGACTAAACGGGGCTCCATTCAACCTGTGGCATGCAGACAAACATCAAAGTCAGCCGCTGGCATTGGCATTATAGGAGGAATAGTGGGGGTGTAAGAGAGTGATGATGTGGCTTTCCATGTTCTCAATAGATGTTCATTTTTTTGTCTGCTCCGACCACCTCACAGAGAGCTATTTTTATAGCAATTAAGTTGTTAAAGGTGCCCCGAGGATCTTTTAGTTTGTGTTCATTCTTGCGCCCCCTTTGGACACAAGAGGTAGAGTTTTTACTATGCCAGCTATAGTTCCAGGGTGAGCGTACCCATGACAAAGGCATTACGAAAATATAAATAGCTTTTTAAAATATAAAAATAAAAAAAATAGCATTCTTTGCACTGATGGTTTCGTTTGCTGTTACATATCATTTATGATCATCAGAGGAAAAACTTGGCTGTTTCAGAAATATTTAAAAGTTTCTCGTAGCACCTTAAGTGCAACATTCAATTTGTTTATGTATTGCAGACTCAGATTCAAATCATAATAAAAATGGCTGATTCTAACCCATCATCCAAAACTGTTTGTAAGATTTTATTAATCATTCTACAGAGCTTTCAACTGTATCCCATTGTCTTCATTGGTGGATGGAGTTGTGTTAGTTTTCCAATGACTGTATAACATAGAGAGTCAATACAGATTATTAACAGTCTGTCCTTACAGACCTTAGAGTTTTCAAATGCATCTCACACTCTCCATCAGTAGAAGGAGTTAGCTCGCTGGTCACGGATCGTCTCAGAATTCCCAACTGTTAACTGAGCAAACCCTCACAGCTCATAAAGAACATGAAATATTATTGAAAGCTCTGGAGAAAAAGAAAGAATGGACCTTTTATTGAAGAATGAAACTTTTCAGTGAAACTTCTAGTCCTGAGGTTAAAGGTGCACAATGTAACTTTGAGTGTTTAAGAGCAGTGGACATTGTCTAAGGTACAGTATATTCTCATAAATGAATAAACACTATATAAAAAAAAGCTGCCCTAAAAGTTACTGCGTTACTGTTGTTGTTTACAGCAGCAGGGCCCACAGCTTGGTTTACAAAAATATTCTAGTCTTACGTTTGGGTCTAAAATGCTCATATGAATCTTTTTCTGGCTATAGTCTAAGGTCATCATCAGATAAAAAAAATGCTTATATGGTTTGCTCTTGCCAAGGACATCTATCTTGTTTTTCTGTCTGCTTTCATACAGCAACAACACAAGTAATTCCTGCGTATTACTTTATGGGTAATATTGAGAATGCACAACACATTTTGCCATTTATTTCGAAGGACTTGTTGGGGAAGTGATAACTCCTAAGACACCAGCCCCAGTTTATTTATACTTGCCGAACAAAATGCTGCAATGGAAGAGATGGAATTATTTATGAACAGAATGTAAATGAAGATGTCAACCCTCATCCTACCAATCTATTTTACATACATGGACTATACCGCAGAGTCACTAGAGACCCCAGGCATAAAGTAATGAAAGAAACAACGATCATAGCAAAAATATTTACTTTTATCTTCTCAATTAGCTTTGCAATTCATGTAATCTGAGGTATGGATGGGGGTGAAGTATGAAACAGAGATGTTACAGCTTGCTAGTGTGGGGATTTTTGAGTGAGCCTGCGACAGCCACAGTCAAAGTAAATGATGTCACTGGAGCACAACACAACAATGACATTATCGTAAAACAAAATTGTATCCTTAAGCCAACAAACTCCCAAGACTCACAGTTAGGATGGGTTTTAAGAAGAAAAGGCTAAATGTATTGTAATATCATTTTGTAATAAGCTTCGGAATAGTGCTTAGTGTGATAATGGAAAGTTCAGTTGATGTTAGTGCTTTAGAAGTTGAGTTATTCAATACAGAGTATTGACAAAATAATAATATTGAGAAAATGGCCTTCAAAGATGGTTGGAGAAATATACAGACTCAGACAGACAAGGTTTAGTCAAATAAACACCTAAATGTACATTTTCGGACCTTTGAGTTTACACCAGTGTGTTAGAAGACATGTCATCATGGCAACAAAAAAGCCAAAAAATCTCAAAATGGACCAGTGCTTAAGAGCTTACTTTAAAAAACGTTACCATTGGAGAAAAGAAAAAACCTGAATTGTCTGTTAATAATCTTAATAGTGTTAAGAGGGCGCAAAGCAACGAGAAAGCACTTTTATGAGGATCTGCATCGACTATTCGGCCTTGATTTACACTCAGTGCCCGTGGCAGTTCGGCAATACAAACGAGCTGGGGGCCCGGGCGTTGAAATATCTCCTGTCTCTGCCGCGCTTTCTATCTCTCAAACACAATCTCTCTCCGGATCTCTCTCCCTCTCTCCCCTTTCTCACCATTCGTCCCCCACCCCAAAGGCATAGAGTATTGGAGGGGAGTCTTAAATCATTTTAACTGCCCACTCCATAATCCCTGCTAACAGACTAATCCATGATCTGCCACAGTGGAGAACCAGGCCCACCGAGTCGAAAAGCCAGGGAGAGTCTAAAACAATGGAGGAAGTCTGAACCCCAGTGCAAAAAGCCCTTTAGATCTTCAGTGATAACTTTTATCATTGGGAAATTCCCCTATGGGATTAGACCATAGATAGTAAATAATATGGATGTAGCATCCGGGCTGACCTCAGTTATTCACACGGCATCCAATAATCCTGGTTTGTGCGCGTCACCATTTTGTGAGGGGGGAGGGAGATAGCTGAGGTATACCTCCGAGGCAAAGTGAGGGACAACGGGCGGAGAGCTGTCACTCAAGAGATCGCGCCAATACATTTTAACCTCCGATCAAATAAAAACTAGCGTGGTCCGAAAAAATTCACCCCCCTCAGTGTTGTCATGGAGATATGACCTAAACATACAGACTAAAATGGTTTTGTGGCCCAGGCTGTAAATAGGTTTAATAAGACTTTGAAAATGGCCTGTCTAACAAGTGAGTCAAAGAAAAACTGCTCGGTCTTGGCACCACCCCCCTAGTGGCACTTCCGGTTACTACAGTTGTGCTCACTTCCTTATTGGATGCTGGTAAAAATCGCTGAGGTTGGGGCTTGGATTAGACCTGTATTGTTTTGTCAAGGGTGAAGAAAAGCATGTTGTAATGACATTTTGTTCAAGAGAGGATTTACTGCTTTAAAGCTATAGTGTGTAACTTTTTCATATAAATGAATGTCTGTTACATTCAAGCTCAGCATGAAGATTGTAATCAAGGGGAACCTGATTATCCGATGAAGTGCAAAAGGGGTACAATGGCTTGTCGCTGGGGCAGTATGATATAAAGGTATACAGTAGCTGTGCACCTTTTACATTGGGTTACATTCATGCCCTTGTCTTTTATATCCACACATGTGTTGCTTTTGGTATTTATTTTATTTCAACGCTCTTAAACCAAACACCAACTCTAAATACATAAAGAAACAGAAATATCTTCAAATCTAAGAGTACAATTTGTATTTGACTACCTGCCTTGTTAAAGATTTCGTTAAACACATATTGTCTACTGATATTGTACTTAAACATTTAAAAGAAACGGTCCACAGATGGACCTTTCACTGCTTGTACCTTGGGGGACAGAAATGTACCCCTGCTGTACCCTTATTTCTGACAGTGTACAGACATACTGGGAAGATGGATTAACTATTGATAGTCAAGAAATAGCTGCCCGTATTCTACTTTACGTTTTTGTAATTACATGTAGAGTATGTTTACGTGCCAATAACACAGGAGAAACAAATCTAAATTCTTCTCTCGCTCTCCAATAGAAAGCCTTTAAGCACATTTCCCAAACGTTTTTACCTATCCCCTGCCAACAGAGGTTCTTTCCCAGAAAGCGGTTTGATATGTTAATCCAGGGCCGGATTAAGCAACTGGGCAAAGTGGGCTACCGCCCCGGGGCCTGCCGAGGCCTCGGGTTTACCAGTGTCAGCTGGTTGAAGGTGATTAATTGCAGGTATGCACAAATTAAATTCAAGGAATATGGATCCTGGGTTCTTATTTAAACCTGTGACGCTGTCAGAGGTTTAAATTCTGTATTAATTGTGTCTCTCACTATGTTTTACTAACGTGGTACATATTTGTCGTTAAAGTTGTGTTGTTTGATCATGAGAAGTAAGTGATATGGTCCTTTTAGCTAACTCCCTGTCAGTGACTGCAGTTAGCAGTCCCCTCCCTCATCCCTACGTCACCACCACTTGAACGCGAAGCCGTCTTTGTCAGATAGTGCCTCGACGGAGAGCAGCAAGTCATTGTCACGGGCACAGAGACCCGCCTCTTTGTAGCGCTCTGTCTCCTGATTGGATAAAACGAGCGGAATGCTCAGAATTTTAACTGGCAATTACCACAAAGCTGAATGACTGGGAGACCATTGACCATTGATTGCTGTATGAATATAGAGTGATTTAACACCTATGTTAACAAAGAAAATATCACTTACATTTCCTTTAACTGAATTAGTTATAACATTCAGAATTAATATGATATTACAAACAGTGACATCTGGTTTCCTGGATGTTTTAAATGGGTGCATACATTTGAATGCAGCTGCCAGTCAGTATTTGTTATTATCATTTATTCATTAAAAGTAGTTTTTTAAGTCAAGGCTTGAGTCCAATGTGTAAAAAGTATTCTCTACCGTTGGCATATATACAAAGGCATGTTTGGTAAAGTGAATACATGAACGCAAGTCTTAAAATCTGAGCAGTTGTCAGACCACTACTCATTAATGCTTCATAAAATATTCCTGTTGTATTATACTGCTTCTCAAGGCTTGTCATTCTCTGCATCCAAGTCGAGGGAGGTCGGGGATAATTCATAAAATCCCTCGGAAAAAAATCTGAGAAAGTCATTCAACTTTGGAAAGGGGTAATTTCACATGAATAAACCCTAATTAATGTTGAGAGTCCAGATGGATTAAAGGGAAACAGACTGGGGAACAAAGTGCAAATTAGACTTATAGAAAGTCATTTAAATTAATTCAACAGTCTAGACACACTATGGCAAAAACAGGATCGGTGTAAAGTAGTGAAGTGGCTCTTTCATAAACGGTACAGTTGTTATGTAGCATTGTTCCCAACGCATATACACATTCACTTTAAATTACACTTCACTTCGACTCATGTAATGCCTAGGTCTCCTATATAATTTAGCACTTTGCTTTCTTTATTATTTCATGGAAATCGTGTTATGTACCTTCAGTTTGCTGTGTAAAATGGCACCACACATTAACACCACCCATGAGGCTGCTGGATTAATACAAATACATACACAGAAGCAATTTGTTATCACAATCAGTGACACAACACTGCACTGTAGTCATGGGGAAAGTTATTCAAAATTGATTGAAGATTCATATCTGAATCAGCTTTTTGCTTGTAACATTCTCTGTGAAAATATTTTTGTATTAGCAGTAACCACCCACGTTTTGAAGCTTGCCGATTGGATGTCTTTTTTTTTTTTTTTACCGCATTGCACTCTGGGATTCATAATACATTCATAGATTTATCATGCTTATTCACACCGTGTCTAACAACTGTGGCGTTATTGATTTTCAACTTACACATCCTCGAGTCTGGGTTAACCTCACAGGGACCATGTAGCTTTGAAACACGGATGATTAATAAATACTCTAACCAGGCGCCTCACACAATGCACTCATTCATTCACTTCCCACTGAGTTAGTTACTATAGGTCAGGTTCTGCAGTCCTGCCTATTGCATGTTGTGGATGGGGAATTGGTGAATATCATTATTTATGGTTATTATTTTTCTTTCTGTCGTATTTATGCAGACATGACCTTGATAATTCAAGAAGCCAGCCTAATTTATTTTTCTCACATAAGTCCTTCCATTCTGGGGTGACTTTACAATTGTATTATATTTCTAACTGCCACTGTCAAAAAGTACAACATGTCATCATTTCTACTTTGCGGTTGTGTGTATTAACATGGACTCACACTCTTCTCCTTGAGTCTCTCTCTATGTGAGGGCGCCCCGGAGTTGTGGAGGTCACAGCCCCATTTATTTAACTGCAGAATCATTTGTTAAGGGACTGCCATGTGGTAACTTTTTTTTTTTATGTTCCGACCCATTTGGCCTGTCTTACATGGCAGCCTTCAGTCATGTGACAATAAACACAAGAGTTGTTGCCTAATGAATGTAAGGAAATAAGTGAACTACAACTGCAAAGAAGGATTTGGATAAGAAACATTCAATCGCCGTACGCTTAATATGAGTTTAAAAGCAGTCTACTCTGACATTCTAATCAACTGAGTGTTCAATTCCCAAATCATTCTTTTGTCGCCTTCTCCTCTGTAACGGTAGCTAGGCCTCATGGGTATAGTAGTAATTAAAAACCATTTCCCATTTGCAAAAAAATGACAAGATCTTTATCATTTCAGCTGACATTGACATTACTATTAACAAACAATATAGCCAAGAAGAAGTATATCCTGCTTCACAACATTGGCTTAAGTTGCTAAAAAGTGGATACTGTTGGGTAAATGAATTATACAGTATTTGTACATGAAGATGATAAAAAACTAACTCGGTGTTCAGCATATTTGAGTATTCCCAATGAGTTACTACTATGAGGAGGCAGTGTTGAAGTAGGGGGAACTAAATGTGTTGTCTATGAGTGTTGTAGTGGTGTCTGGAGAGGTGGGTATATTATCAATGTATACATCTAAAAAATGTTGGACCTTGCATCGTAGAACGTCCACTCCTTTAAATTATTGCACTTAACTTGTGTTGCTAATCTTCATGGAGTAACTATCATTCTGAAATTACCATCAGCCACAGTGCAATCAATACGTGAGTGAGACAAATGCATAATTGTGCATTTTATTTGATTCCAGAGATTATGCCCACACTACTTAACAAAGAAAATGTCTTTCAGCATACACGTCCACTAAATGAAAGGCATATAGTTAGAAGTGGATATATGTAATCATGTACGCATTTGCTACAGTACACCATTGCCATCTGTTTCCATTTTAACCTGTACTTTTTATTTTAATTAAATGTTTTACTTCTTTTCATTCGCTTTTAAATGTCTTCTAATGTGTTTTATGTATTTTAATCTTGCCCCTGTAAAGCACTTTGAGTGGGCTTGTGTTTGAATTGTGCTATATAAATAAACTTGCCTTGCCTTTACAATGGCACAAAGAACCAAGTTCTCATTCGATTCAGATCCCGTGATTTGCCTGAACCCTGACTTTAGACTTACAGGACAGATCCTATATGAACATCAGTCTTCCTCTTTTTAATACAAAAAACCAACCACAGAATGCTGTCTGTAAGGCCAGACTGTGTTTTGGTCCCAGAATACCCACGGCTCCAGCCATGCACATACCATGGTGCTGCCCTGGAGAACAGCAGCATAGCACACATCTGGTTTAAAGTGAGCGGGGTCAGCGTATGTATATAATATATGTGCGTGTTTGTTTATATATGTATGTGTGTGTGTGTGTGTGTGTGTGTGTGTGTTTATATGTGTGTGTTAGTGTGTGAAGAGCTGACGTTGACAGCTGGCTGGTGGTTGGCACACAGGGCCCAACTGATGTGGGGATAAGTGCCTCTGTGATAAACAATTCGTCTCCCTCTCCATCTCCATCTCTCTCTCTCTCTCTCTCTCTCTCTCTCTCTCTCTCTCTCTCACACACACACACACGCACACACACACATGTTTATATATGTATACAAAGTAAAGCTTCTATAATGCAAGCGTCCGTGCAGTGCTGATACAAAGCTGCAGAGACAGAGGTGATAATGTGGTTGAGTTGTGGTGTGAAAACATGGGTCCATGTACATGCTCCAGTTAGAAACCAGTACACACACACATGTAAATATGTGGCCAATGTGGTAAAAGGAGAAAGAAAAACATACAGTCGCTATACATGGGGCAAGCATCCCTATGGGAACGTATTTCAAGATGCATTGGCACTTGTGAGAAGGTGATAAAAGGCTTTGCAGCTATTGGTAAAACAGTGGGGAGGTGTGTGCGTGGTTGTATGTGTATGCATGGGTGAATCGTACTTTTTAACCCCCATGCTTCCACTAGTGCATAGGAATTCACTTTAAAGTAAAAGACAGAGAGAGAGAGAGAGAGAGAGAGAGAGTGTGTGTGTGTGTGTGTGTGTGTGTGTGTGTGTGTGTGTGTGCGTGCTTGAGTGCGTGTACACACAGGAGAGGGAAAGAAAAAAAAGAAAAGAAAAAGAGGTAATGATCAAAATCTGCAGGAGCAGAACCGGATTTCCCTGAGGCTTCACTGTGTGTGACTTGCTTTCAATGTCCTATACCTCTTTTATTTTCCTTTCTTTTCTCTTTTCTTTCTTTTCCCACAGTGGAAGGCAGTTGGCAGATATGTTTCAGAGGAATAATACACTTCAAACATAAAAAAGCTGCTTTGATAATGTATTTACATTTTTCTTTTTTGATTTAAAGCCAAGCCTGTTTCAATGTTCACTGATCTAGGTGGACATTTTAAAAATAGTGATCAGAGAAAGTAACAAAGAAACGTTGGACAAAAACATTTATACCACACTATAGCAAAACCCCATCACCAGAATGTATCAGGAAAAAGTGCAATAGGTGACTCGGCAGACAATGTATCCCTGTCCGTATAAGCCTACGATATTGTTTTTTTTTTTTTTTTAAGATTTTTGCTTTTCATTAGAGAAGTTGGAGACAGAGTTGAAATGGGGCAGAGAGGGGAATGACGTGTAAAGAGCTAACCACGGGGTTGGATTCGAACCTGGGTCTGCCGTGAAGAGGACTGAGCCTCTATGGGGGTACGCTCTAACCACTACACCACTAACGCCCCCATAATAATGCTTTGTTGTACAGTTCTCTTCTCCTTGATATTCTTCTTGGCAACCGCCAATTGTACAGGAGTGTGGAGCTCTCCTCACCTACAGGGCACCATATTACACATTTTGGGCTGCACGCGAACGAGCCCCATAAGGTGTGCTCACATATGGGTAGCTGCCGTTTTTTACATCACGACTAGTATGAATTGGCCCTTAAGCCATGAAACTGCTTGGTCCGAGTATACAGACTGCATCTAATCATTTTCAATGTGTCAATGTTTGCGTGAATGATTGAAGGCAGACATTCATATTCCAGTTTGCGTTTAGAATTGTTACATTTGAATTTACATGAATGTTCTGGTCATTTCCTAAGCTAGGCGAACATCCACCTTCTTTCTTTACTTATTTCTTACTCGAGGAAGTGTAGGTCCTCTTGTGCATTCAGGCTGAGAGTGTGGTAATGATATAGCTTTATCGCGCCCCAGTGAGCATCTCTCAGCAGGTTTAGCATCCGTAGTAAGCCCTGAGGATCCCTCACGGGGGGTGGGGGGGGCTGTGTGCATCTGTGTATGCATGTGGCTGTCCCGAGTGTATGCTTGTGGGTGGGTGTGTGTGTATGGTTATATGTGATTGTGTGTGTGTGTGTGTGTGTGTGTGTGTGTGTGTGTGTGTGTGTGTGTGTGTGTGTGTGTGTGTGTGTGTGTGCGTGCGTCAGTGTGCGCATGCTGCCTTTTCTCAGTGTCTACTTACGGGAAGGTTTTTAAGGATTCGAAGTTCGCCCTGTGCTCTCCCCATAGACGAGACATTGACGTTTTACTTTCCAATACGTTTTTTAAGGAACAAAGGGCAGAAAAAAGGAAGAAAGAGGTAGAGTAGTGCTAAAAAAAAAATGGCTTTCCACTTCCCACCAGAATGTCAATACTTGAGTGTAGGCAGTTATACCTGAATGGATTGGAGAGGGATAGACAGAGATATTAGCCCCTCAATCCCCTCCCATTTGGAATGATTACCGAAGCATGAGTATTAAAGCACATCACTTCTTCACAGTTTTTGGGGAAGGTTGACGGCGACATCGTGCATAATGATGTCACTCTACTATCTAACTCATTCAGGCGCACGCAAGCAGCGGGGAAGAGCAATGTGCTGTCAAGATGTTAGGCGAGTTGGTCTTATCTGTTTGGGCAACACACTTGGTTCCCTGGCATGCGTGGGAGTCATTTATATGCAGGGCCGGGGGGCCGGGCTACAACACAGCTGCTCATCAATGCTGCTTTATATTGGCAACATCTATCCACCTCTGGCCAGACACACCCAATGACTATAGGGCTAGGGCTGGGGCAATGGATCGAATAGGAAGCGAAACCGACATTCAGAACCCATAATCGACTTACGTATACTTGAACATAATTGTACGGCTGTATTGGATTTAAATCATGTTTTATTTTTATTTTTTTGTATTGTTTTAACTACTATTTGTAAAGCTCTTTGTAAATTTGTTTCGAAAGGTGCTATATAAATCAAGTTATCATTAGTATTAATATGTGGAATTTGATTTGAATGGCATGTCCAATGCCCCCTACCTTTTTTCACTCTTAATCCGCAGTGATGTGTTGACTTTTTTTTAATATGACATTTACATTTTAAATATTTGTTTAGAGATTAGTTAGAAAGTTATTTTCTATTCTTCTAAATGGCAAAATTCAAAATAATTCAATGTATTTGCAAGAAATGCCAGCCAATTATTTGTCTTCCGTTTTAGAGAACTTGATATTTGTTTTACTTCAAAACCGAAATGTGACATTTTCATTTCATGCCATGCTTTGATTTCAGTTGGAAATATTCAATAAACAACCATAAATAGTAAGTTCATCTGTGCATCCCACAACGATAGGATATGCACTATTTCATTAGATTAAATATCCCAGCTTTTTACATACAGGCTGTATACCTAGGCTTAGTCACCACCGCACATTGACTGACATTAGTGCAGTGAGTCAAACTAGGGGCGTATTGATCGGCTCTGGGCTGGCTCTCAAAGGAAAGCTAAAGGGATGCCACCTTCTATCGATCCAGCATTAGTGCAACCGTTAAGAAGATATTGACCCCAGACACGTCTCAATGCATCCCATGGATCACTTTGGTCAGTGGCCTAAGGGTGGAGGAAATGCCCCCTATGACTGCCATGTTGATGTCTCCAGTCTCCCAGTATTAGGAATCCATGAGAGAGCAAATACAGTTCAGTGTGTGTAATGCATTGCTATTAGGCTGGGGCTGTAGCATGTAGAATCTCATTGACTCATACTATGTAACCGGTAGTAGAGAATCATTCTATTATCGTTATTTTAATAGCCATAGAATAATCTACTGGATGTAGTATTATCGAACTTCAAATGATTGCACAATCCTGCTACTTAGACACTTGCACATACTAGTTTAAAATGTTTTAGTGTGCAGTGATCGCTTATCCACACATTAATGGTTTTAATGGCCTTAAAGTGGCCATAGCTAACATTATAGCAAATAATTGTATTAAATATATAAAAGACATTGAGATAAGATTAGCGTTCATTTGGTGTTGTTTTTCTGTCTACTGGGTTAAAGGTGGAGTCAGTGATTCTGGAGAATGCGTGTTGTCCAAATCACTTTTTTCTTAAAATCAAAATCATTGAATATCCCATCAGGGTATGTAAACTCAAACTCAAAGGGGGCCCACTGTAGATACCAACATCCCATTTTACAGAGCCTATAGGCTGTGTACTAACGACAGATTTGGACAAAAAGTGCAGCTAAAAAGGTAAATGAGGTCTCAAAGTTCTGCGACTCATTTCACACTATACTCACATCCCTTTGATCATTTCTTAATAATAAAAAAATATTGATTGAGTGCAGCTTTAAAAATAGTGTGCGTAAAAACATCAAAGGTTGTTCACGCGTCTGTTTGACAGTGTGCAGTGTGTTTAATTTTTTTTTAATAATCTGTGAACCCACATGACAGCAGTGTAACTCATCTTTAATGCAAGAAAATCAACCAATTTGTAGAGACTTTTTTGCCAATACCGTTTTTTCATTTGTGTGGGTTGAGCCAGGTGTTTGTTATTCGGGACCATAATAAGGGCTTCAATAGATTACAGCACAGCCAGTCATTGCAGCAGTACACCTACACAGCTCTATCAATCCAGGTTGCTATTCTATCCCGGTGTGACCGTGGGGGAGTTTCATCTATTTACTTAGCCTGCATTCTATGTGGAAATAAAGGAATCCAATTGGGTGATAATTCCTAAGTTTTTTCTTTTTTTTTCCCTTTGTGCAGGCCAGAGTCTTGGCATTGAATTACTCACATAGTTCTTGGCTTGAGTACAGAATCCAATGCAGGTACCTTATGGGGGGATGCCAGTCCAACAGAGGATGCATGGGTTGAAAAAGAATGACTAATCAGGCAATGGAGAGGAGGTAGACAGAGGTAGTGAGGTCGGACAGAATGCATCGGCTAATGCGCTGTTCGTTAGAAGACTTCCACTGTTAATAAACCTCCATCGGGATTTGATTATACACTGGATCTACTGTGTGTGTGGACAGCACATCATGAATACAAATGGCATATATACTGTACATTAAATATGATGGAATAATGAAAGGTGTGGGGGGGGGGGGGCCTGTCGTAAAACTTATGATACACTAAAGTTTAGACTAAATTAATCTTTACTGAAGTGTGTGCTTATTGTTTTGTACTGCAGTCTGCTACGACAAAGGCACTACCTGTGTAGTTGCTGCATTTTCTTCACTGACTATTAAAGGCTGGTACCATTCAAAATCAGGGACTATTTGGTGCCACTTTATAGTCGCAGTGAAATGGCATCCTTTTTCCCACGTACTATCATGTCGTATTTGTAAAACTGTTAGACGACATTGATGGAGGATTGTAAAATGTAAACCAATGGAAGGTTTTGTTTTGTCTGCCCAGGATAATCAGAGGATTTGGACTCACAAATCTTAAGACTCAATGCTTGACTTGAGTCTGTTTCAACATGAACATCAGAAAAGTCTCACAAGTCGACCTTGAGTTTAATACTTATTTCTTGAGACTTCACTCAGACTTAAAGGAATACTTCACCCATACGGAACCGGCGTTCTATCATTATAAAATCACTATTATGATATAATGAATGAGGTTTGTCTCCCCTCAGTCTTCCCTTGGCCCAGCTGTCCTGTTACTCCAAACCCTACATTTTACTGTAGTCGATGTCACACATGGTAAAATGTAGGGTTTAGACAGTTAGTCCATAAAACACTCTTTCTGCCTTTTCTCAGGCTATAGGATGAACCGATTTCTAAAATGTTTGCGCATTTATACTACATAGGATCTCAGAGTTCAATACACCTTCATACATCCACCGGTGAAGTAAGTCTTTAAGTCTTGGAATGACTGCATATTCTCAATCTCATTTATTGGAAAAATATACAAATGTGGGTCAATGCACATTTATTTTCCTGAAAACAGATACACGATGAACTAAGATATTATGTAAAGATTCAATGGGGATTAATAGGATAGGTTTGTCGTGATTTAGACTTTTAATGGTCCTTTTTGACATTGACTTGGGCTGAATCCCAGTTCACCCCTAAGCCCTACCCCTCCGAATTGCGCATTCCGCCAAGACTTTCCAGACCAACAAGCCAAACGAAGGGCTATGAGACATCACCGATAAACCTTCGTGAACCGGGAAAGATGACAGAAACAAATTATTTTTATTAGTTAATGAAGAGGTGAAAATGTGGTGTCTATCTCCTAGGTTAGATTATCTGCCCAAGCCACGGTGCCTAATTTGGACTCTACATCTGGCTTGTTTGGTCATGACTTGGACTTTTATATGGAGCTTGTTTTGTCTTAACTCGGGACTTAACATGGGTGTTGTCCGTCTTGACGAAAGGCTTGACTTGTAACGAATACATCTTTTGAAGAGTGATCCCAGGCAAAAGAGAAGTGTGCATAGAATATTTACACCTAAAAAAAAAAATCAGTATTCCAACAGAAAGACTGCAGCCTAGCATCTCTACAGAATCTGCTTTGAAGCAGTTGAAAAAAGAAAAAAATGGCCCCTTGCCACTGTTACTTGTTTCTAGTGTTAATGAGTGGAGGACTCTGAAAACAAGCCCTTCAACTTCAGTTAGAGATAAAGTGGAAAAGAGCTTTAAAAAAACTATACAAGGCCTCTGCTTTCTTCACCTTATTCCTTCTTTTGTGTCTCTGGTTTAGTGTTAAATCTATGATTCCACGGTGTTGTGGTCTGTGTGCAACCAGCATCCCCCCCGGACCTCATCTTTCATGTCCTCCACACTTAAAACACACACACACACACACACACACACACACACACACACACACACACACACACACACACACACACACACACACACACACACACACACACACACACACACATATTTTCAAAAAGGCTATCTGGCCGTTCTTTGTTTTGTTCTTTTACTTTTCAGAACATCCTAACCTAACCAGCCTGCTTGCTGTTTTCTTCTTCTTCTGTTGTAGCCCCAAGATGTGAAAACAAACCTTGAGTCTGATAGAACAAAAAAAACACTGGATTTAAGTCTTCTCCTACAGTATATAGCAGTGCTCATAGTCCCACATAGTTATATATCCTTCCATGGGGGCTTTTTTTGCTCTGTGATTCAGAGCTTGAAAACACACTCCAGCCACTATAAAAACCAACTGTGTACTTGTTCTCAGTTCACACTTCCAGGAGAAGAAAAAAAAGGCAGAGTGATAACGATGTGAGAAAAATAAATCTGTAGTTTAAATTTAGAGTTAGTGCCTGCTTGCCTTAGCCGCAGATAGAGAGAGAGAGAGAGAGAGAGAGAGAGAGAGAGAGAGAGAGAGAGAGAGAGAGAGAGAGAGAGAGAGAGAGAGAGAGAGCCTGAGGGCCAGGCATAGGGCTTTCCCCTTATACAATGCCCAAGTGGATCGCTCCTTACCACAAACAAAATAAATAAACCAAAGAGCCAAGTACCCAGGAGCAAAAGTGTCTGTGTGGGCGACCTCCCCCTATTTTAAGTCACATTATGAGGACTCATTTTTTTTTCTCTCTCTCTTTATCTCTTTGATTCACTTTCCATCCCTTAGCCATGGCTATTATCCATCCGTTACTCATTCCCCTCCATTTCAGCTATCTGTCTTCTTCCCACGAATTGCAGTAGCGATAGTGTTATCCCTCCATTTTATGTAATTTGTGATTACTCGTAAAAGCTCTACCCCGGGGGCTGAGGTACTTTGTGTATAAAAAAGTTAAAATCCCTGAAAAAAGCATGACAGTACACTATGTCGCTGCCATAATCTGTTCGGGTTTGGTCCCCTCATCTTCAAATGTGTTTTTCTAAGTTCCTAAAGTGATTTTTTTTGGAAATTAAAGCTTACCGAGTTCCAATCTGGGAAATAGTTACTCTTTGGCCTTTTTGTGCTTTATTCTAAACCCAGTCAGAGTGCCAGACAGCCCGAGCTAAACCCCAATATGGAGCTTTCCACTTGAAAAATGACTTCAGTGTTTTCTTCCCTGGCTGTAGGAGCAAGCTTGAGCTGTGGTATGAATCCAGATCTACACAGGGAGATGAGATACAGTAGCGTATGCAGACTGACGCATACATATGGGCTCTGCTTTTTTCACCATCCCACAATGTTAAGTAGGCCGACGGTAGCTTCGCAGCCAGCCGCGGCGCTCTGTCTGAATGCTAATGAGACTGTCAGTACAATCGGAGCAGCTTCCCAGAGAGCTCCTGCAGCATGCTTTACAGTAGACAAGTATTGGGATGCTAATTCTAATTCAATTTAATCCTGACCTCCTTTCGTTTCCTCTACTCAGTGAACAGCAGGGTATCATTGAGGGTTCAAGACCCCTGTGTGAAAGCTAAGGAATTTAAACTTGCTTGGTGAAAGATCAGCATGAATGTCTCGCTAAGTTGGGATGACATACAGAAAACCTACCATCATTTAAAAAGGAGGGTAGGGCCTCTATTCTGGCCTGTTCAAAGATACCCTGCATTCCAAATCACATACTTTTCCCTTTTACTATACTACATACTAAATCAAGCTGGTTTCCATACTTCAAAATGCAATTGGATGTATTAGGACATCCTGGTATTTTTGGCATACTTCGTTTGACATGCATGTATTGGGACATCCAAAATCTTTTTCTGGCATACTAAATAGTATGAATAAAGTATGAGTATTGGAACGCAGGGTCAGTCAGTGGTGGGAGCAGTCTTCTGACCACAGTCTTGAGATCCATAATTTAAGTCAATCAACTCCCCAAGAGAGGGTGTCCCCGTGTATACACTGTCACTGTCTGTCTGTGGCTGGAAAGTGGGTCGTTAAAAGCACTGTGACTTGAACTGAAAGAGTCAAGTTACCACTCGCAACTTTGTACAGCTGAGGGGAATATTTTTTTTCTTTCACGTAACACATAGTTATTGGACATATTGTTAAGATGAAAATATTGGTTACTTTGGCTTTAAAAAGAGGATTTTAGTATAGTCAAGTCACCATCCACCAATGCAGTCATCCATCCATTCATGTACTAAAACCAAGGTTCAAGGTTTTTATTAAATGTCCGACGAGGGCAAATCTGTTAACAGCATATGAGTTAGTGGTTAAAAACGCACACAACAATACAAGACAACAATGGACACAAAGCACAACAGTATGTACACAAGCCTGAGGAGACACAAAGTGCTTAAAAATAAAGTGCCAAGATATACAAATCAAAGTAAAAAAATCAAAATCAACAACAACACAAAAATAAAATCAGCATTACTGCTGCTAGCCGCATTGATTGCCCGAATGGGTGCAGGGACAAAAGAATACTTATATATTTATATTTATTTGTATTGATCTTAGGGACACACAGACGAAGGCCAGATGGCAACAACATGTACTCTGAGTTGAGTGGATGGGCACTGTCTAGTCGAATGGGCAAAGCTTTCTTGAGCAGCTGTCTGCTATATTGAGGCTCTCTAACCGGATGCCAGTCATTTTAGAGGCAGTTTTAACCATTTCCCAATTATCCTGGGTTAGGGTGACGGTGGCAAACGGGCCAATAAGAGCAGCACAAACTTCCCTTTCCCCCAGCCATTTCCTCCAGCATCTCCTGGTGTTCAAAGAAAGGAAGTAAAGTCTGCACAACAACTAAATGCTCCGAAGAATAGTTAGATTGTGCAAAAAAGGCACACACAACATTTCGGCCAACAATTTGGCCTTCCCCAGTTATATCATGATGACGGTGACCCATGACCCTTATCTAGTTTTGACATTTAATGGAAGAAAACGTAATAAACAAAGCAGCAAACATGATTGTTTTTGCGGTAGTGGATGTGCTTTGTCATAGCGCAACTTATAGAGATACATTTTGCTTATATGTATATGCTTATAATGTGTCTCCACATTCTCGTGTAGTTGGAGTGGCTGTGAGCATGTGTGTGTGAGTGTAAAAGCCGCACTGTCACTCTCCCTTGGCCTATACCCTCGGTGATGTGGCTCATAAGAAAAAACAGATGGCATTGTGGGATGGGTTCCAGAGCTCAACAACTTTTTTCCACAGGGGCCTCGACTGCACTGTCATCTCTCTGGCATGGCCTGGTTCTTGATCAGGGGATCTCGACGGATGCCACGTTATAACACCTGCCCACTGCTACTGTCAGCCAGAAAAATACTGATACTGATGAGGTTTATGCTAGGAACAGAAGGCTAGTAATGGCTCCATCTTCTTACTCTCTTCTCTATTGTGGCTAGTAAGACTTGCTAAGAGGAGGGGAAATAACATCTAAAAAGTGTGTGGGAGGAGAGTCACAAGTACACCAAACGACAGTCAGAAGCTTATCGAAACAGTTGGGGGTCTGATACTGTGCTATTTATGTATCCGTATTTGTTAAATAATCACGCTTGGATAATATTTGATTCTTGTGGCATTTATTTTAATGCCAAAAATGTTGCATTTCTGTAGCTGTGGACACAATGTTATCGTTAAAATTGCAACCCGTCAAAACACGTTCCCTTATCTTCCCAGTTAATTTCATTTAAAAGGCTCTTTTTTCAATTATTAGTCAACTCAGCGGGTTTTTCCAAAAGTATTTCTGGATCAAAGTGTTGAATCAATATCGCAGCTCTTAAGACTTTGATGTCATCTCTTTCCCCGCTAATTACTGTACGCACGGATGCACGTAGTCAGTTTTTGCTGGCAAGAGAGAGAGAGGTGTTAGAGGTGTACTAGTTCCATAACTCATTCCAAGCACAACAAACCCCATTGTCAATAGCATCAAATATTTATTGCGCGCACCTGTCTTCCATCAAAGCTATTGGCTGCCGTTGCCTTGTCTTTCGCCCTGAGGTAAGCACTACCATGTCAGAAAAGTGTCAGTGAAGTAAAAAAAAAAAGTCTATTATTTTTATTCGTCATACTTCTACACTATATACACATATGACCTTGCCGCAGCAAAGAGAACACTTTCAAATTTCAGGGGAACAAGCTTAACTCTCAAACCCCTTGCTGAATTCCAAAAAACAGGGCCCTTGTCCAAGTTTTTTGATTGTTATCAACTTCTCGGATAGCAAAGCCATGTGACGTGCCCGGCTTCTTCTTTTTTTACCCATCTTCTCCCTTTCTGCCTTATCAGCTGTTATTAGATTTCTTTCAGCGGTGGTTACAGACAGCTTCTGGATAGTGGTGAATGCTTGTGCCGTGGCAGGAATGTCAAATAGAGTGTGTATGTTTAGGAGGAGAGTTTTGGAGCAAGCTGAGCACTCGTAGCCACTCATCATCAAACTAATAGCTTTGGTACGAAGAGGGGATGTCTATTGTCTATATTCAAATACAATGTGTTTGCTTTGTTAAAATCAGTAGACCAGGGCCTGTACTTTCGAAGCAAGATTTGAGCTTAGAGAGGTAACTTATACAGTGTGTAACTTGCTGAATATCTCCTAATTTTCCTGTACCTGTCCGTACTGTATGTGCACTGGAAAAAAACCCATCTGGTGTCGATACACGGCCAAGGCTCTGTAAACTGGTATGTAATTTAAAGGAGGATATGACCAACAAAAGGGGCCTACCGTAGCTAGCAACATGCCTGTTGTGTTTACAGAGCCTATAGGTTGTGTTTAAACACCGTTTTTTATTGTTCAGAGCAGAGAAGTTTAAATCCAAAGAACATGCAGTGCTTTCATGCAGTTGTTTTGGGGAAAAAGCCTTTTAAGACATGAATAATTCCAGACCGTCTTTACTTCTGATACTATTCAATCACTACATTGTGCAAGACCAAATAGGGTGGTATGGCATTCAGACCACGTTCCACACCAAACAAAGCTCCTGGCGTGGGATGGAAACGTACCAAGAAAACCTCCTATAGTCAACAAGAGCTCGATCCAATTGATTTGGTCTGCACTCCATTGTGATAGCCCTGTTCTCACGAGTCCAAACAAACCCAACATATACTGCTCCAGGGTTGAAAGCAAAAGGAAAACCTTGGTGTGGGATAGAGGGAAAGTTGAAAACACAAACAAGAACCAAAGAAATAAAGTGAGGACAAAGAGTAGCTGCAGGAAAAGAAGTACTACATCTTTCCAAGGTGAAGTTCAGTCAGTCAGGAAAGCCTGTAACTCAGATGTCCTTATATGGTTGTGTTTCAGGATAGACATAGTCCTGGTCACAAAGACAAATGGATAGATCCAACAGGCATGTGCACAGATAATGTAGGGCCCAAGGGGGGATAGGACCCTTGTGCCCCCATAGTCCAAAAGTGCCCCTAAATAAAGGGGAAATATTAAATCAAATTAAAGATATATATTTTTAAATGGTATCAAATATAAAGACAGAAATCTATATTAGTATCCTAAAAATAATATCAATTTAGGAATTATACTGTACTGCATGAAAATTTGCAACTATGGCTGAAAAAAAAGTGTTTTATTGTTTGGGCATGTCACAGCTGCAAGAAGCAGTGCATGTTGGTTTTGGATATTGCCCCTTTTTTATTCCCCCCCCCCCCCACAATGTCTGTGTACAGCCCTGGCATCCGCCCTATAGGAATTTAAAATCTGCTCGCTGCTTTAAAGGCTCATTGAGTCAGTGAGAGTAAATAGTGCAATGATCACTTTCTAAAACCACATGTCCCCCTGACCACTCTCTGTTAATGTGATTTAAAGGGGGAAGGATATAGTCCCCCGTTTTAAAAGGAGGTTGTTAGGCTGTCACATTAAGGGAGCTTGGCCAGCAGTAATCACAAGCCTTGTTTTCTCAGCCAGCCAACAATTTAGGGAATTACTGAGCATTATTTGGAACTACTTTGTTCAAAGGGTTTTTCTTGGCTTCAATTATACCACCACATATCTGTACAATCCCATAACCGAATTGGAATTAATATTCATAAAGTGAATACAGAGAGACTGTCAAGGAACCTTATGCTATGCTACCACTGTGACTAATGCAATGTGTTAGTGTTGATATATTAATGTGTCTTGTGTGTGTGAAACTTCTGCATAGCTCCGATTAATCATTTATCTCTCCGTTATATATCAGGATAATATAAATGTGTTGTCATAGTTATTGAGCCTGCATATGCATTTATGCACACGTTTAGTCATTTATGCCTTGTATTTATATATGTAATACTAATATACTGCTGTTCATTGAAAGAGTGGATGAACAATTATACAGAAGTCTGGAAGTTGTTTTTGAACACGACGTGCATCGCTTAGCATTTGGTCTTTTTGAAATGTTTTAAATGGAATTCGAGTAGTGTTATTATAAATGAGGTTCCCAGAGGTATACCGGGGGGGGGGCCTGATTGGTTTCCAAATGTTTTACAGGGCTTCTAATTAATTGCTGCTCACTCCACCCGTTGAGTTTAACAGCCTGTTTCGACTGTTTCACAGACTCCAACGCGAGAGTGGGAGGCCTGCTTTGACAACTCAAGTCTGGTTCATACTCTAGTGCACAATGAACCAACGTTTTAAATGAATATTTTGAGCATTGTCGAACGATGTCAAGTTCCCATTTCTTGCCGTTTTCTAGCTCAACAAACCGCACTGCAAAAAACACTCGGGCGACGGACATGAATGTAATGGCTTTTAATGCTCTGTTGGATTTGAATGTATTAGGATTTCTTTAGTTCTTCCTTTTTTTGTTTGGTTGTTAAATGAACAATCTCATGCATGGTTTTGGCAGTTTTCCATACGAACAACAGTGCAGTGGACCTTTAAATCAATAATCTATTGGATTTCCATGCATGGATCAATGCCCGCCCCTTTTGCTTGACAACATGTCTGCATACCAATATACAGTACTACAATATGAGCCCGGATGAAAAGAAATGTCGGTAGGAAGTCGACAGGTCAAAGTCAGACATTTTCTACAACTCCCAATCATCCATAAGCACCTTGTCCCTACGCTTTCTTGTGCTCCTAGAGATAAACTTAAGCGGTTTAAAGCAATTGTACCAGCTCCCACTATCCCTTGGAATTAAGTTAAATTGGATGACATTTCTCAATGTATGTCCAATGCCAACGTTTAATACTTATTCCCGGTTGAAGTGCATACCTTTATGTATAGAGACAAAAATGAAGTTGCCATTTATGACCACTATCTTTCTTAATTTTTACTTTGCAAATAATTTTTTTTTAAATCAAATCAGTTTTTTTTCTATAGCCCAATATCACAAATAGACGTTTGCCTCAGCGGGCTTTACATTCAATTCAGTATGACACCCTGCCTTTAGACCCTAAGCTCGGCAGAGAAAATACCTTACCTTAACCGCATTAGTTTATTTACAAAAAACCATGATATTACCCTATAACCTTGAAGGTGCCAGTGGTTCTGCAGGCCAAGTGTTTGTTGAATCATTAATATGTAGATGCCCTTGCCTCCCCCCCCTCCCCCCCCCCCCCCACACACACACACACATTCCACATGTACCAGTGTCTAGACTCTACAGTAGCTCGAGTTATAAGGACTTTTACTATTTAAAACTTGGTCAGATTAAACTTTGTGAGAACTTCTTTGTTTCAAGCATACCTCGGCTTTGATTTAATCAGTGATTGTTATACACAGATAGTAGGGGAGGAATTTCCGAAATTTTAGCAGCGAACATTTAGGAACAACATCTTCAACCTTTTTCATCTGATTTGAGCAAATTACAAATACCTGTTTTTTTTTGTCTCGCGAGAACAGTACATTCTCTTTTTCCAAAAACGCTTATCTTGTCTAATCTTGGAGCATCACTGAAAGTGCCGTACCTATATGTGCGTCCACAGCTACAACCCACACAGCCCTTTTTTTCTTGTATTTAATTCATAAGGGTTAGTCCCCCCCCCACCCCATCCCTTTTTACTCCTCATCCATTCCCTACCTAGATAGCTGCTCTCTATCTCTATTCAATTTATTCCTCACATCTGTGCACACCTTAATAAAAGAGCAGCCGTCATCTTGTATTTTAATCAAATACATTACACCTCGGCCATGATTCAGTGCCTGCAAGCCTTGGGCCCTTTCGGAGAGAGGGTGTTAGAACTCATCTGATGGTGGCTTAGGTGTGTGTGTGTGTGTGTGTGTGTGTGTGTGTGTGTGTGTGTGTGTGTGTGTGTGTGTGTGTGTGTGTGTGTGTGTTTCACAGGCATTGTCTAATAATGTATTCATGGAGCTGAACACCATATCCACTTACTTGACTGTTTTACCTTCGCCTGCTGGCACATACAGTAATATGACATATTAAACCTCTTTTTTTCTCTTTTATTTTAGTTTTTTTTTCTGTCCTAAGACCCTTTTTCCATTAGGTAATGGCAGTGGTCGACAGTTACAAAGTACATTGGATTGATACTGACTTGTCTTGAGTACATTTCAAGAGTATATGTCCATGAGTGTCTGCTTTTAGGAAAATTATGACACATTTTTTTTTACCTTTGAGTGCACTACATTTCTATTAAGCTTATTGTTACTTTCACGCTAAGCATAGCTTTGTAGTCAGGTGTTGATTTTTCTATTTCCTAAAATGCAATTGGCCACACTCTATGTTCCTAACACTTGGGAAACCATCAAGTTAATACCGAAATACAGAACATCACCTTTCATACATCATTGAATCTTTCATTCATATTAAATTGTGTAAAATTGCGATTGGCAGGAGATTAAACGTGTTGCAGAACAATACGCCAACAAATCAGATCACCCGTGGCCATATCTCTGGTCAATGTTCCAGATATCGGATATTACAAAAAATGACTCTTATCGTTTCAAATGTTTAGACTGCTGTGTTCACCTCAAACAAACTACATATCTGCTTTCACAACTCTCTGTCCAACCTGAGAGAGAATTTTGAGCTATATATTATTTTCTCTCCAAATAAAAATTTAAAATAAGTTTTCGAATGATGTCATGATCGTAAGTTTATACGATAATTAAGAAGTCATTTTATAACATAGGTTGAGCTTAATGTGTGTCACTTCACTTTATCCATTCGATCCCCTTGTCTTGTTGGAACCAGCGTGCTACGATAATCGTTTGCCTATATCAAAACATACTGTATACTTGTGAACACGTAAGTCTTTTTTGAATGAAATACTCTGGTGCTTTAACTAGAGCATTTAAATTTGACCGGGCATCTTTGACTTGTAGTATATACTACAGGAGTATATACTATGGCTTAAGGGGTTGAGTTCTTTGTCCACCACTTTTATAAATCACTTTCATGTTTCAAACGTTCCATGTAAACAGACCGGTATACCGCAGCCTTAATAGCTGAACACGTACAACAGTTAGTGAAGACTTGTTCTTTGTAACAAGGGCTAATTCACTCTATTGATCTGTGCTGAGATAATGATGATGTTTCCTTTGTTTTTTTCTCATTACCAGCATGCTACTGATGTTTTTTCCTATTACCTTGTACCTACCCACCACCACCAAGTGTGTCTGCCCTAGACACTCAACGATCTCCTTTATGACCTGTTTACGTTGGCCCAAGCTATCAGCGCTAATGTGCTATAGCGTGTTCTTTGTGATTATTACTATCCGTTAAAGGGGAGGACAACCGGCGCGCACTGCAATTGTCCTTTTCGGCCCCCACACCATCGCTCCTAGGAAAGCTTTCCTCGGAGCCAAATTGAAAGCATGCTGAGGCTGCTCCGTTAAAATGAGATGTCTAGGGAAGGGAGGGAGGGGGGGGGGGAGACACAGCCGTGACATATGACATGAGAGACTGTGGCACAGGGTCTCAGTTTGTAGGTTACACTAATGAACAGGGCAAGCGTCAATATACAGTGCATTAAGGGCACACATGCATGCACCAGCCAGCCAGTGTGCTCCCATTGCTGATGGCTGTGGAGTCTTCTCTCCCCTCTGTGCATCTATGGTTATTGGAGCTGGGGTTGGAACAGTGGTTGCGTTCCGAATCGCATACTTTCTACTATATAGTATGTACAAAAAAGATTTAGGATGTCCTGATTCTTGTGGCCAGATTTAGGATGGTTAGAAGTACCCGGATGTCCTACTTCATGCGGCCAAGATTGTTAGTGTTGAAAACTGCATCCTATTTGGGCGATTCTGACCCACAATCCAGTGCGCACGTGAAGTGACGTCACATCGACAAAGCCTCCATATGAAAACAAACGGGGATGCGACGGATATAAAAGCAAGAGGCAAGCTCAAGGCGCAATGTTATGATGAAATAAGAGAGTAAAGTATGTCCCAATAGTATGCCTACTGCATCCTAACTAGATTATTTTTATCGTCGGATGTAGTATGTAGAATAGAAAAAAGAAAGAGTATGCGATTCGGAACGCAACCATTGTATTGTTTGTTGAAACGTTGTGTCAGCTGTCAGGCTCAGCGCTGCTTGATTACGGCTTTTATCTGAATCAAGGTAGCTTTCCCTTGTGTCTTTTTGATACACGTGTTGTGATGCATTGAAGGAGCTGCCAGCTTTAACAATGGACTGTAGTGGAACTCCAAATAGGAGGACAGCTTCAACAAGTTAATGATCAATGGTAATTTCTGAGCAAAGGCTTGGGTTTGGTTATAGGGCTTGTAATAGCCAATGATGTTACATCCACCCATGTTGCAATGAATTTTCTTTTGATAAATTCCGATATGTGATAACTTTTTGCCCATAATTTAACAACAAGTAGTGTAATCATTTGATTACATTATCGAGTGAGTCAGTAATTGTTGTATTTAAGGGCCAATTGCTTCAATGTATAGTGAATAATGCAATTAAATCGTGTGAATGTCGATAGTTAGCCTGCTATCGGTGTAAGAATGTGTGTGTGAATGGTAACGTGGGAAAGGAAAACAGGTCTCCCTTGTAAAAGAGTCTTCGGTCTCAATGGGATTTACCTGTATAATTAAAAGGTTAAAAAAAAATCACTCTATCAATAGTTTTTAATTTAAACTCAAAGTGTTCATACACAAACACTCCCCCACCCACACACACACTCCATATATTGGCATGTTGCCAGCTATTGGGCCCCTTTGTTTTACATACCCGTATACAGAGCCTAGGCTGTGTATTAACACCAGAATTGTTTTCAGCGCACACAAAGTACGGACAGGTAGCGGAATGTGAGGAGCCAATTTTGACCGAAAAAGTGATTTTGTCAACAAGCGTTCTTTAGAATCGCTAAAATCCACCTTAAGACTCTCACCTGAGTTTTGTTAAAGTGTCAAAAAGCCACTGCTGCAGCCACTGACTAACTGAAAAAAACTAGAACAACTAAGTGTATACCTCTGTTTGCTCAACACCTGCCTGCACCTCACACAGTATCTCTGCCTCACAGCTCAGCACTCACACAGGTGCAGCAAAAAGCTAACAAGAGAAACGGGGAGCGATTCCTAAATCAAGCCCCCACGCTGTACAGACCCACACACGGGCCCTAATCAGGCAAATGAAATGAGAGCACCTGTGTGGGTGGACCAGCGGTGTGCTAGGCCTTTTAACAGCGGGGACGCACATTAGAATTAGGCTTTCTCTCTCACCGAGGACATTTGAAACATGGAACAGTATGGGATAAACACAGGTGTTGAAAATGAAAATGAGTGATGTCTGAATTTCCATTTAGCTGCTTTAGTTCCAGGGCTATGGTGTTTGTGCATGCAGCTCGCTGGGGCTTAGTGTGGGGACACTTGAATACTAAACAGCTCCAAACTATTATTGATATTATTTGGTGAACGTAGCTGCGGCGGCTAATAAGACAAAGTGTCTAGTGTGGAAACAGACTAGTATGCTAAAGTTTTCCAACCCTGACAGACAGAGATGTCAATGAAACCCAGACTAAAACTCAACATAAATTCTCCTTTTTGATATTTCCCCATTGTTTTTACAGTGCCATTTGATCCATTGTTATGATACAAAATTATTGTGTATTATAGCTTCTCTAAAGAGCCAATACACTCACATTTGATAATGTTCTTTATTTTTTGATATTGTCGAAAATCCCATGAAAAGACCCCAAACCATCACTTTCTGACACTGTCTATGGCATGCAGACTTGACTCTTTAAAAACAGATGGTTTAATTTTCCAAAGCCAAAGTCCTGAAACAGGCTTTGTCGTTTTTAAGAAGAAAGATACATTTGTGTGGGACTATTTTCAGCGGCGGATCGTTCCACATTTGGCACCGCACCACCAAATGCCTGTGTTTGAAGATGCCATGAAAGTAATGACAGAACTCCT
Organism: Ammodytes marinus; assembly: GCF_949987685.1. Taxonomy (NCBI): domain Eukaryota; kingdom Metazoa; phylum Chordata; class Actinopteri; order Uranoscopiformes; family Ammodytidae; genus Ammodytes; species Ammodytes marinus. The sequence continues at coordinate 20,850,612 of NC_137224.1, read as the reverse complement.
TTAAAATGATGGAGGCCTCATCCGTCAAATATAGAACCTGTCAGAAAAAGGACAAAGCTATTTAGACGAAGCGCTCAGTCTCACGTGTCACATGAGAGCCTCTTATCACAAGGAGGGAAGAAAAGAAAGACAAATAGGCTACAGCTGGAGTAGACATAAGTATTACCAGACCGTAGTGTTGTGTACTGGGGGAGAATTTGGGGAAGGTTTAAAGGGATCAAAGAAAATGGGATCCCGCCCAACCATACACACTGTGCATCAGTGCGGCTCACTGACATGTATTTAATAGTTTCTGGGACGACGTCAGATCTCCGTGACAGTTTTAAAAACCGAAAAGCCTCAGTTTCAAGCCGTATGAATGTTGATGTGCAGCTTTATATCATGAGTTCAACTACAGAATACGTATACTGTGTTTGTCTACGGTCTCAGCAAAAGACTGCAGTGTAAGAATAGCATTACAATGAGGAGAAACTTCATGAACAAAAAGGTTTAAGAATGAACAATTCACTTATTGAAATGTGATGAAGATATTAGAAGAGTCTTTGGCGATTAGACCCCATCGCACATTCATCTGAAGGGGGCAGCCAAATCCTGGGCCCCCCTCGATGGAGCCTAGACATTGGTGGTGAAGAGCTGAAGGTCTGGATGATGCTGATGATGATGTGATGATGGAGGAATATAGCTCAGTGGGTAGGGTGATCGACCCACAACTGCAGGGTTGGTGGTTCGATCCCCCTTCTCCCCGCCACATGTCCCAAGTGTCCCTGGGCAAGACACTGAACTGTATATTACTCCCGATAGTTATCTTGCACCCTGCGTGGTAGCTGCTATCGGTGTATGAATGTGTGCTCCAGTTGTAAGTCGCTTTGGATAAAAGTGTCTGCTAAATGACATGTAATGTGATTATGAGGACTGGAGGTGAATGGGGTGGAGGAGGGGTTGCATCCATCATTGAAATTGCATCGATCGCTGAAATGACTAACTGACAACAAGTTGGAGGAAGGTTTTAAACGTTTGAAAGGAACAAGGTGATTGGCTGACATATGTTAAGGTCAAATGTGATAGGTTTAAGCTAATAGAGTGAACCTCCCATAGTCAGCTGGTTTGGTTGAAGCAGCATGCTAGGCGATAGCGGGAATTAAACTCAGGGAGGAAAATCTGAAATATAAAAAACACGGTGCAGACAGTCAGTCTCCCCGTGTGAACTTTTACTTAAGCTTCATTTCCTAATGTAATTGTGAAGCCAGCAGGTATAAAAAGGAGAGAGACGGTATAATAGCGTAATGTCGGAAAAACATGAGATGAGTTGGAGTAGCCGTGAGTGTTTTTTTGTGATTGTCTCACAGCCGTGTTCCCCTACAGTTCAATATACAAGAGATATGCGTGTAGTCCCTTATCAGACAAGCTGGGTTCATTTCCGACCAATAGAGCGACAAAAGCATAGGGATTTTTTCAGTAATGCATTCAGTGGTAAGAATGAAAATATATGAGCCCCTAGCACAACCCCCAGCGCTTGTAATAATTACTTCACTACCTCTGCAGAAGTGTCGAGGCCTCCCGAAGAATAATGAGGAAGCAGATTGGAATGCATAGTGCACCCTGCTTTGTTTGCAACCTTTTTCCAGCGCATTGACTTTGTCTGGTAATTGTACTAGCAGAACAACATGACAAATGAACTAAGAAAGTTTTATTTTTAAGTGTGTATTCATTCATTTCTAAAGGTTGTGTATGTATGGTTTCCCACCAGCTGGCTTTCTTAGTGTAGCTAAATGTGATTTTCGTATTCCCAAAGATTCACAAATTTGGCTTAACGATGTGAAGGAAATGTTGTGTTTTGGGTCCGTCTCAAGAGTGCTTTTGTTCTCTGGTAGAGTGCTGTTGTTTAGCTGTTGTTGTTTTTTTTAAATTGATCATTTGCATATCTCAGATTGCGTCGTGTACATAAACCTGTTTATTTAGTTTGTTTTCTTTTTACTACAATATTCTCTTCTGTTGTGTTGTTGTACCGCTTAAAGCAAGACACTGCAGGTAACTTTTTAAACTTATAGAAATCACCATAACATTTTGCCTAGTTGATTACTGACATTAAAATAATCATATTGTGTTTTACATTTTTTTTAAATGTTTGAATAAATATGCACATTTGGGAATATCCAAATGATCATGGGTATATTTGCATTGCTTTAGAAAAAAAATAAAATCTAGCTGTTGGGATAGAGCCAGAGTTCAAATCTTTATTTCATTTTGACCAAATATTATTGTCTAACGTTTTTTTACAGAACATATTTTGAAAGATGTCATGTTATGGAGGCAAAACAGCCCAAAAAATTTCGAAAATGAACCAGTGCTTGAATAAAAAAAATAAGTGTTGTTGCCCGCAGTGCCTGGCCTTAAGCAGTCAAGGATTATTGATCCCCAGAGATGAAAAGAATCTCCAATTAGATCAAAGAGAGGCTCTTTTATTTATTACTGTACATGCTTTTCTCAGTGGTCACTCCCTTATCTGGGTTTGGATGTCAGACAAATGCGATTACACTCCCTCGCCTTTTGTCATTGCCAACCACACTCCACTACCCTGCCCTGCCTCAGCCATTTACCCCTGACATGACCAATTAGCTTGAACAATACATTTCTGGGGTCTGGGCGCAGAGAAAATACTACTGTAAATTCTTTGCTATATGCGACTTTCACATGAAACAATAGTGCAGACTAGAGTGTATATGTAGCTGGCGACATACCTGTGAACAGAGCCCATTTGCTGTGTATTAATACTGGATTTTGTTTTCAGTGTCCACACAGTTAGGCCTATAGACAGGTAGCGGATGGTGAGGAGATATTGACTGATTTTGACAAAGTGATTTTGACAAAAAGCGTTCACCAGAATCGCCAAATCCACATTTAGAAGGCCCACTTTGGAGCTATACATTGAATATATTGTAGTTATAATAAAGTAATTTTTAGGGCTAAAACAATGATGATAATAGACAAAACGGACAAAGACGTCTCAAAACAGCATTTCACCTCTGTGAATGTCAATGTAGAATCACCAGGATGGCTGAAAATCATCAAAGAAGTAGTGTGATGTTACTATTCGCAGAGCAAAAGCCTTGTGTGTGAGGTCAGGGAGGACGGACTGTCACAACAACATTTTGACCTTTTTTCCCCAAAAAAAACCTTAAAGCTGCATTAATCTGTTTTGTCTGATGTTTTCCAAAAGTCACACACAGTCTGACATTTTATATAAAGTTGTTATCTTGGTCCCGTTGGCACACTACTGCGCCCTGACACAACCACAATACACACACAGCCATGAACCAGGCAAAAAATAATATCTATAATAAATAATCCTATATTTATTGATTATCAAATCAAATCAGTTTTATTTGTATAGCCCAAAATCACAAATACATTTGTCTCAGTGGGCTTTACATTTCATACAATATGATATATGATACAATATGATACAATATGACACCCTGCCCTTACACCACCCTTATGATATTATGCATCAAACAGAAATGGGCAAATAAAACTCTACTAGCTCGCTCTCGTTAATGGTATATTAGATGTTAATGATAATATTCATAATTTAATATTCTTTATTACCTTAAAACTGGATCTTTCAGAAATGTACAACACAAAAACACTGAAATCAGCGGTGTAACAGTTGGCACCATATCCTTTGCAATGTTATTGGTGCCAGCGTTTTTTTCTTTCTTTCTTGCCATCTATTGCCCTTCTTGTCTCACAGGACTATACTCTGGGGGCGCCCTTAGCTCAGTTGGTAGGGCGTCCCCCTGTGGGTTTTATTTCCTAGCAGATTTTGTAGAAAGTAATTATAATATCCATAAGTACATTTAATTTAGTGCATAATAGCTGAAAACATTTTTTTTAATTATTATTTTTTCCCTTAGAAAGGGTCTCATATATGTCCATATTTATGCATATTTTGGACCAAGGCCTAGTGCTGCCATCTTGAAAGTGTCATAGTTGGAATGTCATCAGGTGCATTGTTTAAAATTTAGAATTGTTCTTGTCCTTGAAGGCCACTGTAGCTCCTGTTATTATTCAAAAGGGGTGGGGTTACCCAGGGAGCGTTGCATTCTAGAACTTTGTAGAACTTTCTTGATGATGTCATATTACACACTGCACCTTTAATGGGAGTCCAATATTCAATCTCCTTTCGGGGTTTGATTTTGGTCTCTGTATCATCTGCACAGCTTTTTGCAAAGGTTATCGGAAAATAATGGCACACACACTCATATACTGTACATGGGAACTGACAATGGCATGTTTTGCTGTTTAGTTTGGTAGGACTTAATCCATAGCTGCCTAGCATCCATGTCTCCAGGTATAAGATAGTGTAACATTGACATATAGGGTGTCATGTTTGGGTGTACACATTCATTGGGCCATGTTGTATATATCTTGTATGTAATCAATATTGCATAGCTTTTTTTAAATTATTATTAGCTTCTTATGTGTTGGTAAGAGGTCACAGACGTGTCACCACTTCTAGCTCATGAATAATGATGGCTAAAGAAAGTCTGGAGTGGAAGGTGAGATCTCTTGGCCTTTCTCAGGACTCACACTCGTCGATTTGCAACCCCGGAAAAACCTGAGAGACTTTTCCCATCCCTGTACCTTTACAACACTGGGCACAAAATCTTCACACACCTGCTCCCAACTACTTATCTTCACATTTGGATTGCTTTCCCACCCCCACCCCCCCCCCCCCTCTCTCTCTCTCTCTCCCTCTCTCTCTCTCTTCTTTTAAAATCATTGATATTTTTTCTCTTATTCTCTGAGCTTCCATAAAATATTTACAATGCGTGGGCAGGCTTCTTTCTCTGGGAATTTTGGTAAAAAGGAATGAAGGAGTGGAGAGGAGAGAGAGAGAGAGAGAGAGAGAGAGAGAGAGAGAGAGAGAGAGAGGAGATAAGAGCAATGGAAGTCCACCCCAAAAGCCGTGGCGTGAATATCAATGTGCTTCACTTTGAAACAACTCCGGATTATGAATAAATAAACAGAGCAGGCCGGTACTGATCTTTATGTTGAAGGCTTTTCAGAATACGTTCTTTTCATGCTCAAAACCTGGCAACGTATCGATCGTGAATATATGCTGATGACGTCAACCTTTCTACATACATGCAAGTGAATGTCTTTTTGTCTCGAGTGGTTGTTTGCCGTTTACAAGCATGCACAGGCTCTCTCTCTCTCTCTCTCTCTCTCTCTCTCACTCACTGTCTCTCTCTCTGTCTCTCTCTCTGTCTATCTCTCTCTCTCTCTCCCTCCTACTCCGATTGCGGCCTAATTAAATCAAAGCCCTCAGGACTGTTTCTCGCGCAAGCTCTGTTGACGGTACAGCGCTTCGACGAAATGCTTGAATTTCGAAAAGCTGTCAAAATGCAAGTCAACAGCATTTCCACCTTATTACTGAAACCAAAGCTGGGAAAAAAAGTGTAGCTAAAAAACCACTTTGAGGGGAAGACTGATTTTTCCCCCCCTCACTTGTTATTTTAAAGCAGGCACTGATGTGTCAAGTCTTCCACCAAGACAAACTTTGCTTCAGCGTATACATCCCCAGCCTTCAGTAATGACTTTGCCACAGCTTGATAAAATTCACACAATAGTAAGCATCTGTTCCACTTGTTTGGTATGGTTTTTGTTGATACGTTTCTGTTGTGTTTTTTCCCCTTAATTCCATTTTTAATATCGCTGAGTATTCATTTGATGCAACATTATGTTTCAATGAGACGAATATGTTAGGGAAAATACATTGGGAGAGAAAGAAACGTAATGCCACAATATAGTTTTACAGTGACCTGTAAAATTGTGGTTTTTCAATCAGCAAGGCCAGTGACAAAAAAAGGACTTCAATTGTTTCCATTGCAACTTAAGCATAATTTAAGTAGGGGAGAACGGGGTAAGTAGGCACATTTTTTACTCTAGTGAGAATTGCTCATCACCAAAACATCTGTCAATAGCCATTCCTACATTAAATTGAAGCTTAAGGTGTTGGCTAGAAATGTGTGTCTCTCTTTTTTTCCAACTTATTGTAATGAAGAAGTAATTTACCATCAAAGACACTCTGACACATTGTGACAACCAACCCCATCAAGGGGTCGGTTGTCACACACTATGGGGTTGTTTGTCACAATGTTATCTTAATGGGAAAAATCTTAAAAAGAAGGCAAGGAGGCTTTGAATGTTTAATTGCATTGTCAAGTTGACAAATAGGCCTACATAACGTTCTGTAGCCTTGGCAGCTGGTCTAGTTTGGGATGCACTGGGTTGTTTTGATTTTGTTGCCCTTTTTTCTTTTGCTTGCTAGCTGCCTTTTCCTGCTCTATTCTTTCCTTCTCTGGGGTGTCAGTGAGGATACAGCTTGACAATTTCTTTCGTTATTGGGTTCCTTTTCTGGCTGCAGCCTTGAGATAACATGTGACAACCAACCCCCCAAAAAATTTGACGACCAACCCCAACTTGAATTTCTTGCTAGCATCAAGGCCAACAACCATCTGACAACTAATTAGCTTGCTAACCACAATCTAAACTATAGTTTACCCTTCACACTTTCTGAGGGTAACAAGTGTTTTGTTATAAACCCATTGTGTAAAAGCCTAGAAGAAAAATACTGAGGAGCAAAATATTTTGAATTTGACATGAAAAACACAAAACATCCTCTCACCTGAAATGCAGCTGTCTTCCTCCAAGGAAGTCTATGTATGTGACCTCTGATCCCAATTCTGGACCTTTTTTATATCAACATTTCAGAGCTAGCGCGCTCTGGTGGCGAGATATAACGAATGTGACATCCAACCCATGTGACAAATTACCCCGTTCTCCCCTACAAGATTATAACTCTTTGTGGCCTGGAAAAATCTTCCGACCAATCATAAGCCATGTGAAGAGTATTCTACAATACAGGCTGTAGCTAATCTAATATCACTTTTTGGATACAGTGTTGATCTAATCCATAGATCCATTAGGTTATTGGTGTGGTATGACCGTTAACTTTAAGTGGCTAATAGTGATGCTGGCATTACTGAGTCAGTTACACTACACTACAATATGTGTTAGCACGTGTGGCCACTGTGACAAATAATCTTACATTCAGCCAGGCTACGGTTAAAGCTCAACTAGGCAATTTGATTAGACTACTGTCCTTTCAAGTATGTCCAAGTGGCACTATGCCCTCTTTAATTATATAGTGCGTAACTTTTTCATATAACTGAATGTCGGTTACATTCAAGCCATCTCCAAATGAGTTGATTGATTGATTATCAAGCAGCTTTTAGAACCTTGTGTCGCCCTCGACACTGCCGCAGGAAAGTCCACCCACAAAATGTTTCAGTTGTTGATTCTACTGCTAAGGAAAAAACCTAGACGTACAGCAAAAGGTATAAAATCCATGCGCGATCACCAAAGGCTTACCTCGTGTAGATGTGCAGACAGTGTTGTAATTACTCATGGGGGGCAACAGAAGTTCAGCACTATAGCTTAAAGCCAATTTAATGTATACTTGCAGGAAAAGCTGGACTCCCAACCGCATTATAAGGGTGTGCTAGTAGAATTTCAGTCTGCGGGACAACCATGTTAACATGTATGTTAATAGTCCTGTTTGAGTCGGACTAATGCAATAAATTGATTTTCTCTAAGGTCATGTAAACATAGGGCCCCACGCACTTCACAGAATTGGCATATTTCAAGCTCCAGGTGTTTTAGCTCTTAGCCCTATTTGAGACTCAAGCAAACTCACGCGGTTGTGTGATGTGTGATGGCAAAGAGCTGCTGCTAATGGGATGAACTGTCTAAAGAAAGAACATTCAATCCCCACCATCGGTGTATGCAGTGTTCGTATACTATATTGATGCAAGACAATGTGGCTGGCAACCATGGTAACACTTCAATTCAAGGTTAAGCACTTTGAATGTGTGAATTTCTTTCCTCCAGTACAACAAAGGTGTGATCGTGTCCTATTCTGTATATAGAGTGAAATGAAGCAATCACCAGTACATTTTTCTCCATAGTGTATACTGCATTTTCATTCTTTTAATTATCAGTTTTTCCGTCATCAGTATTTGATCTTGTTTTTGTCTTGTTTAGTTGTTTTGTTGTTTTTAAAAAGCCTCCTGTGGACAGGTGTTGAAAACTAGCATTTATGCTTATGTCTGAAAACTGTTTCGTCCAATGATATCGTCATGTCCATGTCAAATAATATCTACAATACAATAGTGTTACATGACCGTCACCTCTTTGCTTCCTCTAACCTCTATGTCATTATGAACGTGATAAGAGGCCGATATTAGTCGATGACCTAACGATAAACTAATTAGCATTTTTTTCTACAGTATTTGCTGGTGTGAACATGTGCATTATGCTTGTACTAGGCGATGTGTGTTCTGGTCTTACTCAATGGTCTTACTTTCATCTGGTTACTTCTGCAGGTGAGCGGGACCATGTACAACACGGGCCGCCACGTCTCTCTGCGATTGGACAAGGAGCATCTGGTCAACATCTCCGGAGGGCCAATGACGTACAGCCATCGCCTGGAGGAGATCAGGCTACACTTTGGCAGCGAGGACGGCCAGGGCTCTGAACACCTCCTCAACGGACAAGCCTTCTCCGGAGAGGTGGGTACACTGTGGGAGTTAAAGGTGCACTATGCAGTTTCAGCTGAGGGAGGGGGGACTTGTTTACATTCACAGAGCCGGCAGTTAGTTTACAAAACATATTTTCTCCATGTGTAATTCTCAAAATTGAAAATTTCTATCATAAATCAAACCAAAATTATTTTGAAGAATCTGAAACTAAACCTAAGCCTAGAGTGTGTGTAAACCAAACTGTGGGCCCTGCTGCTGTAAACGACAGTGAAACAGTAACTTTTCACGTAGCTTTATAACTTCAAACAGAGTTACAGGGATCCAATTTCTCTGCGGGGAAAGTTTATTTTTTCAGTTATGAGAATATACCTTAGGAAATGTTCACTTCTCTGATACACCCGACGTTACATAGTGCACCATTAATGTGTGATTTAAAAATAAATGAAAGAGGGCAGCTGTAAACACACTATTGTCAGCATATAAAAGCTCAGTCAAGGCCTGTGTGTAGCGCTGTGGAGAAAGGACAGACAGTCTGCTATGAATCTCCTTTCAGCCTCAAAACACTGGCTCCGTCATATTGAGCCCGTGAGTCAGACTTCACAAAAAGATCAAGGTGAAAATGTGTCATTTGAATTAAATTTTTCTTGCTCCAGACAGAATTTAGCCGGTAACTAAAACTAAATGAGCTTGTTTCATAATACATGAAAAATAATTATTCCGAAAAAAACAAACAAGTGACACTGCACTGAACCAGCAAGGCATATGAATGTTTTAATTAATATTAGTATGAATATCAGCATCAATAAAGCGTCAAGGAATTTTATGTTAAAAGTAGTGTATCAAGTTAAGAAGCACACTTGACAAATGAACAAGCTTTTGTGCCTAATACGCTGCAACATTAAGGAAAGGAGAAGGTGTCTGCAAGTACACAGTGTTTAATAGATGGGGCTCATTACACAAACAAGGCTGTACACATGCACACCAGGCTTATCAAGCCAAGACAGTATCATCGCTAACCTGACAACCCAATCTGATTAAATGTTTCATTTTAGAGGTCTTTAGCTTGTCATTAGTTTCCCTTCATAGTACAAGTATACAAGTTCACTGCATGTTCGTGTTGAAAAGGTACCTTCCATCATGTTAGCAAATTTAGTCACCTCCTCAAATGCCAGTATCTGACTGTTTGGTTAGTAGCATAAGATTCTGCGCCTCACAATATGTGTTCAATGCCAACATGCAAAGCCAAGGGAGGAAGTGGTGTGCTCTTTACGAAGCAAGGTGAAGAAGCCCCTCATTGTTAGATCCTTCCCTTACCTTAACTAAGTGAACCATAAAGACTTAACTATAGTTTATCTGCACTTACCACAGCCTTGGCCTAACCTTAACCATACCACAGCTGTATAACAGTGCATACTAAAGTGTGTTTTGGAGTAATTTAATATCTTTTTGTAGAATTTTCAGAAGCTACGGTGGCCTTCAAGGACAAGAAGCTAGTTACTAATGATGGCTTCGTCCACCACTGCCTCAAGTCTTTCCACAATATCAAGTGATGAGGTGAAAGATGCAAAGATGCATTCATATAACATCACCATAGGCGAGCACAGAAATGAATGTTGCAGCAACAGGTGTCTTTTTGGCCTCCATAGAAAAACGAGACTTGTTTCTAAAGTAGAAACCACTTAAAAACTTTATCCTTCATTTATTTGTATTGAGTCACAAATCCAATCTCTGAGATGTGGTGATATCGCACCAGTTTTCTCAACGGGAACAAACTAGTCTCGGAGATGACAGTTAAGCATTCGAATGTCTCTCTCTCTCTCTCTCTCTCTCTCTCTCTCTCTCTCTCTCTCTCTCTCTCTCTCTCTCTCTCTCTTTCTCTCTCTCTCACACCCACACACACACACACACACACACACACACACACTGTCGCACTCTGCCCACTTTCACATTTCCACCGAGTGAAACAATTAGCTTTCCCCGACTTTTGATTGTTTTCAACAAAATCACAAAGTCACTCACTCCGACGCCGTTCCCACCTCCGCCATTTCTATGAATAACAATTTGTGTGGCGACAAAATAATTGCCGTCTTGACAAGGCAAATTTATTATAATTAATGATAATCATTTATCCTCCCTCCGAGTCTAGAGAGCTGATATTCAAATGGTAATAAAGCGATTGTTTACTGTGTCCTTCGGGGTGGAGAGAACTGTAACCTAAGACGGAAAGGACACACACACACACAGACACAGACACACAGACACAGACACAGACACAGACACACACACACACACACACACACACACACACACACACACACACACACACACACACACACACACACACACACACACACACACACACACACGCCTTCAACCACTGATTTGCCCCTTTGTGTGTTAATACTGTGTTGGAGGAGTTCTTCAGAGCCAAATAGAGAAATAATCTGAAGATATTGCCGCTGATATCAAATAATTGCCATGTATATTATACCTATATTAGGGTTGGGCGGTTTAATACAGTATCCCGGGGTGTTTAAAAGTACAACAACAGCATTAATTGAATAACTGTCATGTAAAAAGTCTGCTGTGTAAGGCCTGTGTTTGAAGATGCTATAAAAGTGATGACAAAACTCCTGTAACTGATGGCATTTGTCAACTATAGAACCTGTCACAAAAAGGACAAAGCTATTCCCCCCCCCCCCCCCCCCCCCAAAAAAAACACTACTGCTTCATAGTATATAGCCTCTTAAATATTAGAATGCAGCTTAAAATACTTAACAAGTACATGACATGGAGTGATTATTTTGGTTCCTTTCCTTTGGAACATTGTTGTATTTAGTTATAAGATATTAAGATGGGTTCAAGCACTGCTCATTAGAAATGATTGGCCAAGGTAACGTCATTATGAAAGGTCATCTTGTAAAGTGTTGATTAAGGCAATAAAATAAAAAATAAAAAGTATACAGTTGAAGTAAATATAGGTAGGATTTGGGTAAAGTTTCAAAGTATAAAAATAATTGGATAACGCCCCAACTCTAATGTGTGTGGTTTTAAATGAATGTAAACTCCCAGACGGTTAGGTGCTGACAGCCCCAGATGAAGCAGGGTCAGGCTGTGAAATCAGTGACTTCGGTGGTAGGGATACACCTATTATACGCAGAAAGCGGTTTAGTAGAATTTCTGTTGTCCTGGGTTTTGCCTCTCAGGCTGCATACAAACTGCCTTGTTCCGCTGATTGGTTCGTCCTGTTATGGCTGGTCACGGCCTTTGACAAAAAATCTCTCCAGTCGCTGTTGAACACATGAATGAACACATTTCCTTTGGTTTTTGAGTGAGAATAAGTTGTGAAATTAAGACTTTGATTTAAAATGACAGTGTGTAATTGTGATATTCTGGTAGAAATGCACGATAATTTGACATGAAAGGAAGCTAAGACGTAAAGAGACAGTGTTTGTATAAAGGTAAAATGCTATCAGTAGTCAAACGAAATCCCTTATTTAAATTTTATATTTTTTGGTCCAAATAAATCCAATCCTTTCAAAATGGCCATTCACATTGTATTTGAATGAGAAATTAGCTTAAAGCAGGACAACTCAAAATCAAATGAACAGATACAGCGCGGATGACACATTGTCTGCTAATTTATTTTGTTAATCACAAACTAATCAACATCCCCGTTAAGGAGAATGTCTTGGCCTCGAGGCTCTTTTTCAATTACTGTTACTTGTCCAGCTGTTAGACAAGTCATATGCTGTGAATATTAAAGAAACAAATACGGAGCAGATGTTTAGTTAAAAGGAGTAAATAATGCTGAGTAGAAGACAGATAAATGGCAGCACTCAGGAGACAAATGGAACTTATGTGGCTCTTTTAATGTAACTTTGACTATGAACTGGTTACAATTTCTTTATGTTACCATTGTTATACATCCATAGACACACATTCATTCTATTTGACAGACGTCCATACATTTCTGAGGGAATTATTATTATTATTATTTTGGATGACAAATACTACTTTGCAGTCTAAAATGTATTTACATGTAGTTTTCATTTGTTATACTTTTTTTTTTTAGTATAGGGTTTAAGATAAAGAGGTGTACTTGTCATATGCACAATAAATACAGCAGCAGTCATTGGCTATGAAATCCTTAAGTCTCAGGCTCCTCTCAACAATGCAGGAAGAGGAAAAACACAGGTGAAGAGAGCAACACCTGAGACACAAATAAACACAACAGTAGTGCAAGTACACACTGCAGATAAAAGCATAGCGATACGGTGCATGAAAATAAAGTCAATTTAGAATGCAAAATAAAACGTGTATTAAATGGCGATGTAATAGAATACTGTATACGTCCTGTAACACTGTATATAACAATAAGGTTACTAACTGTAGTATAACAATAAGGTTACTAACATGTATTAGAATAGTGCTAAATATAATTAAAAAAAAACATGTATATGCGATATGTACAGATGCTTAAGGATATACAGTACATACAGCATTTTCTCAGTTCTCTGTCAATAACATGAACTGTCATTCTCTGTTAACAGTAATGACAAAGAGACTCTTTAAATTTGGCATATATTTGTCTAAATTTGCTTAGTTTTTGCTTTCCTTTGTTTATCGTCCCCTCCTCGCCTATGGGCATAATGTAGCAACCCGGTATCACGCCGAGGCGTGAAATAGACGCGCACCTCCCTGTGCGTGTCCCTCACAACGCCTTGCCTGACCAGGGTGTGTGAGTTACACACAGCCCCCCGCCCGTCTAAATGAACGGAGGAATAGCACCAACAGGGGGCGAGATGTTCTCCCAGCATTTCAATACTATCCAGCTGCAGCCCCGGAGACAAACACCCTGGCGTGGGTGGTTAGGGTTAGGGCAAGGGGACAGGGAGAGGTTAGAATATAGATAGAACATTGACGGAACACCGCGGCGGCCATCTTGACTACGGGAGGTGGACCGGCGCGTCTATTACACGCCTTACCGTGATACTGGGACGTGCGTGTAACTCACACGCCCTGGTCAGGCAAGGCGTTGTGAGGGACACGCGTGGACCAGCGCGTCTATTACACGCCTTACCGTGAGATCGGGTTGAATGTAGATGATTGACATTTTTTGGCCCCTCCTCTGTGTCTGTATTAAAGCACTCTGCCCATAGAAAAGAGTTAATAACTAGCAGTGCTGCTAAAATAGAGAGATACTGTAGTTATTGCAGCTAGGCTAGAGACTCTAATCCCCAGGGTAGAAACAAGGCCAGGGAAAGGTTGCTAACAGATGTTTTTCTATCTCACATTCCATTCCCCTCTGCCGTGTTCCTCTTCCCTCCAAACAAGTGTTTCTGAGTGAAATGAAAAATATCCTTCAAAACCTCCACGACCCTGGCTTTCTCTCTGTGTGTGTGTGTGTGTGTGTGTGTGTGTGTGTGTGTGTGTGTGTGTGTGTGTGTGTGTGTGTGTGTGTGTGCCAAAGCTGTGACATCAAGGCCCAATATGATGTTTCATTATCGAAAACGCAGAATATTCTCTATCTCTCTCCCTCTCTCCCTCTCCCTTTCTCTCTCTGTCTCTCTCTCCCTCTCTCTCTGTCTCTCCCTCTCTCTCTCTCTCTGTCTCTCTCTCTCTTCCTCTCTCCCTCTCCCTCTCTCTCTCTTCATCTCTCGCCTCCGTCTGCAGATGAGTGGTGATGCTCATGCCCTTGAAACGTGAACAAAGCCAGGAATATTAAAAAACTTTTTAAAGCGAGGCATCTTTTTGAATTGGCAGCCTGTGGGGGAGGTCGTGTGTGTGAGTGTGTGTGTGTGTGTGTGTGTGTGTGTGTGTGTGTGTGTGTGTGTGTGTGTGTGTGTGTGTGTGTGTGTGTGTGTGTGTGTGTGTGCGTGTGTGTGTGTGTGTCTGTCTGTTTCTGTGTGTGCGCTTATGGATGGATGGATGGATGTATTACCATTCCAAAGCTTTCGTCTACAAATCACTTCTTTATTCTTTTTATATCCCAACTCATCGTGCCTTTCACCGTGCCATCCATTTTGCCTGACAGTGTGTGTGTGTGTGTGTGTGTGTGTGTGTGTGTGTGTGTGTGTGTGTGGCGCGCATATTAAAACAGAATCAAAATTCAGTCATTAAAAAACAGCCTTCAAACAAGATGTGTTCCCCATATGGTACAGATAACACACACACACATGCATACATATTACATAAAATAGACTTCACATAAAGTAGAAGTCATCTGCATAACAGTTAAAATATTCAAATATATGATGACTATACATGTATATAGACTTTGTTAGGATTAACCAGTGCATTGCCCTATCTACATATTGTATAAGATGTGTTATAAGTACCACGCATACATTCATGGCAATTAACATATTCCTATATGAATTATGAGCTCACAATGGGAAAGATGAAAGATAAGTGTTGCTAATATAAGGAACACAGGCACAGTGAGAGTTTGCACTACTACTTTGAGTGCAAGAAAAGCACTCTATAAATTTAAATATATTATTATTATTACTTACTTACGTGGCGGGACACGCTTCACACAAATTTCCCGTCACGAGTTACGACCCCCATTTTAACTTTCATTCATATCACCACAAGGCTTAATGGCTAAATGAGTAGGCTATACGTCTTATTTCAATAGGTCAGCCATATAATAAATCAACATTAAAGCAGCTACGAGTAACATTTAAATATATTTTAAACAGCCCCATGTTTCCTCTGATAATCATAAATTACCTTTAACAGCAAACGAGACCATCAGTGCAAAGAAAGACGTTTTTATATAGTTTTTATTAATGCTTTTGATCTGGTCGTACACCCAGTCCGATTTTCGGTTCGCCCATGCAGGCTCTATGGTCACATATCCGTATTGGTCGCAGATTTCAGTGTAGCGCTGCAACGCGATTTGAGAAGCCTATCCCACCAGGTGAGGGAAGGGGAGCGGGAGCCTTGTTTGAGACAGTTATTTGTCGTCATAATGACTGATAACGGGGCTGAACCATCAAAGAAAAAAAATAAAATGCAATGAAGAAAAATTATATTGTCAAAAAGGCGTTCTCCAAATTGCAGACTCCACTTCTAATTTAGTGAATGTAATATAATCATGTCATTATCCGTCCCCATGTTGTATGAAATCAAAATAATCATTAAAGATTTAGGATGTCCCGATTCTTGTGGTCGATTTAGAATGCTTAAAAATACACGGATGTCTACTAGATCCGGACGAGATTTTTAGTGTTGAACAACAGTATCCTATTTGGGTGATTCTGACCCCCAGTCCAGTGCGCACCGGAAGTGACGTCACATTGACGGAGCCTCCGTATGAAAACAACCGAGGATGCGACGGATTATAAAAGCAAGAGGCGAGATCAAGGCGCAATGTTATGATGAAATAAATAAATAAAGGTATGTCCCAAGTGTATGCCTACTGCATCCTCACTAGATTATTTTTATAGTCAGAGTATGCGGAATAGAAAAAAGAAAGAGTATGCGATTTGGAACGCAGGGATATTGTCTGAGCAGGTGCTGATGACTTACGCTAAGTTTGTTTCACTGTGAGTTTGTTTTCCAAAAGCACCTTAACTCAACACACATTTGTGGATGGTGGAACTTTGAGACAGCATTTCTTACCTGGGATTAATGTTTTATCTGTGGTTGATTAATGTTAGGTGACAGAGCAAAGCTATGTGTGAATGCAGGTGTTAATGCATTTCAAGGGAATGCTATCAGATTGGCAAAGGCAAGTGTTATGTCGCACATGCATAAACTAAAGAATTATTGCATTACAGTGTGTGTGTGTGTGTGTGTGTGTGTGTTTTGATCTGTTCCCATGGCGCTGTGTCACAGTCTAATCTGAAAATGAAACACCTTGGTATTTTAACACGTGTTACGTGTAAGTGCTAAAATATTCCCAGCATAATTCCTTCACCAAGTTGGTGTTTTTTTATACAATGAGATAACACTCAGACACTCTAGTATCCTCATATAAATATAAAAAGTATTGGGACATAAGATAAATCGGGTCAATTAATACTATTAATGTATACAGTTAGGCTGGATCCATACCAAAGATGATTCACTTTTAAATACCATTATTATTCATTATAAAAACGCCAATATTTTCTTAATCTTAATCAAGCTGTGAGCATATGGTTTCTCTCTTTGAGGCGGCCTCAGCCTTGTGTTTTTATCTCAAGCGGGAAATGTCGGTGATCCATCATCACAGGTAAGAATTCATCTTTTGTTAATCTGATTAATTTTTCTGTTTTTTGAAGTGGAATTGAAAAGCCACGCAGCGACTATGTTAAAAAAACACCTGCTGTCTGTGCATGGAGTGACTCAGGGAAAAAAGCACTTTAATACACAACAAACAATTAGATGCAGGTTATAAATCCCGTGCATTTTCCCAAGCTCTGTTTTTTAGTGTTTGTCTGCTAGAGTGGATTTTCATTTGTTTACCTTAAATGTTTTATTTGCACAGGGGGGCTAAGTACACCGCATTTATAGCCGAAGCTAATTTTGCAAATACCTGTCCCTAGATGGGGCCTTTAAAAAATACTTTTCTAGATAATAGCACGTGTGTGTGCTTTTTTTCCCCCAAGCAACACTCTGTTCTCTTGGTGTGATGTAGTAGAATGTCTCCTGTTTTGGGAATTGTCTAAATATTAAAATTGTAATGATTATTGATTATGATTGCAGGCATTAGAGCAGTTTTAGCAGGGTGCCTGTTGGAACGAGTGCAAAGAAAACCCATGAATGCTAACATAATATAACAAAAGTTGAATTTCTGAGCTTGATTTGAGACGCGATAACGAAAAACTGACATGAATCATGGCAATTATAATACTGCCATACTATACAAGAGAGCAGACTTTTCTATTTTTCATTTTCAGTCACAAATATCCAGTCTTAGCAACAAAAAAAAAGCAGAGCACTTTGCAAAGCTGTCCTCTTCATGGCTATTCATACAAATTCTCACTCATTATTTTAGACTACACGAGGACGGACAAAAAAAAATTTCAATCCATTCAAATGATATTAGAGTAGGCAGTTTAAATTAGGATTACACTCATTAATCCTGCACTGAAAGTTAGCCGCTACCAACTGAAGGAGAAAACCACTCATTGCTAAAGAGCTAAATGTAATACAAATCCTGTTAACTGCTTTTGAGAAGGATTCACCCATAAGCAGCTGTTCCAGGCACTCTAAAAACCCCATCCATCACACACATGGATATACAGTACGTCCTAATTCTCAAACACAGTCACACACACACACACACACACACACACACACACACACACACACACACACACACACACACACACAAATCACAATGGGCTGATATCACTGCAACACATTAGCGTTCACTAGCTTGTTTTCTGTATTTTTTTCTCTTTCCACCTAATTAACATAAATCACTATTGAATTGCTGCATTTCGCCCCCACATCTGCACAGCGGTGTCCTATTGTAGTTGTATCTTGGATAAGAATAGCATCGGATAAACAACAGACATGCAGAAATATGAATGAAGAGAGGGCAAACAAAATATGGGCGTATGTTCAATTAACAGTGTAGCACCATGAGTATTAACACAGATGCAATGCAAAAAAAAATATGATCATAATCGCACCAAGTATGTTGGTCTTATTTCTTGTCAAAATGACTCATGCCACTTAATATGTGACACAATAACAAACACACAACATGTCATTGAGATATAGGGACTTGTAAGTTGGACACACACAAGCTCTTCCTATCACTACTAACTTAATACAAGTATTCTATCAAGCTCACTTCAAGATATATCTCCTCTTAAAATGCTAGAGAACCACTTTATAATCATATATAAAGTAGGTGATTATTTTATATCTAGACCATTGTGACTAATACACCCTGATTTATTTGTTTCTTTTTCCAACTAAAAGAGGCATTTTTCCCCAGTGTGGATACATGTTGATTTCTAGGGCTTTGGCAGTGTTCTGTCATGCCAGTCAACACTTGATGGGGGGGGCGGGGGTGGGGGGGAACAACAACAGCAACTAAAACCGGTAACTTATGTAGATCCATGTGCATAATCAGAGTGTAATCGGTGGGTGTGTTTGTGCGCGGTAGCAGGCCCTGTCCGTTTGTTATTTTTATGGATGCCCCACTCCTAAGGAAGGGAGGGAGGGAAGGCGGTAAAGATGGAGGGTGTCATTTCCAGCCCATTGCTTTTTAAACCCCCCCTCCTCCCCTCCTCTCTCTCTCTCTAACCGTTAACGCTGAACACCTCTCTTCTGCTATCGACTTGCTGTCTTCATATTTCCCTAACCCCCGGGGCCAGGCCAGCCATCACGATATAAAGAGGTTGTCATGACCCCCCATACACACACCGGCACAGGCACACACACACACACAGAAACATTACATTCTCAGCGCGCGCACACACACACAGAAACACACAGATATCAAAAGCAACGTCCAGCCAAGCAAAAGTGACCCCCCCCCCCCCCCCCCCTCTTTGCACCCAATTGAATGTTTTGTCAAAGCCATTCCGCTCAGAGGAGCTTCACCCCGTGTAGGTAGCACTGCAGATTTAACCGAGTGACACCCCCCCCCCCCCTTGAAGCCTGAAAACAAGTGAGCTGCTAACACATTAGTATTGCTTTCAATGGAAGAGGTTTGGTGTGTGGGGTGATGTTGGTCTTTTTGCCGTTTTGGAGGATTTTCTGCATAAGCGAGCATAAAAATGCATTGACATTTTGGTACTGACATTGACAAAACGGTCAAGATGACAAAAATGAGCATAAAATGGCCTTCATTTTTGCCCATTGCTATTTCCATTATGGATCTGTTACCACGTCTGGCAAAATACCTGGATACGAAGAGAGGCGAACATATCAAGCTTTTCATCTCTCCTTGCTCTCTTTTATCAATGTCCATCACAGTCACATTCCATCAGTTGTAGCTGATAAATGATAATTCCATGAGCAAAATCTCCTCTAAGCTAAAGGTTGGTGAAGAATAGAGGTTATTGCATCCAATCTACAAACGTGATCTGAATTCCCAAGTTAAACTGCATACCATGACAAAACCAAGAGTCTTGAGCTAAATTGCTAACTTTAGCTCACCAACATTTTCATTTAACTTTTATTTATCCTCGAGAGACCAATTGAGGGGTGACCCTCATTTACAATGACGTCGAGTTCAAACAAATTCAAAGGAAAAACAACAATACATAAACAATATTCAACGCAAATACATCAAATACACAACAACAGGTGAAGAGAAAAACAATTGAAACATTTACACAGTGGTGAAGATTAAGTGGTAGCAATTAAAATTAAATGGGTGAAAGTACAATATAGCCTAATTAAAACAGTTACAGGTAGAGTTTGGCAGATTTAAAATAGTTTGTTTAAATTGGTTAAAGGATATGAAGTTATTTAGTTTAATTTGTTGCTGTAAATTGTTCCAGGAGTCAGGGGCACTGAAGCTAAAAGCTGTCTTTCCTAGCTCAGACCGGGGTTGTGGGACATAAAGCATAAGCATGTCAGTGGAGCGGGTCTGATAAAGCCCATCTGAGATTTGCAGCAATTCAGTTAAATAACGAGGAAGCTTCCCGGTCAAGGCTTTGTAAATAAAAACATGCCAATGTGCGTCACGTCTCTCTTTAAGGGAGGACCACCCAACCTTTTCATACAAAAGACAATGGTGTGTGTCATAAGCATCTCCTGTGATGAACCTTAAAGCAGAGTGAAACACAGAGTCCAGGAGTTTAAGACATGAATGTGATGCATGCCGGTAAACCACATCACCGTAATCAAGGACAGACATGAAAACTGCCTCAATAATCCTTTTCCTACTAAATAAAGGGAAGGTGGTTTTGTTCCTATAAAAATAGCCAATGCTATTTTTACATGCTCTCAGTGATAATGCTATGCCATAATGCTACCTACTTACCAAAACAAAAAGGCGTACAAAGATTTCGACTTAAAATTGCCGTTTATTATACCGCACTGTATATATTTTTTTACACACATTGAAAGCTGACCCTAAATAGACTTTGAAAGAGGGCCCTTTGAATCTCCGTCCTCACCTGGAACAGAGTGTGATGGGTGGAGCAGCTGTTTGTGTATTCAGCAGTTTGTGTCTGAGTCTGTTTGAACAGAGGAACACTGTACTAAATGATGTAGTGCTGCCGGCTCCAGACCTACCCAACATGCATCTCTCTGCTCTTTCTTCAACTGTTTTTTCTATTTAATTACGACCTATTTTTTTTTTGGCTCAGCATCTCTCTCTCTTTCTTTTTTTTTTCCTTTCTCCATTTGGCAAGCTATTCTGACTTTATTATGGGCCACCACTACTGGCCCTTTTATTGCCCGACCAGCAGCAAACTTTGTGCAATCTGTCATTGAGGGAGTATGGATGAATCTCTCACCTAAACAATCTAATCAGATCAACACCGGGCCCTAATCACTTCCTCTCTCGCCCTTGATTGCATTTATAGACGTTCTGTCGCGCCCGCACTCGCCACCGCAATCGAGCTTTTCATAATTACTCTCCTCTCTTCCATTTGTTTATTTATATATCCTCCCCCCAGTACAGTATAGCGTGCCAAGCCCTCCTTTGGCCGAGTAGGGAGCCTGAGAAGTTTATGGAGGTGGTCTGAGCCTTTTGAGAAAGATCAAAAAATCATTACCAGACCTTTTGTACTTGGAATAAATGCTTTATGGCCTATATATACATACAGTGGTTCATTGTTAATAATACTTTTGAATTATAGGAGTGCTGCAGCCAAAGGGCAGTAAATAAGAAGCTTTAGGTTACAGAAGTACTGGATTTCTGATTGATATTTTGACACCCAATATTGTTGGCACTGAATAAATGCCAAATATATTGCACTGCTTTGCGCAAAAAGTTTTGGCTAAAGTTGACTACGGGGAAACTAGAAATATATCTCCTTTTTATTCCACAGGTTCTAACCGCCTACAGTACATTACCTGATTTGCAACTTGACTGCTGATAGTTTGGTCAAAGATTCAGCCTGTCCGGAAGTATGCACCATTATACTAATTTGTACAATTTGTAAAAAAAAATAATAATAATCACCCGGGTTATGTCCATTTGGAACAGGTATGGACGCTTTTACTTTCTACAGTTGGACGGCACTTTCAATACAAACTAGTAAATATCCAACATATCCATGGCCTGAACACCCACATCAAAGCTAATACCCAGGGACTGAGCCACCAAGACCAGTATCACGAAGACCAATGCACTCAATGCACTCGCTAACAGCACATTTGAGTGGTGAGCTATCAGGGTTAAGACATTGAATATGAACGACAAGTCCCTGTCCATGTCACTTATCATTTTCATAATTTTCTTCTCTCATAGATTTACTCATACAGGACTAAAAAGTCCACACAAATATTCTTAAATGCATACAGTATATACCCAGATTGAGTTATCTCCCCTTTCGCTGAACTTCCTGTTCATGTGCTCTCTATCAGAATAGCTTTTTAAAAAAAATGTGGGCTGGCTCTCTGCCTCTCACGAGGAGTTGGAAGGTTTAGGGGGGGGGTGCCACCTGCCCACGTTCCAAAACACCATTAAAAAAGGCAAGAATACAGACGAGCAGAGAGTGGATGGAGCATCTGCGTCAGTGAAACATTAACCCCCACACTGGGAGATGGGTTTTAAAGCCTCTCTCATCTCACCGCCTGTGTGAGAGCCCGGCTGGCCTCGGATCAAATAATGACAGAACCATTGTCTCTTTATGTCCCTCTTATTACTACCTCCATCCACTATCTACACCCCGAGTATAAAAAATGTTCCAAGACACCAGCTACTTACATTACATTGAGTGTTTGAGAGATTTCATCTGGCATTGATTTTTTTTTTCTTTCCCTTTTTAAATTGTCCGACATGATGTAAGGCAGGCAGGAAGGATTTAGATTAATGGCCCTACTCTTTGACTTGAAATAACTGAGATATAGGTTTTACCCAGAATGCCTTTCTCAACTCCAAAGTTTTCACTTCTTTGAACCCGGGTCAGAAATTAGCTGGAGCTAGGGGGCAAACTAACCCCTGGAAAATCTGAAATTGGCCTTGAAAGTTTACAAATAGGGAATTATTTTATTGGTATCTACATGCATTTGTAAAGCCTATCTTGAAAATAGACTGAAGGCCAGGTTACAGGTTTTCATTGTCTGGCCAAATATGGGTATGCATTTCTTTTCATAACTCTCTCCCTGTGTCCTGTCTTTGTATGTTCCAGGTTCAACTGATCCACTACAATCATGAGCTCTACACAAATTATACAGAAGCTGCTAAAAGCCCCAATGGACTGGTCATCGTGTCCATATTCATGAAGGTAAGTCTGGTCCAGATGTTTAAATAACTGCCCAGGTATAGTCCTGTATATATGGGCTATCATTTATTTTTTTATTTTTTATCTTCTTGATGTGTCATGACCCAGCATCTGCTATGATGACATTTTTGGAATGGGTTATAGCTGGTGAATCCAAAAGAATACAAATCATTGCACTAGACAGGAGTTTTCTACATTCCCTTATAGAGAGTGCATTTGAGCGCCAGCTGTACCTTAGCTGTACTGGGAACAGATTTAATCAAGGTTTAAACATTATAGGAAAGCTACAGTATCTAATACAGCGATGGAACATGTAGTGCAAAATGGAATGAGACCGAACATTGTGTTCAGTACAGATGAGATTCAATTAAAGGTGGACCAAAATGTTCTTTCAAGTGTTCCCCTTGTAGCAACACTGACGTGGTCACAAACATGTTTTTCCCTCTTAGTCACATTCTTTCTCAGACTGCAGAAAAGGCCAAAACAGCAATTTGGGTTCAATGATTAATCCCCTTTTAAGATGGATGCAATATTGGTCATACCAATGTTTGTATAACTCTAAGACTGAGCACAGTCGTCATGCATCTACTTCCAGTTTCACTTACAGCAGTTTCTGCAGTGCAGTGAAGTACTCCGAGTTGGAGCTAGCACGTATGAGCTTAGCATACAAGTGCAGCTTATCAGCGAATGATAATGGGCACACGTGCCAGGACAACGGCCCCGTGAATCATCTGAATGGAATATAGACATTAACATTAATTCCATTATTTACCCCTATGTTTTCCTATGGTGACATCTTAAATTAGCCTGGCGAGAACAGCCTAATCTCACAAACTAGAAATGTACGTTTATCTCCTGCCGATCAGTCTGAACTTCTCTCCAATCTCCGTGGGGAGTGGTGCGGTGAAATGTTGGGCACATTTCTTGACCATATCCGTTGCCGCCGCAATGTTTCGGTGACCTCTGTCAAACAACAACAACCACAACAACAGATATTACGGTTAAAAAAACACAGAAACTTTCAATTAACCGAACAACCTTAACTTCTCCCAAATGCTGCCGCTTTAATTCCTAACTCCACTGTTCACTCTGCTCGGCCGACTCCATTGTTAAGTAGAGAACTGGAAGTGAGGAACAGCTTCCAACTCTGAGACATGCTCGGTAATAGCTGAGGAAAGTACCCTTCGTACTTCCAGTTCCACCCAGGTGCCCTTCTGTTGACTCTCCTGCCTTCTTGTTAACTCCATCCCTCGTTCACTCATGCAAGTTGGACTCCGCGACTCTTAATTGTGGAGATGTCTTTGGGCGAAGTGATTAAAAAGAGATGTGCTCACCCCTCCCTTACCCTCACTGCAACTGCTAAAATCACTTTATTCTTTGACCTGTTCCCCTGTGCTCGTCAGTCAGACTATATATATGCCTTTGCCAGACATCCATGCTGCGTACTAGTTTTACTACTTTAGGTCTCTCTCATTTTTCGTGGTGTTACTAGAAAAGAACCTGAGGGGATTCAGTCAATCTGTCTCTTCTATTCTAGGTATTGCTGCTCTTATAGGTGTGTGAAAAGCACAGAGTAAGCACCATATGGTTTGAATGTCTATCACACACTAGATGAGCACAAGACAGGTCTGGGAGATTTACATACAGTATTTCTTGCTGTTGCATCAATTGAGGTGAGACACTATGTATGCAGAAACACTGCTTGTCAATTTTGCTTTGATAAAAATGTACATTCAGATGATTATTTGACTAAACTTTGTCTTTTTGCGTCTGTATATTTCTCCTATACGACCATCTTTGATGGGCCATTGTCTCAACGTTAGTTTTTCTTACTGTCCTGAACGAAAAATCTCAACTTAACATCCCATAATAATTTTTAGGACTATTCTGAAGGTTATGGTTATGTTGTTAAACAATTAGAATTATTTCTTATATTAAACATGCACATTTACACAGAATTAGTTAGATATTGCCACATTTGCCTATTTATCCAAACATTTATGAATAAATTGTAATACCAAAAAGTGTTTTGTTAATGTAAGTAATCTACTGGCAAAGTTTCACGATGATATCTATAAATTGACACGTTAACCCTATGTCTCACCTTAAAGGATTGAATGAGTCAGTGAGTGAAATGGCCTGCCCTAGTGTCTCTCTGTTGTGTGTGTGTTGGTTTTCAATCAGGTATTCATGTAAGTGCATCTGAGTCAGATTGTCAGGATTTGAAATCTGAAAAGGCCATGTAAAAGATGAGTCACAAAAACAGTGACACAGCCAAGCTTCTGTTCTCGGAAAGATGCAAATAATTACCACGTGTCTGCTCAGTGCTACCATACTGACAAGTCTGACCTGGCTGGAACACTTTAAAACAGTGGGAGTGGATCGACCGAAAACCAGTTGGATGTGAGTGGGTGGCCGGTGGGTGCGTGTGTGTGCGTGCGTGCGCGTGTCTGTGTGTCTGTGAGAGCATTTTCTTGAATCTCTTTGGATATTACCGACCACTTTCTTCCCTGACAGATGGTCGTTACCAAAATTGAATTCCCCAGACTTAACTACCTCTGATGTACCACTGCTGCAATTTCTTGTAAAGAATGCCGTGTGCTCGAGTATTTATCCAGAGCTTAACAGAATAAGATCAACGTACTAGAAAAAAAATGGTTGGGAATCCCTTTGGGTATAATGAAGAATTATTTTGAAAAAATGGTTTAATCTTAACACTAGTATTGAACTGCTTTGCAGGTTGTTGACCACAAGCTCTGAGGCGTAGCTTGTACAAATGGCAAATTGGTTAGAAGAAAGATCTCCTCCTGGCTGACTGCTGATGACACCACAATTTAATTTGGGGGAAGCGGAGTAAAAATAACATTCAAGCCCATGTGCATGACAAAAATAACAAGTAGATAACTATGATTTCTGAGGTGTAATGAGGAGTTTGTATTATGTCATGTGTGGTGTTAACAATGAGTGGGAGCTCAAGACATGTATAAAAATGGATTAATGGTTTTTAATTCACTCTACAGCTTAGTCATGCCTCTGACTTGCTTCTACTGCATAGCAACATTGACTGATGTTCAAGGGTATTGAATGATCTAGATCCATGCATGATGCTAAACTGATGGATTCCACACACATTTAGCCTGAGAAACAAAAGCAATAATCAAATCTGATGGCCATAATATAAACCTATAGTATTGTTCTACTCTTGTTGTTGGAGAATATCGAGGCTTTCAGAAAAGGACAACTATGTAACAGCTATTTATAGTGGGAGAACATTTGATGAATGTTTGGGTCATGTACCCGTTACATTATTTCCAAATTACTGCTGAGAAATCCAGTGTTTTTGTTAGTTGTGGCTCTACTATGGTGAACATTTAGCCTTATTATCTTCCATGGGACTAAGGACCAAGGGAAGTCATTTGAAATGCTAAATTGCACAATTGGGTTTTTGACTACCATAAGGCTAATGCTTATAGCTTTAGCTTGCATCAGAGGCCACAACAGAGCAGCCTCTGTGAGCTGTAATTGAATTATTACCTTCAATTTATGACACATTTCTGAAATCATAGACGGCGAGAGGCCACAAATAGATTTCTGAATAGCAGCGTGAGAGCTATATAATTATATCATGTTTTGTTAATACCCTGGCAGCTAGGCCTAACAGCTTTGCAGAGCTGCGTGTGGCCGTCAAACCCCACCTGCTGCACTCCACTTCCAAAAGGGCCTGCTCCTTTATCACGTCCTTTGACACACACACACACACACACTCCTGCAATTGTGAGAGGGTTTGACCTTGGTCACGGTCTCCTCTGTCTTGTTCAAGACTAAATGATGGCCCCGTTGACATTGGGGAGCTAATTAGCGGTTAGCAGCGGAACTTTTCAGCCTTGGTTTTGGCACCAGTGTCGAGGACGTCTGCTCCCCTCTCTGATCTCTCAGCCTCTCATTCAAGATGGAAACCTCTCATACACAACAAAAGAGAGCCTGGCATCACTGCCTCCGACCACACAAAGCCAGCCCGGCACAATGTGTCTCACTCAGTATAATTGGATGGCTAATTGTTTGTGAGTGGTGCAGTGTCTCCAGATGAGATTGAGAAGATTCTCAGTCAAAGGCAACAGAGGGAGTGAGGGAGAGTGGAGGGTGGAGGTGCTCCAGCATAATTTAGCTCCTGATTTATTTTAAACCCAATAGGTGGCGACTGAATATGAAAACAAACACTCCTGCCTGCTTAGACTCACAAAGGTTTATGATACCAGAATACTAACAAAGCAAATATATACACAAATATACATATACACATAGAGTAAAAACAGAGTATGGGTTAGGAGAAATTAATTTATCGTGTGAAAACGTTTCCTACTCATGGAATCTGTCACTACTACAGGCTATTCTAAAACAGAATACACTTTGACATTTGACAGCCTAGTGAGACCAGCCTCATCTCATGCCATCTTCACATTGGTCTCTCTCCCACAGATCAGTCTGGACTTTCTCCAATGTCCGTGGGGAGGAGGCCGGCCTTGTCCGTTAGTAGAAGGCAGCCCCTGATTGGTTCATGTAGTCGTCAATCTAACCCCCAGTCAGACCCACTTTCCGTATGTTAGTGGAAGGCATCCACAGATTGATTCTTGTAGCCGTTGGTTTCGACATGTATCGACAAATAAGCCTGTGAGATATGGCTGGTCTCATGAGGCTAGATTGAGTAACTACACGAACCAATCAAAAGCTGTCTTCCACTATTAACGGGACAAATGTTGGGGAAGAAGGAGGGTCCTGATTGGACCATATATTAGATTCCACACATTACATTTGTCAGAAACCATAATCTTTCCCTAACCCAAATGCAGGTATTTTAAGTAGATACTCTATGTATCTATGTTTTGGGCGACAGTGGCTCAGGTGGTTAAGCGGGTTGGCCAACGATCCAAGGGTTGGCGGTTCAATCCCCGCCCGGCCACCTGTGTCATGGTTGTTGTGTCCTTGGGCAAGACACTTCACCTACCTTGCCCTGTGTGAATGTGTATGATTGCTGTATGTTTGAGGTGGTGGTCGGAGGGGCCGTTGGCGCTGAATGGCAGCCACGCTTCCGTCAGTCTGCCCCAGGGCAGCTGTGGCTACTCTCGCAGTTTACCACCACCGGTATGACTGTGTGTGAATGAATTGAACCAGGAAATGTAAAGCATCAATTATTATTACTATGTTGTCACCACGCTTATCTATCCCTGATTTCACTTCATTGAGTGATTGGATACATATCAGTAAAATAACGCACTAAAATCTTCGGGGGTGGGGGGCTGCAATGGAATTTCTATCATCAATGACTGTGAATGTTTTCGTAGTTTAGGCAAGTTAAGGCAAATTGTTCATAATAGAAAGCTACTGTTTCACTAGTTGTAGGCTACACTAAGCTATATGCTCTGTAGCATAATGCACATCTTAATGATTATCTGCTGTTCCTTTACCACTATTTGGAAAACTGTGAAATGTTGTGCAACTGGTTACAACCATGCAACAAAAAATAATTAAATTGGTGGATCAGATGGCTAAGTCAAGGAATAGCTGTATAACAAGAACTCAGCTTGGTTATTAAATGATCTTTTTAAACATTCTCTTATCAATTATTACCAACATTCATACGTATGTAGGACATGGCCATATCGTTGAAATCCATGATTTAATATTAATGAAGAATGGTTTCGTGTGATGAAAATCACATATACAATGTGTGTGCAAATCAAATCTATGCAAAATTGCATTAATAGTTCATAGCCATCCACAGCTATGCTGTGAATCAGATACATCTTTACAAATGTATCAAAGCCATATGCTTTATTAGGCCACTTCTCACCCCATGATCCAACTCCCTAGGACCCAAAAACGTACAGAAGTACAGCACTTCTTTCACACCATAATAAATAAATGACACTGTTATTTTTAGGAGATGAATAAATAGAAGAGGTTGTCATAAGTACATTAGGGTCTAAACAAAGAAAAGAAGACAAATGCAGCCAGCGGCACAGCAAGTAAATCAGGTCGCTGGGCGGCTGTGGCGAAGCGGGTAGGATGGTCGTCCTCTGGAGTGCAGGGTCGGTGGTTCAATCCCCCACCACCACATGTTGAAGTGTCCTTGGGCAAATAGACACTGAACCCCGAATTAGTCCCGCTTGCACCCTTGCGTGGTAGCTGCTGCTATCGGTGTATGAATGTGTGTGTTATTGGGTGAATGTGTACGAAAACAATGTAAAGCGCTCTGAGTCTGTGAAAAACCAGGGAAAAGCGCTATATAAGTGGAGTCCATTTTACCATTTATAGGATCAACGGTCAAAAATTCAGGCTGACAGGCTGAAACATGAGGGCATTCTGGGGAAGGATACAGTCAGCTAGGGTTAAGGCAGGTCACTGACAGGTAACAGGTTTTTCTCAACAGCCAACTGGCAGGAGGGAGTCCAGAGAATAGACAGCAACATGGAACTGGTACTGCTCCCCTGCAATGGCAGCACGACCACACTGACAGTCTGGTAGAGAGAGAGAGAGAGAGAGAGAGAGAGAGAGAGAGAGAGAGAGAGAGAGAGAGAGAGAGAGAGAGAGAGAGAGAGAGAGAGAGAGAGAGAGAGAGAGAGAGAGAGAGAGAGAGAGAGAGAGAGAGAGAGAGAGAGAGAGAGAGATGACCTGAATTGCACTGCACGTTCAATGTGTTGACCGGCCATTTATTCACACTAATGTATAAAGAATGAGCAAGATCAAACAAACAGACAATTTCAATATTAAGGCTATTTGTTATTTGTTTATTTATTAAGTTTAGCACTTCTTAAATTGACCCTTAGAATTGTGGAATGTTTCTCTTTTAAGGCAAGCTTGTCAATTCCCATTGCGCTAGTTGGACAACTGAACAAGCTGATGCCTCGTGGTGGCTGGTGCGCTGAATTGCATTGCATTCAATGCGACAATAACACGGCATATACATTTTTTATTCATACAATGTGAACGTTTGCAGATGATTTATCCTTTGTGCATTGACCATTATCGCTAAGTCATCACTGTGATGAAATGTATCGTTATCTGCAATTAACTTAGCATAATTTAAACATAAATTCTGAACCCAAACATTAAATGAAATCTTAGAAAGGATTATTTGTAAGAGTTATAACTTGCTGAGAATGTTAGCTACTTAGAATGTACGCTACTTAACAGACAACATGAAAGTGATATTTTCGCATACAACTCACAATGAAAGGGACTATGTGTATTCCCCTAAATGTTCCTTCCTTTGACATGACTTGAATATGCAGAAAATATATGTTGCTGAACATGTAGTCAATGTTCTTTTCAAATTCAGCTCTAGTAAAATAAAAACTTGTTTTATCCATTATAAAGTCATGTTAGGATGCCTTTAAAAAAGATGATGGATTATAATTTGGCATGGCAGCAGTATGTGTGTGTGTGTGTGTGTGTCTGTCTGTCTGTCTGTCAGAGTGGTTTTCAGGGGTGTCTCAAAAACAGCCTTTGTTTTTTCCCAGAATGCAAAGCAGCAGTGCAAGGCAGTGTAGGATAATTCTGACTGTGCAAAGTGGGTTAAGACATTGCATGGGCATTGAAGGTGTTTTCAATTTAAAAATACACATTCGTCATCCTTTCGAGTGCTGATCTAAGTAGTAGTACAATTTTGTTGTCGGTTTTTGATGGGCTCTCAATTCTTTACAGGGCCAGTCCTTTTTTTGATACACATGATTTACCACTGCTGCTGCTCTCTCTCTCTCTCTCTCTCTCTCTCTCTCTCTCTCTCTCTCTCTCTCTCTCTCTCTCTTCTAGATTGCTGAGACATCAAACTCATTCCTCAATCGGATGCTGAACAGAGACACCATCACAAGAATAACGTATAAAAGTAAGTGGCCGTGTGCAGTGATCTAAATGTGTTCAAAACGCCTGTAGGCTTACTGATCAGGTTACTGATCCATGATTATCTATCTATCTATCTATCTATCTATCTATCTATCTATCTATCTATCTATCTATCTATCTATCTATCTATCTATCTATCTATCTATCTATCTATCTATCTATCTATCTATCTATCTATCTATCTATCTATCTATCTATCTATCTATCTATCTATCTATCTATCTATCTATCTGTCTGTCTGTCTGTCTGTCTGTCTGTCTGTCTGTCTGTCTGTCTGTCTAAATCGTACACATTACAAAATAAAACACACTGCTGTGGTTTTACTTAGCTTACATGCAGCCGGCTGGGTGCGTGCTAAAGTGTAAATCCAAGTGCCTTGTTACGGTTGCTAAGCGAAAATACGAGGGGTTTTAAAAAATTGGTCAGTTGTTCTAAGCCCAAATTGTCCTTCGCTCTTTGATCTCTCAGATCATCGTTATTTACTTGCAAAGGTAGTTTTAAGGGGATGGTGAGATGCCTGCATGGGAACTGTTGATAGCTGTTGGCGAGGCATCATGTAAGCCAGCAGTCAATAGCTGCCTCCCCTTAGAGGTTTCCCTCTGCCAGGCTGCCATACTGGAAAGGCAGCATCGACACGGGAGATCGCCTGGGGCTTGAAACACGATCCAAATAATTGGATTAATGGGGCTATAGGAGCAGAGAGAGGCTGAATACACACACACCGACCCCTTGTGGCTGGGAGGGGGAGTCTCAGAGGTAAACTGTTGTGTGTGTGTGTGTGTGTGTGGGGGGGGGGGGGGTCCTCTGGGTCCAGCTGGAGGGCCTGGAGAGGAGCATGGATTCTGACAGCTGTCACAACTCCCTCAGATGCACACTCCCTCAGTCTCACACATGCTGACTAACTAACACACACACACACACACACGCACACACACACACACACACACACACACACACACACACACACACACACACACACACACACACACACACACACACACACACACACACACACACACACACACACACACACACACACACACACACACACACACACACACACACACACACACATACATATCTCCCACTCATGCATGAGGGAATTTGGATGATGCCCCTCACAGCCAGTAATGCAGCAGGCCTTTCTTCTTCTTTTTTTTTTTACAGTACATATGGTCATAGATGCAAACACCAAAACACTCACACACACTAACCTGCCAAGATACTCATTTGAATTAAAGGACACATATTATGCTTATTCTCAGGTTCACAATTGTAATTTGGGATTCTACCTGAAACTCTCTTGATGTAATTAAAACAACTCTTATAATTCTAAGAGTGCCATTGCTGAATCTCATCTTTGCGGCCTCCGTCTGAAAAGCATCAAGTTTAGAGTCTCTCATGCGTTGGGAGTCTCTATTCACACCGGGGACCCAGATTTATTTAAAAAAACATGAACGAGTGCATTTTGCATAATAAGTGACCTTTTACTCAATGATCAAAGATGTGCAACAGAGCTGCTTTTCACATGTTGTGGGTGCATAAAGAGATCAGATTTTCTCAAATTAAAACCATGAATATTATTTATTTCAATTCAGGCTATTTACCAGATGCAGTATTTAATAATGATGCAGATAGAGAAGTTGAATTAGCAATAGCATTATGCAGTGGTCCAACCCCGGTGACCTGCTTCACAATGGGCAGTCCATTTGTCAACGTACTGAACGTGGGCCCCGACAGCTGACGAGTTAGCGAGAGAGCGTGTTAGTGCAGTGTGAAGAAGAGAGGGAAGAGAGAGTTGTCTGTCTGTCTAATTAGTGTCCTGACAGTGGAGACAGTTTGGATGAAAGAGGGTTTTTTTGTGCCGCGACACCAACACTCTGTCATTCACAGAGCAGTCAATGATAATGATATGTGGATAGAGGGAGGGAGAGAAAAAACAAGTTATGACAGATGTAGCACATTGTTTAATGAGCAGTGAGGGGGTTATCAGTTATCAGCCTGCGCACATAGATGAGGATCTATTGGGTAAACTCCATAACCTTCCAAAATAAATAGCCAGTTTTTTGGTGAGCAGGTAGACTTAGCTACAGGATCATCTCAGTGTCTGTAGCTGTTGTGTCTGTACTGACTCCCTTTTTGCATCCAAGTGCGCTCAACACGTAGAAATGTGTGAATTACCCTCAATTATCCCTACAAAAGAACCATAAAATGTCCACCATTTGTTTTGGCTATACTAAATATGCCTTTCAGTTATGGTGTAAAATGACGTGTCCAAAATCTCAGCTAACTCCCCCGTCCTATCATAAACATCAAGAGGTTTATTATGTAGTGGGATAATGAAGAATGGAGTAAGTTCAGACACAGCTTAGGGGGGTGGGGGGTGGGGGCTTTATTAACGATGCATGCTGGTGCTGCTGCCTACCCTTGATGCACTGAACGCTACGCTTATGAATGCTATGAATCAGCCGTGAGTCCTGAATTTCAATCCTTTTTTTTCGGGCATTCATACATTTTTTAATGGAACATATTTACAGAGGAGAGTTATATAAAGTACCTGACAACAATACCTATACAATATTTTCACAAGAGCAATCTTTACTAACCTTAGGATCTTAAGGTTCAGTTTTATAAGGGGGCTACAGTGAGATGCTGCTCCTTGCTTGCTCTGTTAATAAAGTTAGCGATACTTACAGATCTAATAGGGTCATTTTCAGCCCCAGGCTTTTCTAAGATTTAAAACCCAACAGTACACAATCTGCTAAGCACCAAATCAACAGAGAGACACAATTAGTGACTAGCTGTTGAACAATAGCAGCTCATTTCTTTGTGGGTTGGGACCAAAAACACAGCAAAAAGGAGAATGACAATATTGGACTTATATTAATCAGATGGTTCAGACACACAACTCCAAATGATAGTTCCTCCATAACTGCTGGATGCATAAAGAAGCAACTGTTAGAAAGTCTCCGCCATATTGACTGAGAAGGTGTTTAGGTTCTTTAATAGCCTTTTTTAATGTTTCCATGCCGGTTATTGACGAAGTCCAAAGGCTTTATGTTTTTGGGTCGTCCGTTCGTTTGCGACTGTCTGTCCAGGCCTTTCTTGTGAGCGATGAACAGTGTGAGAGATTTTCTTCAAAGTTTATTCCAATTTCAACTCAAGGATGAACTGATGAGATTTTGTAGGCGACAGGTCTCCGTGACTGTACATATTGTCAGGTCTCCGTGACTTTGTACCACATTGTAGCTTCTTGGGAGCTTTACCTTCTTTTAAAGCATTGTCTACCACTTTAACTTTTCTGCAATTACATGGCTGACAAACCAGTCCAGGTTTTTCTAGTTCTTCTAATATACAGTAGAACAATCTGAGGAATTCCTTTCACTAAACTTAATTTTTTTTCATAATTGCAATTTACAACTAACTTTCCTACAGGTTGAAGCTATTGTATATATTGTCTTTTTGTTTGTTAGTTGCTTCTTTATTTGTTGTTTTTACTGTATACTCAAATGTGCCTGTATTTTCATTTTTGTAACATGATATTATAGTTGTTTTTATTTTATCGTTTATATGCATTTTGTTTGTCTTTTTTCTTTTACCTCATTTCTTTACCTTATTGTATTTTAATGTTAGGTGGGCATCTTTTATGAGCCCTTCTGGGTTTTAATGTGTCCCACCCGTGCATTTTTGTATGTCTATGTGCACCTTTTTGCCATTTTAATCTTGTTTATCTGCACAAGTAAAACTAAACTGAACTACATGTTCTGATGAAATATTAGATGAAGTCCCTTTGTCTTGTCTGTTTATTCTGCTCTTCTTCTGCACAGACGACGCGTATCTACTGACCGGCCTGAACATAGAAGAGATCTACCCAGACACCAGGAGTTTTATCACATATGAAGGATCCATGACCATCCCTCCGTGCTTTGAGACGGCCACATGGATCCTGATGAACAAGCCGGTGTACCTCACGCGCATGCAGGTAAGCCTCCGCCGAGAAGCTAGGCCCGAAGCATGAAATCATAATATATATTAATAATACATTTTATTTGCTGGCGCCTTTCTGAACACTCAAGGTCAACGTACAGTACAACACATCAAACAAAATACATTAATATACACATAGTAGTAATAGTGATAAATAAAAATAGAATGCCTGTAGAATTGATTTCCTAGTGCGAATAATCTCAGGGATGAACAAGCAGACAGGTTTTCAGTAGTTCCTTTAAAGGATGTTGTTGAGTCTGCATGGCGAATATGGAACGCCTGCCGCACTATACAAGATCGTCTATCTCCCTATTGCGCTGCCTGTGAAACATGTCAGACCAGCACCAAGGCTTTTACTCTGAAACACTCTCAGTTCTAAACATCTATACCGTCCCGCATGGTCAAATAATGGAGTGTGTCGGGAATAACTGTCTCACATCTCCTCAAACCTCGGCCTTTTATCCATCCCTCGCTCATGACCAAATGAGATCGTGCTTTCGCAGTCTTAGCTTCCCTTTGGAACCATCTCCCCCAAATCGGTCAGATGGGCGGATTCTTTGAACTCCTGAAAACCAACTTATACAGGCATGTCTCTTGGTCCGGTCCCCTTTAACTGTGGGGTGTGTTTTTATATCAATTTCAATGTTTTTTTTTTACTTTCTTCCAGTTATATGTAATGTGTGAGGCATTTTGTAGGTGTGTGCTTTAAAAAGTACTATATAAGCCTTACTTACTTATACTGTGGCTTTGGGCAGCTTTCCCTCGATAGATAGATAGATAGATAGATAGATAGATAGATAGATAGATAGATAGATAGATAGATAGATAGATAGATAGATAGATAGATAGATAGATAGATAGATAGATAGATAGATAGATAGATAGATAGATAGATAGATAGATAGATAGATATTGATCCCAAAGGAAATTCAGACATCCAGTAGCAAACATACGTAATAACAAAAGAAAAGAAAGAAAAACAGACAACCCCCCACCCCACCCACAGACACCCACCCTACCCCTGTCAAGTTAAAACTGTAGAAAACCTTAAAGAATTAAATTAAGCTTAAAGGCCTACTTCACCGGTTTGAATATGAAGGTGTATTGAATTCTGAGATCCTATGTAGTATAAATGTGCGAAAAAATTAAAATCGGTTCATCCTAGCCTGAGAAAAGGCAGAAAGAGTGTTTTTTTTAACCCTATATTTCTCTTTCTCGTGACATCACAGAAAGAGAAATATAGGGTTAAATACAATACACCTTCATATTCAAACCGGTGAAGTAGGCCTTTAATGATGATAACCTCTCCTGCCTTCTGTATTTTCCTCAGATGCATTCTTTGCGGCTGCTGAGCCAGAACCAGCCGTCTCAGATCTTCTTGAGCATGAGCGACAACGTGCGCCCGCCCCAGCCGCTCAACAACCGCTGCATCCGCACCAACATCAACTTCAACATGCAGGGAAGAGACTGCCCCAACAACAGGGCTCAGAAGCTGCAGTATAGAGGTACAAACGCATAGCCTCACTCACCCTGCTGCCATAGTGTATCCCTCTCTCCATCTATGACATTTCTTTAGGTTAACTTAAGGTGCACTATGAAACGTTGGGTGTGTCAGAGAAGCGGACATTTTGTAAGGTAGATTCTCATAACTGAACAAAAAAAACTTGACTCGCAAGAAGAATTGGATCCCTGGACCACTGTGTGAAGTTAGAAAGCTTCCTGAAAAAATGACTGTTTCACTGTTGATGTTTACAGTAGCAGGGCCCACAGTTTTGTTAACAAACACATTTTAGTTCTATGCTTGGTTCCTTGGTGCCAGAAAATAATTGTTTTGATTGATGGTGAAAGAACTATTCATTACTAAGAATGACATGTCGAGAAAATATTTTTTGTAAACAAACTGCAGGCTCCGCAAATGTAAACAAGTACCCCTCTCCTGAAACTGCATAGTGCACCTTTAATGTTGATTTTAATTATGTGAGAGGTACATTTCAAAACTTATCAAGCGGGTTCATCCTTTATTCTATAGATCCATATTCCTCATAATATCATTGAAGTTCTCACAGAATTCCATTCTTGACTCTTCAAAAGTCTGGCTAGTCACAACTTGGTGTCACAATCGCCCATCATTTTACGATCATCTTTAGTGTACTCAACAAAGTTATTGCAGACATCTTGGAGCCAAGCGCCATTGTTACTAAACCTTCTAGGGCCACCAATGGGGAAAGAAACATGAAGGCATTAGTAGAGTATGGAGTAGTCAGTTGAGCGGGTGTTTGGCCACATTATCAAAACTGCTTTTCCCTCTGGTAACAGTTACATCACAGCTTAGTTATAACATTAGTAAGGCAGTAATACATTACATAGTAAATAACAAGGTAATATCTTGGAAAGGAGTCATTTCTATTGTTCCCAATGTATAACCCCCTCACTATCCTTTTACTACTGAGCTACAATGTAAAAGTGCTGC
This sequence comes from Ammodytes marinus, assembly GCF_949987685.1. Lineage (NCBI taxonomy): Eukaryota > Metazoa > Chordata > Actinopteri > Uranoscopiformes > Ammodytidae > Ammodytes > Ammodytes marinus. Next base: position 20,813,290 of record NC_137224.1, on the reverse strand, counting down.
AATTATTTGGAGGTTAAAGGTGGAGTCAGCAATTCTGGAGGACACTTATGGTCAAAATCAGTGAATATCTCCTGATAATGAACTACCTATGCATACTGTGTGTGCGCTGAAATGAAATCCAATGTGAATTCACAGCTATAGGCTCTGTAAACCGGTGTATAAACAAAGGGGGCCCACCATTTATTTATTTTTATTTATTTAACTTTTATCATGACGTCGAGTTCAAACAAATTCAAAGGAAAAACAACAATGCATACAAAATATTCAATGCAAATACATCAAATACACAACAACAAGTGAAGAGAAAAAAAAACAATTGAAACATTTACACGGTGGTGAAGAGTGGCAGCAATTAAAATTAAATGGGTGAAAGTACAATATAGCCTAATTAAAACAGTTACAGGTAGAGTTTGGCAGATTTAAGATAGTTTGTTTAAATTGGTTAAAGGATATGAAGGTATTTAGTTTAATTTGTTGCTGTAAATTGTTCCAGGAGTCAGGGGCACTGAAGCTAAAAGCTGTCTTTGCCAGCTCAGACCGGGCTTGTGGGACATAAAGCATAAGCATGTCAGTGGAGCGGGTCTGATAAAGCCCATCTGAAATTTGCAGCATTTCTGTTAAATAACGAGGAAGCTTCCCGGTCAAGGCTTTGTAAATGAAAACATGCCAATGTGCATCACGTCTCTCTTTAAGGGAGGACCACCCAACCTTTTCATATAAAAGACAATGGTGTGTGTCATAAGCATCTCCTGTGATGAACCTTAAAGCAGAGTGAAAAACAGAGTCTAGGAGTTTGAGATATGAATGTGATGCATGCCATAGCTGGCAACATGCCCGTTTACATAGCCTAGGCTGTGTATCAACACAGGGGTTTTCTTTCAGCGTGCACGTGAGGAGATATTCACTGCTCTGACAAAAAGGTGATTTTGACTGCAAGCATTATCCAAAATAGCTGACTGCACCTGTAACGAACAGTTTGGTCAATGATTTATTCTGTTCCAATTTGTTTTGTTTTTTTCCAATTAAGTATGTCTCTATGGAGACCTAAAAAATCAGCAGAAAGGCTACAAAAGGTTATAGAGGGGTATAATTAGACATCCATTTCCTGTCTCTTCTGAAATTAAACTTTAAAATTGAAAGCAGGTGGAAGATCTGACCCAAAAAAGTCTAAAGCGGAAAGCCTGCAGAGGTCCCCGCAGCTCAAGACCATTTTGCATCCACAATATATTTACATCCCGTTGAACTTCTGGCAAGCGACTGACAAGAATTACAATGAATAATTGATCAGTCATTTTCGATCAGTATAAGTGAGTCATTTGTACTTGCCCAATTCTCATGGTTGTCAGGGGGGAATATCACTCCTGAGTGCCCCCACATGTCATCTGTTTTTTAGACATCCTCTGTGGATGTTCCAGGGGGGATTATTGCTTGATCTACGCTTAACATTATAATTAAGACACTTTATCTGAAAATGTGAGCGCTGAGCCAGGTATGCCGATTGCGGTTGATTATAAAACTATAAAAGACGGATGGATGGATGGATGGATGGATGGATGGATGGATGGATGCAGAAAGAGCAAAAAGGAAAACATGCAGGTAGACAGTCAGATGGCCGGACAGTGGGAACACCTGTTTGGCCCTGACTGACGGATCATGGTTGTTCGGCAAGGCTGGCTTGTCACAGCTCACTGCAACCTGGGAGGCATTGCCTGCAGTCTGTCATCTCATCTCTTCTGTTTCGGCCCAATGTATCTGTGGGCGACTGCTGCACAGAATGTTGAATATATCTGAATGAAATACTGTACGTTTAAAAGGTGTAGTCCGCACACCACAGAATGCTTGTTGTCAAAATCAGTATATATCTACTCACAATCCGCTACCTGTCCGTACTGTGTGTGCGCTAAAAAAGAAATCTGGTCTTCATGCACGCACAGCCATAGGCTCTCTGAAATGGTATGTAAACAAAGGGGCCAACCATAGCTAGCAACCTGCCCATTTACAGAGCCTAGGCTGCGTATTAACACTGGATTTTTTTCCAACACACACACACACACTGTACGGAAAGGTAGTTTATTGTCAGGAGATCTTTAAGGATTTTGAAAAAAAAAAAGGGTTTTGATAAGAGCATCCTTAAAGCTGAGAACACACCGTTGGCGCTTTGGGCCAAAGCGACCAACGCCCCCGATCTGGCGCTTGGTCATTTTGTGTCAAAAAATTGTCCAACGCGCCCAAAAGCAACGCGCCTACGTCATGGCCTACGTAGATGAGCCCGCCCGAAACTTATTTCCCCCCGCTTTTTCTATTGCTGATCAACCATGGCTGAGATAATCCCCATCGCTGCGCTCTATCTTTTGTGGGAGTCCGAGGAACGGAGCTACGCAGCTAGTCTCCCCCGATATATTTATTCCCCTAATCAACCATGGCTGCGATCAGATCCGACCCGACACAACAGCGTTCATGTCCACACAAAAACAACAACAACATGGCCAACAATTGTGCCAAAAGACAAATAAACAGCAAGTGAACGGAACAAATAGCCTTAAAACAGCATTGCAGATTCACGCCACTCGGAAATGAACACAAACAGCAAGGCAGCACCATGCCAAACACATTTACAGCAGCATTGTGCGCAGGGCAGTAGAAAATAAAGGCAAGTAGCCTACATTACCTGGCTGTGACGGGACCGTGGCTGGCGTAGATATAGGCATAAACACCGGTGCTTCGCTGTACTCGTTGTGAAAGTTCCCCGGACTTATGTTTGGGTTCATTATATGGAGGTGGTGGCCGCACACAGCCGGGTGAGTTAGCTAACGCTATCCGACCGGTGCTAACTTGGTTTATCGGCTTAAGCACAGCCACACATATTCACTGAATTAACCAGGAAGCCCATTCTCCTGGCTCACTTTCCCCACGTCTTCTACCCCGAGCGGCTTCATATCACCAGCCAGCCGCAAATACATTTCCTACTCGGTGGTGTTTCTCAGCCTCTGTGTTGTCCTCCCACCGAGCCGATGTCTGTGTCGGGTCAAGCTCACCGCTGATTGGCCAACGCGGCTAAACGTCACGCGCTGGAGCGTTGAAAGTTCAATTTTTTCATCTTTTTTTGACGCTTTGCTGGCGCGTTGACGCTTTGGTAACGCGCCCAAAGCGACGCTTTGCCGTGGCCAACGGATCCGCGCGCCTAAACCAATGGTTCCCTATGCAAAAATAGGATTTTTCAACGCGCCCACCACACCCAACGCGCCCGGTGTGTTCTCACCTTAAGAATTGCTGACTCCACCTTTTAGGGCGAGAGGCAGCCCTGGACCCAGCTTTTCATACATGTTATCTTTTTCTCAGGTTTACTGTACTGTGGCCAAAGAACACACCATCATAGTATTTTCGTCTGCATATCCCTCTCATTTCTTCTCTGTTCTGCTCTACCCGACCCCCTCCCCCTTTAAGGCGAGACATTGCAGGTGAACAGGGTAGTCAAATGAACACCTTCATGTACATTTTTGCAACTTTTATTTATACTAGTATGAAAGCGTAATGGAAAAAAAAAATCTCAAAATAGACCAGTGCTTGAAAAAGAATTATGTTTTTGTCTGCAGTGTCTAAACTCAAGAGATCAAATACTCATTCTGTGCAGCAGCGGTGGGGAGATTTAACCCCCCCACCCCAGTTCCCCCACCGAACCTCAGACCCTTCTGATCCACAAACAAACATGCTCACCAGAGACCCTTAAGAGAGGGGAAAAAACAAGTGCATATTAATTGTACAGCGTTTTAAAAGACCTTCAAATTGAAGTATGGAGGTGGAGAGGATGTCTCATTAGGTAGAAAAATACATGTCTTTGGTGATTTGTCTAAGGTCAAACATTTCAAGGGGGAGCAGAAAAAAACACAACACACTCTTTCCCTAGAGAGCTGATCATCAGGCTAACTGAACTGAATGGGAAATCAGTGAGGTTTGGGAGGCTAATAATGCTGCACAAATAGGCTATGTGTGGGTGTTAATTTTTACATTTTCCACACCTGATCAAAAGAAATGCGTTATTTAATAACACACTGCAATCAATTCAATACATGTGTTTCACATAACAGCAAGACAACCTTTAATCAAAGCAAAATGTTTACCATCGTTCTTGGTCCCGCCTTCTTTTGGGGGTTGTAATAGTATGTCTAGGGCTGACGTTCAAAACATAATTACGTCAAACAACATCACTCCAACCCAACCCAACCCCACCTCCCCGACCCACTGCCAAGCAACCAGGCCCATTCATTTCATTCACTCCAGCGCCATTCTTTTTTAAATTGTACATTATCGCTAAAGATGAAATATAGCTGGGAGGGGGGTATGGAGGTGAGTGATGCCAGAGAATAGCTGAACTGTGGAGCGTGTCACATGTATACATCAGCATTCTCACACCCCTGTCCCTCTCTTCTCTTCCAGTGAACGAGTGGCTGCTAAAGTGAGCCCTCCCCCTCGGATGAGCATGGAGATTTGGATAGCGGGACGAAGCAAGGGGGAAGATGTGAAAACCGGTCTGCATCTCATCTCAGATTATTTCATGGCATTGTATAAAGACGAACAACACCGGACATTATACAAATTAAGGAACTTTGGATTGTGAGCAAAGAGACTCTTCTTTTTCATACAGTAAAAAAAAACCTTGATCTAACATGCTAACAAGCCTCCTTTCCCCCCAACCCCCCTCTGTACAACTATATCTATACGGACATTTTGATACCAATACTTTTTGGGGGAAAACCAAAAAAACTTGGGAGTAAACTGAAAAAAAAAATAGTAATAATAATGTGGAAGCATTTATTTGATTGCGGCCCAACCCAATAGGACAAGGTTGGACCTTTAAAGCCTTTGTACATAGAATTGTTATTGCTATCAGTGGGATAATCCAAGGACTAAATCACTGCCCCCCCGTCCCCGCCCGGTCAAGACAAAGAAGTGGTCAACAACACTCACATGGATGATTCATAACAAGTCACCAATAAGGCATGCAATCAGAAAAAGCAACAAGAGAGAGAGAGAGCCCGGCCTTACCTTGTCATTTTTCTCCAAACTAGTCATGTCATGGGGGAGACGAGCGAATATTTACAGGCTTTCTTACGGCCTCAGAGCACCCAGTGTCTTGGCCTTGTTTGTACATATTATAATTATCAATACTTCAGAATCATTAATATGTAAAGAAAAAGTAATGAAATAAGTTTCAAAAAGATATATTAAGAGGATTTAAAAAAAAAATGACAAAAACATGTTGAGAATTTTAAAAAGCTTGGCGCACTTTGAATTCTGGAGCAGTTCTCGTTCTGAGCTGATGCCTTTTTTTTCTGTTCTATTGTTTACAATGGTCATACACTGTGTTTGAGTAATGTTGTCAGCCCAATAAATGTGTCTGGAAAGTTCACTTTGGAAAATGCTTCACTATATGACGATCTGACATATTGTACCTGTACCTGTTTTGTACTGTTCCATATTAAATGTGTTTATGTCAATATCCCTCCTCAGAGGCATGCTCAATAACACTGGTGTTACAGAGAAAGCCTGTCTCGGATATTGAGGTAGACTTTGCTTGACAGAGCCCAAATGAATGGCATGGGATTGTCTCCTGCTAAAACAGATGGTGTTACAGTCTGGCTTTCTTTCCATCGTTTGAGTGATATATAGTCCCCTCGGAAACACTGTTGGAAAAACTAGGCAATTCCTTTTTTTTTTTTTTGATTTACACTGAAAACATTTGGGTTAAATATCCAAAGATGAATATGTGGCAAAAGATCAACATTTCAGTTTTTAATTCTTCAGTTCTATACATCTTAATCTGTTTAACACCTTGGAAGATAGCAAGTTTTTTTTCAAGCCAACCCATTTTCACCTGTACAGACTTAATATACAGTTAAAAGGGAATAGCCAATATGAACACGAGATGACTATGGAGGATAAGCATCCATTCATCGTCATCTGTTAATTTGGGGTCAGGTCGTGGGGCCAACAGCTCAAGCAGGGAGGCACAAACTTCCCTTTCCCGGGCCACATTTACCCCAGGCCAGTGTGGAGATATAATTGGTCCACCCAGTCCTAGATCTTCACTGGGGCCTCCTCACAGTGGGTCGGGCCTGGAACACCTCCTTATAGAGGCACCCAGGGGGCATCCTTACCTGATGGCCGAACCACGTACTTTCTACTCCGAGTTTCTCACAGGCGACTGGGCTTCTCACCTTATCTCTAAGCCACCCTACTGAGAATACTCATTTAGGCAGCTTGTAGCCCCTCTAGGTTCTTTCAGTCATGAACCAGCCTTCATGACCATTGGTGAGGGTAGGAACTAAGATTGACCAGTAGAGCTTTGCCTTCCAGCTTTCAGGGGGGAAGCAATTAATTATAGAGCTGAGAAAAGATGGAAAATCAATCAGAGCCATTTTACACACATTGGCCATGGGCGGTTCAACAATTTGGAAAGTCTTGAAGAAGACAAAAACACATAGTGTACTTAGCAACAGATCTGCTAGACCAAGGAAAACATCGGCAATTTGTGACAGAGAAATATTGCGAGAGCTGTATGGACAAGGAGTTAGTGTGTTCCGCTGTTCGCAGAAAACTTTGGGAACTAAAGTCCAGAAGATTAACCAGAAGTTAAAACAACTCATCAGCAGCAAGACAAAGGATGCCAGCCTCTGTTGATAATTACAGAACTGAATCTCAAAACTCCTCGGACAAAGTTTTATGGACTACAAAGACAAAGATGAACCTTTATCTAAGTCAACTAAAGGCTTAGCCTAGCGAGACAAGCCTGATCTTGTGAGCTTCACATTTGTTTCTCTCCCGCCGATCAGACTTTCTTCCACCTCAATGGGGAGGCGCCCAATCAAAAAAGGACCAGAGCCTGCCAGTCACAGACAGAAAGTAGGGAGGGCCCAGTCTGACTGGAGGCTAGATTGACGACTGCATGAACCAATCAGGAGTGGCCTTCCTCTAAGGAACTAACATTAGGTTTGAACATAGGCCCTGATTGACCAGGTAATTTTTTGACATGTTTCCTCCCAGCGGAGATTGGAGAAAGTCCAGACTGTCCTGCGGGAGAGAAACTAATGTGAATGGGTGGAAGTAATATAACGGTGTGGGCTTGCATGTCTGCTTATTGGACAGGTGCATTGATCTTCACTGATGACATGATTCCAACAGCATAATGAACTCAACATTTTGTCATTACCCTTAAAGAGTACCTATTATGCTTGTTTAACTTTTAAGACTTATAAACGTTGTTATAATGATTTATAGTCATGTTTAACCATACTAAAGTGTCAAATAATGACTTACATGCATTTAGACGTATTCCCTGCTGACCGTTTGGGGTAGCTGTGCAGAGCGCTAAACTAGGAATGCCAGTCGCGACTCACTTGTTCAAATTACCGGGATTTATCTACGTAGATCAATCCGGATTTTCCATGTATGGTAATGCTGCAACGCGCTCAGGCACGCTCCTGCCATGCCTCCACCTGCCTGCTCAAATCTGCCCGCGCGCCGCTGAAAGTCTTCCGGAAGGTAACCAATCACAACGGAGTGGGGTTGGCAGGAGGGGGGCGAGGGGGCGGAGAAGGACGAAGCCCAGTGTTGACAGATAATGCTGAAAGCCCCAGATGAGAGGAAGCATTTCCCCAAAATCTACATAGTTTGATGTGCTGTGATTTGTGTCAGGTTGCTCTATAGGAGTCATTAATGAGAAATTAAGACCAGAAAAGTAGTATAATAGGAGATCTTTAAAGGATTTGCAACTAAATATTAACTTTAATCTATTTTAGGTCTATCTCTTCCTATACTTTTTCTCGCCCTGGGAGTTGTTACAAAAGGTGCTACAGTATCTTCTAAGTTGTCTGACAGATTAATATGGAAATACCTGGATAAATAAAGGCTGAAATGCTAGTCTCGTGCCACACATTAGTCTTTTGATTTCCAACCAAAAATGTTTTCAGTGTACATCAACAAAGAAAAGAAATGAATTTGCCTTGCTGTTCCAATGGTTTCAGAAGGGACTGTAGCTGAAGCTTATCAGACATGCACAGAGGAAGCTCCGAGAGGGTTACCGTGACCTGTCATAGTCTTTCAAATCACATCAGCGGTCGCCAGGGGACCAGGAGGCGAGGACAAACCCTCTCTCTCCTGTCCTGATGAGGGTACATGCCTAACAACACGGGTCCCATCCGAAATGCTGTTCCTCCTACAGGGAGCTCAAGAAAAAGTTAGCCAAGTTGAATACAGTAACTGGCTGTCGAAAGGTCATAGCAAAGGTATAGGACACACCTTATGTCAATGAAAAAAAAGCAAAAAATGGTTGAGAATACCCGAGGAACATGTTTCACTTTCTTAACAAGGGGAATGACAGAAATGTAGAAAAAGAGACAGAAAGATCCTGAAGGAATAACAGCTAGTCTGGACGTGACCTATTTCCTTTTTCTTAATTAAATGGCTCTGTAGGCCGAAACAACGCAATTTCTGCGATTTCTTAATTTTACTTGACTTTGCCGCACAGAAACTTTACCTCAATCCAATACTTTGAAACTGATACAAGATTTCTAAATTCTTTAGCGATTTCTTTTTTCTTTTTAGATCATTTTTTTTGGGCATTTGTATGCTTTTTTTTATTAGACAGCATTGGAGAAACTGAGGTGAAATGGAAAAGAGGGTAATGACATGCAGAGAACGACCATGGGCCGGATTTTTAACCCGTGGTCTGCTGCTTCTGAGGACTGAGCCTCTAGAGGGGGGTGGGGGGTTCTAGCCACTACATCACAAGCCCCCCCCCCCCTTAATAATTTGAAAAGCTTACGAAAAGAAAGGAACAATATATAGCAGTGGAATGTGGACCCCTTGGGATTCCATATACACATTTCAACAGTCCAACACTTTTGTATATACACCTATAAATAACGCTGTGTCTTCATCATAAACGTAATCCCAAAATGATTGTTAACCTTTTATGGGTGGAGAAAAAGCACACTAGCCGATAACCACAACTATTACCAGCTATAAAAATGTTATACGGCTTGTCAGGGTTATTTCATCATCTTTTGCTTGCATAGGTACTGTTCACAGGAATATTCATTTATTTCAAATGGCTGGGAGCTTGTAAACCCAAATAAACTAGCCTCCTTAGTGTGTCGTATGGACCTTTTTAAATCTCCCTAAAAAGATGAATTGGTCTGAGTACAGTAAGGGCTCATTTAGAGACGCAGCTAAATGAAAAACCCTGAGGTAGTCATTGTAATCTTGGAATTTTTTTCATGGGATCAAATTTGAAAAGATTTACCACAGCGGGAAATATTTATCAGCAAGCAATCAAAATGTTCAATACATATCCATTCAGACTAAAAATCATGGACACGGAAACACGTCTAGATCTTGATAGATATTGTATCCAGTCTGGCCCTGGCAAGTGTAAGTGAAGCACCCAGCCCAGTGTTGTCTGTTTTTCTGTCGACATGGCCGTGCCGCATCGATCCCTCTCTCGCTCTCTCTCTCCCCGCCTCCTTCATTATCTCCCAATCAATTCAGCATGCCTCTTCTTGTAGCCTTGATGTGGAGAGAAATACTGCCCCAAAGCATGTGGGAGTGTGTGCATGTACATGTGAGTTTTTTTTTTATGTTTTCTATCATGCCTTCTTTTTTTTCTACAGACCTGTAATGAAAAGATAGCAAAAGGGTTGGGGAGGGCTTGAGGGAGAGAGAAAGAGTTCTCCGAGGCCACTGACGGCCAAGGTTATGGAGGCCATTATTCTGCATGATCTAAGAGATGCTGGATTGAGCCAAAGCAAGAGCACGGACAGTAAATACGCCAAATGATTCACCGCTCCGATCCAACCCCTACCCCTACCCCCACCCACACCACCACCCCCCCTTTAGTGACTCCACAGTAGATCTCCCCGGGATTTGCCTGCTATCTGGCCCTGCCAAAAGGAATGAATGTTACAAGGTGTGTATATATTGATGTTCGGGGGGTAAGGGGATATTTAATGATATGACATTAATAAGAGCGTAATAAGGGCGATGGCACACAGGGAGTTGGAGTGGAGTGGAACAGCTGCTGAGGCAAAAATCTAAAAAATGTGTGAATCCTCCGTATGTGTGTCGACCCCTCGAGACACACCTGCCCAGATGTGTTTTGCAGCAGTGGGGGCTTTCAATCAGACTGGCTGCAAAGTGGAGTCAAACTTTTTCTCCTTGATTCGATTAGGACAATACTTTAGTCAAGGCCTTGGGAAGTGAGGGTGCTTGATGTGTATACTGTATTACACCCAGTTCTTTTTATTTCAAAACACTCATTTATCTAGAAAGATTGACAGGGCATGTGTGATCTCGCTTCCCACCAGCAACCGTCTTCAGACTCTGCATGTTGCACACAGTTAAATCTGGGAGCTGACCCGTAATACCAAAGGCTAGCCACTGTTGGTCACTAAGGGCAAGTGACAGCTAAGTGCTTTGTCCAAAGGCAGCTTAATAAGTGTGGCAGAGAATAGAGCGTGCTCCCTTTATATTCAGACACTTAGCAGACACCCCCCCCCCCCTCCGTGGTCAGGCCTAGGAGGCCTGGGATTTTTTGATTTCTTTGTGATTTGCACATGTATCACATCTATCGCACCAAATTCCCTTACAATAAACTATTAAGATTGTGGCAAACAGGATTTTCATTATCATTGCTACACAACCATCAATCAAACACATACTGTATATCTCTCTGTCTCTCACGCACACACACACAACTCAGTCGTGCGCTGGAACGGTGCAAAATGTGATAACAGGTGGGCGTGTTGTTTGGGCGCTGACCTGCTATAATCACTACACTACCATTCAAAAACTTTGAAAACAGCAATAGTCAAACATTTGAGATGACACGTAAATCTGCAGTGACAATCCGCGAGTCGCGGCCGATAATCAGTGTGCATTAATCAATACAATCGGCCATATGAATCAAAGGTTGGCAAACTCCGTATACGGTGTATTTATTCATTCAACCACTTAGAAAAACTTTTTTTCCTCCGTTTTCTGTTTTATGCCCCGCGAGAGCTTTCTTTACTGCCTGTCCATCTGTAGGTCCCTGTCATCAGATGACAACAAGATTCAAATGAAAGCTCTCGCGATCCAGGGCGTGCTCGAGGGGGCGCACACTGGAGCGCCTATAATGTGGGGAGGAGGAGCGGGGGGGCGCCTAATCAGTGACGTGCCTCTGTTATTGATCATATCATTTACACAAACGCTGTTGAATACAGAAAAATTCCGAATCCAAATAATTCCCCCCCGATCGCTTTGGCGCCCCTCTAGTGCGGCGCCCCTATGCGCTGCATATAGTGCATACCCACTTTTTGCGCCACTTCTCCTAATGATGTCATCAAAGTTGTGTCAACTGGAAAGCAAGACTTTTTAGGGTTTGAAATACATGGGCGTAACCGTGATTGGGACTGAAAGTGAGGAGGCTGCTTTGATTTTAACCATGCCTTTTGAGTCACCAAACATTATGGAGGCGCAATGAGAAAATCCCCAGAGTCCCCCTGTCATCTTCCATTTAATCTGTAGTGGGTAAGTTCCAAGATGGCAAGAAGTGCTAGACCCAGGCTTTGCAAATAGCAACGGTGACGTCATGCACACTACATCCGTCTACATAGACTCTACATTTCAAAAGGCATAGCAAAAAGCTTTTTGAGGTGGTAGTTAAATCCCTCTTAATGTCAGGGAGAAGCCAAGTGTATATGAGTTTATTTTTTAAATATTAGTTTTATTAATGGTTTGGTTATGCTAACAAACAATTGCCTAAACAATACAACATGTGTAAGACAATAGGCCTACCAATGACAAATACTTGTATTGTTCAATTAGTTACACACTATCAAGGTATCCCAATGTGTTTGACAATTCAATTTAACTCACCAGACAGAATCTTTCACAAACAGCCCTATAACTATATACAGTAGCCTAGATTGAATAAATAGATACAGAATACGGATGGATGAATTGATTGATGTGTTTAGTGTGAACCAAATTCAACAGCAAATGTTGTTCAGCGCTTATGCATTACGCATGAGTTCAACTTGGGTAAAAACAACACTTCAGCAACAAGATACATATGCCATATTTAGCTGTTTGCCTTAGTAAACAAAAACAGCAAGATAGAGTTTACACTGCAATGCGTACTTGTATAATCAAATATTCATCAGGCATGTTGAGATGACTGGTGAACTGCACTGCCTTTTAGAAACAATTAACGAGAAAGATATTTCAGTTATGACTGTATGAATTTCCCCCCACACCGAGTGATGGGGGGCAAGTTGGCTGTATAATCTACTGATCTGTATAACCAGCCCTATTCTGAGGGCCTCCACATCTTTGAAGGCAGGGAAAAAATTTGTCTGAACTATCGTGACACTGTCTAAGAGGAGGCTAATTAATTTTACCATTCATATTCTCACTGCCTTTACAGCATGGACGCTATTAGACTTCTCTTTAGCCTTTTTCTTAGTGATGGAACTATGTTAAACCAAAAAGCAAAGTTCTATTCATTTGGAAACACTGTGTTAGAAAAAGGAGTTACTGACATGGAATTAGGAGCATATCAATCAGACATTGAGACTATTTTTCCAAATGTTAACACCCAGCCTACCTTTTCCAAAGCTGGCATTAAGATGATGGACTGAAAAAAAATAGAGACACTAAATCATGAAAGACTTAACTCAGGACTTTACTTTGAACTAGTCCAGTTACACTTTAAAAGACAGCCACACAGCAGAGTTCAATTTGGTTCGAATGTATCAAAGACATCCAACGGTCATCACTGCCATGGAAACATATTCAAAGCAATACGCAGTGGCACAGATATTTTAAATGAGCTCAATCAGATAGTCATTAGTGACTGTCAGCAAAATACTTTGTAGCAGGCGTCTTCACACCTATGCATTTACTTTTACCAGGAAATGTACGCTAGATATAATACCTGGTAATACAGAAGCTTTGCTTTTTTAAATTTGTTCTGAACTGAGCTCATTGGTACAACTCTCTTGTCTGTGTGTGCCATGTTCAAATCTGGTTCACATGTTGAACTATTTATTTAATAAAATCAGTAGTGTGTGGGCGCTGAAAAAAATGCAGTGTTGATCAGACCTGCAAACTCATAGGAGGTGAAAAAGGTGACAAACACCCGACCCTTCTAGGGGGGGTTGGGTGTTTGCGCTGTCCAAATTATTGACTATTGTTAAATATCATTCACACAACCACACAAAACAAGAGTTTTCCACTATTGCCTCCAATGTCCAGCTGGATGAAAATGGTAGCAAGCTGAGATCCTGACCCTCCTAGGGGGGTCCCCCCGGGAGATTTGTTTTTAACTTTTTAAAGTGAAATGCATGAATCTGTTGCACGTTGAGAGGAAAATTAAGAGGCTAAATCTGAGGAAATTTGTGTGAACAAATAATTTGGAGACACTGGGTCTGACGAAGGAGAAGGAGAAGCTATTGAAGAAAGACACGTGGATTTTCCATAAAAATATTTATTTAAAAAAATATATTATGCAGGGTCGGGCTTGGTGCTCTTTTTCTTTTACGGGACACATTTCTCTGTATATAATGAATACATTTAAATGCAGTGAGAGGAACGAAGCGGAAGAACTCTGTTGTCCAGCTTTCTTTTTTCCACAGACGAGGCTGAAATAGGCTATGCAGTGCATGGGCATCTGAGGGCAGCCCCATTTCCAAATGTTTTTAAATAAACTCAATACACACTGTGCATTGATGTGAACGTGACGTGATCAGTTAAACTTGGATTACCTCCCAGAGGAACTGATCAAATTATTGGGATATTAACTATCTAGATCAAAACATTGTATTCATTTGTTTGTATGATATAATAATATGATGTTAATATCAAACACACAAACTAAAAAAAAAGGTTTTTTGGGGGCCCCTGGTGGTCGGGGGCCCTAATAACCCCTAAATTCACTTATGCTCAGGCCCGGCTCTGATTGTGAGCGCACTGCAGGTGCTTCATTTCTGCAATGTGCGCTCATTAAAATGTCAGCTTCACTTAAGAGTCCTGTGTGGGTCAACAGTGCAGTGCAAAATATGCAGCATAAAGTTATAACATTCGTCTACCTTCACACAAAGCCTCCGCCCGAGCAAAGCTGCGAGTCGATCGCTGTGACGGTTAAAATCACGGGAGACCTCGCCAGTGTGAGCGAGTGAGCCGCCGCTCAGAAAAAAACTCTGTGGTTTGATGGATATAATGATAGTCGGGGATATCCTGCCCGTTAACGTTGTCTACGAGAATGGCTTCTGCGGATTTGCAATCTGACTAATAATTTCTCTTTTAGAAAAATATGTGACTTTTCACAGGCTTACGAGGACAGACCCTATAGTGGTTTGCGAGACCAACAGGGTTTATGAGGCCTGTTTACATATAACACACAAACACAAAACAGGTCATGGTATATGAGTGTGTGTATGAATGGGTGAATGTGGTAAGATATGTAAAGCGCTTTGGGGCTGAGAAAATCGGCTAGAAAGCGCTATATAAGTCAAGTCCATTTACCATTTCCATTTATAGGAGGACTGATAGTGTTGTGATAGCTCGGGGATTGGACCCAAAAGCACAACGCCGACTCAGGTAAGTCAGTCTTTGAACAATATTTATTATTGGCTGGGAACAGCGACAGGCTGGCAGGGATACTGGACGGCCGGGTGGGCAGGAGCGAGCATGGGCAGGTGAGAATCCGGAAACTGCTGGCAGGCAAGCAGGAAAGTTGAACGGCGGAGGCAAACTAGCACGGCAGGAAACGAGAGCAGAGTTAGCTACTAGCTCAAACTGGAGACAAAAATAGCAAACAAAAGAATCTTGATCTCGGGTATAATAGCGCTCTGGTAGTATCAGGCGCCGAATGACTGGAGTCCAGAGGTTCTTGTATAGGGCTTTCACACCGCCGCAAAATCGGCGCTAGTTCTGGGCTTGTTCGGAGTTAGAGCCAGTGTTTTGGTTTCACACCACCAGAGAGCCTGCTCCGGGCCGTAAAAACCGGGGGAACTCATACCCCAGGATTGAGCAGAGTTTGATAAGAACTGATAATAACATCACGGCTCCAGTGGGAGCTTCACACAAGCAGCTGTTTTCACTGTTCACACAACACCTCAGCGCCGAACTCCTCCCGGCAGTTCCTCCAGCAGTTCCTTCCACACCATCTGTCCGCACGAAAGCCGCAGAGAAGAGGAAGAACTGCTCCCCAAGCAGCATATTTCCAACCCCGGCCGCCAACCAGCCGCCAAAGAGAGCACGAGTCCCCGCCTCCACTCCAGCCACGGTTCCTTGTGGAGACGACATCGTCCTTTCAGCCCTGTCCAGCATGCATTCATTGCTTGAAAAAATGAATTCCCGTATCATAGCATTGGAGTCCAGTCCGTCAACTTCAGCGAGTCCATTTCCAGATTCTGGCTTGTTTTCCTCGTGCGCTGTGGCTGCAGCGACCACAGCAGCTACGGCATCCGGGTCGCCGTTGGATGACGTCACTCCAGCTGGCAGAGATGGCATCACTATCCCGCGGAGAACGCTGGGAAGTGCAGTCCCAATCTTCGTCGTGGTCCCCTTCTTCCCTCCGGCCGCTGTCATATCTCACAATCTCCGAGCACAAATCATGGCAGGTAATGACATCAACCTCATTAAAATATTGCTGTGCTCGGAGCCGAGCGACAGGCACATTGTCGAATGTGGGGATGTGTCGGTGATTCTGAAAGAGTGTGACCCTCGGCTTTCAAAAACTATAACCCTGGCTGAATTCGTTGTCGCTTTCGGGGTCTTTCGGGATGTCATTTGTGAAGGGTTTCCATCCCGTAGAGCTGAACTAGACACATATATGGCCATTATCGCAGTCCTCGCCCTGAGCTACGGTGGAACACTTTTCTATTATTACCACAAATCCTTCTCCTCCGAAGCTGTTATGTTCATCCAGAGGTTCAACCAGAGGTTGGACTGGTCCGTAGTCGACTTGGCGCTAATTAGCAGGCACTTCACGGGGCGGCTAGCTCTCTCATGTTCGATCTGTGGTTCCTTCACGCATTCAAAAATCTGTGCCCAAAGTCTGTCCAGCAACTCAAATCCTTTCCAGGTCCCCATGTCAAAGATGAGGTGACGCCGCATGCTATGCCTATGTGTCATAATTTCAATGAAAGTGTACGTAAGTTCATTCATTGTAGCTATATTCATGCTTGCAGCTACTGCGGAGACGGG
This sequence comes from Ammodytes marinus, assembly GCF_949987685.1. Classification (NCBI taxonomy): domain Eukaryota; kingdom Metazoa; phylum Chordata; class Actinopteri; order Uranoscopiformes; family Ammodytidae; genus Ammodytes; species Ammodytes marinus. The sequence goes on along the minus strand of NC_137224.1, from coordinate 20,797,042 downwards.
CATCCGAAATCGGTGTGTCTGAGACGAGCCCGCCTCCAGAAATCATCAAAGAAAAAATAAATCTGTCGACTCTGGTCAACGTTACCGAGCTGGGGCAGGCTCTGGAAAAGCATCCAAATCGTTGTTTTGTTAATTAGTTGCTTACAGGACTGGTTCAGGGGTTCCTAGCGGGGTTGATTTGGTTGCCTAAAGTGTCATTTACATGTAATAATCTGCAATCTGCCCTTAAGGAGCCTGAGATCGTGGAGGCGCTACTTGAGAAAAAGGTGAAGAAAGGCTTCATGATCGGTCCGTTCCATAAATCTCCTCTCCCAACAACCCGTAATAACCCCCTAGGCATAGCTACCCTTAAATATTCCGGTAAAAAACGTTTAATTATCGATTCATCTGCTCTTCATAACAAGGCCAAAGCCGATAGCATTAACAGTTTAATTCCCTCTGCACCTTTCTCCCTGTGCTATTCATCCATAGATGATGCAATCAAATTGATCAAACGAGCAGGCAGAGGTGCATGGTTAGCCAAAGCTGACATCACTGATGCGTTAAAGGCCTACTTCACCGGTTTGAATATGAAGGAGTATTGAATTCTGAGATCCTATGTAGTATAAATGTGCAAAACAAATTTAAATCGGTTCATCCTAGCCTGAGAAAAGGCAGAAAGAGTGTTTTTTTAACCCTATATTTCTCTTTCTCGTGACATCACAGAAAGAGAAATGTAGGGTTAAAAAAAACTTACTTTGTAAATATTACTGTGATGTCACAGTAAAAGACATCACAGTAATATTTACAAAGTAAGTTTTTTTTAACCCTATATTTCTCTTTCTGTGATGTCACGAGAAAGAGAAATATAGGGTTAAAAAAAACACTCTTTCTGCCTTTTCTCAGGCTAGGATGAACCGATTTAAATTTTTTTCGCACATTTATACTACATAGGATCTCAGAATTCAATACACCTTCATATTCAAAACGGTGAAGTAGGCCTTTTATGCCTTTACACACGTCGCAATGGCCTCTCTTTGGAGTTAAATGGGCAGAAAAAACGTTCGGGTGTCGCAGCAGCCCTAAGCTATTCAACACCTTATCAGAGGCATTCTGCTGGATTCCCCTTAACAACTGCAAACTCCCCTTCGTTCTTCATCTCCGAGACAATTTTTTTGCTAGTCGATTTTCCTCATTTAAAACCAGATCAATGCATTTCTGCCCTCAAACTCACGTTCGGGAAATTGGGTATCCCTTTGTCCGATGGAAAAAACGCTCGGCACATTTAAACAAATTAAATCGTGCCAGAGAAATCATGAAAGGAGCGCAGGAGGCAGTAGCCATTTCTAAGAGGGAATTGTTGTCTCTACTTGGTCACCTTAACTTTGCCAGGGTCGCTCCTTCATATCCAGGCTCCTCGATCTCGCTAAATCGTCTAATACACTCCAAGATATAGTGAGCTTAGACTTAGGCTGCAGGTCCGAGCTCTGTTTTTGGTCTCTCCTGTGCAGTGAACGGTATCTCTTTTTTTTTACAACGATTTCTTATGCTGCATCCACACCAAACGCGTTTGGGGCTCCAGGGACGGTCACTTTGCATACAAAGTCAATGCACATATGCGAATGGACGCGAATGCTTCTCGCGCAGCGCGAAATTCGCACCGCCACTCATTCGCTTGAGTTAAATATATTCATCTCACGCGAAAACTTCGCGTGACGCTTTGAAGCGAAAGCCAATCACCATTGACACTCACTCTGACGTCATGACGTCAACGTCGCTCATGAAAACAACAATGGAGGACCAAATCATTGTAGCAGTTTGCCGGCACCCGGTACTGTACGACACCAGCCTTTACAGCTACCGGGACCGTACGAAAAAGGAAGTGGCTTGGAGGGCTGTGGCGGAGGAGGTCGGCCTAACTGGTGAGTTATAAAAATGTGTATGAGTTATTGTTTACAGCCATATTTGAGCTTCAAACTGAACCAAGCTAGCTAAAGTTAGCGTCAACCGCTGTCAACAGCTGTTCAACCGGCATAGTTCAAGTGATAACAGTTTGTGCTTTGTTTCTTGTCAGCGGATGTATGCAGGAAAAAATGGAAAGGCCTCAGGGACACTTTTCTTAAGGAAAAGAAAAGGGAGAGTGAGGCCAAGAGGAGTGGGGCAGCGTCAGGGACATATAGGAGGTGGAAGTACTCTTCGGTCCTGTCTTTCCTCGACCCCCACGTTACACCTGGGGCTACGGCTAGTAACATGGAGCTGGGGGTTGGGGAAGACAGGACTGCAGAGGAACCAGGGTCAAATCAGGCAGAGGATTGGGCTGAGCTGTCTGTGGCCGGGCCTTCAGGAGGAGGAGGTTGGTTGAATTGTCAAGTCACACATAGTAATAACACGTAGCGAAAAAGTCAAGAACGTTTGTGATCTTGTCTTCTTGTAAAATAAAAGGCTCACTGCAGGAAAGGGTCAGATAGTGTAGTTACTGGAAATATGTAATGTACTGACATGGGTGTATTTGCTGTCACCAATTACAGATTATCATCATCACTGTCATGATCCCGCTTGGGAACAAGCTGTATGTCAAGGCGGAGAAGTGCAAGTTCCATGTGGACTCCGTGGACTTCCTGGGGTACATCATAGAGCGAGGGCAGTTGAGGGCCGACCCCGAGAAGGTACAGGCGGTGGCACAGTGGCCTCAACCCGTGACCCGAAAGCAGCTCCAGCGCTTTTTGGGCTTTGCCAACTTCTACCGACGGTTTGTCAGGGATTATAGTCAAGTAGCGGCTCCCCTCACTAGACTTACCTCCCCAGCTATCCCCTTCTCTTGGAACCCTGAGGCTGAGGCGGCGTTCGTTGAACTGAAGAGGCGGTTCACTTCAGCCCCCATTCTCACTCATCCCAACCCGGCCCTGCAGTTCGTGGTCGAGGTCGACGCTTCGGACTCCGGGGTAGGGGCGGTCCTCTCTCAACGCTCCCCGGAGGACCAGAAGCTTCATCCCTGTGCCTTCTTCTCCAGACGCCTGTCACCAGCAGAGCACAACTACGACGTCGGCAACAGGGAACTGCTAGCTGTTAAGCTAGCGCTCGAGGAGTGGAGGCACTGGTTGGAGGGGGTGGAGATCCCTTTTATTGTTTGGACTGATCACAAGAACCTGTCCTATATCCAGTCCGCCAAGCGCCTTAACTCCCGCCAAGCCCGCTGGGCATTATTCTTTGGTCGATTTAACTTCCAGCTCACCTTTCGACCAGGGTCCAAGAATGGGAAGCCGGACGCCCTGTCCCGACAGTTTGCAGTTGACCACGGCCTTTCCAGTCCCGATACCATCATCTCCCCTGGCTGTGTGGTGGGGGCAGTCAGGTGGCAGATTGAGGCACGGATCCAAGAGGCGCTGAGGGAGGAACCAGATCCGGGAACCGGGCCATCTGTTCGTGCCAAGTGCTGTCCGCTCCAAGGTCCTCCAGTGGGTGCATAATTCACGTTTCTCCTGCCACCCGGGTGTAAACCGCAGCCTGTCCCTGGCCAAGCGACACTTCTGGTGACCCACCATCGAGGCTGACACCCGTGCCTTCGTTCTCGCCTGCACTGTCTGCGCACGCAGTAAGTCCTTGCATCAACCCTCCTCAGGGTTGCTCCGTCCCCTCCCGGTGCCTGGGCGCCCCTGGAGTCACATTGGTCTCGACTTCGTCACTGGTCTCCCGCTGTCCGAAGGTAATTCTACCATACTCTCCATTGTTGATAGATTTTCTAAGGCTGTCCATTTTGTGCCACTGCCCAAGCTTCCCATAGCGTCTGAAACTGCTGATCTCCTGGTTCAGCATGTGGTCCGCCTCCACGGGATCCCGACTGATGTGGACGCTCGCGCTGCCCTGCTCCGTTCCACCGGGCGCAATCGGCGCATGGCAGATAGACACCGGGTTCCAGCACCACAGTTCACACCAGGTCAGAAGGTTTGGCTCTCTTCAAAAAACATCCCACTCAACACTGAGTCTAAGAAGCTGTCCCCACGTTACATTTTTGCCTTTTGAAGTAGAAACTGTTATCAACCCATCCGCTGTCAAATTAAAACTGCCATTATCAATGAAAATTCACCCCACATTCCACGTTTCCCAGTTAAAACCTGTCTCCACCAGCCCTCTGTGCCCTCCAGCAACACCCCCTCCACCTCCCCGCATGATTGATGATCACCTCGCCTACACGGTCCGGCGGATTCTGGATATTCGCCGCCGTGGTCGGGGCTTTCAATATTTGGTGGACTGGGAGGGTTATGGTCCTGAGGAGAGGAGCTGGATATCTCGCCTGCTCATCCTCGATCCCTCCCTTATTAAGGAGTTCCACCGGGACAACCCAGGGAAGCCCGGTGGCTCGCCTGGAGGCTCTCATTGAGGGGGGGGGGGGGTACTGTCATGATCCCGCTTGGGCCCCTTGGCCTTATGTGTGTTTTCCCTTTCACCCTTGTCTTTGTGCTGAGCTAATTGCAGGGTTGGAGTCAGGTGTGCTGGAGTCAATTACCAACATTCACAGCTGCCTTCACTCATCATCAACTGCTCTACATATACCCGGTCCTACCTTCCAGACACTGCCAGATTGTAGCTTCTGTTTTCATACATTCTCCCGGCCTGACTCCAGCCACCAGCTCCAGCCCTAGCTTTCCAGCACTACTCCTCGGACCCCTCCTGCCTGCCTGCTCTAGCCTGCTTCCACTCAGCCCCCTGGACTTGCCCCGTTGCTCTCTCCCTGGACCCCCATGCCAGCCAGTTTCCCTCCCCGGATCACGGTCCTAACACCCTGCTGGTTACTCCTGAAATAAATCATCTTTTACTTATACTGTCTCCGCGCCTGTGTCCTCCAGACCCAACCGTTACAATCACCATCCTGAGCAGGAGGACCTTGGCTCACCCTCTGCCTCTGATAAGACAGAAGCTGATCCTCATCCTCCAGTGCTCCACCCAATACCACCAAGAGGTATGTACATGACAAACGATGTATTATATTAAATATAATGTATGCATTGATACTGTGTTTTTCTCGATAACATGTACTTTATTCCCTGCCTTCCTTAGTTAGATAAGCACATTTGTTTAGTCTGAAATGTGATAATTTTCATTTGAAGCGATGCTTTGATTTCATTTTGGAATATTCAATTCATAACCATAAATAGTCAACCTGTTTGCATTCCCTTAATTTTTTATTTAATGGGCATATTTACCTAAATAATGGTAATTGAAGTAAAATGTTCAATTACTCATGATATTGATTTGAGGGCAAATTGCCGAGCCCTTATAATAACCATATAAGTGATATTATAATGTTCTCATTTGATACAGGGAGAAAAGCAAGTCAAAAAGGGTCCAGGGCCAATGAGAGCACCATAGAAAGGATGCTGATGCAGTCCCTGGCCAGAGAGAACACTCCTGGTCCACCTCCCCTTTCGGAAGACGAGATCTTCTTCAAAAGCCTGCTTCCTGCCATGCAAAGGTTGCCCCTTCAACAGAAGGAACATGTCAAATTTAATATTTATAGACTCATTTATGAGGCCAGCACTGTGGTGCTTAATTTGGAAACGGTTGAGGGGGCAAACCTTGTCTGGCAGTGAAGCAGGCTTCAATTGTTTTTCTTTTCTTTTTTTTCCGCATTTTTGTAATTTTTTTGTAATTTAATTTTTGATAGTTTATTAATTTTTTCTTATTGAAACATACAAAATAAATAAATATAACTCCACTTGGATTTTCGATGAATTTATTTTGTTTTATTTAAATATAAATAATTACAGTTAACAGGACTGAATACTGAAAGCTTGTACATTCTACTTGTTCTTACCGGTTTCTAAATGATGTGCGAGTTCTGTTACGGTTTGATACTGGACCCAAGAGCAGACAGAGGCAGAGTAGGGTTGATGAACAAAGGTTTATTGAAATGAGGAGGGGAAGCTGGTGGTGAATGAACGAGGAAGCCGGGGGGAGACCAAAGCAGGGGAGCTGGAGAGAGTGATCCGGGTAACTGCAAGCAGAGGAAAACAGCGTTAGGATAAAATCACAAAAAGCTACAAGAGGTGAGAAAATAGAGCGAGGTAATAATATCTACTGGAGCCAGGCTCGCATAGTTACCACAGTAGTGCATGGTACGATCTGGCGACGACAGCAGGGAAGCCAGAGGTGAAGTAGGTGGGTCTAACCTGCTCGGGAGGTGGTTAATCCTACCCTGAGTTTGTTTTCACTTCACGCTGCAGCTCCGACTGAAGAAAGAGTGTCACTGTCACACGCGTCCCTGTACAGTTTGAAGCAAAATCACTCCATAAAAATCTCCATCGGGATGTTTTTATCATTTCCTGATGAATTACGTTTGACCGATCATTTATCTGATCAGTATCCTTGTTCTCAGCCCTCGGTCCGTTCATAGGCGGCCACCTTACACATCGTGACATGCTCTACATTCAGATTAATAAACCTATTTGTATTGTATGTTTTTTAACGTATGTGCCACTGAACAGATTTATGTCAGGTGGATTCATGTAACGCAGGAAAATGGATCTGGTAATAAATCAATCAGGCTCTTCAATGGAAACTGTCACCTAATGTGTCTTGACGTTAATGTCTTTCACTCCCCATTTAAAAGAAGCGACAGTCTGTTCTGTTTACTGCACAGTAGGCTATTAGGCTATAGCTTGCCAACATATTATACAGCAAATTCTTACATTAAACATACCTGAATGTGAACACAACTACTACTTACCTTTACACATATTTACCATCAGTGCTTAAATAAGAAAACACATTATGTTATGTACAAATTGCAAGAAGTTTGCTCAATAGAACTGAGTGGGTGGCTCTTAAAAGAGACGTTTTGTGTGTGCTCCTGCTACACTATGGTGTCTTGCCAAGACAATGCTCCCTCCGCTGAGAAGTGGGCAGTGAAGACCTCCCTCACCCTGACAGCCTCTCGTCCCGGGTTGTTGGCGGCTACTCTGCCCAGGTCTGGCAGTGGCTCCACCTCCACAACTGGGACGTTCCCCCTCACTGCACAAGCCTCCTCTGACCTCCGCAGGAAGTTGTGCAGGACACAGGTTGCCTTGACGCACATCTCTGCTACCTCTGGCTTGACCTCCATCGCACGCCTGTACATCCTCCATTGTGAGGAGAGGATCCCGAAGGCATTTTCAACTACCAGTCGAGCTCGGGAGAGACGGTAGTTGAAAATCCTCTTCTCACGAGGGAGGATGCGCCCAGGGTATGGCCTCATGAGGTTTTTCCGCAATGGAAAAGCCTCATCTGCCACAAACACATGCGGCTGGGGTCCCCTCTGGTCAGCTCCAGGAAGTAGCAGGTCAGTGGGCAGGTCGAGGGTTCCAGACTGCAGGGCTTGAACGAACGCAGAGTTGGCCAGTGTCCCGCCGTCACTGGATCTCCCGTAGCCGCCAACGTCAATCACCCGGAAGCAACGCTGGGCATCCACAACTGCTAGCAATACAAGGGAGTATGTCCCCTTGTAATTGAAGAACTGGGAGCCAGTATTGCCAGGGGCTTTGAGGGTCACGTGCTTCCCATCCAGTGCTCCACAGCAGAGTGGGAAGTTCCAGCGCTCCTCAAAGACTGCCGCGATGGACCTCCAATCCTCTGCTGTGGGCACTGCCATAAACTCCCCCACCAGGCACTCCCAAATGGCAGTGGCCACAGCAGGGACGATGATGCTGACAGTGGAGACCCCAACACGGAAGCTGTTGGCGATGGTCCTGTAGGAATCCCCTGTGGCAAAGTACCTGCAACACAGACAACAGTTAATATAGGCTAACTGAGTTATTATGTCAAGGTCTATACTAGTTTGTGCTGTTATTGGTGGTAGTATTTTATGTATATGGCTCTAAAGTCAGAATAATCAATAATAGATAATAGGCTATAATAAAAGTATGTAGGCCTTTCTGTTTGTAAAAAAAAAAGATAATATAGCTGCCACATTTATGTAGGCTATGGTTTGTAGCCTACTGTGTTGTTTTGTTTTGACCGCTGTTGGAGCAGCTGTAAACTCAGAACATCAGCTCTTTCCAACTGTTTTCCAACTACCAAAAATGATGTTGCCTAGCTATTTCAGTGTAGGCTACTTTTGATACATTTGTTGTTGTGAGATCACAGTTAAATTTCCGTTTTGGTACCGGTCAGAGAGATTACTATAAATGTTGGTTACAGTTACTATTGATACATTTTAACATTTGTTAGTAAACTCACTTACCGGAGACAGATAGACAGGCGCTCCGCAGCTGGGACGGAACGCCTGTAGTTCGTATCCTGCCGGGAAATCCTGTCATCGATCCGGGCCAACAGGTCGTCAAATTGGGCCACAGTCAACCGGAGGTAGCGCTGGAAACGACAGTCATCCAGACGCAGCTCCTGAATCAACCGGTGATATTCACCCAGCTGGTTCCGACTGCGGGTGATGCTGTGAACCCAGATACGGCGGCGGTGGGTGCGACGCTTCTTCCAAAGAAGATAGAGATAGAGAACACGCCAGGGTGTTAACACTAACCATGTCTGCTGAATAAAAACGGCGTAGGCTAATTAAAAATAAGCCGGCTAGTTTTTAAACCTCTTTCCAACTGTTGTTGTCCAACTGTTTTCCAACTACCAAATAAGCCCCTCCCCTCACGCGGCGCGAATACTTTCACCGCGCCGCATTCACCCCTGGGGCACATTGACCCCCGCAGTGATTTACACGCGGTTCGCGCGGAGCAACGCGAATTTTCGCGTTTGGTGTGGATGCAGCATTAAGCTGAATGATCGCTCTGGTAACGGGCATTCCCTTACTGGACGCCGAATATTAGACCCCACGTATAAGACGACCCGATTTTTTACGACCTATCTGTAGGGGAAACCCCCAGTCTTATATTAAAAACATCCCCGCTGCTTGTAACACTTTTACATTGGTGAAGTTTGTATTTATCAATGTAGGGAGTTGCGAGACAAGTGCAGGCTGAGCTTTTTTTTCAGCACCCCCTGTTGAGAATATGTTCCCGCGGCTATGTGCGCGTCTCTTTTATGTTGGCGAGCCTGAGTAAGTAGCCTATATTTTAGAGAAGTTTCACATCAGGCCAGCCTATTATGTAGCCTGATGATGCGCCGAGTCCTTTTATTTATTTTTGCCTCGCACCCGGCCGAGAGTCAAGCAGCTCCGCAGGGCAGAGTCCGCCCGACAGCTTGTCATTCAAATAGGCTGCTGCATCCAAATCATCCCGCAATCACCAATTTGATACCAGAAAAGTTGCCAGCGTGTCTGTTTCTCCCCAGCGCACAGCAAAGGAGATTTATATTTAGGCTACTATTGTTATTATAAAATGTCATGCAAGAGAGACGACAAACAAACATAATGGGCTGTTATCATTTAGATTAGATGGCAAGATGATAAGGCAGATTCTTTGGAACAACTAAAAAAGGCAAAAGTTGATGATGATGTGAACAACTTGTTCGTGCTTTTAAGTCGCCAGAACGCAAGAAACAAGTCTTTGAGGCTCAATTTACTTTTTCAGTCTACAGTAGTAGGCTCTAGCTCTATTGATATTAATATAGGCTAAATAAATACCTAAAGGGGCGACTGTGGCTCAGGTGGTTAAGCTGGTTGGCCAATGATCCTAGGGTTGGCGGTTCGATCCCAGCCCGGCCACTTGTGTCATGGTCGTTGTGTCCCTGGGCAAGACACTTCACCCACCTTGCCTCGTGTGAATGTGTATGACTGCTGTATGTTTGAGGTGGTGGTCGGAGGGGCCGATGGCGCTGAATGGCAGCCTCGCTTCTGTCAGTCTGCCCCAGGGCAGCTGTGGCTACTATGGTAGTTTACCACCACCGGTATGACTGTGTGTGAACGAATTGTCTGGAACCCTGTAAAGCGCTTTGAGTATCATGAAAGGCGCTATATAAATCCAAGCAATTATTATTATTAATTAATTATTAATTAAAGATACAATATTTCTATTATAAAATGTATTGCACCATGAGCCATAATTGTGACCATTATATTATATAGCCTACTTTTGTTAGCCTTAAGGCGAGACACGGCAGGCAAAAACATCGTTTTTTTAAGCACTGGTCAATTTTGAGATTTGTGTCTATTTAGCTTCCATAACATGTCTTCTTTCATACTAGTATGGATAAAATGTCCAAAATATACGTTTTAGGTGTTTATTTTACTAAACTTTGACTGCTTGCGTCTGTATTTTGCTCCTAAATTCGTCAAAAGTGAGCATTCTAACGTAACATACAGCACCGCGACCGCTGTATGAAACATAATAACCATGGTACTGTTGGAAAGCTCTGAATCTCAAGAACAACGTTATCTGATCCAAATATGGTCATTTCCTTTGTATCAGTAACCAATCGTGAAAGTGTGAGGAGGGATTCAATGCTAGGAAAGCGACCTCATTGGCTAATGCACATTTCTGACGATGTGATTCGCTAAAAGGCATCACGTGATGCTAGCCCCGGGTAGCTCGAAAATCACAAAATAAAATGGGAAAAACGTCGAAAATATGCCAAACCAAGACAAAAAAAATACTTAATCAATTGGCTACGGACATTACATGATCGCCATTTGAAGGGGAGAAGTGTTAAAGACATGTAAATCACGCCGATCACGTCGGAGAGACACAGACTGTCAGACGATCAGAGGGGAGATGGTGGGGAGAGAGAGCGTCTGTGCCGACAGGAGCAGGTTGACAGACAGTGGCTAATAATGAATTAACCACGTTTAAATTAGCATGTGGATGTAAATGTTACTATGCTATGGTTTATATATGTTAAGCAGTGGTAGGCCTATATGGCATTGAAGGGTGTAGGGCCTAATTCAATAAATTACTCTAGCTATTATCAGCAGAATTCACGTTTTTATCTTTAACGGCCGTTTTCTCAAAATGAGCTTTTTCCAATACTCTGCGAAAGATATCTCAACTTCTAGACCACTGACATCAACCAAACTTTCTATGATCATTCATAGCACTATTTTAAAGGTTTTTACAGAAGGATTTGTTAATATATTGTTAATTGTCTGATTTATGATACATTTTCCTCCTAAAAACATGCCGAAAATGCATTTCTAAGACATGTACATAGTCTTTTTTGATTTATTAAATGAAAAAAGGCTTTATCCAAAATTTGTTCTGTAAAAACTTTAGAAACTAATATGTGGTTAAAATAAAATAGAGATTTTAACTCTGGCTTTATCCAACATCTCAAAATCTTTCTCGAAAAATGACCCAAATTTACGCATAATTGGTTAAATATTGCCATATTTGCATATTTAATAAAATATTAAAGAAAAACATGTAATACAAAAAATTATTGTGTTTGTGTCAGTAATCAACTGGCAAAGTTTCATGATGATATCTATAAGTAAAAAAAAAATCCCTATTCACCTGGGGTGTCTCGCCTTAAGCCTAGCTCAGTCATTATGCCATACTCACCTGCTGTGTAATGAGCTGCATTGAAAACAAGAAGACCTATTAAGACGCAGACGCACACGCAGCTCACGCAGCTCACGCAGCTCACGCAGCTCACGCAGCACACGCTCACCTGAGCAACAGCAGTAGCACGCTCACCTGAGCAACAGCACAGGCTTCACCATCCCCACCAGGCCAGGCTGGGCCAAGGCTCTACCATCTACACGGGATATCACCAACCCTGCACTGAACGCAGCAGCTCCATACAGCAAGCTAGCACCAGCTACCACTATGCTACAAACGTGTGAATGCAATCTTACCTTAGGTCGACTGAAGGAGAGGATCTCTGGTCTGCAAGCTGAACTCAGGGGTAAAAACGACATCATCATGGAGCTATCCTCTGTTGCTTCCACTCAAATGAAGCACCTTGTCGCCCTAAGATCCTCTGGCTGCGGCTCCCTCTGCATGGCAGGCGATGATCCTACTCTCCCGTGGCCCGGCTCCGCCATTGTGGGATCCTCTTCTCCTGTCACTGTGCCCGGGCCCGTGTTAGCCATACCCAACGATCAGTGGAGTCTACTTGGTGCAAAACCTAAGCTGGCAGCGACTGTCAACAAAGGGGATGGACAATTCCCGCTGAGCTCGACCCCTGTTAAACCGATAAATTGGTTAACAGCCCGCAAGGGTAAACATTGTGGTCGTCCGCGGACTCCCCCAACACCGCAGCGCCTGGAGCTTGGCAACAGATTCGAAGTTATGAGCCTACAGGAGTTTCCATCAATGGCAAATGGCTCTAGCTCTCCTCCCCGGTTCCAGCCACGTCCAGTTGGCCACGGTTCACCTGTGGACAGGGATACCACCACTGCCCTGGCACGCGCCACCACGTCCTACCCCTCCGCTGTTCCGATACCCGCCGCCTCCTCTTCCTCCGCTGTCACTTCGCTGCCCGCCGCCGCTTCCTACGCCGCCGCTGTCTCCTCTCCACCTGTGGCCGGTGTTTCCCAGACGTCTCGTCGTTCCAACACGGGAGAGAACCGACGCAGGATGCTGCAGGATGCCATCATCAGACGATCAGAAGGATCCACCAGACGCCCGGCTCAACCTACGCAACTTTGCCGCTCTGGACCGCGGGCATCAACACTGCAGGCTAATGATCCAGCCCGGCCTTCACCTGGTTGCTCTGCAGCGCAGCAGGGCCGAGCAGCGGAGCTCCAGTGCCTCCTCATTGGCTCATCCATGGTCCGACAAGTTCTCCTGCCGAGGGCGGAGACCTTCTGCTATCCCGGTGCCCAGGTATCCCACATCAACTCAGTGCTACCACACATTATCCACAGTAATCCCGCTGCATCTATGGTCGTGACACATATCGGCTCAAATGACCTTAAGTCAGAAAAGTCAGAAAGTCTTAAAACTGATTTTAAAGCCCTAATCGATTCCGTCTTGACCGCTGGGAAACAATGTATCGTCTCTGGTCCCATGCCTTCCCCTCGATTTGGTGACATCAAATTCAGCCGCGCACGCCAACTTCATGTTTGGCTCAAACAGTATTGTCTCTCCATGGGCATTCCCTTTGTCGACAATTTTAACGTTTTCTGGAACAGACCGTCTTTCTTTGCCAGCGATGGTTTGCATTTAAACAAACAAGGGAAACATCTTCTGGCCAGCAATATGCTCTTAACAATAAAATCGGTTCCTAGCGTCACTCCTCTTGCAAACTCTGTCCAGCATGATTGACTATCTCCACACCTGGTCAGTCAAGAGGTAGTTAGCTCACGTGACACAGCCTCCATGACCACTAGTCCCCATGCATCTAGCGCCCCCTCCAGGCCTGGAACATCCATTACTATAAAAACTCACCCAATCCCTGTATGTCAGTCTGTCAGATCATCATTAATCCCTCCTCATAGATTTTACAGGTCACGCCACAGACCACTTGGGATTACAAGTAACTTGAAAAATGTACCTATTATGTGTAATAGGTCAATTGTGTTGGACCACCCCGCTGTTGATAACCTGGACATGAGCATATCAAAGCTAAACTCACCAAACATCCTCAAAACAAGAAAGGGTTTGGGTTTTCTTCACTTAAACATAAGAAGTTTGCTTCAGCACAATAAACTAGACCATGTTAACATCTTAGTATCTCAGGCTGACCCAGATGTCTTGGTTCTGACTGAATCATGGTTGAAGAGCAGTACACATGACTCTATGGTGGCAATAAATGATTATAGTTTATTCAGAATAGACAGGACCACACGGGGTGGGGGAGTGGCTGTCTATGTTAAATCACATTATTCTGTATCATTACTACATGCTGTCTCTGTTCGAAGCTGCTTTGAATTTATTGCTTTGGAATTGTCTTTATCATCCAATGATTGTTTTGTTGTAATTGGTGTGTACAGGCCCCCTTCAGCAGTAAATAGCTCCTTGAGTGAGCTAGCACATTTAATCTCTCCATATGTAAATAGAGAGGTCATTATGATGGGTGATTTTAACATTGACTGGCTTTCTGGTGCCTCTGAACCTTTTAAAGAAATATGTAGCAACCTAAATCTTACACAAATAATAACTGAGCCCACAAGACCAAATCTAAAAAACCCAGCAAAATCAACTTTGATCGATTTAATATTATCAAATCAAAGCAATAAAATAGTTTCTGCTGGTGTCTTTGAGCTTGGAATCAGTGATCACTGCCCGGTGGCCTGTATCAGAAGTATTCATCTTAAAAAATCTCAACCCAAAATCATCATTAAGCGTAATTTTAAAGGTTTTAACGAGCAAGCATTTTTAAATGAACTCTATCAAAGTGACATTCATCTCACAAGTGAAATATCTGATGTGGAATTGGCCTTAGAATTTTTCACCAATACTTTCTCCTCCATTTTGAACAAGCATGCACCCCTTAAAAAGCACAGAGTAAAAAATAGATCAAACCCCTGGTTCACAAATGAATTGTCCGATATATTTGCAGAGAGAAATAAAGCATGGTCCCTAGCTAGACGCTCTGGTGAAAACTCCAAGTGGACTGCTTTCAGACAAATCAGAAATAGGTGCATATCCATGGTTAGGAAAGCTAAATCAGACTACTACCTCGAACTAATTTCAAACTGCTACTCCAACCCTGCACTATTTTGGAAGGCTGTGAATTATAACAAAAACAATTCTAGCACTGTTCCCAGTCAGTTAAAAATAAATGATCATATTTTAAATGATCAGAAAGAAATTGGTTTAGCTTTCAATAAACACTTTATAGCTGCTGGTAAACTCTTTCACAATGGAGTATCTACGCCTTCTACGCCTACCACCACGAGAAATAAAAATAGCATACCACCTGTCTCTAAAACTCCTCTTTTCAGCCTTGTTCAAGTCCCAACAAGTATTGTTGTAGATGCGCTTCTTGCCATCAACCCCAGGAAGTACATGGGAGAGGACAATTTGGACCCATTTTCAATAAATCTCTCTGCACTTATCATATCAAAACAAATAACCCATATTTTTAATCTTTCCATCTCTTCTGGTATTGTTCCTAAAGTCTGGAAAAAAGCTCACGTCATTCCATTACATAAAGGGGGTGACAAAAGTGATCTTAACAATTACAGGCCAATTTCCAAACTCCCATGCCTGGCAAAAATTCTAGAATCAGTCATTAATACTCAGTTGAAATCCTTTTTATCCAGTGCTTCCATTTTGAGTCCATTTCAATCTGGTTTTAGGGCAGGCCACAGTACTATATCTGCTGTCACTTTGGTCTTAGACAACATTGTTACAGCTATCGATAAAAAAATGCACTGTGCAGCACTTTTTGTTGATCTGTCAAAAGCTTTTGATACTTTAGATCACCATTTGCTTTTAGAGAGGCTGCATGAAATTGGTTTTGATTATTCTACATGTAGCTGGTTTAGGGACTATCTCTCTGATAGACAGCAGTCAGTTAAGCTGGGAAGCTACCAAACTGAGTTTTTAACAGTTACAAATGGTGTTCCGCAGGGCTCAATTTTAGGTCCAGTCCTATTCACAATTTACATCAATAACATTGTTTCATCACTACAACACTGCCATGCCCATTTGTATGCTGACGACACTGTACTGTATTGCATTTCTGATTCAGTGCAACAATCTGTTCAGAACCTACAGAGCTCTTTTAACACCCTGCAGAACTGTCTAGTGGATCTCAGGCTTGTCCTTAATATAGAAAAAACAAAATATATGTGCTTTTCCAGAGCAAGAATTACACATTTTAATGATCTTATTATTCACACAAATAATGGATCTCATATTGAAAGAGTCACTGAATATAAATATCTTGGCATCTGGATAGATGAAAAACTCTCTTTTACATTTCACATAAAAAATCTTGTCTGTCGTCTCCGACAAAAGATTGGCTATTTTTATAGGAATAAAGCCACCTTCCCGTTGTTCAGTAGGAAAAGGATTATTGAGGCAGTTTTTATGTCTGTCCTTGATTACGGTGATGTGGTTTATCGGCATGCATCTCGTTCATGCCTTAAACTCCTAGACTCTGTATTTCACTCTGCTTTGAGATTCATTACAGGAGATGCTTATGATACACACCATTGTGTTTTATATGAAAAGGTTGGGTGGTCCTCCCTTAAGGAGAGACGTGATGCACATTGGCATATTTTTATATATAAAGCTCTGACTGGAAAGCTACCACTATATTTGACAGAAATGCTGCTTATTTCAGATGGGCTTTATCAAACCCGCTCAACTGACATGCTCATGTTATATGTCCCCTATGCCCGGTCTGAGCTTGGTAAATCCGCTTTTAGCCATAGTGCCCCTGACTCCTGGAACAGCCTACAACATACAATTAAAATAAATACACTCATAACTGTTAACCAATTTAAAATTATTATTTTGAATCAGCCCCTCTACACTTGTAACTGTTTTAATTAGGCTATTATGTCTCTCATTCAATTGATCTGAATGTTTTAAATTGTTGTTGTCTGTGTGTGTGTGTGTGTGTGTGTAAACTTGTTATGTATTCTCATTGTATATTGTGTATATGTACAAACTCGACGTCATTGTAAAAGAGGGTCACCCCTCAATTGATCTTTCGAGGTTAAATAAAGGAAAATGAAAAATGAATGAAATGAAAGAACACAAAATCCATATTTCCTGTTATTTTGGTGAAAGTAATGCAAAAGTAATGTAAAAGTAGTGTAATGCCTTACAATTCAAAGACAGTAATATTGTAATGTAACTAACTACTTTGAAATGACAGTAACAAGTAATAAATACCGCATTACGCTTTTGAAGTAACTTGGCCAACACTGGTCTTCTATTGCTGTAGATTAAACTAGCCAACAGAGTTTAATGAGCTCAACCTTAAATGTCTAGCAGGGAAATGTAAAAGACATTAATGTAGGCCTTGGCTGAAATAATTATCCACGAGCATCGGAACAGAACAACACTGTCTGACAGGGCCCATTTCAGTATGACTACTTTTGCCACACAATTCAGCTGAACTCTTAGTTTGCCTACTTCACTACAAGTATCGCTAACTATAGTATAGTATATACGTATAGAATCTACACCGCTGATTACTATCACTAGCTAAGCAATATGCATGTGAGTTATGTTTTTAAGTAGAAAAATAATTTGTATCTCAAGCTATAGGCTACGGCGTAACAAGCAGGCACTGCAGATCTCGTCAATGCATTACTTTGGTCTGTCATTTTGTCTTCACAGAGGGAGAGGCTCATTTGCATTTTAAGAAACCGGACGGAATTTCCGCCTGGAATTCCGGGCGGAAAATACAAATCCGGGCGGAAGTTCCGGGCGGAAAATACAAATCCCCGCGGAAATTCCGGGCGGTTTAACGGGCGGATTAACGACTGAACCGCACGGATTGTTGTTTTACCGCGTCAAATGCCGGGCCCAATTGTGGCACTTTCCGCTTTCCATACTATCTGAACGGAGAGGCCAACCTGAGGCCTGACTACAGGCTGAACAGGGGGTCCATGGAGAACCTGATGGCCATAACTCGCAGCAGGCAGGACCATGGATGGGGGCATTACCTGTTCGTCTTCTGGCTGGCCAGTGCAACATCGTATCGGGTTGTGTCGAGGAGCTTTGCCATCCCTCGCACAACAGTGCATGACATGATCCACAAATTTTCCCAAAAATTATTAAAAATTCAAAATCAGGTCATCACCTTCCCATCCAATGCTGACCTGGAGAATGTGGGGAATGGCTATGTCCGCCTGGCTGGATCCCCTGCATTCTCCAGGGTAGCAGGCAGCATTGATGGATGCCAAATTCGAATTAAACCTCCCTCTACCAACGCCCAATGCTTTGTGAATAGAAAAGTGTTCCCCTCAATACAACTGCAGGCAGTCTGTGACCACCAGGGGAAGTACGTGGACATATTCGTGGGCTACCCAGGGTCTGTCCACGACTCCAGAGTCTTCAAGAACAGCCCTTTATATAACTCAGCATCTCTATCCACCTCAAGGATTTTTTCTGCTTGGGGACGGAGGGTACCCCTGTCTGTCAGCGCCTGTGGCAATAATCACTCCCTTCAAGGAGCCAGTCCTCCAGGCGGTTCAACCACCACCATGCCAAGGCAAGATCAATTATAGAGAGGTCCTTAGGCCTGAAGACACGATGGAGGTCAATATTTTTGAAGGCCCTGGAAGTGAAGAGCACCTTCGCTCCAGATGTCATCGTCTGCTGCACCATTCTGCATAACATATGTTTGTCTAACGGGGACATTATGGAGCCAGCGGAGGAGGTCATGCCCGACGACAATGCGGATGAGCCACACTTCAACCAAGAACAACAGAGCGGGGACCGGATCCGGGAGCGCATCGCTGCAGTCGTCTCTGCTCCAGATGCTCTGGTGGCAGCTCTTCAGGGCCATGATTACATTTAGAAAATTAATAATTTGTACATAACATGATTAAACATAAAATAGAATAGACAGGAATTTGGATATGTTGTTCCCGTTGAGCCTGTTGGCTAATAAGTGTAAATATATCTAATCTAATTAATGTTATTTATTAAATGTAATATGTTATATAATTGTATATAGGTGTTGTAATATTTGATGTTATCTATGGTTATTTAATACATTTATTTTTTCTTCATGACTAACTGGTGTGGATTTGAATTATTTTTGCTATATTTATATCTCTGTTCAAAGACATTCTGGCATAATAAAACATGTTTAAATGACCTTCATAGTGGGCATGAATGATAGCTGTTTGAATTAAAGTTTAATTTAAAATTATTTACATGAATATGGCTTAAGCCCCTTTGACTGACCTTAAAATAATTTTTCGATGTTTTAAAACAATTCTTAATCTCCAAAAACATTTTACACACATTGACACCTTCTGAACAATTTTCACACACATTCTGATCATTCATTTCATTCACATCCTATCTACAATTCTTGCAAGAAGAGCTAGCAGCCTCTCCTCTCTCACTGCCCGCAGACTGGGCCTCAAGAAATTCAAGGACAGGGTCTGTCCTCTGCAACATCGTCCCCATTAGCGTCAACGGAGAGGGGATTCTCTCGGAATTCTGAAGGCCTTGGCCAGATATTTTTTTAGAGACAGCGCAGAGCTCTACTATATAGCAGCACACCGGAGGCAGCGCAGCCGAAGGAAAACAATTCAATTACGAATATAGACTTACGTGAACAAACTCTTTAAAATAGATGGAATTAATGAAAACATTTTATATATTAAAATCTATAAATGATATATTTAACAGAAAATATAATAATGTATTAATACCGGTAATATAAATTTAATTTTTCTGAAAGTCTTTAGGCCAGCAGAGAAGGCTTTGCTGGCCCTGACGGCCCGCCACTGGTCCAATATAATCTAGAGAAGTTTTGTCTTTCCTCGTCTCACACACACTCTCTCTCTCACACACACACACACACACACACACACACACACACACACACACACACACACATCTTATCGGAGGAAATTGGCACGACACCGGAACATCAACATTTAGGCCATTATAATACTCATACATGATATCCTGGTCATGAATTGTGTTTAAAAAGAGTGAAAGTGTGTTCTTGGTATAGTATACAATGTAGATGAAAGGTTGATTATAAAAAGAAAACGGGTCACTTTTCGTGTTTTGATTTTCAAAAAATTATATGGACTGAACAGAAGATACACGGATTGAATGTAATCAATTAGTTAAATTAATACATTCTCATTGGAGTTATGATTGTGCTTCTTTGATATTTCAACGTTAGTGTTAGCTAACAGATAGGCTACTAATAAACAATAGGGGTATTTCATCTAATAGCAAATAATAGCACACACTTTTTATGGTTTTCTTAGAGGTGGCGAGTTCACAACATGCACAAATTATTTTGATCCTTCGCAAGATCTCACTGTTTCCGATGTAACAATTAATCCTCACCACTTTTCTCTACTGCTTAGACTTTCTAAATCCGAAAGGGACAGGAAAGGAACATCAATTGTCATTTCCGAAACTAACTCTGCTTTTTGTCCTCTGTCCTCCATGAATCGTTATCTGAGGAGCCGTCCTCAAGTCAGCCATCAGGAGCCACTCTTTGTAACGGAGGAGGGGAAACCATGGACATAAAGAAATGGACAGCGGACTGAAAACCGTTGGAAGCCCATTTTTTTTTTTTTTTTTTTTTTACACATTTTATTGACAATAATCAATACAACAGCCGCCAGGGGGTACCATACAAAACTGGCCGGTAGGCCTATATAAAAATACAGATACATTTTTTTTTTTAAAACAGCATTGCATTAAATAAAAACATTATATAAATGACATACATAAAGTGTTTTGATCGCTTTCTTATTTTTAGAGTACATAATATTTTTCATATATTGCCTGGTTTCTTTTTCAAACACAATAAATAGAGGTTTTTGATCCGAATACTTACATTTATGAATATGCCATTTGACGAATAGAATAATAAGATTTATAATAAAATATTGGTTTGTTTGACTAGGGGTGTGATTAAAGAAACCAAACAATATATTTTCGACACAAAGGGAAAAATTGGGGTCGATGAAACGAGTAATAAGGGTGCAAATATCTTTCCATAAACGATTTGAAAGGGAACAGTTCCAAAATAAATTATAAACATCTTCAGGGTACATATTACAAAATGAGCAATTGACATCTATATCTAATTTAAATCTTTGCAAAAATATTTTAGAGGGATAGTAACGGTGTATAATTTTAAAAGACACCTCTTTCATTTTGTTAGTGATCAAAAATTTTGAAGGTGAAGTCCAGATTTTTTTCCAATTAAGGTCAGCTACACAATTATTCCAGTAGGCAACTACATATGGGTCAGAGACTATATCATTTTGGAACAATGATCGTATTCCACAATTATTGTTACGTGTTCCAGGGGAGAAACAAACCCTACCAACCGCCGACTCGGTAGGGTCAAGAGGTAGTAAGGTTGGCTTAACCCCTGCTGTACTTCTTAGTAGCATCACAACTCCTGTAGGGATTACATCCATGACAATAGCGAATTCCCTTGGAGGAATTGGGATACCATACTCCATAAAAAATTCCTGATATGACATTAAAAAACCATTACAGTCGAGCAGTTGCGTTGGAAGCCCATTCATTCCTCTGAAAGCTGCTCATTGGCGCAGATCAAACCTCAAGAAAGTGTCCATACTGCTTTCATGGATCCTCATGGAGCATGCGCAGTGTGCGTTCCATGACGTCATCATGACGTTGACAGATGTCGAAATATTCTCTCTTTAGCATTGTAGCATCGCATTGTTTACAGACATTGGAAGTATAAATGACTAACCCCACGGAGATTCACTATGTGTGATCTTCAAATGACACTCCCGTTTTTGTAAAGTGATAAAAGGGTTATTAACAAGTTCTAAACGAAGATTCTTTCTACCATCTGGGCACAATGATTAGCTAATGTAAGCTAAAGGCTAAGCTAGTGTCGTAGCGCTGTTTGACAGTGTGTGCTGCTATGAGAAACGTTCTTAAATCAACGTCATTCCTGTTAAGTAAAAAGAATAACCTCCGACACGAGATGTTAACAGAAATGTTTAGCCTACTAGCAATGTTATAAATACGGAGCACTGAGCCCGGAGGCTGGGCCGAAACAACATTGTTTCACTACGGCTCCTTTCAGCTGCCCGACCCCCTAACTGCTAAAAACGGCTAATACAACGGATAATAAAACGGCTATTTAACGCTTGAGGTGGCATTTTGAAACGAGAAAACTTTAATTTTATTAGTACATGGTCTAATGATAATTATGAGCCTTTGTTTGCTAACTAGACATTTTTTGTGGAGACACAATTCTATTAGAGACGCGGTGATATCACCGTTGTGATTTGAGGGACCCATCCAGCCCGCGCAAATAATTACGTAATAACAGGCTTGGCCACTGGGCACTGCTGTATGATGGTCATCGTCTGCCTACGAACACTACCTCCGGCCTGAGGCTCAAGACATCCTGAACGCCCAAAAAGCTATGAGTGCCCTTTGATTGCTAGCGTTATTAAAAAAAATATACATATATATATGGGCCATTCTACAGAATTGGTGCAAAGTCGCAGTTGGAAACATCTTAAAATAAATGTGTCTTTTCCCCCTAACTTTTCAGGTATGTTAGTTGTATAATATCCAAGGTACACATTTCTAGTAGTTGTACAATTAATTCTCATTTTGTATTTTCAGACAGTTTTGGAACATTTTTCCTCTTCCAAAATGTGTCACTACCGAAACACAATGAAATATCACATAAAATTAAGAGTTTTATTGATTTGTTTATTTTTTTTTACATCCACCTTGTAAATATATTTTTCTTAAATAGTATTTTTAAAAATTCATAGGTAAATTAAAAAGTATATAATTTTAACAAAGCGTTTAAGCGTGATTTATCAGAATCGATGGATTTTGAATCCAAATTTACTTTGTAAAGGGCACAAAGTTTATCATAATGATTACAAACTTAAGGATTCATTAGTTTTAATACACACTGAACCAAACACCATCACAATATCTAAGTTGATAATTCAATATACTTTATTTTTGACAAAACATTCATGTTTCGGTAGTGACGGCACAGTTTCGGTAGTGACAATACTGTTTCGGTAGTGACGACAATACCTTGTTTGTCACGGCTGAATAAGACTGATCATTTTATGTTAGGCAACAAAAATAACTAATAACTCATAAATGTTAAACAAGTATATATCAGACACACATCTGACATTAAATATCTGAAAATGGCATAACAGTGTTTGAATTTCATATTACATCACACTGAAGAGGTACTGATAGTTTCGGTCTTGAGGAGACTGCAAGTGAGAACACGTAACATGTTGATTTTTCTACCTAATCAAGAAAGATCTTACAATATAAACTGTTTAAGAATCACTTTGTTTTATTATGAACAGCAACACTGAAAAACCGTATTAGAGCTGACATTTTTTTTTTTTGTATTATTTGTATCAACATCAACAGGAGCCTGTGGGTGTACATCCATACATACCTACATGTTTTCATTTCATTTGGTTCTATAAGCACACAGTTGGATTTCATTACTAAAAGTTAAAGTCAACAAAACAGCAACACCACAATGAGGCTTCTGTTCTAGATCACTGAGCCACAAGTCTCCACTACTCCTCTTCTTCTTAAACAGGAAAAAAGCCACAGTGTGCATTTCATCAGCCTGTCGTCTCTGATGTGTGTGAATGAGAAATTGAATGTGTATCGCAGGTTAAAAAGATGAGAACACCTGCTTCACAAAAGTCTACAGAACATGAACACAGAAATGAGTTTGTATGTGTGCGTGAGTGAGTGAGAGATTGAGTGTGTATCACAGGTTAAAAACATCACCTGCTTCACAAAAGTCTACAGTACATGAACACAGAAATGAGTTTGTGTGCGTGAGTGAGTGAGAGATTGAGTGTGTATCACAGGTTAAAAACATCACCTGCTTCACAAAAGTCTACAGTACATGAACACAGAAATGAGTTTGTGTGTGTGTGTGTGTGTGTGTGTGTGTGTGTGTGCGCAACACACAGAAGTCTGTTCAGCAGTCTAACTTTTCACACACAGCTTTGTACATTGGTGGGTTTATTTGGACATGTCTGCTCGTGACCTGTTGAGGTGGACAGATAAGGGTGACGAGCTTGTCTGCTGTGTACCAGATCCTGTCCTCAATTATTGGCCAATAAAATCTGTTCCGTCCAATGTTGTGCATTACTTTTACCTCCACTGCACCTGAAGACAAATAAAGGGCAAAGGACATGACAGGTTATGTTACAAAAGCTAATTCAAGTGTTATAGAATATTAGAATGGAAAATATCTTATGGGAGAATTAAACTGTTTGTATATTATAAATGAAAATATCTCACCTTCATCCACATCTTCGATAATCCCAGGATATGGATCATTTGCATAAGTAACCACACACCACTTGCCAACAAGGTCTTCTGTGATGTCGTCAACTGGACAGAGATTTCCTTGACATCCAGAGCTTGATTGAGCTTGTGGTTCAGCAGATACAGGCTGTGGTTGTGGTGCAATATTTGTGGACATAGGCTCAAAACATGGGCAGATTGCCTCTCTCTTGCAAAAGCAACTCAGCACGCGATAATGAATGGTGCCTGGCGCATTACAAACCACCTGATGGATGGCAAGTGTTCCCTTTATGGTGGGCAACTTCTGTGGCAGCCGGGCACTGAATGCTGAAATTTGCTCTTCATCCACATACAGGAGTTTGACTTTGGTGAGAGGAAGGAGTGTGTCATACAGTGCTTTTGCTGTTGGTATGTCAGTACCTCTGGCTACCTGTGAATCTGCGGTTCTCTTTATGGTGGCTCCAACACCATCAGCTGGCCCTTTACCATGACCAGCTTCCAGGAAATTCCAGTTCACAGCGGTAAAACCCATTTGGAAAGGAATGGTGCTCATTAAGTAAAAGTTCTTCTTGCCTCTATACTGCATGGTTGGCCCATCACTTATGAAGAAGAGTTTTTGAACTTTTGGACAGTTCACCCTCAGAAACTGTAGAACTGGTTCAAGTTCAGCCCAAATGGCAGCAGGATCGTGTTTCATTGAAGGTGACAGGCCACAGAATGTCAGAGTATGTTCTGTGGTGTACAAAACAGCATTGTGTAGTGTTGTCTGTCTGTGAGATGCTCCAAAATGGACTTGCTGTACCTCTTTTGCATATTTGCATTGCCAATTTTCTGCATAGTCAGTGTGCAGAATAGCCTCATCTTCATTCAGAGATCTGTGCAAAGATTGTAGCTGTGTGTATTGATGTTGGATGTTGAAGAGGTGCTTGCACACCTTGTCTTTCATTTATTTTTCAAAGTCTTCCAGTAGGTGCTCTGTGCTGCCCTCACATCTCTGTTTAACAGTTTTCGTCACTGTGATCACCTCTCTTTTCCCATCCTTTTCTTTTTCATAGTCTTCTTTTTTTGTGAGCCACTGGTACCACCATGTGACCCCTGCTCCTGAGGTCTTTTCGGTATGTGTGAGCGACTTGTTCTTGCATGAGATATATTCTCTGTACATACAAGCCTTAACCTGTGTGTCACAGCACAACTCCTCTGCCACTTTGTTCAAACTCTGTGACTTAATGATGCCAAGCTGCTTGAGCCTCTCTGCTTTCATTTCGGCATTGTCATGCACTTTGCAGACACATGTCTCCCTGTTACTGATGTTTGGAGCAACAATCCAAAATGGCTTTATCCTACAGAAAAGTGAATACGATAGCTTCAGATGAGGCATCTCAAGCATCAGTTTGTTATACAAATTCAGCATTGTGTCGGACAGAAACCTCTTCTGTTTCTTTGTTTTAAATCTTGTGATCGTTTCCTTTTTTCCTGCTGATATCCGACTATTGTCATCTCGACTTAGAAATGTTTTGACGATGTCAATGTTTTTTTGCTTATAATTTTTCCGAAAGGTAAGACATGGGTGGTTTTCACTCTTGTTGAACGCTTTGTGGGAGACACCAACACATTTTCTCATTGCAGAGACAAGTTTGTACTTCCTCAGTAGCCCGGTTGTGAGAAGTCTCCTGAATGAGTGTTTGTCTTTGTAGCTCGCAGACTTGTATTTCTCTTTAATTTGATGCATGAGTGTGTTGTGTAAAAGTAGGGTCTTTGTCACATGTTGAGGAAATCTATACTTTTGTGCGTCCATCTGCGTTTTGGATCTTGGAGAGTCAGACTTTTCTGAGGCAATCTTCTGCCTTAATCTTTGACATCGCTTTTTATATTTTTCTTTCTTTCTCTGCATTTCTTCTATCTTCTCTTCTAATTTCTTTAATTTTCTATATTTGCAGACTTTTTTTCTTTTGGTCCCTTTTTTCCCTTCACTCTCACTGGAAGTGCTAGGTGGTGTGTCCCTGCAAACAGCTACTTCTTTCTGTCTTTTCATCTTCCTGTGTACTCTCTGTCTTTTCGTCCATTCCCTTCTTTGCTTTCTTTGCTCCCTTGGAGACAACTCAGTGACACTCTTCAACTTTCCTTCTTCCCTTCGTTTCTTATATCTTTCTCTTTCCTTTTTTAAGTACTCTTCGTACTTCACAGGGTCATCCCTCAACCTTTTTCTGTACTCCCTCAATCTCTCTACTCCTGGTTTTACTCCGCTCCTGTGATATGGCATATTGTCTCTCTCCCAGTATAAATTAACCATAGAGATTAACATTACTGACACATTTTAAGACATCAGTAGCCTAATTAATAAGCAGTGGCAAAAACAAGTGTCAGTCTGAGCCTGACTAATGGAACTAATGGAACATGCTGACTTAAAGGACCATAGACAGGCTAGCAGGACACATATTATTGTTAGAAAAAATGTAATAACTAAATTTTTCATGCCATGCAACATTTAACTAACATGAAATGTATAATAAAATACTTCTGAGTTGCATAACTCTGCTAAAATGTTCTTTATATTCCTCAAATAAAAGATTAAGTGTTCCATTTTGTCACTACCGAAACAGTCGTGTCACTACCAAAACGTCATCACATGTTTCGGTAGTGACTGTTTCGGTAGTGACAATTTTAGCCTAACTTTGAACCTAGCTTAAAGATGATAATCAGCACATGGTTAGCTAGCACTTTTCTGAACTATTGCACACACATAAAAACTATTTTTTCTGCAATAAAACCAAAAAAAGTTTGTTTAAGTGCAGAAAATAGGTGTTCGGTAGTGACGTCTTTTAAAGTTACACACTGATTTTCAGACTTTTGAACAACTTTTCTTCAAAATGATGAGACCTAGCTACTCACCATGCACCCACAGCATGAGGGGGACAGAGGAATGCTTACTGATAAAAAAAATTAGAGGTGTGGCTTAAATCAGTCTCAGTCTATGGACTAAAACCTACAAAGTTTTGGTAGTGACAAAAAAATGAGGGACAACATTTTTTACATGCATTTTCATGATTTACAAAAAAAATATAAAATCAATGTACTTTTTTACATTTCACTTTCAAAAAGATCTTTATAAAAACACCAAAAGAAAAATTTATAAAAATCATTTCAGTATCATTTTCATGAATTGAAATTTAGGAGTTGGGGACAGCCACCTCCCAATGTTAAGTACCCTATAAATGAGGATTTTAAATATATTTAGAATACTTATTTTTTAAATATTATTTTGGGTTTCAATAGATAATTGCAGGATCTTAGTAAACATTTAAAATTTGCATACTTAAAGGCATCATAGGAGATTATCTGCAATATGCACTTTTTAATATGTTGTGAAAAGTGCTTTTTACACCCCAACAGCAATAAATGACTTATGGGCAATGAAAAAGAAACGAAAAACCCCCAAATTCTGTACCTTCTATAAACCTGTTAAAATGCTGACCAATCGGAGACGATGGACCCGTATCTAAAGAACCAATCACAATCCTGCGCGTTCTCTCCCCTCCGTGTGCGAGCCTGAGCGCGTTCACGGAGGGCAGAGAAAGCGTTCGTGCCATATCGTAGTAGGCTACCTGGCAGTGGACTAGACCTAGTGGAAGTAGCATAACAAGCTTACACAATGGAACCTACACAGAAGTTACCAGAGGTGTGGACTCGAGTCACATGACTTGGACTCGAGTCAGACTCGAGTCATGAATTTGATGACTTGAGACTCGACTTGACAAAATGTAAAGAGACTTGCAACTTGACTTGGACTTTAACATCAATGACTCGTGACTTGAGCCTTTTGACTTGACAAGACTTGCTACTTTCCCCAAAACCCAAAGATTAAAAAGTAGGCTATATTTTTAAGTAGGCTACTGCTCTGTATCTTTCATCATGTAGCCTAGTGTAGCGGAGGAAACTGGTGGATGTCGCCTACCGGTACCGCGCTGATCTGCTTATCACTGGTTTCACTTCAGAGGTGTCGGCCAGAACACCACTTAAGGCCAAAAACGTCAGACTATAAGCATGAGAAGAGGAGTATGGTTTTTCCGCTCTTTATTTTCCTTCTTTCACAGGCACAGCAGCATAGATCGCAGGAAAAGAGACACAGGCTTACATTCCGCTCGTGAGGAGACGTTAGAACAGCTGTTGCCACCTGCGAATCGCGGCCGTCAATAACATCCATAAACTGTAACTTATAACAGCGATCGGGACTGCATGTACTTACTCACACACGGGTGATTCACATAAACACGTTTCAACTGTGTCGACTACTGCGGCAACATGCGCGCTCACACACCTGACCGAGAGAGAGAAGAAAAGGAAACTTACTAGACAGACCCTCCGGCCGACTGACGTCACGGCCACTAACTGACAGCTATACTGTCATCCACACTGAACAAAACACATCTTAACACTCTATAAGAAATAACAACACTGTAACCTATAAACTTTGGGGCCTTTTCTGCATGTAGCCTATGTGTGAGTGTTTGTGTGTGTGAGTTAAATGTTAACAATCACTGGTAAACAGTGCAATTGGGAAGTGCAGCCAGCAGCGCTCGTGCACGGCTGTGTGTCGAGGGGTGGGGGAGGGAGTCCCGAGGGGAGAGGGAGGAGTTAAACGGAACTCCGAGGACAAGCTAATTTCAAATCATGCTAGCTCTCTCAGATCGTACAGTATAGCTTTAAATGCTTTTTAAATTATTTTTTTTGTTTGGGGACAGCGTTTTGCACCAATTTTGTAGAATGGCCCATATATCCTAGATATGGGCTATAATAAATACATTTTGGCATTTGATAGTCGCTTATTATTATTCAACATGTTAGCTAATATTTTGAAATACCCTCATAAACTCTGGAAAATGAAGCGTGTGGGTTTGAATTGAGCACCGGACCTTATAACCAGCTGGATTAAGATCCGCCGTTCCCTTTCTTTGGTGATTTACAGGACAACAGGCCGCCGATTATAATGTTACCAGAGATAACTGCGTGACTACGTGGCTAGTTAATTCCGGTTAAATTAACCCGTGAGCTCCTCGGGGGCTAAAGTGTATGGTGTCTTGACATGCTGGTTAGAAAGCAACACACTATGTGTATTCCTTTTGTCTTTATAGTTTTTTGGTGGCGTTTGCGGGTTATAGATTTAGCCATTTCTCTGACAGCCTTTGGACGTGAAGACATTCCATCAAAATAAGTTCTCCCACCGGCACTATTTTGCAGGACACCGCTGCGGTTTCCCGGGGTTAGCCCCGCCCTAGATGATTGTGATTGGTTTAAAGAAATAAAAACAGGCCGGCCCAGTTTCCCCCCGAATAGACGGCTTTAAACGGAGTGCTTCCAGACCATACAACTTACACCTGAAGACCAGTGTTGCCAACTTAGCGACTTTGTCGCTAGATTTAGCGACTTTTCAGACCCCTTTGGCGACTTTTTTTCAAAAAAGCGACAAGCGACAAATCTAGCTTCTTTTCTGGAGTTATTGGTGACTTTTTCGCCGAAGCAAATATCACTTTTAACGCTTCTCAACGAGCAGCGGGAGCCTCCTGGCCCGTCCCCCGTCACAGAGCATTGACAGACGGCCCGGTCCTTGCGCAGCAGCCCCTCCCAGCTGCGGTCAGAGCAGGAGATACACCTCTCCGCTCGTGTTCCGTTAGCATCACTATTAGCAGTTAGCAGCTTTTCCCACCTCTTCTACGGTCTACGAGTAGTGCAATTCAAAATGTTATGCAGTGCTTTTCTAACCAGGAGCATGTATGATTACTGCTAGACTTAACATTACCACGTTGGTTGTTTATGCGATTGTCACGTTCATAACACTAGAACCTCATCTATTCAAATATTACTGTATAAAACCCCTGTCTACAAATATGCAAATTAGGCGATGACGTCATCTACGAATATGCAAATTAGGTGATGACGTCATCTGGCGACTTCTAGCGACTTTTTGGACAGCCAATAGCTACTTTCCTTACTGAAGAGTTGGCAACACTGCTGAAGACAATTAGTCATTAGTTCTCAGTCACAGACTGAGATTTTGAAATATTATCTCATATTGCAAGACTACAACTAGATTCCTTTTGAAATTAATATTATTTCCAATCCTGCTACCGGGGATTAAAAGTGATTTCAGTCAAATACAAAGTTTTGTTTTAGCAGGTAAAATGGACTGGGTGTATGAACAACAATATGCCCTCATCACGTAGGCTATGTCATGTATGATCACATTAAACTGCAAACGCGATTGTGATTATATTTAATAAAAAAAAAAGTTAATTCAATATTCCAAGTGGGGGACATCCTGTAGTTATTTGACCAAATGTATTTGCTGATCTCGTCCCCAAATAACTCTGACTCCTAACCCTGTATTTGACGGTAAAGTGTTAAGATTGCGCGTACAGGTGTCCGACAAAAGTGCTTCACAGTCGGACACAAGTCGTTACTAATGCCGCTCCTCCTGCGTCGTGTTTGGTGCTGGAGAGAGTGCGACAGTGTTCACGTCATTTTGCTTGAGCCAACCCCTTAAGACTAACGATAATATCAAACTTGTTTGATAATGTCGGAACGTCAAGACGGGGAGAAGGGCTGAAATCGGGTCGGAAGACCACCAAACAACTGATATTACCGGCGCACGCCACAACTCCAGCAAGACTCCCGTGATTTCAGTCTGACATTGAAAGATTGTATGCGACTGTCAAACCGCGTGAAAAATCGTGTAGTGTAAGCCCAGCATAAGACGAATGAGAAAGCCACTCCATATGAAAAGACAAGCAAGCTCTGGAGAGAGGTAAATGTGGTCATGTTTTACCTGGCAAAGGATGTGTATTTTAAGTTATGACAAAAAGTTAGTTTGAAAGAGTCTGACAGTAAACCATGTCAACACTTTTTAATGTCCAGTTGGTTAAATTGCACACACAGATTAAATCTGGTTTAAAAAAGTAGGACTTCTTTTTCCTGTCTGTTTTTGAGGTGCATAAATGTGTTTATTTAACTAAGTTTGACTTATTACAGGCCTAGGCTACATGTCATTCTTAGAATTTGATCATTCATAAATCCTTCAATTTCATCCAGCGATCTTCCTAGTAGCTCATGTATCCTTCCCTTTTCTAGGGCCAAGAGCAACTTTGAAATCTTAGCACACTGACGGTAAAACTCTCTGTGTACTGCCAAATCATGCCCCATAAAGTCTGCCAGCTGATCAAGTTTGTTGCGTTTCAGGGCTAGTATCTGGGAGGTTGTTGCAATGTTTTTGCGCAGTTGGGTGGATCTTAGATACTTTGGCCTCTTGGCACCGCACTCATCTGCATGTCGTCTCAGACACTGATGTCAATCATAGTCTGGAGTGCACATGTCATCTCCGGTGTCAGGAGCACTACTACTTTTCTCCCCCTCTTTCCTTTGAGTTCAACACGCTCAAAATAACTGCAGAGTTTCTTTTCGTACTCTGACAGCCCCAATTCATCAAGGGTGTTTATTTCGAGAAAATTCCTCATTTCCATCTTTGAGACCTCCCCAACACGTCTTCTGTTGAAGAGGACGATCTTCGTCAATGCAGCTTTGGCAAGGATGGAATAGTTCTGCACTGTTGTGGTCTTCTTTAATGCAGCAGTTGCAGTTTCCTCCAGATAATTGTTTAGTTTAGTTAGCGGTAGTTTTGATGGTTTGTTGTATTTCAACTGATTAATGGAGCTTAAGGCACAGTGGGATATGTACTCTGACCACTTTGCACTATACAACTTCTGAAAAGCTTTGGAGGATTTTATTGAGTTCTCATCTCCAGTCATAAGAGCATGACAATGAATGATGTCACTCACTTTTAACAGCGAGTGGCCAATTTTTAGGGTAAGGCTTGGTGTTTTATAGCAGTTTCTGTCTTTATCGAATCCTGCCGTTTCTTTAACTGCTTCTATAACTGCCAAGACATTTCCTGGTTGCATGGCATCCTCTGGTGTTTGAATTGATGACATTTTGCAAATCATTTGAAGGAATCTTGCCAGCTGGCGGATGTTTTGACGAATGTAGTCGTACTTGGTTGGGTCATGTCCATGTTTTCTATAAAGGGTGTCCACATAACAAAGAAGGCAGAAGTCATTACGGATTACCCTTGCAATGTCATTGTCATGCATGCGGCTTAGCATCTTGTGCACCCCATCATTTGTTTTACCTTGTGGTTCCTCTTCCTGTACTTTAGAGGAGCACCTTTTCATGTGTCTCCCAAGTTCAGGTCGCAGAAACATACCCTTACAATGTATACATCATTCATATTTTTTTAATTCGGCCTTCTTAGAACTGCGCTTTATTTTCAGCTGGCCACTTCCTTTTGACAGGACATCTTTATTGGACACAAAGTTCCCCCTGTTGCGCAGACTCTCTAATAGCTTCTCCCTAGTTCCTGAGCCTGCTGGGAGACTAAGGGCATGTGCTATGTCGGAATCCTCTTTTACATGAGTTTTAAAATGTCGCGCTATTTTAAAATGAAGACTCTTGCAAACGAAGCAGAAGTTTTGTCCTGCTCTCACAACATTGGATGAAGGTTTGTTGGAGGATGGTTGTCCTGTGTTATTGGTGTCATCTGTGACATTACAGTTCAGAGAGGTATCCATTGATTCTTCAGTAGCCTGGAATGTTGAAATCGCCAAGCTTTTCACTGGTTCCTCGTCCGTGTCACTTTCTGGGCCTGGAACATATTCTGGATCACATGCGTCATCGGATGCCTCCTCTTCGCTGAAGTCACTTTCATTCTGAAATATATTAAAGGCACGTAAGCCTATAACAAATATTAAATTGTGTAAGATGATGGGTGATATCAGGGTCATAGTTCAGCCCTGGAAATATTTGAGACAACTGAAAATGAGTCAAATCAGCATCTCATGCATTTATGGAAAGTCACCCTCCTCATCCTCTTCATACTCATCTCTTCCTCCTCCTTGTTCTCCCTTTCATCTAACGGTCCTCTTTCATTCATAAAAAAAAAATTGAAGGCATGGAAAATTTGTGTGTTGACACGCTTGTACATTGACTATTTTGAATGGGTTATATTATTCTGGACAAACTCATCTTCCTCAGCAGAGGGCGCTCTAGGCCCTACACTTGGCTGGGCATCTGTGGCTAACGCCAGTAGTGCCGAGGTAGTCCGTATGACGAGCCTAGCCAATGTATATTTACGCTAGCAAGAGAGCAATTATCTTATCAATCTAAGACTAGCCCCTGTGACATTAATAGGACAAATTGAAGTTGACCGTGGCTAAGTGTGTATATAGGCTTTGTGTAATCGCCGGCATTTAAGATTTTTTTTTTTAGAGGTTTGAATAATATTTATTTCTGAAATGATGAATACGTTGAAAGACATGGATAAATAACTTACAACTGTGAAATAGTAATTGAATAGACTTGGAGCTAAAGTACATTGATGGCTTGATGGAGGGCCCGTCTGAGGACGACGTGCCAGTGCAGATGTGTGTGTTCTGCCTTTCCTGCTGAGTCTCCAAAGATTCACCAACAGAGGTTATTGCACAGTTGCCACAGTGTCACCAACAGTGATAGTCTGACTTCTGAGTCAGTAGTCAACAGGATACGATCGATAAAAATCTCAAGGCGTTACAGTAGGCCGCATCAGAGTTGGCATTTAAGATTTCTGCGCCGATAGCAATGACACGGCTGAATATCAAGCTAGTCACGTCCTGTCTGGGGCTAAGACGAGTGTAATCCCTGTTAGTATCTATGTACAGTTGGGGCATGGGAGTGATGACAGACTGTTTGAAGCATGAGGGACCCGGTAAATGTATCGGGAGACAGAATAAGCCGTGGATATTGATGAACAGGCTGAGCTAATCCCAGCTAACATGCGCCCATAGCCGTAGGGTATTTCCTCCCCGTCACAACAGTTAAAGGAACAGTTCAGTGTTTTGATAAGAGTGTACTAGAGACCGTGTTTAAAGGCTTTTGTTTTGGTTTCTTTGAGAGTATCGTGAGAATACAGGTGCTGACTGTGGGTTAAAGAAGAGTTATATTAGGTCAACGCAGTGCATAGATATAATTCATGAAGGTGTAACCAAACGTTATACGATTGTTTTGCAGATCCAGAGTGGCACTGGGCAGATCCAATAGTTTTAAACTTCAACAGACACCCGCCTCCAAGTGAGTGAACGTTTGTCAATAGAGCAGTTCCAGACCTTCTGTACAAATGAAATGAAGTACGATGGTCTGGCGGGACCAGGCTAACAGAGGACGTGACCAGCTTAATATTTAGCAATGTCATTGCTCTTAAAAACTGGAAAGTCCACTTACACAAACATAAACATCCTTAGCCATGGTCAAATTCAATGTTTCCTATTAATGTCATGGGCTAGTCTAAGCTCTAATAACCTTACCTTACCTGTGGAAACATAAACACAGTTCACATTAATGATTTCTCTCTTGGTAGCGTAAATATACATTGTCTAGGCTAGTTGTCATGTAGGCCTACTGACTGTCAGCCAAGTGTAAGGCCTAGAGCGCCCTCTGCTGGTGAAGACGAGTTTGTCCAGTATAATATAACCCATTCAAAATAGTCAATGTACAAGCGTGTCTACACACAAATTTTCCATGCCTTCCAATTTGTTTTGATGTATGAAAGAGGACCGTTAGATGAAAGGGAGAACAAGGAGGAGGAAGAGATGAGTATGAAGAGAAAAAGGATGAGGAGGGTGACTTTCCATAAATGCTGCAATAGATGCTGATTCGACTCATTTTCAGTTGTCTCAATTAATTCCAGGGCTGAAAAAAAAGCTTCATAAAAGCTCATATAGACAGTGGACTTCTGGTCGGGCTATCCCAACGATACGATCACCGAAGCACCTCACTGTCATTGCCGCAGCGGCAGCCGCTTTTGAAAACGCCGGGCTCACCGGTGCAGTCCTCTGGCAAGAAGGCGGTTGAGAGGGCGGTTGCAGTGCGGCGGTGGGAAAGGGCAGGCGCGAGCAGCTTTAAGAATTTCAAAACCACAAACGTTTGATATGATTATATGCCGAATGTATAAACATTCCGTACTTGTATTAATAAATTGAGTTATTTGCGTTCCGGAATTACGTTTAAGGATAAATTAATACGTAAACAATGAATAAATAGATTTCTGAACGGGATTTGGTGCCATGTGTTAAATTACTGCAGTCAGACTACTTTTCACAACAGTATTTTGGCCGTAATTTAACCGTAACTTCATATCAAACTTCATGAGGCATTTTATAAACGATAATTTCGGGATTATAGAGGAACACTATTATGCAAAACAACACAACCTACCCCCCATATGAAAGCGGAGCCCCTTCAGCTGTTATGGCAGAACTAGATTACCAACTAACGTTAGCTGCTAAAGCGGTTAGCTCCGGTTGGCTGTAACAGACTTGATTCAACAATGAAGAAATGTTCGGGCATGACACAAAAAGGAAACTCCGTTTGTAATCCAGCATTATTTTTTAAAACAAAATGTCCCCTCTCCCACAAACTCAGCTTCAAAACAAAGGTGTTCAGGCCAGGGAAGTATGGGGCTAAGGTACACCCACAGCGTTTGATTCATTAAATTATAATTTAATGAATCAAACGCTGCATTTAAGATCGTCTTGTCAAACGGTTTAAAAACACAGTCAGACAGGATTTGAAGTGCTATTTCAGTCTCAATCATGTTAATTGCTTGTTATTTTTCTTAAATAAATTTTAATTAATAATTTAATTAAGCTTATTTAAGTCCGTCAGGCTGTCAGTCATAATATATAAAAGTCTTACTTTTGAATTCATCCACTCCTGGTTCAGCTCGGTTCAACGACTCGTTCCTTTGTTGAAGTTCCCGCCGTTGCGTTGAGCCCAAACACTTACGTGTTTGTGTTTAATTTTGCGGGTCATTGTGGTCATTGTAACGGAAACGTGTATCATTGCAATGTAGTTATCAGTCAGTTTAGTTTTTTAGTAGTTGATTTTGATCCTTACAGTTTGTTTAAATGCACTTACTGATGAGAAGGCTTCTGATGACCAGGTCTTCAAAAGATCTCTTGCCATTCACCCCCTTCCAATTGATTTGCTTTGCAATGGTGTCCGTGAACAGTCGGGCCAGGACATTCCACGTTACCTTTTTCGGGTTTGGCCCTCCCACCGTTCCAAGAGCTGAAATCTGAAAGTATATCAAAAGAAAAGAAAATATATAAATATTGGATACAATTGTGCAGATTTTAGTTTGCTTACAATGTCAGGCCTGAAAGTTCAAAAGAGATATGCGAAAAGGGTTTCACTGGGATCAGCCCCAAACCCCAGAAGCCAGTGACGTGCACAAGTAGAAAATAGGTGGTGCTATAGCACCTGCCATTTGACCCTGGACCAGTCAAGTGCCCTTTTGAAATAAAGAGTCATGTTAACCTCAGATTTTAAAGTTGAACTGTTCCTTTAATGTAATTGAAATATCTAGGGATGCGCATGTGTACACCTCATGTTTAAACACGCATGTGTGGACAAGTACTTGCTTGTGTATGTACAGTATATGGTATTGAGGAAAGACTGTATATGTCTGCAAGTAGCCAATGCTTTTGTTCATCTGTACCTGCAACTTTTGTGTGTTTCCTTGTGCTTGTGTTATTTGTGTGATAGGTCATTATACCTGTGTGCCAGTTCATTCTATATACATACTATATACAGTATATTCCATGCAGCGGACGCACATATCTAAGCATTGACATTTTATTTTAATTACACAAAATACCAGCTAATTATATTATATGTACCAACCATAAGTTATTACTATGTTGTTATAAAACTTGCAGTAAACTTGTATTTATCCTTAATAGGCTATTATTAAAACTATGATTATTCTATTCTAGGCAGCTACAGCAAGGAAGTAGCTCTGTGCTGTGCCGCTAAAGGGACAGCCCGACCAGGGCAACTACGAGTTTGAAAGATGAGGGAGATAGATCCCCAGAAAATATACATGAAGCAGAGTCCAGTAGTAGTTGTATCAGCTGTATGTGACCGAGATGACACAATTATAATATAAGGCAGCCAGCAGTTCTACATGCCGCCCAAAGTGCCCTTATTTTGCACTTAGCATCTGACCCCCAAAATGTCTGTGCACGTCACTGCCAAAAGCGCTTCAAGTAAAGTATAGCTGAACATTGAATGTTTTAAACCAGTGGTTCCCAATGTATTTGTCTTGTTATCTTTGCATTTTTATTGTCGTTGTTGATTTGAAAATAATGTTACAGGGTTTTTTGATAAACTATTTTGGATTATCAGACGAGATTTGTATTTGTATTGGTTTTCTTTCAGATATATTATGACCATAGGCCTGCATTAATATATATACTGTATACCATTAATTACATTACATTTGCAGAGGAAAATTGAGAACCAATGGAGGATTAATTATGCAGATAATTGACATTAGCGCACGATAACTTTAAAAGTGATTATGTAAGACACAAAAAGAGAAAAAAATAAGACATTGCTATTATCATACCATGTTGTGCTTTTCTTGGGAGTGTGTGGCATCCTTAAGCCACACCTCCAACTCCTCCACCTCGGCCATTGTTGGCATTTCGGCCACTGGAGCTTCTCCACCCATCTTTGATGCCATTTCTTTCACAGCTGCCGTCAGCTGCATCTGCTGCTCCTTCACGTGCTCTAAGAGGGCCAGAATATGCATCTCGGCCACTACAAAAAAGTTGTTTTGAGAAAATATAAAAATGTTTTCACTTATTCAAAAATATATACCATATGGGGTACAAAGTTTATCAAACTATTTATTTAAATTTTTTTTATGTCAACAGTCTATTTTAAAAAGATTTTACCAGAGCAGGGAAAAGGCCGAGTGCCCGTTTTCCCAAGCCGATACCTCGCGGTAAAAGTGTGCTGGCGCTCCGCACTGGAGGTGTATGGAAGGGGAGCTGAGGAGAGGTAAATCAAACACATTTATTTGTAGTTAAAATTAAAACCTTTAGTATGCAGTTTTGTCAAACAATTTGTTGTGGTACCTGTGCTACACTCGGCCAGGATCTCCACAGGAGGGCTTATTGCGACAAATGAAGCATCTGAGGAGATACAATTGGAAAAATATTATTATTATTACTTGTCATGTTTTTCTGTTTTAAAACATTACGTTTCTTTAGATAACATGTAGACATATACACATACAAACATAAATAAATAAAACAAATAGGTACACGCAAATAAACAATATAAAACCTGCATTTCTTCTTTTCCATGCCTAAACAGTAGTCACTAAACAGTGACTAACTGTGCTTTTCCAAGTAACTGCAACACAGTGTTAAAGCTATGTGTTAAAAGTGAAGTAAGCGGTATATTTATGTTAATATAAGTGTTAATTCACTCTTTATTCATACAGTGATCACTTTCATAATGTGCGCGTTTCATAAAGCCGATCTTGTTACGATGAGGCAGGCAGGCAGGCAGGAAAACAGGACCCAAATGCAAGACGTAAAACTAAAAGATATTTATTGTCCAAAAACTTAACAAAAAAGGCCAACAGGCGAACATCCAGGAGAAACAGGAAAACATAGAACAAGCACGGGACAGACTCACCAACAGGAAACAATGCTCGGACAGGGAATAAAGAAACACTGGGGGTTATACACACACAAGACAGGGTAGACAACGAGAGACAGGTGAAACACATTAGGGGCGGGAACAGCAATCAAACAGGAGGGAAACTTGACAGGACATGGGGAGGAACAAGACAGACATACCAAAATAAAACAGGAAACACAGGGGATCACCAAAACAAGACACAACAAAGACAGACCATGACAGATCTCTCAGTCAGCTGCTCTGCATGTAATCGGCAAATAAACGTATTGGAGGATCCCGAAATTTATATCCAATCACAAGAGAGAACGCAACAAACCGACACCCGTCTCACTCATGGTCTCACTGCCGGTGCACGCCAGAGCGACAGATGGGTGAATTATGCGCCTACAATGGCGGAGCAGGTAAAAAATCCTTCCCAATGTCTGTTTTGATCATGTTTTATCACACTTATGGATCTGAGATGATGCTAGATAACTCGCTGCTTGAAGACCGCAGTGCATTAATGTGGTGACGTAGGGATGAGGGAGGGGACTGCTAGCTGCAGTTACTGAACCATTCCGCTTACAGCACCTTTAAGCCTGTAGGGAGAATACCTATATTTTTATTAATACTTGACGGACCTCAATCAGTTGAAATGAGTCAAAGGTTAAATATCTGTCTTAGGCAACACAATACAAATTACCTCACTATTATTTGTTTATCTGATGGTGAATACTTTTAAGAATAATATATACAGTTTTAGAGAATTCATCACACCAATTCCAGAAAATCATTTGTTAGGACTGAACGTAGGTGAACCGTAAGAGCTGAGCAGAAGTACTTTTACTGAACATATTCATGTTGATGAATGGATACTGGTTTAAAGAATGAAGACAAGATACCATTACAATTTTGGAGGTCTAGTTGAGGCCGGGAAAATATATAATTTGGTGTTGGTGGAGGAATTGTTGGGGAGAAACTACGTCTCCTCCCGCTGGCTGGCTCCTCTGGCTCACTATCTGTTGAATCACCGAAAATTGGCCTAAAGCTGGGAACACACCGCATTGGCCGCCTGCGGCGGTTGGCCGCGTGAACGCAGGAGGCTCGCCGCTTGATCATTTGGGTCATATTGGGCCATATTCAGCGGAGCGGCCGCCGGCCGCCACGTCGAAGGCGGCGGTTGGCCGCGTGATCGAAAGAGGCTCGCCGCTTGATCATATTGGGCCATATATTCCTGACGCCGACGCCGAAATCAGACCCGTCACACTTACGGTGCAACAACAACAGCATGGTCCAGCTGTGCCAAAAAATACAGATGTAGGTTCACTGTGTAACCAGCGGCAGTCATGTCACAAATAACATTAAAACAGCATGAAGACGCACCCCGATCCGATCGCAAATACACACACATTAATAATAATAATAATAATAATAATAATTGCTTGGATTTATATAGCGCCTTTCATGATACTCAAAGCGCTTTACAGGGTTCCAGACAATTCGTTCACACACAGTCATACCGGTGGTGGTAAACTACCATAGTAGCCACAGCTGCCCTGGGGCAGACTGACAGAAGCGAGGCTGCCATTCAGCGCCATCGGCCCCTCCGACCACCACCTCAAACATACAGCAGTCATACACATTCACACGAGGCAAGGTGGGTGAAGTGTCTTGCCCAGGGACACAACGACCATGACACAAGTGGCCGGGCTGGGATCGAACCGCCAACCCTAGGATCATTGGCCAACCAGCTTAACCACCTGAGCCACAGTCGCCCCATTAACAGCAATTCAGCAACATATCTAAACACAATAACAACAGCAGTGTGTGCTCAGCGGCTAAAATAAAGGCAAACATCAGCCTACCTGAAAGTGAAAGTGTGCCGTCTGACGGAGGACAACACCGGTTCTTCGCTGCACTATATTGGAATTCCACACGGACACCGCCGTCAAGTTTGGGTTCATATTATCCTCAGGAGCAGCACACAGCTGGGTGAGTTTCACTATGCTAACCGGCGCTACCTTGGCTAAAGTACAACCAACATATTTGCAGAATGTATTGGAAGCCCAATGTCCTCACTCCACACGCCCACCTCGTCTTGCAGACCACCGCCACCGGGCAATCTCAACGCTGATTGGCTGTGGAGGCGCGGCGCCGTGCTCGCCGCACAAGCCTTCGATTCACGCTCCTTCGATGACACAATTTCTATGCGCCGCTAATGGCCGCGCTCCCGATTCACGCGCCGCGCAAGCCCCCGCCGCTGGACGCCGATTATTGGGTGGACGCGCGGCCACGCGCTAGTACATTGACTTTGTATGTAATCTCGCCGCGCGGCCAGTGCGGTGTGTTCCCAGCTTTACAAAGCAAAACAACAACAAACAAGTCAATTTACACACTCAAGTTTCTGCACTAGGAATCCCTGTGTGACTTCTAAAGTACTGTATGATATATACAACCTACAAACAGTCCAACTATTGTTTAAACCTAATGCAAGACAATAGCTTACTTGACCATAAGATACCTTGTTCATTTTGCAACAGTGACAGAAAAAAAAGCTAAATGTAAACTAAAAAGATTGCTATGTGAGACCTCAATCTCAAACATAGTAATGGTGTGTGTGAAAATAGCAAACCTTGGTCTGCTCTTTCTTTTGGAGTTTATCTCCTGCTCCTTGTCGGTCTGGAGCTCAGACGTATTGCAGCTCAGTGAATTTTTGAGCTTTTCCCGGGCCTTCAGATAGTCACCTGACAAGACACACATCACTTGACATGTACAATACTTCCACACAAGAATAAAATACACCAGTATGCACCATTTGTGCATGGTCCCTCTCTCCCTCCCTCTCTCTCTGTCTCTGTCTCTGTACGAACACACTACACGCGTTACCCGCGTAAGATTTACGTGCGTAACTCAGCTAAAATGTTGCTTGATCATTTTGTGTCAAAAATGGTTCTACGCGCGTAGTCTCCCTCCCGATATTGTATTTCCCCTAATTAACCATGGCTGCGATCAGACCCGACCCGACACAACAGCGTGCATGTCCGCACAACAACAACACGGCCAACAACTGTGCCAAAAGACAAACTGAACAGCACAAATAGCCTAGCATTAAAACAGCATTGCATATTCACGGCAGATACAGTATCTCACAAAAGTGAGTACACCCCTCACATTTCTTCACATTTTTCTTTATATCTTTCCATGGGACAACACTGAATAAATGACACTTTGATACAATGTAAAGTAGTCAGTGTACAGCTTGTATAACAGTGTAAATTTAGTGTCCCCTCAAAATAACTCGACACACAGCCATTAATGTCTAAACTGCTGGCAACAAAAGTGAGTACACCCCTTAGAAAAAATTTACAAATTGGGCCCAAAGTGTAAATATTTTGTGTGGCCACCATTATTTTCCAGCACTGCCTTAACCCTCTTGGGCATGGAGTTCACTAGAGCTTCACAGGTTGCAACTGGAACCCTCTTCCACCCATTTATGACAGCATCACAGAGCTGGTGGATATTAAAGACCTTGCGCTCCTCCACCTTCCGTTTGAGGATGCCCCAAAGATGCTCAATAGGGTTTAGGTTTGGAGACATGCTTGGCCAGGCCATAACCTTTACCCTCAGCTTTTTTAGCAAGCCACTGGTCGTCTTGGAGGTGTGTTTGGGGTCGTTATCATGTTGCAATACCACCCTGCGGCCCAGTTTACGAAGGTTGAGTGCACATGGTCAGCGTCGTACACAGAGGTTGGCTTTGGAAAATAGACGTATGAGTGCTGCCAGCATTGCTGAAGGGCTTGAAGGGGTGGGGGGTCAACCTGTCAGTGCTCAGACCATACGCCACACTCTGCATCATACTGGTCTGCATGGCTCATCATACCAGAAGGAAGCCTATTCTAAAGATGATGCACAAGAAACCCCACAAAAAGTTTGCTGAAGACAAACAGACTACGGACATGGATTACTGCAACCATGTCCTGTGGTCTGATGAGACCAAAATAAATGTATTTGGTTCAGATGGTGTTAAGAGTGTGGAGCGGCAACCAGGTGAGGAGTACAAAGACAAGTGTGTCTTGCCTAGAGTCAAGCATGGTGGTTGGAGTGTCATGGTCTGGGGCTGCATGAGTGCTGCCAGCACTGGGGATCTACAGTTCATTGAATTCTAACATGTACTGTGACATACTGAAGCAGAGCATGATCCCCTCCCTTCATAAACTGGGCCGCAGGGCAGTACTGCAACATGATAACGACCCCAAACACCCCTCCGAACGACCACTGGCTTGCTAAAGAAGCTGAGGGTACAGGTTATGGACTGGCCAAGCATGTCTCCAGTCTTAAACCCTATTGAGCATCTTTGGGGCATCCTAAAACGGGAGATGGAGGAGCGCAAGGACTCTAATATCCACCAGCTCCTTGATGTCGTCATGAATGGGTAGAAGAGGGTTCCAGTTGCAACCTGTGAAGCTCTAGTGAACTACATGCCCAAGAGGGTTAAGGCAGTGCTAGAAAATAATGATGGCAAAACAAAATATTGACACTTTGGGCCCAATTTGGACATTTTGTCTTAGGGGTGTACTCACTTTTGTTGCCAGCAGTTTAGACATTAATGGCTGTGTGTCGAGTTATTTTGAGGGGACAGTAAATTTACACTGTTATACAAGCTGTACATTGACTACTTGACATTGTATCAAAGTGTCATTTATTCAGTGTTGTCGCATGGAAAGATATAAAGAAAAATGTGAAGAAATGTTAGGGGTGTACTCACTTTTGTGAGATACTGTACATAACAAACACAGTTACAGCAGCATCGGTGCACGGCGGCACAACATAAAGCCAAGTAGCCAACAATACCCTACCTGGCTGTGACAGGAGACCGTGGCTGGCGTAGATCAACACCGGTGCTTCGCTGTACTTGTTGTGAAAGTCCCATGGACATAGCCGTCATGTTTGGGTTCATATGAGGCGCTAGCCGCCCGCACACAACCGGGTGAGTTAACTAATGCTATACGGCGCTAACTTGTTTCATCGGCTAAAGCACAGCCGCACATATTCACTGAATTAACCAGGAAGTCCATTCTCCTGGTTTACTCTCCCCACGTCTTCTATTCCCGAGCTGCTGTCATACAGCACCGGGCCGCCTGCAATACATTTTCCTCCTCGGTGTCTCTCATCAGCCTCTGTGTACAGTACACAGTTCTCCGACCGTGCCAATGTATGTGACGTCGAACGCTGATTGGCCAACGCGGCTAATCGTCATGCGTAGGAGCGTAAAAAGTTAAACTTTTTAAACTCTGCGCGTAGGTGCGTATATATACGCGGCTCATACGCAGCTAACGCGGCTAAAATGTTGCTTTAGC
Organism: Ammodytes marinus; assembly: GCF_949987685.1. Lineage (NCBI taxonomy): Eukaryota > Metazoa > Chordata > Actinopteri > Uranoscopiformes > Ammodytidae > Ammodytes > Ammodytes marinus. The sequence goes on along the minus strand of NC_137224.1, from coordinate 20,753,343 downwards.
GCGAGTGACGCATCTACGCGCGTAAACCAATGGTTCCCTATTGAAAAATAGCCGATTTTATACGCGTCTGTACGCGTGCAACGCGTGTAGTGTGTTCGCACCTTAAGTTCTAGTGGGAGTAATCATGAGTGATGTTCATATGTCATGTTGATTTAATATGTATCTGAAAACATTGTATAGACATTGGTTGCCATCTGAGTTTGGCACACCCAATTTTTAAATGTCAACTGAATGAATATAATGTAATTCCTTTATTGTCAATGTATGATGCAACATAATTCGGAGTGCTGCAAGGTGTTGCAGTACAAAAGGAAAACACATCTTCCACACATTCATTCATCAACCACACAAAAATAATACGAATACAATAGCCTACATATTGTAGTAGTTTCACAAAAACTATTCATGGAGAGAATTGCACCTAAAAAGAAAAAAGAAAGATTAATTGTCAGGGCAGCAAGCTATATAGGCCTGCTATGAATTAGACTTAAAGAGATCCTATTATACTACTTTTCTGGTCTTAATTTCTTGTTAAAAACTGCTATAGAGCAACCTGACACGAATCACATCACAAAAAACTATGTAGATTTTCGGGAAGCTCTTTCTCTTATTTTGGCGATCCAGCAGGCCCTGTAAACACTTTGCTTCTGCCATCATAATATTATTACGTTCCTAAAATAAATTGATGTAGTGAAAATAATCTAGTTGTGTTTGTTTTATTTGATTTGATTTGATTTGATTTGATTTGATTTGATTTGATTTGATTTGATTTGATCGATTTCATTATTATTTGTTCCTTTTAATTTTCTGCATTTATCTCTTGTTCACACTCCAGTCAAGTTGGTGGCGGTAATGCTCCTACAAGTTGCTTTGCCAACCACCAATGAACCCTAAAGAAGAAGAAGGGCAACGTCACAGATGCAGAAAATCATCGTAGGTGAAGGAGTGAGTGCACGGCAGCAGAGAAATTCTATGAGAATACACACTCACTTCACTTTTTTCGAGGAAAAGATTCCGAATGTAAGATTTGTATTAGTTAGCATTTATCAGAGAGAGAAAAAATTACGGGCAGAGTGGAAGAAATATTCTGGAAGTGTTCTGGACGGCTTTTTTCCTTCGATATCCAGGTGAGATTTGGCTGCACGAGCCACGAGGTTAGCTGCTTAGCATTACCTGGTTGTTGATCATAGATAGTAAATAATGTGGATTTAGCATCCGGGCTAACCTCAGTTATTCACACGGCATCCAATAATCCTGGTTTGTGCGCGTCACCATTTTGTGAGGGGGAGGGAGATAGCTGACGTATACTTCCGAGGCAAAGTGAGGGACAACGGGTGGAGCTGTCACTCAAGAGATCGGGCCAATACATTTTAACCTCCGATAAAATACAAACTAGTGTGGTCCGAAAAAATTCACCCCCCTCAGTGTTGTCATGGAGATATGACCTAAACATACAGACTAAAATGGTTTTGTGGACCAGGCTGTAAATAGGTTTAATAAGACTTTGAAAACGGCCTGTCTAACAAGTGAGTCAAAGAAAAATGGCTCATGCTGTGTCTGAAATCGCGCACTTCTGTACTTACACTTACTTTTTTGAGTGCACTTTGCGCAAAACCGGGGAGTGTGCCAAAATGCAGTGCACTGTAAGTTCCTCGCTTGTGCACCCAAAACGGTCTAAAACTTGAGTGTGGAGCGATAGACACTTTCCACACTCAACGGCCGCCATCTTGCCTACGTAGCGGAGAGGACGGGACATTAAAATCAAAATAGAGGAGCTTGAAGCAACTGTGGAGACGGACGCACTCTACAAAAGTTAAATTACACATTTGTTTAGTTTTTCCGTACAACTACACTGTTTTAGACTGTATCCGACCGTTAAAAAAAAAAATACCACAGAAGAAGAACCTTCAAAATGCAAAGTAATTTCCGGTAGGTGCGCGACGGCAGTTTGGACAGTGCACTGTAGAAATGAGAGCACTGCGTCTATAAGTAAGTGTACTGTAGGGATAATAAAGTACACTCAATGTAAGTGCACTTACGTGAGTGCGCGATTTCAGACACAGCATCAGTCTTGGTACCACCCCCTTAGTGGCACTTCCGGTTACTACAGTTGTGGTCACTTCCTTATTGTATGCTGGTAAAAATCGCTGAGGTTGGGGCTTGTTGTTGATACAATAATTATATGTGTGATATTATATATTGCCTGAGATATGTACAGCGGGTGAAATAAGTATTGAACACGTCACCATTTCTCAGTAAATATATTTCCAAAGGTGCTATTAAGATGACATTTTCACCAGATGTTGGTAACAACCCAAGTAATCCAGACATACAAAGGAACCAAAACAAATACATTCAGAAATTAAGTTATGTGTAATAATGTGAAATGACACAGGAAAAAAGGATTGAACACGCTCACTGATATTTATTTAATACTTTGTTCCAAAGCCTTTGTTGGCAATGACAGCTTCAAGACGCCTCCTGTATGGAGAAACTAGTCGCAGGCATTGCTCTGGTGTGATTTTGGCCCATTCTCCCACACAAACAGTCTTCAAATCTAGAAGGTTCCGTGAGCCTCTTCTGTGAATCTTAATTTTCAGTTCTTTCCATAGATTTTCAATGGGATTTAAGTCAGGTGATTGGCTGGGCCAGTCTAGCAGCTTTATTTTCTTTCTTTGAAACACATTGAGAGTTTCCTTGGCTGTGTGTTTGGGATCATTGTCTTGCTGAAATGTCCACCCTCGTTTCATCGTCACCATCCTGGTAGATGGCAGCAGATTTTGGTCGAGAATGTCTCGGTACATTTGCCCATTCATCCTTCCTTCAATTAGGCGAAGTTTGCCCGTACCATTTGCTGAAAAGCAGCCCCACACCATGATGTTCCCACCTCCAAACTTCACTGTTGGTATGGTGTTTTTAGGATGATGTGCAGTGCCATTTTTTCCTCCAAACATGGTGTACATTATGGCATCCAAACAGTTAAATTTTGCTCTCATCTGACCCCACTCTATATTCTCCCAGTATTTCACTGGCTTTTCCAAATGTTGTGCAGCAAACTTTAAACGAGCTTCAACATGCTTTTTATTCAGCAATGGAGTCTTGCGTGGTGAGCATGCATAGAGCCCATGGCGGTGGAGTGCATTACTTACTGTTTTCTTTGAGACAACAGTAACTGCTAATTCCAGGGGCCTCATTTATAAAGCTTTCTACGCACAAAAACCTTGCGTAGACAGGCAGAATGTGCGGTCAAATGTGCGGTGGCAAAACGGTGGTATTTATAAAAGAATTCTTTGCGGAGAAGTGTGCGTATTCCCACGCAAACTTTTGACCATGCGTAGAGCTACCGCAAGGTTTTCCTGACTCGGGGAATCAGCGACACTCAATGGCAACACCACGAAATAAAGCTCTGTCATCGGAAAAACACACATATCCTTGTGAAATGCATGGCACCCAATATATTTAATCAATTACATGTGCGTACCTATTGTTGCGAATATAGGCTACTGTTGTCTATGGCATGCAGTAATTATGTAGGTTGATTTACTTATCAAGTAGGTCTATACATGTTTTGGTTATATTTTTACATGTAATCTTATAGTTCTACTCTATAATAATATCATATACCTCGGGAGGTGTGTCCGTGAGTGGCCAGCGGGAGAGCAAAGTCAATATTTTAGGCTGTGTGTAAAAAGTAGTTTTGTACAAAGTTAAGGCCAAACATATTAATTAAAACTAAATATTTCGTTAGATAAAATCATGTTATGAATTTAGAAAATTATTTTATGCATCTCTTTCCCATAACAACTAACCCTGGAAGTTTAAACTATAATCTGATGTTGTTGTTGGAAATGTGTGGATCTCACGGAAAGGGAACAATGCTTTGGAATAGACTATAGGCTAATGCATTATTTCACTTCTCACAACACATTTTATATAGGCCTACATATAGTCCAACAGGTTCGCTAATACGTGACATTTTATTACAGTACAAAGTTGGGCAAAACAGTTTACCAAAGACTATAACGACTGTACCAATCATGATATGTGATCAGCGCGCGCGTGTGTGTTTGTGTTTTAGTGGCAGTTACAGCGACGCATGGCACGGGCTTTCTTCCTTCCCAGTCGCTTTCTTTGCGGCTGGTTGCCTCCCTTTTTTCCCCATGTCAGTCAAAATGTCGTGCTTATTAAGAGCGTCATCATATTCAGGAGCTATTTAGCATTCGCCATGTATGGTAGATTGTGGGATGAAACTGGGAGGTGAAGTGGGATGACACGGGCGGAGATCGTCTGCGCACAATTCACCGCAGGTGGATATTTATAAAGGGAAGATTGCGTGCAACAGTGCGCCGCACAGTTTTATAAATCTCAACTTTTTTTGGCGCAGCACATTCTTGGCTTTGTGCGAACGCAATGTTTTGGGAAGGTTTCTACGCACACCGTTATAAATGAGGCCCCAGGTCTTTTTGAAGCTCTCCACAAGTTGTCCTTGACTCTTGGACAACTCTTCTGATTATTCTTTTCACTCCTCTGTCAGAAATCTTGCGAAATTTATGGTGAAATGATAGTCTTTCCACTTCCGTATTATGGCCCCAACAGTGCTCACTGGAACTTTCAGAAGCTTAGAAATGTGCCTGTAACCAAAGCCATCTTTATGTTTTGCAACAATTAGGAACCAAAGAATCTTGATGAACTCTGGGAGGCATGTAAGACTGCTTTCTTTGCTATTCCTGATGACTTCATCAACAAATTGTACGAATCAATGTCGAACCGCATGGATGCAGTCCTTCAAGCTCATGGAAGTCATAAAATATGTTAAATATGGATCTCACTGCACCTTTACTTAATTCACTAATGTTATGCAACATATTTTTGTATTTGAAGTCAATTATATGTTAATTTTTTACATTAATCTCTGTAGGCGACAAAACTTTTGTCTTGCCAAAATCTGACCTTCCTGTGTTCATTAAATGATCAATATTTCTTCAATTAAGCAAATTTATTTTAGTATATTAAACCTAATTTGGGAGGGTTTTAGCTTTCATATGAGCCATTTTTTAAAACCAATGGATTAATTAAAAGTCAGTTTATAAGCTGTTGTTTCTACAAAATTGATAAGTGACAAGACGTTTGTCCGGGACTGTACAGGCGCCAACAGACAAGGTTTAGTCAAACAAACACCTAAAATGTACATTTTGATCATTTGATTCATATGGAAGAAGACATGTTATGGAAGCAAAATAGACTAGAAATCTCTAAATTGACCAGTGCTTGAAAAAAACAATGTATTGGCCTACAGTGTCAGTATCTCTGTATAAAAATTAAATAGACATCAGTTCATTTATACTTTACCTGAATCAGATGAGATGGTACGGGCTTGTCTTTTAGGACTTACAGGCTGTCGTAACTAAACTCCATAAATTATATTCACATTCGAATATAGCGCCCTATAAACCTTCATGCAAATTGGGTCGAAAAGCCATTAAAAAATCCACTGGAGGGATATTTGACCTTATTAATACCTGATACATATCTCATCACAGCACTAGTTTTATAGCCGTTGTCATGATAACAAAATGTTTAATGTATGTTTTATATTGGATATGGGAAATGGGCATATCAAATCCAGATCCTTTTTTTTTTATTATTTTACTCTCGTTTCCACAGATGGTACAGCGTCAACCAGACCTGCAGTATAATGGAAACACTGGATCAACTCACTGCCGGGGTACAACCCAAAACAAACGACAACATCTGTGTTTTGCCCTTCAAAATTAGGTGTAAAACGCATGTAATGGGTTTATTACACAAACTCTCTCCCTTGTGTCTCCTTCCCACACACATGAACACACACAGATAACAGCCTTTACACCTCTAAAACAAGCCCTCTTCTATCGTTGTTTCCGTGCCATAAATTTATTTCCAATGTGTGTCATCATGTTAACAGCTCAGCGAGGGTGGCTGGGCCAAGCTAGTAACCAAAGGTATAAAGGCTGCGGTGGTGGGGCAGTGAAACATGAAGGACTGCTGCCTGTGTTATGACTCTCTCTCTGTCTGTCTGTCTGTCTCTCTCTCTCTCTCTGTGTCTCTCTCTCTTTCTCCCGCTTGCCTGGACCTGCTTTTATTAGCCAACAGATGGGCTGCCCTCTGTGCTGTTTAAAGTGGCTTGTAGCCTGCAGCTACACAGATAATGCACACATCTCCTGCGTGCACTTTTATTTTTTTTATCACCTCTGCTGAGGACGGACGAGTACATCACACTGGCAGACCTCAAAGTGTGTTTTTTTTGCTTTCTAATGAAAATGTGTTGGAAACGGAGCCGATCTGAAATAAGTGCTTGCTCTCATTTGTTTGGGTGAACATAAAAGTGTCGATATTGAACATGAGGTGGAGAATGGTGTTTTTTTTAATGGTGGGCATGTTATTGTTTTCCCTTTCAGAAAATACATGTTTGCCGAAGTTTTTTTTTTTTGTGCGTTTATGTTTTTTTTTTTTTAATGTTATCCAGCAATTACTAGCAACTAGCTTTTATTGTTGTGTGCTTACCCCAGCCATATTATTTTATACTAAGCCGTTAATTGAGTATGGGCGCCGCAAACCGACGATGGAGTCATTAATTTGTTAATTTATGTTTAATTCTTAATATTGTATTCTGGCACTGATGCCCACTCATTGTTAAAATGAAAAAGTTTTACCCTGTTTAATGTTTGACCGACATCTGGTATTGTTTGAAATTCATAGGTCCACATCCAATACAGGATTGCACCGCATTTGCGCTAAACCTGTGCAAATAACAGAAAAAATTGATGGATGTGGTGCTGTATGGTGTCCTCCCAACACCTGGAGCTGATTGGAAGGCACTAGCTCTAACCCTAACCATAACCTTAACTGTTGTCCTCCCAACTGAATGTGGCCCTTATTATGTAGAACTCAAATTTTGGGGTTTTGTTTGTATACACATGAAATATACATTTATCTCAACCAAAGATAACGATTGGCTCAAATGTAGGCAGTTTTCCTTAAACCTCTCAAAGATTTGGTGAAGACAGCACCCTTGAAAATCTTCAGTTTTCCTAACTTTTTTTCATTGTTACAGTGTTGTCGTATTTATTTCTGGCTGCACAAAGCAAAACTGCCACCATGATCCAAATATAGCACTGGGTGATTGTTGGATCCTATGTGCTGAAATAATGGTGGATATTCCTGGAAAAGCTGAGAAGCTGCAGTTGGTGCCAATTTTGTAGGAGGAGGTGTTTGAGGACCAAAAGTGGTAAGATATGCAATGGGAGAAAAACTGTGTTTGGTGCAATGGTGCAAAACTTGAAACCATATCTCTCGGAAAACTCTGGAAAAAGATGCGGTTGTATGCTCTGGTTATTATTAGTTTGTGTCTATGACGTGAAATAACAAATGTTTCTGACCCAGGAGAGGCTCTTCAACGGGTCCTTCACTCACTGGATATGTTTGTCAGAAACTGAAAGGGCCTGTTGGAATAAACAGGGCATGCAATGGTGTTCTGAGACTTTTGAGAGATAACTTAATGGTTTGGTTATCATATTGCATAGTCACGATTCAGTATGACTCACATAATGGTTGCAAATGAAGAAAGTTATGGTTAAGTTAGTTAGGATTTTGGGTTGCCAGGTTGTAAAAAGTCTCCCCACCTCCAGCATGACACTTTTTTTTTTTTTTGCTTTTCACCGACTCACAACCCAAACGTTGTCTTATTCATGGTTAAATAATACATTAATGTATAATAATACTTTCTTTATACTTGTATGAAATAAGACATGTATTGGAAGCAAAAAAGTAAAAAATCACAAAAGTGGCCAGTGCTTAAAAAAAACGTTTTTGTCTGCAGTGTCTCACCTTATCCACCAATAAATCCAGCAGTGTCAACTCCCTTAAATCATGTATGAAGGCTTCTCTAAAGCATTCATTCAGAAAATTGTTACAATCACTTGTATATATTTCATGAATTTGCATTTAGATTTGAGATGGGCCTTTATCTTTTCTGTCTCCTGAGGATGTTATGTAGGCTAATGTCATTAGGTAGCATTCAAAAACATACAGTATAACCTATGTTACATACACTCAACAAAAATATAAACGCAACACTTTTGTTTTTGCTCCCATTTTTCATGAGATGGACTTAAAGATCTAAAATTCATTCCAGATACACAATTGTACCATTTCTCTCAAACATTGTTCACAAATCTGTCTAAATGTGTGATAGTGAGCACTTCTGCTTTGCTGAGATAATCCATCCCACCTCACAGGTGTGCCACATCAAGATGCTGATCTGACATCATGATTAGTACACAGGTGTGCCTTAGACTGTCCACAATAAAAGGCCACTCTGAAATGTGCATTTTTTTGCTTTATTGGGGGTCTGGGGACTCAGAACCAGTCAGTATCTGGTGTGACCACCATTTGCCTCATGCAGTGCAACACATCTTCTTCGCATAGAGTTTATCAGATTGTGGCCTGTGGAATGTTGGTCCACTCCTCTTCAATGGCTGTGCGAAGTTGCTGGAGACGGCTTATGGTGGAGAAATGAACATTCAATGCACGAGCAACAGATCTGGTTGACATTCCTGCTGTCAGCATGCCAATTGCACGCTCCCTCAATGCTTGTGGCATCTGTGGCATTTTGCTGTGAGACAAAACTGCACATTTCAGGGTGGCCTTTTATTGTGGACAGTCTAAGGTACACCTGTGCACTAATCATGATGTCAAATCAGCATCTTGATGTGGCACACCTGTGAGGTGGGATGGATTATCTCAGCAAAGCAGAAGTGCTCACTATCACACATTTAGACAGATTTGTGAACAATGTTTGAGAGAAATGGTACAATTGTGTATCTGGAATGAATTTTAGATCTTAAAGTCCATCTCATGAAAAATGTGAGCAAAAACAAAAGTGTTGCGTTTATATTTTTGTTGAGTGTAGTACGAGTGTTTATCCGCCTCCCATTGGACTATTCCTCAAAGTGATCTTTAGAATTAAACCAGAGCAAAGCGCCTCGTGTCAGCCGGTGGACAGCATGTCTTAAAAAAGAAATTAATAATTAAGGCCTGGCTGACCATAGTGCAACAGGAAAAATAGTCTCTTTTGATAATTTTTTCTTTATTACTACCTGTTTTCCCTTTTATTTTTTCTTCGCAATCCAATTAACAGAAGGAAGGCGCTCTGTGGCACTGCACGCATCAATTATTCATTGTGGGTTTTTTTTTTGCAGCAGGCAGATTTTCCTGGGAGTTTCCTGTGAATATTAAAGAGCTGGGAGCAAGCAGACGGACCAGATGTGTTACATCGCTCTCCTCTGACACATCTCTATGGGAGTGAACCATTTCCTCCTCTAGTATACTATCCCTCCATCGCTGTCACTCTGTCTCGCCACTGCCTCTGCCAGCCGTGCCGCAAACTCACTTATAGTTTGACCTGAGTCTTGTTGATTAGTGATATAGGCGGCTGAGGTATAGCCTGGGAGACCAGAAACCATATCTAGAACAATGAAGGGTCTGGCAATGAGCAGTAGACCTTCCCAACTCAAGGGTTTGGCACCGATGCGTTAATTTAAAGACCTTTCAAACAAACTATACGCAGCCATCTTTGTTGTTTACCATCACCGCTTCGACGGCGCATTCGCAGCACTGTCATCATCCAGTTACGCCCCGCCCATATCAGATAAGAGTACGATTTGCTTGGAAGCTCTGAATTTTCTGACATACAGTTAATGAGCTTCAATGATTAGTGCCCTGAGAGAGCTGCGAAGAAAATTTAAATTTGCTAGAGGCGAGTCTCCTAAAGCTGAGTGGCAAGTTGAAATGAAACTGGATATTTTCATTGCTATGTATGTTATTTCAAATTGAGGCCGTGTGACTTTAATTGCTCACGAGGCTGTCACGGGAAGTTGTTTTTACAAATTGGTTTCCTTACTAAAAGCTAAGTGACTGTCAGGTATGTTGGGGGAATGTCAGCGTTGCAGCGTCTTCAATGGAACAACATCACAAAGTGCACTGGTCGGAAGTGAATTCCAAATGAAAGCAGAGTGTGGCTAATTTATTATTTAAAGTGGCGGTGGCTATACATGACTTGTGCATCTCCTGTCCAGGCTTTGGCTCATGCTTGCTTCATGTGTGTGTGGGGCTTGCATGTTGACTATAGCAGTGTCCGGGATAAGCTGATTAAAGGCCTACTTCACCGGTTGGAATATGAAGGTGTATTGGACCTTTTTGACAAATTGGCAAATAATTACAGTTATGTTGTATGCATGTGAAGTGTGGGGGTTTGAAAAACTACATCTGTTAGAAAAACTACATCTCAAATTTCTAAAGTACATCTTAAAAGAAAAAATGACAACCTGCAGTAATATTGTGTATGGGGAACTTGGACGGTACCCACTCTGTGTTACAGTTAAAAAAAGAATAATTGGTTATTGGGGGAGACTGTTAGAAAGTAAAGACAGTAAACTTAGTAAAATCATGTACAATCAGCTACACAGCCTGCATAGCAGCAGTGTGTATGCATCACCCTGGGTATCACAGGGGAAGCAGATACTGGATGACTGCGGGTTGTCATACATCTGGATAACACAAAAGTACAACAACATTAACTGGCTGAAAAGAACTGTTGAGCGGAGGTTAAAAGATCAATTCATTCAGAAATGGCAGAGCGAGCTTACAAGCATGACTTCCTGTGACTTATACATAGAATTTAAACAAGAGTTAAAACTAGAAAAATATCTGTTGTATGATAATCAAAAGTCCAGACAGGCCATCTGCAATTTTAGAACTAATAACACCCGCATACCTAAAGTCACAGGAAGATACAAAGGGCTGGAAAGAAATCAAAGAATATGCAACCTTTGTGATTCTAATTGTGTTGGAGATGAATACCATGTACTTTTTGAGTGTAAAAATGTGGATGTAATGTATTTTAGAAAAAAGTACCTGCCAAATTATTATGTTTATTTTCCATCCATGACCAAATTGATTTCACTTTTGAGGGCAAGTAGGCCAGGGGTTATTGTTAAAACAGGTGCCTTTTTGAGAAATGTTTTGCCATTGTTTAAGTGATGTTTTTGTTTTGTTTTTCCTTGCCGTGCACCATTGTTTTGTTTTGTAATGATTTCAGTTGAATTGTGTGCTCCATGCCATGTGCTATGGCCGTGAGCCGTAATAAATAAATTAAATGAAATGAAATGAATGAACTCGGAGATCCTATGAAGTATAAATGTGCAAAAAAAATTGAAATCGGATCATCCTAGCCTGAGAAAAGGCAGAAAGAGTGTTTTATGGTCTCACTGTCTAACCCTACATTTCTCTTTCTGTGATGTCACAGAAAGAGAAATGTAGGGTTAGACAGTCCGAGACATCTCCGAGGTCAATACACCTTCATATTCCAACCGGTGAAGTAGGCCTTTAATCATGTAGCTAAGTGCTTTCCAGGAGGAGCAGTTTTGAAAAAAACTAATGTTGCGATAATGGCATTTAAAGATGATTACATGGGAGAAATATACAGACACAAACGGTCTAGCTTTAGTCAAATAACACACCTTAATGTACATTTTGGACCTTTTTATTAAAAAAGACATGTTATGGAAGCAAAATAGCCCCAAAAAAATCTCAAAATTGACCAGTGCTTGTAAAAAAAAACAGTTTATGTCTGCTGTGTGTCATCTTAAAGACAGCTACGGGGAGCAGCTTCAAGCATGAAGGATATGGAGACAGCTTTTTGTGCTGCACAGCTGGAAACGAGGTGGATCGTGTATGAGAATCAGTCATGGCAAATCAGTGTCACACTCTCTGCCTAGCCTTTAAACAGTGCTCTGTGTGGCATGTCAGACAGACTATTATGTGATGGACATAAGGGGAGCAGACCCACCTTTAGAAAACTGGGCTATAGGCACGTCCTTGATGGCAGGTTCATAATCACCACGTAATGATCGGGAAAACTTCCATTAAACATCATTATTTGCTTGGTAACAGTGCTGGCTCTGAAGACTGCTTTTGTCCAATAAGGAAAAAACTATTCAGTTATAGCAAAGAGATTTAAAGGAATAGTGCAATGTTTTTTATTTTTTTCCTCTCCGGCTCAAGAAATCGTTCCTGTAATACATTTTTGATAGTAGAAATGGGCAAAGGTCGCTAAGCCAGGTTAGCTTAGCTCAAACACAGGTAGTCAAGGGGAGCAGGTCAAAAGATTTCCCTGCGTTCCAAATCGCATACTCTTTCTTTTTTCTAATCTACATACTACATCCGATGATAAAGATAATCTAGTTAGGATGCATTAGGTATACTATTGGGACATACTTTTACTCTTTTATTTTATCATAACATTGCGCCTTGATCTTGCCTCTTGCTTTTATATCCGGCGCGTCCCTGTTTGTTTTCATATGGAGGCTTCGTCGATGTGACATCACTTCACGTGCGCACCGGATTGTGGGTCAGAATGAAGTAGGACATCCGGGTACTTCTAACCATCATAGATCTGGCCACAAGAATAGGGACATCCTAAATATTTTTTCTACATACAATATAGTAGAACGTATGCGATTCGGAACGCAGGGATAGACTTTGAAACATCACTATTGGAGCCATTTTCGAGAGGTGTGGACTCGAGTCACATGACTTGGCGAGTCCAAGTCATGTGACTCGATGAATTTGATGACTTGAGACTTGACTTGACTAAATGTTAAGAGACTTGCAACTTGACTTGGGCTTTAACATCAATGACTCATGACTTGACTTGGACTTGAGCCTTTTGACTTGACAAGTCTTGCTACTTTCCCCAAAACCCAAAGATTAAAATGTTGGCTATATTTTTAAGTACTGCACTGTATCTTTCATCATGTAGCCTAGTGTAGCGGAGGTAACTGGTGGATGTACCGGTACCGCGCTGATCTGCTTATCACTGGTTTCACTTCAGGTGAGGTGTCGGCCAGAACACGACTTAAGGCCAAAAACGTCAGACTATAAGCATGAGACTAGGAGAGGAGGAGTATGGTTTATCCGCTCTTTATTTTCCTTTCCTTTGATTGATATGTCATATTAGAATCAAATACATACTGGAAAGAAACCAGCAAGTACCTGTGATGGCTAGTTCCCATTTCTTCTTAAAAAAATGTACGCACAATTACATGAACGCTTTCTGTTGCCTTTTTCCTGAGCCGGAGAGTGAAGCAAAAAAGCTAAATAATAAAAAAATGTTGCATCATTCCTTTAACAGATTGTTTGAGTGATGTGGGGGGACTAACCCTTAAGACAGACACTTACACCAAATGTCACTGTTCCCAATTCAGCACACAGCATACAATTATAATGTCTCCCTGTTGGATAACAACTGCTTACACCACAGCCACACGTGTACACGGTGTAAAAAATGAATAAAATAAAAAGTGTTGTAACTTATTTATCCACTCGAGCGATCCATTATGAAGCGGCGTAAATGCAGCCACCCTGGTAGGTGCCTCAACCTTGAATAGGCCAATGAATTCTCCAGAGTAACTCACAGTGTGCTGGGCTCTGTATCGTTTTCGACAGACAGGCGAGGAAAGGAAGCGCTGAGTGCAAAAAATCCTATCATTCTTATAGCAGCACAATGGGCCCTGCCGCTGTGTGTGTTCTTGACCCCTTCTGGAGCGAGATCGTTCCAGCTTTTGTACAGTTTTTGTATGCACAGTGTGATGCACTAGACTGACAAAGGGGAGATAAAAAAAAACGATATGTAAGCACAAGGCTCCACGCTGATAAAATAAGAAAAATATAGAAGAAATACTGTCTGCTGCAGTTAAGTCCTGTTCAGCTAAGCGTGTCTGTCGAAAGGTTATGTTTTTACAGCGTGGATCTGTTTTGTCGCCTCGTGTTAAGAAAAAAAATAATTGCTTCCAAGATTTTGAACAGTGACAAGGAATGTGTGTTTCAATCAAAAGAGATGTTATATTCTTGCACGGCACAAAGTTAAGTTGGATTTCTATGCCAGACAGTGGGGGTTCTGTGTGTGGTTTGACTCAGCTATACTTGTTCTGCGTTCCAGACAACTCAGATGTGGCATGGCTGCCCTTTAATGAGAATGACAACTTGTAGAACTGTATACAAAGAAACAGCAGAATCGTAAACTTTATAACTTTAAAATGAATTGTGAAAAATATCTGAAATAAGATCAATTTTACAACTGGGATTTACAATCTTCTATCAGTGGTGTGAACTTCCACACCACTCCTCTTCTCTGATAGATATTTTCTAGGGGGCGAATACCTTGTAAAATAAAATAAAGGATTGTGAAACAAGAAAGTGTGTGTCTCAACCAAAGCTATTAGAACACATATAAAAAGAAAATTTAAAAAGTATTTAGTGCCAGACTAGACCCGCACTGTTGTGTATTCTGTATTTATTTTCTCGTCCATACAGAATGTTAGTCACCTGCTGTCACTGGGTAAACACAAAAGCCTATCTCTAAGAAAAGAATGTCAGCCCTGCATACAGTAGTTCAGGCTAATGGCTGAATCCCTAATGGCAAATATACTTCAACTGCCTTTGAATCAACTTGGACCTGCGAGACAAATAGAGCCATTATCTCCACCTGGAAAAAAATTGTTTTGAAGCTACGGCTAAACACAGCATGAGGACAAATGTAAACTGTATAACTACAAGTTTTGCAATGAATTAACAATAACAATGTGCATATTTTTTTTTCATTTATTCCAACCTAAGCATTTATTTATGATCTCTGTGGGAAAGCAACTTCCAACTGACCTCAGGACAGATAGAGCCATTATTTCCACCTGCTATCAAAGCATAAAAAGAAGTTTTGCAAATATTGATTAATCACAGTATGGGGATGAAGATTGTATACAGACTTTATAACTAGGAGTTTGTGCAGGGGGAATTAACAGTAAACAAGTTTATTTTTTTTATTTATTTTTTTTCCAAACCTAAGCATTTATGTATGAGCTGCTGTGTTTGGGTACACCTGCTACCTTGGCAACAGTACAAACACTCTGCTTTATTTTCTTTCATCCTTATTCATTTGCTAAAGTTGCACTTTTAGCTTTGAACGTACAGTATTATACAAGAGGGGAAGAAGTACTCAACGGGGATGAGAATGAAGTTGCCTTGAGTAGATCTATCTCTCTGAAAAAATAAAAGTTCCTCTTCGCATAACAGATCTATGGAGTGTGTCCTCTGCAAGGTTTTTAGTTGTCTCTGTCCCCTGTCATCTTTTTCATAGCAACACTGCTGTATGGAGAGAAAATGAATGCATGTTTTTTTCTAGGTCTTCTTTTTAAGATGAGATTCTGTGGGGATTTCGCATCCATGACATGTGTGAACTGGTTTAAATGAGAATTTAGGTGTTCATTTGACTCAACCTTGTCTGTTTGCATCAGATTATTTCTCTTACAACTATCTTTAACGGCTATTATCTGAACTTATTCAGTTTTTTTTCAACATCCTGAACCAAAAATCTCTTTCTAAAGCACTTTCAGCAACTAAACTTTACATGATCTTTCTCAGCACTATTCTGAAGGTTATTACAAAAAAAATTGTTCATATGTTGTTATTTGTCTTATTTAAAGCCACTACGAGTAACATGGCATGTTGGCGTCCCCTTTGGACAAAAGCGGTAGTATTTTTACGACGCCCGCTGTCGCAAAGCTGTTTTCTAGCTTGTGCGAGTGTGAACTGAGAAGGGCGCAATATAGTGCATGTCCGTTTGTTGAAAGTGTGAGGACTCTTTTCGGCTCCGTGAGAGTGGTTTTGACACTGCATCAACTAATGCCAGTCAGTGCTACACACACCTGATTGCAATGAGTTGATGCAGCAGCGTCACCTAACTACTCTCTCTCACGAAGCTGAAAGATTACGTGTCCTCACAGAAAGCGAATGAACGAGAGGCGGCAGTTAGTATGGATCACGATGAGGTAATGTGTTTGTGTTGTTGATGTAAATAATGACTATTTCAGATAATGGTTATCTGATGATGGTGAAGCAAAGCAAACTTTGTGTTAGTACCAACTGCTCATTCATTTAGGAGTAAACACTGCAGTCTAGTTTCGCTCTCGTAAAATTGTATACACGTTGCTTGGCAACGTCCTCGTCCCGCCCGTAGCTTATATCACTCTCCCTTTTAGCTTTTCTTCATTGCGTTCTCTTTTTTTTCATTGATGGTTCAGCCCCGTTATCAGTCATTATGACGACAAATAACTGTCTCAAACAAGGCTCCCGCTCCCCTTCCCTCACCTGGAGGGATAGGCTTCTCAAATCGCATTGCTGCTCCACACTGAAATCTGCGACCAATACGGTAGAGCCTGCACGAGCTAACCGAAAATCAGACTGGGTGTGCGACCAGACCAAAAGCAGTAATAAAAACGTCTTTCTTTGCACTGATGGTCTCGTTTGCTGTTAAAGGTAATTTATGATTATCAGAGAAAACATGAGGCTGTTTAAAAGATATTTAAAAGTTACTCGTAGCCGCTTTAAAGTACATATCTTGAACAAGCATAAAATGCATATTGATGACCTGTACCTAGTATTTTTTTATTTATTTATGAAAAAAAGAGGCTGTTTTCTAAATATGCTTTGTAAGAACTCTAGACACTAATACGTTGTAAAAATGATTTAAAGATTTCAACACTGGCTTCAATCAACATTTCGATTTTTAAAGAGATGCATATGTACGCATAATTAGTTGATTATAGCCAAATATACATATTTATCCAAACATATCTGACATTTAAAAAAAGAATTGTAATTTAAGTAATCAACTGGCAATGTTCCATGATGATATCTATAAGTTAAAATATTTACCCCATTCACCTGCAGTGTATCGCCTAAAATAATAATTTCACATGGACTGCGTCTATGCACCAACATTCAGCCTCACAGCTCTGGTTAGCAACTTGATATCTTTCTGTCTGACAGCCCAAACCTGAGTTCTTCCATGAGACACATTCATCTTTGCTAAAAGGTCAATCCATTGATTAAATCAACAATAAAACTCATGTGGGTAAACTTTTAGAATGCCTGATTCCCCAAAAAATATATATACTGCAGACACAATCTAATGCAACAGACATCAGAAAGCACCCATCCATGGCAAGCCCAAAAGTTAGATACACGCATAGGAACAACTACATAATAAGATAAGGGATTGAAACAGTAGGCAGGTTCTTTAAGACAAGTAGGTCATAATGAAAGCTTCAGACAAGTCTTAAGATGGATGACACTAATCTTGCACTTAACTCACGATCCACGGCTGCATGTAGTATATTGTGTTTGGATAACTTTGTGTTGAGGTCCACCAGCCAATAAGCTTTATCTTACAGCGGGTAACATTACGTGACATCTCTAAAGCAAAGGTGTTGTAGTCGGGTTTTTATTGAAGAGTGAGATATCGCAGTTTAGATGCAAGCCTTGAGGCCTTTTAACCACACTTTTCATTTTATTTAGCCTGAAAATCAGGTTCATGTTAGTCAATTTGTGGTTAATTGTCTTGTTTTTTTATTTTTTTTCTGATTTCTTTTCACCAGAACACAGATATTATTGATAGACTCAACAATAAAGGGACAGTGTGAAGGATTTATGGGCATTTTCTTTCAGAACATAGTTGCAAGAAATTAAATAAAAGTATTTTTTCATTGGTCTATTATCGCTTGAACATAAAAGGTTACTTCTTTATGACTTTAGAACAAGCCTTTTATATCCACATAGGAGCAGGGCGCTAAGGCCGCCATGTTGCACCGCCGTGTTTATACAGTAGCACAGAATGGACAAATCTTGATATCTTTCTGTCTGCAATACATGTTTTTATATATAGTGAGCGTACTGGGGAAATGCACCCGCTGGAAGACCAAGAAGAAGTATTATAGAATAAATAACTAAATGCATCTTCACCTCATCACTTGATATTGCAGAAAGACTTGAGGCAGTGGTGGATGATACCTTCTTTAATATAGCTTCTTGTCCTTGAAGGCCACCGTAGTTGCTGTAAATTCTCCGAAAAGTGAGCGTTGCAATCTAGAATCTCACCACAAGATGCAGTTTAATACTCCGATATCAACACTGTACCTTTAGATTTGCTCATTTAACATTACAAATACTACATGTTTCCAGTATGTGAATAGTTGGATAAAGCCCTTGTTGCCACAGGACAAACTGATTGGTGTTGTCTTCACAGCAGTAGGACAAATAGTTACCGTTTTGGATTTAGACAAATGTTATTGTAATATGATTCCATTCTCTCAGTTGAAAATAATACTTTGTCGTAGCTTCATTTACTTAATTCATTTGTTTTGTTGGCAAGAAATATGAATATGTATGTAGTGTGAGCAAGACAATTCTGCATTATGTGAAACTTGTTTCAGAGGGAGTGGATGTGTGAACAAGCCCTGCTGCTTAGCATGGTGTGAAAATGTACCTTGTCTACATGCCAACACCAACCAGACAGCATCTCAAACCACGTTCCTTTAACACTAGAACCGCCAGCGTTCTATTTACACTTATAACCGCCACGCAACTCAAATTGACTCTAATGTTGTTAGGTATTATCCTCCCAAACAATGTCGTTGCTTAGCAACTTGCCGGAAAATATTTCATTTTCCTGCGGGTAATTGACCCAGTGTGGCTGTTCTAGGTATAAATGCCTGTTTTTTAATCCAGATTAATTTTGACTTTATTTAACCATAGGGAGTAGCCTGGCTCCGCCCGCCTACCTACTTCCGGACAAATTTAATTTTCCCTTTAGTAGTCAGTCTGGGGCTGCAGTGAATTTCTCAGCTTTAGCTCAGGACATCTTTTTTCCGTCCAATCAGCGAACAGAGCGAGTGGCTGAGAACGATGACGTCGAAGTCGCGCTCCAGTTTCAGTTGAATGTTGCGTTCCTTTATACTCGGAACACGGAAATTTCCGACTTGGTAGTTCCGAGTTACGACCTGTCTGTGTTCCAGTGCATCTGCTCGGGAAAGTATGGACGCCTACAACCTTTCTCATCCAAATAACCAAACGTTAGGCTCTAGCAAGTTATATTTGCCAGGTACCGGTAGATCCGTAGACCACAATATGTAGTGAAGTCGGAAATTTCCGAGTTCCCAGTACAACTGGAGCGCACCGTCAGAAGCCGGCTCATGACACACGTTACGACCAAACGTTATGCGATTGGTTGGCTGATCCAGAGTGGCACTGGGCAGATCCAATAGTTTTAAACTTCAACAGACATCCGCCTACAAGTGAGTGAAAGTTTGCCAAATACAGCAGTTCCAGACCTTCTGTACAAATGAAATGAAGTACGATGGTCTGGTAGGACCAGGCTACATAGGGAGAGCATCACAACACAATGTTAGGAAAAGTCAAAGAGTGGAGTGCTTCAATATTTTATTAAAGTATAGTTATGGGCAATTGACCCCGTGGCGGTTCTAGTGTTAAAGTGTGACAGTTCCCTTTGCTCAGCCCTTCAAGTGTTTCAGTTAAAGGTGTAGACAGAGATTCTGGAGAATGCTTTTGTCAAAATAGATTTTTCGTCAAAATCGGTTATTTCCTCATGAACCTTGCTACCTGTATTGAGTGCGCACTGGAAAAATATAATATCTGGTGTCAATACACAACCTAAGCTCTGTGAAATGGTATGTTAACAAAGGGTGTGTAAACAAAGGGGGGGCTGGGGGGGGGGGGCGACGTAGCTAGCAACATGTGCGTTTACAGAGCCTAGGTTGTGTATTAACACTGGATTTTTTTAATCACTGGATTATTACTGACAGGTAGCAGAAATCGTGAGGAGATATTCACTATATTTTGACAACAATCGCCTAAATAAATCGTTACAGCGCTATTGAGTTTACGTAAAACCATACTTACCCACCTGACCTGGCCCACTTTCACTATCCCCAAAAAAGCTGACATTAATTTTTTATACCTGTCCTCAATCTTTGTCTTGCATTTCTCCAGAAGACATATCATACCCCTAACCAAACCATAAAATAGCTGCCCGCTAGCCCAGGAGATCCATCAAAGTAATAGAATGAGTAAATGTAAATGTGCAGCTCCATTTCCCCATAACAGTAGCTATACTGCAGCTATCACAGGCCGGCTCAATCTGTCCCTGTCACACAGTGAGGCAGGGGGGTTCACGATAATATATTCACCCAGAGAAAATGAAATAAGGGTGGTGGTTCCCGTCAATGTGTGTGTGTGTGTGTGTGTGGGTGTATGTTACTCATGTTGTGGGGACATTTTCCTGTTTATATATTGATATTGTGGGGAGTTACCTTCCTTTTGGTGACAAACTGCAAGTCCCCATTTAGTAATAATGGCATTTTAAGATGAAGACTTGCTTTAAGGTGAGGTTAACACTTTGGTTGAGGTTTAGGTTAATGTTAAGGTTAGGTTAAGAGATAGGCAAGTAGTGGTTATGGTAAGGCCAAGCCACCAGGAAATGAATGTAAGTCTATGTGATGTCCCCACAACATGAGTAATACAGAACGTGTGTGTGTGTGTGTGTGTGTGTGTGTCTGACAGCAGAGTATGGATCATACAGGTCTTTATCTTCCGGCACCTAAACAACATAGATATTGCGTGAGTATACAGGCTAAAGGGGGATGAATGCCTGACGCAGTAATAGCTTTGGAGCGAAAACATTGATGAGATCAGGGCAGCTTGGATGTTTTGTCGTGTGCATTTATATGAGTGAGTCATAAATTCATCCAAATTAAAGCAGGCTGCATCAATCATATTTCCAAATGCCATGCCTATAAAATATCTGTGAACTGTCTGCATGACTTTTTTTTTATTCCGAGCTGAGCATACGCATTTGCCAAGATTGCACCTCATTTGCAAGCCTTTAAAGATGTCCTCAAAGAGACACCGCTGCTGACCACTTCGAAATTGATTCAGCATGGAGTTACATGCTGCATTCACATGGTGTTAGAATAATTGGAAAAATGAGCGTCCGGCTGGGGAAAATCCACATGAACGGCAGCTCAAGTCGGAACCAGACACAATACTGGTGATGTTGACCATAGATATCTATATTTATAGATATCTATGGTCAACATATGATTTTGACGTCATATACGCAGAAACATAGCAGACGGAAGAATATATTTGGTTCAATGTGAGAACGTTTTTATTAATTCACTTATTGCATATCAATATTTTTGCTTACATTGGATTTGTGAAATGGTATTTTCGTAGACGTAGAGTGACATAGTTTATTATTAAAACGTTATTCAATAGCATTAACCCTGAGAACAAGTCAGGTAATGCATTTTAATTGTTTGTGTGATATCAATTAATAATAATAATGTAATATATTAGCTTTCTTCTGTCTGTTGTCACTTAAATACAGGAAACAGCTCTCAAGTTGTTTAAATGCTCTGAGCAATAAAACAATGGACACCTGCTTTGTTGTTTCCAAAATATGACTTAATGTACATGAAGTTGGGGGAGGATGACTTCAAAACTCAAGAAGCCTTACTGTCAGAGGGGTAAGTGAACGCAGCATCAGAAAGCATCATGTTGCTTAGTCAGGGGTGAGGACCAAAAATGCTCGCTTCACAAATTAAGGTTTTGATACATTCTGTTTGTGAACCTGTGATTCAGTACAGTTTCTGATATTAACAGACTGACAACTTTGAACAGCTGGAGGCTTTTATATGGCTTTAACACAGAAATTACTTAGGAACCAAATAAATGTTCCAGCTTGGGTATGTATATACTGAGCATACATAACTCAGTGTGCTTTTGGACAAGTTCCCATGTTATGCTGTCCGTCCGCATTCAATGCCAATATATGAACCACTATAGTAAACATTGTTAGGGTGTGGAGGTCAGGGGGTGGATTGGCGTGCAGTAAGACACAGGAGTTGGGATCTCCTCGCATCATTACAATTCTTCAGCTCTCCCCTTTTTACTAACAGTAAGCGTTATTTCTATTATTGTACTTTAACCAAACCTAAGCTTCCATGTGCAGATATTGTAGAAAAAAAAACGGTTTAACTGGACGTTGTCATGGAAATGAATGTGTTGTGTATGTGTGTGTATAAATACTATATATATTATATTATGTTGCCATAAATTGTGAATCTTTTGTGTAAGATAAAATAAGGTTGTTTATAGCTGAGATAGTAGGTACTGGAGACTAAGATCGCGTCAAACTATCTTTGTTATGGCTCACTGACTATCCTGATAAACTTCTATCACATATGCAAATGTTTGTGTGTTAATATAGTTTGCTATAATGACTATAACTATATTTCCATTGATGAATGTTTGATGGCTTGTGCTTGCAAGCATTAAAGAGCTTTGTATTATACTTGAACATTGTGTCAACTGGTATTTCATTGCCAAATCTCATCCTAACTAGACAAACCAGTAGTGCACTGCAGTGACAACATACAGCAGGGTTTTTCTCAGAATCCTCTATAACTGATATTCTTGTGTGACAGTAGTGCTGCATCTCATGCTGAGTCAAACCCAACTCGGTGTCCTTTTGATCCCACTACTAATTCAACTTGGAGAAACACAGGGGCCAACTCATATTGGAATGTAGCCTGTAAGGTTTCTTTGGGGAACTGACCCAATTGCACGTAAAAAATATTTACCACAAGCCGTGCACCGCCACCCACAACTCTTTTTAGCTGCCAGATAAATAAAAAGTAGGCCAAACAATCTGGCAACAAACTTTTAGGCGTTAAAAATGGGGAAGCACAAGTCGGGGTTCCAAGGGGGCTTTGGTTTAAGAAGTAGGGGAGACCGGGACTAGTAGGCACACTTTTTACTCTAGTGAGAATTGCTCATCACCTAAACATCTTTCAATAGTCATTCCTACATTAAATTGGAGCTAAAGGTGTTGGCTTGAAATGTCTACTCCTCACTTTTTCTAACTTATTGTGATAACGACACAATTAATCATCAAAGACAACCTTACACATTGTGGCAACCAACCCGTGTGACATATAACGCCGTTCTCACCTACTTAGAGTTTTTACTTCAGTAAAATTAGTCCTGCATTCAAATGCTTAAAGGTGGAGTCAGTGATTCTGGAGAAGGCTTGTTGTCAATATATCTCCTCACACCCTCCTGTCCATTTTGTATGTGTGTAAACAGCCTGGGCTCTGGCTCTGTACATGCACAGTAAACACAAACTATTTTATTTCAGTGCATCAAGTTGTGGGTCTTAAGGAGATACTGACTTTGACCAAAAGGGAATTTGACCTCCCAGAATTACTGATGTCACCTTTAAAGTAAAAGTACAAGCATCACAATTTACTCAAAGTAACATTAGTGGGTGCGCCTTTAGCTCAGTTAGTAAGGCGTCCCCCTCCCGGGCCGGGCCCAGCAGCAGACCCGGGTTCGATTCCCACCCGCGGTCGTTCTCTGCAGGTCACTCCCCTCTGCCCCATTTCACCTCTGTCTCTCTGCACTATCAATAAAGCATAAAAATGCCCCAAAAAAAAGTAACATTAGTAAACATTATCAATTGTCAGTAGGCTATGGCCTATTCAGAGAATCATATTTGATATTGGATTATATTTACCCAAAAAAATAGTGATGACTTGCAAAGTCTTAACTGTCAGATGAATAAATAGGAGTGAAAAGTATACTGTATTTGCCCCCAAAATATAGGATTGAATGGATGAAATGGATTGACAATAGATACAATTCCTGCTACATTAAACTTATACTACACTATTTTTAAGTGCTTTTAAATTATAATTAATTACAGTGCTTGTGTAAATATAGTTATAGTTACTTGTACATAGTAATGCTTATTAAACATACCCTGTGTTGGTACCATATTGATCATCTGTTTAAGGTTCATCTTTGTTGAAATTTTACAATCAATACTTCTGTCTACCATCTTCACTGCACGATTCAGATACACACTGACCCCTGAACATGTGTTAGGAAATGTACCCACTGTGAGGAAGCAAGACATTAGAATTGTTCCTTCCACCTCCCACCTAACTATAGCCCTGGGTTAGTGCTTCATATTCAGACCTGGTCATGAAGGTGGGGGATTTACATAGAGCTGCTCTGGCAAAGCAGACGCCCCCCTACAGTTCCCTAACGGCAGGGAGTCATGTACGGTAGAAAATGTGGGACTGGGTCTCAGCTTGAAGTGGAAAAACATCTCTGTGGCCCATGGACTTAACATTCAGAAAAAGGGCCAAAAGACGTTGATTTATTTTGTGTAACAGGGAATTTATGCATTTTTTATTTATTTTTTTAAGTTTCTGAAAGCAGTTTTATTATGTAATGACCCTTTGGCGTTCCTATATTTGAGTTTTGGAAGTTGGAGGAGCTTTTTGATTTAAATAATGGCTGACCTGTTTTGGATTAAAAATGTATTTTGGTACAAATCCTTCACCATTGTTTTGCTATGTCGTCCTCAAACATAACCTCCTCAGATGTCCTCAGATTATCCCACCTCGCCGACCCTCCTAATTCATTTCCAATTTTCTTAATTGCAGTAATCCACTGATTTTCATTAAACAATGCAGTCACCCAACCTCAATCCTGTGTTGACTTCCATTAGGTTATTACAACAAGTCTGTCCAGGACACATTTTTTAGTTTTTCCCCAAGGATGTGTGTTCACTCTTACCCAAATTGCTGCTTTCCATACACCTACGCACGAACATGTACAGATGAAGTCCATTAAAAGATTGCACAAATCAAAGGTTTGGGGCTGAAATGAAGAGACAGAAACATAACACAGATATTTTGGGAAATTTTTTGCCTTTTTTTAAACAGTACACAGTAATATTTAATATATTTGAACAAGACATGTAGCATTCTCTACATAGTAGAACTAATGGACATTTTGGGGTTGAAAGGCTGTTGAAGGGTTTTGAAATGGTATGGATTACAACTTTGAAAATAGTTTTGATAAAATAAAAAGGAGAAATCATGGATGTAAGTCTTATATTTGTAGACCGAACGGCAGAGAGGCCAAGAGAATAGGAATTAAAGTTATAGTGAGTAACTTTTTCATATAAATGAATGTCCTTTCATTTAAGCCATCGCTAATCGAGTTGACACAAAGTTGACTAGGCATAGCAGCTCCACAAAACTCTCTCTGTATTTCTCTGGTGTCTCCCCCCTGACAATGGCCCATGAGCTCAGAAACACCCAAATGTTTCAGTCGTTGATTCTACTGCTATGAAAAACCTGGATGTACAGCAGAAAGAATAAGATCCATGCACAATCAATGAAGGATTACCTCATGTAGATGCACCGACAGAGTTGTTGTTATCACTCAGAATTATTCATGGGGGCGACAAAAGTTACGCACTCTAGCTTTAACTAACAACTGCAATATGGGCCTTTCTGGGCCATTAAATTGAAACAAACAGTAGGACAGAGAGAGATTCACACTTATATTCATTACTGTTATTGCAGACAACAAAGCCTAACTCAGAACAACAACATTGGAGAAAGTTCCTTTTAATGCCTTGTCTCTTATGACTGCTCCGGTCTAGACTTGTGTGATTTGTTAAAAGCAAATTGATGTTTCTCTCTCTCTCTACCCACGCAGCAGACGAGTAAACAGAAAGTTTGAAATGCTGTTGTGAAATATTAAAAAATGCTGCAGAGGACACAGGCAGTGTCAGGGATGAGGAGGTTTGATGGGTCATCTCAAACCCTAAGACAAACAGAGAGGTGCTGTCCAATGAAATCCCTCGATTTGCGAGCTGCATGCATGCTCTCACTGCAATTTAGGGCTGTGGATTGACTTTGCGATACGTTACATGGCTCTCGATATGATGTATCACAATACGTTGCGATACGGTGCATATTCCGATATATTGCGATATCCCACATAGTTCAATATAAAATGTCAAAACAGAGCTGAAGTACAAGTTGCTGTGTAAGATCTGGGTTGTCTTTGTATATCACATCACATTATATTGTTAAGCAAATTTAATTCAAGGGGCGTCCTTAGCTCAGTTGGTAGGGCGTCCCCCCCATGGGCCTCGGCCAGCAGCGGACCTGGGTTCGATTCCAGCCCGCGGTCGTTCTCTGCATGTCACTCCCCTCTCTGCCCCATTTCAACTCTGTCTCTACACTATCAATAAAGCATAAAAATGTTAAAAAATATCTTTAAAAAAAAAGTCTTTAATTCAAATTCAAAACAATTCTTGGCAACTAGCAAAACTGAGACATCTTTATGATCCGAGGCTATAGTTCACAACTCGTTTAAAATCCATATTTTTTCTCTGAAATATCGTTATTGGAAGTGATGATTCGATACAGTACAGATCTCACAAAAAATAAATATCACGATTTGTTGCCATTTTAGCAGAGCCCTACTGCACATTACAATTTTTATTCGGCTTATTCATGTGCACACAAAGCATTTACATTTTAATCACGTGCTTTTCAAGTGGTTACAAAATGCCTTTATCTTCTCAGTGCATGTGGCAAGAGAAATCGTCACATTATTTCCGTTTGGTGAGAGGAAAACTAAGCGCTTAAGGTCTTCACTCACCATCATTTAAATTGCCTCCTCAGTTGAGGGACAAGGATGCACTTCCAGGGGAAAAAAAGACAAGGAAATCATACATTTAAGCATTATGTTAGGGTAGGGAGTCCGTGCTCCCCTTTCTCTGATATTTGCTGGCTGTGTATGCGAGCTGATGTTTACATGTCTCAGGGAAGCCAATTAAAAGCTAGCCCGTGGCTATGGCTGAGCCTGATAAAAGTGCATGACGTGATATACTTCCCTGAATATATTCTATTGGCGTACATTTAGTAATTCACCTGTGGAAGTGGAGATGTGCTGATCAAACATTGTGGGACATTGTGCGCAAGTCATATATTGGGTTCAATGGCATCAATGGAACTCACTAGCACTGAAAGCTAGTGATTAATCCCTGTGGACACTAAACTGTGTGCCAATGTATTTACAACCATTGATTTACTCCAAGCACACACACACACACACACACACACACACACACACACACACACACACACACACACACACACACACACACACACAATATGCCTTTGAACATACTGTATACTCTAATCATTGCCAGCAGTGCACATTCTGTTACATAACATTAGAAAACATGGGCCTCTTTTCCTCCACCTTAATGCACTGACTTTCTATGGAGTACAGAAGCCCGGGGTGCTTAATATATGAAAAATAAACGAATAATGGTGAAACAACCACATGAATTGTGTTAAATGTAGGATTGAAACACGAATGATGCAAGCAATTATTCTGATATGTAGTTAAGCCTAACGTTGACCCTGAAGCAGATGAGAACGCGCACAAACACGCAAATACTTTTAGCTTGCATGTTCCTTGATGTAGACATTCCCTTTAATAATAGAGAGCTCCTGGCTGTGCCTGGCAGCCATCTTTAATTCATTTCCTCTCCTCTCTTTGCACTGGGTCACTCTCTTCTGTTTATGCCACTGACATTTTAAAGCACAATTGTGAAGCAAATTTAAGTTAACCGTCAGAAAGTTTTAAAGTCTGTGTTAAACTTTCCCACAAGACAAGAAGACAGGAACATACGAGTAATAATCTTTTTGTCTTTTTTCATACCCCATATTTTCTTTTTTTTTCAAGTAAGCCTTCCATTTTGAGATGTATTAGTTCAAAAAGAAAAATCGAGCAGTTCCATTAAAATGTAGCTTCTGTTTGCTTAGTGTCTTGCTGTATTTCTCCACTTTGAAATGTACTAATGGGATCTCTCTCTCTCTCTGTTTGGACAAAGAAGAATAAATACGGGTGCTTAGATTTTACATTTGTTTTTCCAACGAGTTTGTCATGTTGTTCCCCTTCTCGGCTTACAACAGAATGCAGAATTAGTCTATTTCAATGTTAGTTCAATTACATGCCGTTATTAAAGCTGCTATAGTTTATGTGTTACATTATTAAAATGGATCAAAAGGCCAATGCGTAGACGAAGGGGGTCTTTAAACTTTAATTTTATTTTTTCATTTCAACCTTACTGTTATGGTTGAGTCTCACAGCTCTTATCTGTTTAAATGTTGCGGTGCATGCTAATAACCTTTGTGGCTCTTGCTAATATAAAGGCTCCATAAGGATCGCTAGCTTTACATGTATTTGGATGCTGTTGGATACTGGTTAGGTAATGAACAGTGGTGTTACCTGAGCGTTTGAACATGTTATTCAAAATGGTGAATGTCCTATGGGTCTTGATTCCTTGCGATGCACAGATGTTGTTCCTGCATACTTACACTAAATTACAATACAATGACTGATATTTTAGTTGTAGTAGCCTACTTTACTGTATATTGTGATTCAAGCCATTTTCTTTTCCTGACCCTCATTTTGGATAATTCTTTATAAACCGAACTTGAATAGCCCTGACCTTATAGGCTGTGTATTCAATCGCTGACCTCACTTTTAAAAGGGGAAACAATTGGTTTCAATTTGATTCACAGTCTTTGCTCTATATGGCAGTGTTTTTCTCTAAGTCTATAAGGGCTGGGTGTGAAATAAAAAGTATTACGCTGCTGGGGAGGGCATTGCTTTTCAGAAAGCTAGCTCATAAGGTTCAGCCCCCTCATCCTCCATATCATTTCCACACAGTCGGTTACATCACACCTCTGTTCCATACCTGCTAGCCTACACATGAAGGAGGCAATACACTGATGCAATGCAACTGTTCTTCTCTATTGAGAGTCTTACGGCCTCTGGGGGAAACCCATTTCAGAGAGAAGTTTTTTTCTTTGACCTTTCCAAGAGTGAGAAGCCTTGAGTTCCACAAAGACATATTCTATTCAAGCAACTCTAAAGGTATTCACCCCAAAATAGAGTCCAAGAGAGAGAGGGGCGAATGGAAATGTGTGTGTGTGTGTGTGTGTGTGTGTGTGTGTGTGTGTGTGTGTGTGTGTGTGTGTGTGTGTGTGTGTGTGTGTGTGTGTGTGTGTGTGTGTGTGTGTGTGTGTGTGTGTGTGTGTGTGTGTGTGTGTGTGTGTGTGTGTGTGTGTGTGTGTGTGTGTGTACATGTGCTCCGTCAGGTACCAGTGTGTTGTAGGACAGGGACGGACAAGGCCAAACGATGGGAACAGATCCACTGAAATATGCAGGCGAGTAGATTGAGAGGCTGGGAGCACCTTTACCTCCTTTAGAGGTTCTTCTCCCATGTTGACTGTGGGGACCTGGAGGCTATGAATAAGACTGGAAATAGAAAGGGCTGGGATAAAAGTTAGAGGGAGTCTATTCCCTGGACAGATGTAGGTGTGGATAGGCTGAGAATAGACAAGAGGTGGATCGGGCTAAAGCAGGAAACCAGTATGTCTCTCCAACTCACAAACTCCAACTCACAAACAAACGAGCGTGTATTGTGAACGGTTAATTAACGGTCGCGTCTTTCTTTTGTTTTACTCAAATGACAAAAAAATGTTTTTTTCCGACGTTTTGAGATAATCTAACAGGACAGTTTTGACTCTGATACTTAATTTCACACTTGGAAGTAATCCTGGTCGTAATGGACAGCTATCGCGGCTAATATTATCAGTTGAACTTTTCAGCGGT
Source organism: Ammodytes marinus (assembly GCF_949987685.1). NCBI lineage: Eukaryota > Metazoa > Chordata > Actinopteri > Uranoscopiformes > Ammodytidae > Ammodytes > Ammodytes marinus. Next base: position 20,723,823 of record NC_137224.1, on the reverse strand, counting down.
GAGTCCAGCGTTCCGTGACCGCCTCAGAGTGCGTCCCGCTCGGGTACGGAGTGGTGAAAGCTGACGATCCATGCTAGCAAGTACTGACCCTGGTAGCGCTAGCCAAACAGAGTTATTTTCTTTTCTTTAAAAATGTCACCACTCACCCAGGCAGACCCAGAGCTTTCCATCTTGAAGGCTGAGCTTATCTCTATCGAGAGCCTCATTCACAATGTCCTCCAGCGGCAGTCCTCTCTGGTCTCCCGGATAGCCACACTGGAACATTTTCCGCTCCGAGGCTCTCAGCCGCCGGCTAGTGGCGCTACTGTGTCTCCGGTCTCCACTCCACCTTCCAACGCTTCTTGGTCGGCTGTCGTGAAGAAGGGCAGACAAATTCCCCCTCTACTCTCGCCAGATCCTGTGCTGATGCACAACCGTTTTGCTCCGCTGGAAGAGCTAGCTGGGGCTGTTTTCTCCCGCTCCGAGTCGCCAATCCCAACCCGCTCCATATTGTCTCAGAGGCGTTCGCGTTCAAGTTCCCAGTCCACTCCCCAGGGTAAACGCCAGGATCCCCGCCGTCCACCAGCTCCATTCAGACGTGAGTCCCGTGCTGCTCATCCATCAGTGCCTCTACAAATTGATATCCCCGAGATCGCTGCAGCTGGCGATGACGTATCCTGTACAGGTGCGGCTCACTCTCGCAGCTATGCCCCGCCCCTCACATCCATGCTGTCACTCGCATCCAAGCTGTCACTCTACAGAGGGAGCTGTATGCATGAGGAGCCAGAGATCCTGGTCATAGGTGACTCCATTATTAGATATCTTAACCTCCCTGGTGCCTTCACCTATTGCCTTTCTGGAGGAAAGGTAAGTGACATAATTGAGCTATCACCTGCCCTCATCGACCGCCACCCTACAGCCCACACTGTCATCTTTCACATTGGGACAAATGATGTTATGAACAAACAATCATGCAAACTCTATGCCGATTTAGAGAGTTTGTCCATCACCCTGCAGAGTTTGGGGAAAACCTGCATTTTCTCCGGTCCCACCCCCACTCTGTCTAAAAGCCCAGAGCGCTTCAGTCGCCTCCTGAGTCTTCATGACTGGCTGAAGTCCTTCTGCTCTGCAAACATGCTGGGCTTCATCAGCAACTTTGACTCTTTTTGGACCAGACACGAGCTCTTTAAATCTGACGGCCTCCATCCCAACACCAAAGGTGTAAGAGAACTAACAAATAACTTCATTCAGCACATTGCATTTAATTTGGACTGATATTCACCACAGCATGACACCATCAGAAGAACCTCCATTAAAAAAGACCCCCCCGGAAGTCCTGCTCAACATGAACTATACTCCCCTTCCATCTATGCTGCAAACCTTCCTCCAGCTCTGGACATCACACCTGACTGCCCTCTCTCACCTCCAATGACCCATCCATCTGCTGCTTCTAACGTTGGCTCCTTCTACAGGCACAAACCTGTATTGTATGACCCTGAAAAACAAACCACGCTTCCTAGCTCTAATCTAAATTCCCCACAATTTCTCAAATCAAGAAAGGGCTTGGGTTTTCTTCATCTAAATATTAGAAGTTTATTGCAGCATGATAAATTAGACCACGTAAAGATTTTAGTGTCCCAGGCAGATCCAGATGTTTTGATTCTGACTGAATCCTGGTTAAAGAAGAGTACAGATGACTCTATTGTGGCAATTAATGATTATAACTTATTCAGAATAGACAGAAACGCAAGGGGTGGGGGAGTGGCTGTCTATGTTAAATCCTGTTATTCTGTAACACTTTTACATGCTGTCTCTGTTCCAAATTGCTTTGAATTCATCGCGCTAGAATTATCTTTATCGTCAAATGATTCTTTTGTTGTAATTGGTGTGTATAGGCCCCCTTCAGCTGTAACTAGCTCCTTAAACGATCTAACACATATGCTCTCCAGTTATGTAAATAGAGAGGTAATTGTGATGGGTGATTTTAACGTTGATTGGCTTTCTGGTGCCTCTGAACCTTTCAAAGAAATCTGTAGCAACGTTAATCTTACACAATTAATAACTGAGCCCACAAGACCCAATCTAAAAAACCCAGCAAAATCAACTTTAATCGATTTAATCCTATCAAATAAAATAAATAAAATAGTCTCAGCTGGTGTTTTTGATCTTGGGATTAGTGATCACTGCCCAGTGGCCTGTATCAGAAGTATTCATTTAAAAAGATCTCAACCTAAAATCATAATTAAGCGTAATTTTAAAGGTTTTAATGAGCAAGCCTTTTTAAGTGATCTCCGTCATAGTGACATTCAACTCACTACGGAAATTTCGGATGTTGAGTTAGCCTTAGACTATTTCATCAATACTTTCACCTCAATTATAAACAAGCATGCGCCCCTTAAAAAGCATAGAGTAAAAAGTAGATCAAACCCCTGGTTTACAAGTGAACTTTCTGATTTATTTTCCGAAAGAAATAAAGCATGGTCTCTAGCTAGACGCTCTGGAGATAATTCAAATTGGACTATTTTTAGACAATTTAGGAATAAGTGCACAGCCATGGTCAGGAAAGCCAAATCCGAATATTACCTTGAATTAATCTCCGACTGCTACTCTAACCCTGCACTATTTTGGAAAGCTGTGAACTATAATAAAAACAATTCTAGCACAGTTCCCACTCAGATCAAATTAAATGATCACACTCTCAATGATCAAAAAGAGATTGGCTTAGCTTTTAATAAACATTTTATAGCTGCTGGTCAACTCTTTCAGAATGGAGGATGTACACCTTCTACCACCAGTAGTAACGTACCGCCTGTCTCTCAAACTCCTATTTTCAGCCTTGATCTTCTTCCCACAAGTGTTGTTGTAGATGCGCTCCTCGCCATCAACCCCAAGAAGTACATGGGAGAGGACAATTTGGACCCGTTTTCAATCAAGCTTTCGACACATATAATATCAAAACAAATAACCCATATTTTTAATCTTTCCATCTCCTCTGGAATAGTTCCTAAAATTTGGAAAAAAGCTCACGTAATTCCTTTACATAAAGGTGGTGACAAAAATAATCTTAATAACTACAGGCCAATTTCCAAACTCCCATGCCTGGCAAAAATTCTAGAATCACTCATTAATAATCAATTAAAAACATTTCTAACTAGTGCTTCCATTTTGAGCCCGTACCAATCTGGTTTTAGGGCAGGTCACAGTACTGTCTCTGCTGTGACTTTGGTTGTAGACAACATTGTTAGAGCATTAGACAAGAAAAAGCACTGTGCAGCACTTTTTATTGATCTTTCAAAGGCCTTTGATACTGTTGACCACCATTTGCTTTTACAGAGGCTGCATGCCATTGGCTTTGATCATTCTGCATGTAGCTGGTTTAGGGATTATCTCTCTGATAGACAGCAGTCAGTTAAACTCGGAAGATACCAATCTGAGTTTTTAACTGTTACAAATGGTGTCCCACAGGGCTCAATTTTAGGTCCAGTTCTTTTCACAATTTATATAAATAACATTGTTTCATCGCTAAAAAACTGTCACGCCCATCTATACGCTGACGACACAGTACTGTATTGCATTTCCGATTCGGTGCACCAATCTATTCAGAACCTACAAAGCTCTTTTAACACCCTGCAGGACTGTCTAGTGGACCTCAGGCTTGTTCTAAATACAGACAAAACCAAATATATGTGTTTCTCCAGAGCAAGAACTACAAATTTGAATGATTTTAATATTTTTACAAAGAATGGATTTTTAATTGGAAGAGTCACAGAGTACAAATATCTCGGCATCTGGTTAGATGATAAACTCACTTTTAATTTTCATATAAAAAATCTTGTTTGTCGACTACGACAAAAAATTGGCTATTTTTATAGGAACAAAACCACCTTCCCTTTATTTAGTAGGAAAAGGATTATTGAGGCAGTTTTCATGTCTGTCCTTGATTACGGTGATGTGGTTTACCGGCATGCATCACATTCATGTCTTAAACTCCTGGACTCTGTTTTTCACTCTGCTTTAAGGTTCATTACAGGAGATGCTTATGACACACACCATTGTCTTTTATATGAAAAGGTTGGGTGTTCCTCCCTTAAAGAGAGACGTGACGCACACTGGCACATTTTTATTTACAAAGCCTTGTCCGGGAAGCTTCCTCGTTATTTAACAGAAATGCTGCAAATTTCAGATGGGCTTTATCAGACCCGCTCCACTGACATGCTTATGCTTTATGTCCCACAAGCCCGGTCTGAGCTGGGAAAGACAGCTTTTAGCTTCAGTGCCCCTGACTCCTGGAACAACTTACAGCAACAAATTAAACTAAATAACTTCATATCCTTTAACCAATTTAAACAAACTATCTTAAATCTGCCAAACTCTACCTGTAACTGTTTTAATTAGGCTATATTGTACTTTAACCCATTTCATTTTAATTGCTGCCACTCTTCACCACTGTGTAAATGTTTCAATTGTTTTTCTCTTCACCTGTTGTTGTGTATTTGATGTATTTGCATTGAATATTGTTTATGTATTGTTGTTTTTCCTTTGAATTTGTTTGAACTCGACGCAATTGTAAATGAGGGTCACCCCTCAATTGGTCTCTCGAGGATAAATAAAAGTTAAATAAATAAATAAAAACTCGCTTACTGTTTCCATTCCGCCTGGCTCTCTCATTTCTGTTATAGGCTCAGGTGTCGAGCAAGCGGGTGTACAGCTAGCTATGGAAATATGTTTTTTAACTACAATGGGAATTTTGCCTCTCCATAAAACCTCTGTTGTAGCAAATACATGTGTTTGAGTCGCCCCTGCCACTGGAAGGTTGCGAGAAATTCCCCAAAAAACGTTTACAATATTTGTCAAATCAAATTACCACACACATTGAGAAGCTGCACACACTGCACAGAGTGGAAGGGAAAGATGAAAGGGTTAATAGGATAGGCTCATATTTGTCCCCCAAGTTTAAGGCTATGTTTAGAGGGGGGGGGGGGAGTATGTCCTTCTCAATATTTAGACAATGTGATTTCTTGTGATTTTGACTGTCATGGATTTTGTGTAGATTTTAAACTTTGAAGCTTAAGTTTTTAACAATGTCTCATTCTCTGATGGATTTGTTGACATGTGCACAATGTATTTTTTTTTTTCAAAACATCCCAAAACACATGTGTTTGACTGTGCAGAAAGTGTTCAACAATACAGGAGAACATTATTTATTTACGGCAGAAATAGAGACATTTCTGCAATACATTGATGCATAGAGAATTCAACAGAATTCAGGGAATGAAGTGTTGGATGCTCAAAACTAAATGTGTCCTCCACCCCCCAATGTTAAAAAAAACACACCTAGGCACATGATCTGAACCAATATGATGATATATCTACAAAAATAAAAGATCCAAGTTGTATAAAAGAAAAAAAAAGCATTATCCTTCATGTATCAGTAATAGTGACATTCCATTCCTCAAAGCCAATATCCAGCACTGTGCTTTATGGAGGGAGAAAAATATATTTCCACTCAGAAAAACCCAGCCAGTCAGATCCAATAACGCTACAGCTCCCTATAGTCTTCATCTTAAACCGCTAGCTAAACATGGCCTGGGTTTATTTTTTTTTTCCATGTTGTGAAGCACTTCATCGCTCTGACGCACACAAACGCCACACTTAAGACAGAAAATTAATTTTGTCCAAATATCAAGATTGGGAGATCATCAGCTTAGTGCATCCCCCCAGACATTCCCCCCCGTCTACCTCAGCACTGTTAGATTGGATTTGTCGTCTCTGTATTGAGAGTGAGTGTGTGCTGATGCTGTGAATTTGAGGCTTCGTGTCAGGTTTTCTTCTTTTTTTTCTCTCAGCCCATCCCCTGCCTTGTATTCATGAGGCTGTCTGTTGCCCTTTTTTCTTATCCTCCCGATATATACAGTATACCGTCGGCAGTGCTTCCATTTATCTCTGTGCCTTTCCTTATGGGGGAATAGGAAGGGGAACGCTATTTGATATACTGAATTGAATTGGGACTGTGCCCTGGATTTTATTTTTTATTTTTTTGGGATGTGGTGCGATAACTTTTCCGATCCCTTGTCGTTTTTTTGAAAAAGTCGCGCAAGTTCGGGAGAGAAACTCTATTTGCGTCTCAGAGTTGGATCCACTTTTTCACTCAGTCGGTGGGAGCTTAGGATTCATACAACTGTAGCAAAGCAGCCCATACAGAACTTTCAATCTGCAAAATGGGTTTTGCGCATTAAAAAACACTTCACACGGAGTCTGCTGCCTCTCTGTCTCACTGGAGACTTGTTGCTCTCTTGAACAGTGTTACCAGGGCTGCTGTGGGTGTTAGGGCTGTCACTTTTCCAACGTCGGAACATCTCCCTTTAGTATTCTTTATGTGGTGTCGAACAACTGTTGATGGTGGAAATTTGTACATCATAGCTCCAGTATTGTTGAAGACAAGGGTCCTTAATCTAAATCCAGCTGTCTTCTCTGTGACGGCGCTTCTTTTACTAGCATCTGGCGACGCTCCTTATGTATGGAGCTTTTTTTTTAACATCTTTATACAGTGTTGAGTGTTGTCCTTGGATTTGAGAGCATGATTGATTGATTTCACATTCAGATATTGTCATTCTTTACCACAAAGTGTCAAAAGTCAATGGCCTTATCAACTTCATTTGAATTCAAATAAACTAAAGCTCAAGTGAGGTCCTTGAGTTTGTTGGTCTATGTTGGCCAGCTATCCACTAACGACCTCCTCCCTTTACTTAGTCAAGAATTTGACATTGGTTTTTTTTCAACTGAGGCAGGAGTGGATGATTGGGCTAAAGAGAAACTGCTCATACGGCACCCGCAAAGAATTAAAGGGTTGTCACGCAAGCGGGACAGAAATGTGCGAGCAAACGATTCAATATATCTGATTGTGAGTGACAATATACTGTATTTGAGCACTAAGGTGGCCTAAGAGTAAAACCTTCTATCTGCAAAATGATCCAGGAAAGTTGTGGATAAACCTAACATAATAGGCATGTACTGTTTGGCTAGAAGCAGAGAATATCTGGGAGAAAACATGAGCATTTTTTGAGTGCGAGGGCAGAGTTTGAGGGACAGAATTACACAATCTGAAAGTGAAATCAATAAATGGTGCTCTCAAATCAAAAGAACTGGCTTTTGAATAATGATAGAGAGCGGGGGGGGGGGGGTTCCATACTGACAGTGAGGGTTGTGAAATGTATATGCAGTCGGACAAGGTTGTTGTACTGTTCCTCTTCTTGTCTCCTCGTCCTCCATCGCTGACACTTTGGTCGGGAACATTGTTTTTTGTTGAAGAGTGAAACAGAAGCTTTTTTACAGCATCTGTGAACTACACTACACTTATCAGCCTTGGTCATCTTCAACCGGAAAAATACCAATGTCCAAGACTGATATTGCTGCATATTATATTTTTTCGCTCTTTGCCAAGCATTTCAATGTTAGGCCTGGCCCAGGACAAACGGGTGTCTGCATGAGTTTACATCTGCCTCTATATATTTGTGTGTATCTCTGTGTGTGTGTGTGTGTGTGTGTGTGTGTGTGTGTGTGTGTGTGTGTGTGTGTGTGTGTGTGTGTGTGTGTGTCCTAAACACCAAGCATGAGGCCCACAAAGCTCTCCTGTCCTGCCCTGGATCTCCCACCCTTAAATCCACCTTCACTCCAGCAAGAGCAGCAGCCCAGCAAGCCCTCCGGACTATGGAGGACACCTGGTGGGAGCAAAAGGCGCAAGAGATCCAGAACCTGGCAGATTGCAACAACACTCAAGCCTTTTACGATGACCTCAAAGCATTGTACGGCCCCAGGAAGCGGGCGATTGCCCCGGTCCGATCAGCTGACGGGTACACGCTCTTCAAGGACCGCCACCAGATTCTTGACCGTTGGGCAAATCATTTTGAGAGTCTCCTCAACCATACCAACCCAGTCGACCTACATATCCTGGATAATCTCCCAGACCTGCCAACAACCACACACCTGGACACCCCACCACTTTACTCTGAAATCCAGCAAGCCATTGCAGGACTGAAGAACAATAAAAGCGCTGGACCCGATGGAATCCCTGCAGAGGTGTTCAAACACGGAGGATACATCCAAACACGTCGCATGCACCTCCTGATCCACAACATCTGGGAACATGGGACAATCCCACATGACTGGAAGGATGACATTGTGGTCATTTATAAACAAAAAGTAGACAGAGCAGTATGCGGAAACAGCTGCGGAATATCTCTCATCTCCATCACAGGGAAGGTCCTGGCCAAGGTCATGCTCAGCAGACTGGTTGAGCACATATCAGAAGCTGTGCTCCCAGAAACAGTGTGGTTTCCGGAAGATCAGTTCAACAACAGACATGGTATTTGTCTTGAGGCAGCTGCTGGAGAAGAGCAGGGAACACCACAAAGACCTCTACATAGCCTTCATCGACCTCAGCAAAGCCTTCGACACCATCAACCGTGAGTTGCTCTGGCAACACCTCACCAAACTTGGGGTACCACCCAAGTTTCTAAGCATCCTTAAGCAGTTGCATGACGGGATGCAAGCCAGAGTGCTCGCAGGAGAACTCCAATCAGAGTTTCTCAAGGTGAACGTTGGGGTGAAGCAAGGCTGTGTCTTGGCTCCGGTGCTCTTCAACATCCTCCTCTCTGCTGTCACCTGCCTCTTCCACCGTGTCATGGGACAAGAAGACGGTGTCCACGTTGAATACCGCCTTGACAGAAGCCTCAATCAATAAAGCCTCATCTTCATTTGGACGCCTGCGCAGCAGGGTTTTTGAAAATCGCGTCCTGAAGTCAGCACCAAGGTTGCTGTTTATAATGCTGTCTGTCTCTCCAGTCTGCTTTATGGGGCAGAATCATGGACCCCATACCGCCAGCACATCACCAACCTAGAGGCCTTCCACATCCGCTGCCTACAGAAGGTCCAGGGTCTGTCCTACAGACATCCTCCGCAGCACTGGCTCTGTCTGTATGGATAGGGCGCAAAGTCAGGACACTGGAGGCAGTGTGTGTGTGACCTACAGTTTCTAAAGCACCGACGGCATTGAACGAAATGGAAAGATGTTCTCACTTGAATGGGATCTTGACATAAGTAAGAGTGAGTGGATTTTTTCACTTAAACACTCAGATAACACCGAAAATTGTATAAATAAATTGTCTCAACATTAGTTGTTTTTTCAATACTCTGAACCAAATATCTGAACTTCTGAATCTGGCTCATATGTTGTTAATTTATTAAACATTTTTCTTCTTAAAATAATGCCAGAAAACTAATGTTTTAAATCAGGGGTTTTCAAAGTGTGAGAGAGTGAGCCCCCCCCCCCCCCCCCTCCCCCCCTCAGAGAACAAATTTCATCGGAGCCCCCCCCCAAAAAAAATTATTTTCAAAATCCCTGTGTGTTTTGAAAGATCTTATCATTATTTTACACATTTGAAACATATTTTTGAAACATTCTAAACATCTTTGTGCGTTTTTAAACACATTTCTTTAAACATTTTAACATCTTTATCGAAGTATGTTTTTGTTTAGCTTTTTTAAAATACATTTGAACATCTTTATCCAGTGGTTTAATCCTGCTTCCTTTAAGCAGATAGTAGTGACTGAGTGTGCAATGGAGTGAGAGAGATAGGCAGAAAGACTTGCCCAAATTATTGACTATTGTTAAATGACATTAACCCACCCAGTGTTTTTTCGCTAGTGCCTCCAATGACCTGCTGGGTGAAATTAGTAGCCAGCAGAGATCCTGACCCTCCTAGGGGGGTCCGGGGGTATGCCCCCACGGGAGATTTTTTTTTACCTTTTTGAAGTGAAATGCATGAATCTGGTGCACTTTCAGAGGAAAACAGAGGCTAAATCTGAGGAATTTTGTGTGAACAAATATTTTGGAGACACTGGGTCGGACAAATTAGAAGCTATTGAAGAAAGACACATGGATTTTCCATAACATTTTTTATTTAAAATAAAATATTATGCAGGGTCCTCTGGGTTGGGCTTGGAGCTCTTTTTCTTTAACGAGACATATTTCTCTGTAATATAGTGAATGCATTTAAATGCAGTGAGAGGAATGAAGCAGAAGAACTCTTGTCCAGCTATCTTTATTTCCACAGACAAGGCTGAAATAGACTATAGACTATACACAGTGCATGGGGAACTGAGGGCAGCCCGATTTCCAAATGTTTTAAAATAAACTCAATACACACTGTGCATGGACGTGAATGTGACGTGATCAGTTAACCTCGGATTATCTCCCAGATGATCTGATTTAATTATTAGGCTATTAACTATCTAGACCAAAACATTGTATTCCTTTTTTGTCATTTGCTTAATATGATGTTAATATCAAAAACAAAAAAACATTTTTTCACATATTCATCCGCGCCCCCCCTGCCACAACTCCACGCACAGTTTGAAAACCAATATTTTAAATAATTCAAACTTGGGCATTATCAAACATCTCGATTTCTTGTTTTAAAAGATATCCAAACACAGGCATTATCACTTAAGATATTGCCAAATTTACATATTTATTTGAATTAATCTAAAACAAATTCAATAAATCAAACCATTGATTTAATTTAAGTAGTGGACTGACAAAATTCACCTGCAATGTATCACCTTAATGTTTCCTCTTTGGAGTGATGACACAGAATACCTGACACCATGGGAAGTTAAAAGAACACTGATGTCCTACTTTCACATGCACAGATTTTGGATGGAAACAGTAAAGCTATTTACCATATACAGCATAAAAGTTGTTTGTTTTTTGCAAATCATATAATTTTTTTCAGCCACCCTCCATGGGATCAATGCTGCCTTGTTGTAACCTCTCCCACAAACACCATGCGAGCCAGACGTCCTTATTGTAAAGAACTACGTTGTGTCAAAACAACACAGCTTTGAATTACTTTCACTTTGAAGGCTACAACTTCCACTTCCAGCAGTACAGACAGGTGGCATCAAAATAAGCAGCAGGCATAATATACTGTGTATTTTTTTTTACTTAGCAGACTCTCACGCATTTCTCTTTTTCTCAGCAAGTTCTTTTGTGAAAGGCAGACATAAGGGCATCCTGCCAGCATTCAGATGTACAATGACGGTACAAAGACCTCCACTTTCCTGTCTCTCTCTCTCTCTCTCTCTCTCTCTCTGTCTCTCTCTTTCTCTCATACACACCACTCCTCAGTGGCTCCTTAAAGACACACACACACACACACACACACACACACACACACACACACACACACACACACACACACACACACATTTGGTGCTTCAGAGGAACTAAAGAAGATATTATTTTTGCAAAAGGTGAAGGTCATCATTAAGCAAAAGGCTTGAATCTTCCAGGCGTCATGCATTATTCCAGCTTCTCAATGTTTAGTCCCTTTGTTCCCAAAGTTACTTTTCTCCTTTAGTGACCTGTTCCACACCTCTGTCTCACCATTCCATTTTAGTATTTTCTTTCTCAGCTATGTGAGGATAAACAAATGGGAAACGGAAAGAAATATCAAAGGCGAGACATGGCAGGCTTTTTCAATCATGGGTCAATTTTGCTTCCATAACATGTCTTCTTTCATGCTAGTATAAAGAAAAGACCCAAAATGTATATATAGGTGTTTATTCGCCTAAACCTTGTCTGTTTGTCTGTATATTTGTACATTTGTGGTCAAGTCATAGCTGCAGTAGTGCTGGTTGTCTTCTGCCTATGGGATTAGGTTTCATTGGTTTTCCTTATCCAGATGCAAATTACATTCCAATATGAGGCATAAAATGGGATCTCTCTGTTTAAAACGGGGACACATGCTGTGGTTCCGGTCAAACAATTATAATAGTTATAATTGCAAAGGAATTCCACAATAGAGAGTCCAAATTGTATTTTGGAAAGCTCAGCGTGTACAACCCATTAAAGAGTTCTGTCAGCCACCATGTCCTCACCGGCCCCCTCCTGGCTCAACCCACTTCCAAAGCACATCATATTTAACTGGGTATATCCTCCCCATTCATTATAATAGAACATCACCGACAGTGCGCTCACACACTGAGTAAAAGAAGATGCACGAGTTTCATTTGCACTACCATCTGGGTTCTCTGAGAGTGAAACATCTATTGTGATGACCCGCTGTCATGGCAGCTTAAAAGGAGAGTAAGTCAGTATTGCAGGTATAGGTATTTCAAAGCAAGAACATTGTTTTTTTTATGCTCCGACTAATGTGCTTGACATTGCAGAGAAGACTGCACGTTACTTTGATTTAAAAAATGTCTTCCTCGAGTGTAAGAGAAAACAGCGGTCCACAGCTGTCCCAGAACCTAGCGTGTTATTCTGATGTACTGGCTGATGTGGCTTTCTATAATAAATGGATATTGTTCTCTTTATGGTGCCAGTAGTTTTCAATCAACACATAATTCCACCTTTCCTGTATAACGTCCATAGACATTTACAATCATTTCGGATTGATTTTACACACAGGTGTATGACAAACACAACTGGTACAATACTCACATATGTCCCTCTCAATATTGAGAACAGTCTACCCTATATATTTCCCAACAATTTCAGACACCCCTAAAGTAAACCACCATCTTAACCTTGTTGCACTGGTTTCCGAGTAAATTTTGTAGCTAGCTTGTTTGTTCAACCTATAAACTTCTCGTTCATACTTTCAGGATTCTGATCTACAATCTGATTGTGTCAAGTGTCTAGGGATGATTGCTAATGTTAGCTTTCTGTAGCTTGACTTACCTGCCATCATCTAACAGCTAGCTGGCTTATTTCCAATACATTTCCAATGTTGGCTTGGTATTTAACATCCAATATAAAATGTCATGATAGTTAACTTAACACTGATGCTCAGTGATGAGCAGTTAGACAATGATGGATAAGTTTTGTACTGTATATATTTCAAATAACATGTTGCAATGTTACATATTTAGAGTGATTTTGTAACAAGAAAACCAGATAACTCTGTATAGCTCCTTTGGAAAAGATAATTGTATCGGATTTATTTTTAGATTTTATAGGCATCCATTTTGCCTCCGATTGGTTGGACACCTCTGGGGTTTCTTTCATCAAATGAGAGATATCCTTGCCTTCAAATACTTCAAATATCTCTGACTTGCAATTAAAAATGATCCGCTGAAGTAAACCACAAAAAAAAAAACGGTTTGAATATGACCCCATTACTGTCAAAAGCGATATGATGTGAACACAGCAATAGGCTACCAGCCCGAATTAGGCTTTCAGCAGGCAGCAACACTCTCTGTGACTTATACCAAAGGCTACAAAATCATTTATGGAAGTGTCCTTGAATGTTAGGAATAAAGAACAGAAAAGTTCTGCTTTGAAGTGTCTGAAAAAAAAAACTCCGGCGTTGATGAGATATCGCTGCCTCTGTAGAATTAGAAAGAGGATTCAGGCTGAAAAGACCACAGGGTTTTAAGCTAGTCTAGTTGAGTCCAAGGCAGAGCTGCAAAATGACCTCCATCCACCTGACCTCTTGGCTGGTACCTGTGCAGAGCTCCCACTCCGAATATCGGTGTAGACAGGGTCTCATCCCACGCCCTGATATAACCCTGAGAGAAAGTGTGTGTGTGTGTGTGTGTGTGTGTGTGTGTGTGTGTGTGTGTGCGTGTGTGTGTGTGCATACGCAAGATCAATGAGCTTGTGAATCTATAATACTGCATTGAGCTGGAAGAACTATGATAATATATTACCGTCTCCTCTGTCTGTCTGTTTTATTTATTTTTTACTATTCATAATTCTGAGGATATTGATACAGTGATAAGCAGCATGGATGGAGTTTATGAGGCTTTTCTGAGGGGGGGGCCTATACCCAGCACGCATGCATATTGTGGAGTCAGCTGAATAACATCAAAACTAATCACAGTTTAATGGATCTGCAAGACCCAAGGTCACTGGGATGGGAATAAAGCGTAGCCCGGAGCGCACTCTGACAACCCTCCCAGTCCTCTCCACGTCCAACATGGGTCGGATGATGGGGTTGGATTTAGCCGGATATGGACGCTGCTTGCCACGGGCTTCATTTAAATATGTAGTTCCTCAGCAGGTATTCCTTCAGTTACAATCCCCAAGGCTATTCTATCTAATCCCCTCGCCATAACTCAAAGCCAGGGTCAATGCAAAGAAAAAGAAAAGGAATGGTGAATTTGAATTGTTGCCTGGTTCCAAGAAGATGGTCCGGCCTCGGTTAACCTTATTAAAGGTAGAGTCAGCAATATCTGGAGAATGTGTGTTGTCAAAAACTCTTTTTGTCAGAATCAGTGACTATGTCCCACCTGTCCGTACTACTGCGTGTAAGCTGAAAAAATACAGTGTTAATACACAGCCTAGGCTCTGTTAACGGGCATGTTGCTAGCTACAGTGGGCCCCATTTGTTAATATACCCTTTGTTTACATACCAGTTTACAGAGCCTAGGCAGCCTAGGCTGTGTATTTTTATTTATTTTTTAAGATTAATTTTAAGATTCTTTTTTGGCCCATTTTTGCTGTATAAGACAGCTTTTTAGAGATACTGAACTTGAAGTAAACCTTTCAGAACCCCCCTCCCTCCCTCTCTCTCTCTCACACACACACACACACACACCCTAGGCTGTGTTCACACCAGATTGTTTATCAGCCCCCCCACACAGTACGGACAGGAAGCGGATTGTGAGGAGATATTCACTGATTTCGACAAAGTGATTTCCAAAAGAAGCATTCTCCAGAATCACTGATGCCATGGTTATCTGCCAAAACGAGATACTAGGTCCCACTGCAGACCCCAGGTCTGTGAGCCAGTGAGGGTGTGTGTGGGGTCCCTCAAGAAGGACTACTTTGCTGCCACAAAACAAAATAAATATAAAGGCCAGTGTAATTGTTTTTCATTGTCAACAAAAAAATCTAAAAAGTCAGTTTCCCAATACTTTCCAACTTCTGCACCCTGCGTAAGGCACTCAGCCCCAAGCCCATTTGTTCCTACTGAAGACATAAATCTAATCTATTTCTTTTTAAGGCTGAATGAAACAGCTGTTTTACTCAAACAGATGGGCACTAAAGTGGTTAGCATAACTCAAAGTCTACTACGGATCAATTCTAAATGAATTTAGAGTATCCTTAAAACTTTAGTGCGTAACTTCTGTCGCTCCCATGAGGAATTCTGAGTAATTACAACAACAAGTAAGTCTTTGGTGATCGTGCATGGATTTTAATCCTCCTGCTGTACGTCCAGGTTTCTTCTTAGCAGTAAAATCAACAACTGAACATTTCGTGTGCGCTTCTTGAGCTCCTGCGCCAGGGGGTGACACCGGTTTGTAAAGGGGAGTTTTGTGGAGCTGATAGGCTTTATCAACTTTGTAATTAATTAATTTGGCGATGGCTTGAATGTAATTTAAATATATATGAAAAAGTTACGCATAAAGCTTTGAGTAATTTCGTCACTCGCATTTATCAGTCAACTTTAGGTACAGTTACCACCTTACCCTTATGAAAAACAAATTCAACAGGCTAAGAAAGTAGGCTTTTTGTTCAACTTTTTTATGAAAGAACTGAACTACCAATGAGTAGACCCTCCATTGGACCCTGTTGGCCAAAATAACAAGTATAGGAAAGGCAACTCTGCAAGCCTAACAAATGACAACAGTAAACCATGATGGTCCTTTTGTTATAAGGCAGGGGCTCTGTAGAAGCCCCTATATGTGTTGATTAGCGTGTAGGGGGGATCTGCTTCTGACTTTAATGACAATCCAAGAATAGAGGATGTTGAGTCTCCTCTAGATTCACACAGTCTTAGCCAAAACAATATCGAGCTGAAAGCTTTGGTTCACAATGTGTCCTCTGCAGAGAGAAGGGGGAAATGTGGGTGAGAAATTTCTGGTTTATCTGTGAAATATTGATAGGTTATTCCCAAAGGTCTAGCGGTGATGGGAGCTTCAAAGCATTAAAGCTTGAAACGTTGGAAGCAGTTCATATGGTTTTTTTTTACTCACTGTTCTGTCATAGAAGCTTGTTGGTAGTGTTGTAGATAGAGATAGTGGAACTAAACATAAGATCAAGGGTACATCGCGTATAAAAAAATCTGAATAATTTAAATAATTCACTGACTTTGCAGTTAGACACAATACAGTCCAAGGTCTCATTCTGATTTGTTCAATGTTGTGGGCCATGACCAAACACATGCACAACTAATGACATTCCCATTAGCCTCAGCTGTGCTATTTTATTGAGTATTAATAAGCTATGGTGAGCATGCAAACACAAAGAAAGATGGTAAACAATACTTGCTTAACATCAACATTTTTAAATGGTCATTGTGACCATGATGCCTTGCTGCCGAAGAAATAGCCCCAGAGCACCGAAATTGGGTTTCATCATCCTTCAAATGAAGATGTTGACCAATTGTTGAACAGAGTCCTCTCCCTCCACCCCTTTCAGACATCCGCATTGGAAATGAAAGAAATATTTTATTCTACAGGCAACTATTCTGTCTCTTCTTAAGATGTGCAACCACCATTATCGTCCATTAGTTTTACCCACTTGAACAAATGTGACCTGCCCCTCTCTATGTCAACAAGGTCTGAGCGTTCCCATTTGGAACATATTTGAAAACGTTTGCCTTCAACTAGTTTGAATGGAGTCTTCAACCTTTTTTTTTTTTTTTTTTTAAAAGAAGGCATAAAAGAAATGGATTATTTTTCTGTCCTTCTGAAAAATGTATTGTATTTTTTCTCTCTTTATCTATATCTCAATGCTGGGAGCAGTAAGAAACCTCAGGGCAGCTTTGGGTTGTTGAGACGGATGAATTTATTGATGGTCAGAGAGAGTCGTGATACTCTCAATCAGTCAAGCTTGGCCTGGGGAAAACACTAAACAAGATTATCATATCTACCTTGGCCAGTTCTCAAGTCCAAAGAACTTGCACGCAGGGTAGAACTTTTCTTTCTTTCTTTTTTTCATCCTTTTCTTAGGGCCGGCAACCCCGTGGCGTTGTTCCATTTTGAAGTGATTTTACAGAGCCCTCTCACAGTGGGAGATTTTTCAGAGTAGCCCTATTTTCCCCTCTATTTTCTGAATAATTGAAGTACCTTGGCTCAGTTACTATCACACGCAAGATGACGGGCTTGCTTTGATATTGCGTGTGTGCAGCTAGGACCATTCCCTCACACACACCTTTCTCTGGCAGAGATAAAGCGCACCCAATGACACCGGCATCAAATGATTAATTAAGAAACACTCCTTCAAGAGACAGCCGTTTCAATGACTGTGTTTGCAAAACTGAAAGTGTTCTCTTTGAGTAAAGGTTCAGCGAGGTCCATGAAGAGATATCCCTGCAGTGCATTGGGAACCGAATGACTTAGTAATTGTAGGGCCGGCTGTGACAATCTCTCTATCTCTCTAAAACTCTATTTTTCTGTCGCTTTCGGGTACTTCTTGCCTTTTTCTTTCTTTTAATGGAAGCTTCTTATTCTGCATCAGGTCATGTCAACTTTATTGTCAATTTCTGCAATAATATGTGCCAGACATACAGAGGAATCGAAAAATATGTTTCTCTCCGACCCACGGTGCAATAAGATAAATATATACAATTCTAAATAGTGCAAAAAGTAAGGCAAAAACCAAGCAGCATAGAAAAGTAAATTCATTGAAATGAGCAATATGAGGAACGTTATATGTACAATATGTACAATATGCAGTACACTGAAGAAATGTAAAATGTAAAACATAAGGGCAATATGTGCAGACTGAGTATGAATAGATAAATGAACATATTAGTTTCAATTCTAAACCACACTCTTGGAACTTCTTTGAGTTGCGTCATCCATCACGGTGGACATCAAGTCCAGCGTTAGTTTTTCTCCAAGTTACATCATGGAGAAAGTGAAAGCAGTATGAACTTTTTAAATCAATCTGCTTTTTCATCTAAGTTTCCCCGCACGTACGGTTACGTAACATTGACTAAGACGAATGCAGAGCTGATGTACACTGTTGATGGATGATTTTCTTCCAGTTGTGATGGATTACGTCTTCTAAGTTTTAACAGTCGGCTAATAAATGAACCTTACGGAAACCGATGGGTGGCTGTGGAACCGCTCGAAAAGTACATTTACAAATGCATAGTGTATAGCATTCATTTGAAAAACTTGTCAACAGCAGAACTTTTCCAAACAGAATGGAAAGGGTTCTTTGAGGTGGAAAGATGTCAGCAGAAAAGTAGCAGATAGAGACTAAATCATGCGAGTACAAACGAGGGTTGGCAGTAATTCGGTAGGAAGCTACACAATTACTATTCAAATCAGGGTTTGCACTTTCATCACTTCTTATCCCACATGCAGAGCAGACGGTTCCAAAAGACAGCATGATATTAGCAACACTCAAAATCTTTCCCATGTGTGTCTGAGAAAAATATATTATTCAAATGGGATCTATGGACTGTGGTCTCCTCTCCCTCAAAACCTCCTCCCCACACTTACTCAAACAGACCCTGAAAGAATTTCAGTGTACACTGGCACTTTTCACATGGTAGCGGCTCTATATTCTATTCACTTTTTGATACCGGGTCCTTTTCTGGAGATGGTTTTCCATTACAACATAGTACCCATGATAGCACCGACTCGGTCTAGCTGGTCATCATAGCGACATTAGCTGCTAAAGCACTTTAATTGTTTTACCATATGTAACTGTCCCATTTGTGTTTGTGTGTATGTGATGTCTTTAACTGTGTAACGGAAGCTCACTTTTAAACTGCGAAACAAGTTTACCTACGGTTACAAATAAAGTAACCTAAACGTAATGTTAGCGTCAATGTGTTGTAACTCAGTCTTCATCAGGGCTCTTTTAGCACATTTTGTTTTTTGGATAAGGTAACGTTTGCTCCTTTACCATTTGTACCATCGTGACATTAGCCTTCATGCTTACGTTCCCCACCATCTCCTTGGAGAGTTGCTGGTAGATTCTGAAGAGGCTCTGACTAATCAGTAATCTGCATCAGTTTCACATCACCATTTAAACCCTGGTCCTTTCAACCTAGACACATAAGGGACCCAAAAGATCAGGTACCAGGGACTTGAACCAGGGAGTATAGTAGGGCTGGTACCATTATAGTGGAAAAGCAGCATTCAACTCAGCACCTGATCCACAAACAGCAGAACATCCAGGCGACAAATCTTCTGGGAAATTGATCCTACCAAAGAACACTATCCGCTAGGCTGTTATAGGGTTGTTTGGAGGTGACTTCACATTCAGTAAAGAGCAAACAAAGAGCTGATCCAACCTGATGTGTTTTCCTGTTCATTTCTACAGTATCTCCAGCCTCCAACCTTTCAGCATATAGCTTGTAGAGTTTCTAGAGTGGAGCCCATGTTTTCCTCTTAATTGAATCTGTGTTGTATTGACAAAGCCCTTAAATGCGAGCGTTCCTCCTCGCTGCTTTCGTCGATACGGCATCCAATAAAATAACTTCCCTCATAACTCCAAACTCGGAAGTTATTCTCAGAGCATTTGAAACTAGGTCTGGGGGTCCATTTTACAAGAGAGTTGGCCCTGAGATCCCATTTCTAAAGGGGACGGATTATAAAAATATGTTTTCAGACTAATGTGATGTCGACCCGCGCTAAAACACAATGCTCTCTGAAAGTGTCTGAGTCAAGTAAGTGCTGCCGATACTTGAATAAAATGGGAACGGCGTCAAAATGCAAATAAAAGTCCTCCACTTATTCTATTGTATTGGTGATGTTTTTGTAGGGGATTTACAATCTCTCCAACTTTTATTTTCAGCAGTGCATAATGATGGAACAAGTGAGAATACTTCTAAAGCTCAAAATTGACGAATAACTCTTTTAACCTCTACAAGCTCACCACGGTTTTATAATCAAATCTCATACCCTCCTCCACTATATTTTACTTTTACATATTTTGTTACATTGGCGGCTGTGGTGAAGCGGGTAGGGCGGTCAGCCACTGGAGTGCAGGGTCGGTGGTTCGATCCCCCATCTACCCGCCACATGTCGAAGTGTCTTTGGGCAAGACATTGAACCCCAAATTGCTCCCGATAGTTAGTTTGCAGCGTGCGTGGTAGCTGCTGCTATCGGTGTATGATTGGGTGAATGTGTACAAAACAATGTAAAGCGCTTTGAGTCTGGGGTTTTTAAAAAAAAACATGGGTTTTTTAAAAATGAACCAAAGACCTTTTTGACTCTAGTCTTTCATATCATTTTGAGGGGGACCTCTTCTAAATATTGAGGGGGACATATTCCCTTTGAAAGTACTACAAAGTCGAGAATATAAATGAAAAAAAATTATTAAAATATATGTGTAACCATGCGTTTACTAGGAGGCCATGTATACCTATGTCAAACTTTTTTAAATATTCAAAAGTTCTATATGCAGATAATTGGAGCACATGTTCAATCTGCAAGACTATTTTCTAAGCCATTTTTCATCGCCAAGCCTGCTCACACTTTAATCCATCCAATCAATACCTGGGGGTTTTCCCTCTACATTGTAATTCCTCCCTCATTCCATCTTATCCACTCTCGTTATTTCCTCAATGAATTGTATTCAGTGTTTAAAATCAGCTCTCTATACTTTATTAAAGCCTGGAGACAATTTTGTTTGTACAACCAGCAGCGAGACTCCACACTGTGTAAACCAGACTGATCAATGAAGCTTTGAAGAGTAAAGTTGCACTGACAATATGGTAGAACGGAAAATGCAATATCCTTTCTTGTCTTGGTACTGATAGAACAAGGCTGTGCCAACAGACAATGTTCATTTATTAACAACTCCAATGGGCCAGGATTTGTTAAGCTCTGACTCTTATCAAAACCCTTTTTCATCGCTCTGTTTTGCTTACAAAGAACGCCTAAAAAGTCATTCAGGTAACATTACAAGGCTATACTCTTAGTCATCATTACCTATATAAGGGAATGTGTGTCTGTCCATATGCTGTTTGTGACACTGTAATTTCCTGTAAAGGATTATTAAAGGATCTATCTATCTATCTATCTATCTATCTATCTATCTATCTATCTATCTATCTATCTATCTATCTATCTATCTATCTATCTATCTATCTATCTATCTATCTATCTATCTATCTATCTCTCTCTCTCTCTCTCTCTCTCTCTCTCTCTCTCTACCTACCTACCTACCTACCTACCTACCTACCTACCTACCTACCTACCTACCTACCTACCTACCTACCTATCTATCTATCTATCTATCCATCCATCCATCCATCCATCCATCCATCCATCCATCCATCCATCCATCCATCCATCCATCCATCCATCCATCCATCCATCCATCCATCCATCCATCCATCCATCCATCCATCCATCCATCCATCCATCCATCCATCCATCCATCCATCCATCCATCCATCCATCCATCCATCCATCCATCCATCCATCCATCCATCCATCCATCCATCCATCCATCCATCCATCCATCCATCCATCCATCCATCCATCCATCCATCCATCCATCCATCCATCCATCCATCCATCCATCCATCCATCCATCCATCTATCTATCTATCTATCTATCTATCTATCTATCTATCTATCTATCTATCTATCTATCTATCTATCTATCTATCTATCTATCTATCTATCTATCTATCTATCTATCTATCTATCTATCTATCTATCTATCTATCTATCTATCTATCTATCTATCTATCTATCTATCTATCTATCTATCGCTACTTCTTGTTTTTTTGTTTGTAAAATGGACAACCTTTACTGGCAGTATAACAGCAGCAGTAGTAAATGAACATTAATCCCATAATGGCCCAAATGAAACCTCTGGCTGTGGCCTGGTTAATATTCTGCTGTGAAAATAGGTCAAGCAGCTGTGTAACGTGACGGGGGCCATGGGAAGAAATTATGATTCAATTTCTGAAGTTAAAGGAGCTTTCTTCAGCTCATTGTTTTGGTGTTTGCTAACCTGTATCATTAGTGTGTTGGTAGTGTTTCCATGCTGTCATCAACCTTGTTAATACAGAAACAGAAACAATCTTGCTGTTTTTTTTAGTAGAAAATGGGTGATAAACCTGTTGTACCTCCCCAGCACCAAACAGGGTATTCCACTGGCCACAACAAGTGGCCACGAAAATGTGTTTAATATGAATGATTTAGTATTTTTATTCTGTCTTTTAGCTTATTATTTGTTGTTCCCAGCCTAGTGTGGTTTAAACACACCGTAACATGCATAGATGTCTCTCTTCACTGATAAATGATTCATAATGATAATAACTATGTTTGGTCTATTTGCATGTGTACATTTAATTCCAGATGTCAGTAGTAGAATGTCACCTCAAGAGAAGGTGGCATTTTATTTGAACTTATTTTACCTCGTAAGTCACAATGTAAAAAGAAAATGGAAATTATTATTAAAGATACTGGCTTCCTCTGCAGCGTTTTATTCATTATTTGAATTATTACTTTGTAGTGATTACTCGTTAGATCAAACAAGAGGACAGGCCATGCGTATCGATTGTGACACAGATAATCCACATGATAGCTGTCCAGTCGAGCAGCATCAAATCACTGGCGCCTAATTACCAAACCACTCAATACACATCTTGTTCAGAAAATGCTTAGTGGCATTTGGCCCGGGTGTGTTGTTTAGTCTTTCCCCTTGCAGTTAACGGTCCCTATGATCAGATAAATGGAGCCGCTCAGAGTAATGAGAGCCACAAGCACGTATAGGTCAAAAGCTCTTTTTAGTATTAAATTAAAGTGAGGGGGGTGTTGAGTCATGGGTATTACGTCAATTGAAGGGTGAAATTTGCACACAGCGTGTATAGCTGTGGAATTTAGGACGGGCTCGGGCAGTAATTGGACTAGATGCTTTAGCTCATAACCTCTTTTTTTCTCACCCGAGCACAGGGGGGGAATGGGGAACAATTTGCTATGTAAATGGTCTGCCTGATGCAACATGCTGAGACAGTGCTCACATTAAAGATCTCCTATTATACTACTTTTCTGGTCTTAATTTCTTGTTAAAAACTGCTATAGAGCAATCTGACACGAATCACATCACAAAAAAGCATGTAGATTTTTGGGACACTCTTCCTCTCACCCTAGCGAGCACAGCAGTCTGCTCCACACACTGCTTTGAGCTTCTCCGCCCCGCTTGTACTATAAAGCCATGACAGTAACCTGAAAAAGGAGAGGAATGGAATTCAGAAACGGAATTCAGATTTTTCATTAATTTTTTTCATTTACACCTGCGCTGTCAGAGTCAGATTGTCCTATAAAGGCCCGTGAACATTGAGAGAACATTTATCACTGACGAATCCCTCCATCGTGTTAGTTGGATGATACACCTTGAGGTGCAGCCTTAACACATGGTCAGTGATGGGCCTGGACTCATCAGGTGTTACTGGACTTATCATCAGACACCTTCACCCAGACCAAGCCAGTCGGGGTTTCCTCCACCCATCGTCACCCCTAATAATCCAGAGCCACCACAATCACACGATTGTGGAAAGACATTTTTCCACAGCACTTTTGTATTTAACCAGTTACAAGGCCATTGCTGCTTTGATGCCGGCTCCCTTGCATACGACTCACTTAAAAAACAGTACCTATCGTTTGTATGAGTTACACCTTTTTGCTTTACATGTTGCAACAAGTCAAAATGTGTGTTTAAAAAAAGGTCTATTCCTTTGCTTATCAATAGAGCGTATACTATAGATTATTCCCCTAGCATGCATCTAACAGTCCTTCGCAACCTGCTTTCATTTATGTTTCTAGTAAAGGTGCTGTAAGCGGAATGGTTCTTTTAGCTAACTTCCTGTCAGTTACTGCAGTTAGCAGTCCCCTCGCTCGTCCCTACGTCACCACATTAAAGGTGAAGTAAGCGGTTTATTTGTGTTAATATATGTGTTATATCACTCCATATTCCTACAGCAATCACTTCAACAGAGTGCGGACGTCAAATCACAGGTCTCCAAGTCATTCTGATTTGCAGTAATAGCCCAATTAAAATGTTGTAGTATCCCGATTTTTTTATCCAATCAGGAGAGAGAACGCTACAAACCGTCACTCGTCTCACTCATATATATTATATACACTCCATGGTCTCACTGCCGGTGCACGCCAGAGCAACAGATGGGTGAATGTGTATGCGCCTACAATGGCGGAGCAGGTAAAAATCCTTCCCAATGTCTGTTTTGATGGTTTTTATCATGTTTTATCCGGTTTTATCACACTTATGGATCTGAGATGATGCTAGATAACTTTCTGCTTGAAGACCGCAATGCATTAATGTGGTGACGTGGGGACGAGCGAGGGGACTGCTAACTGCAGTAACTGACAGGAAGTTAGCTAAAAGAACCATTCCGCTTACTGAACCTTTAATGCACTGCGGTCTTCAAGCAGCAAGTTATCTAGCATCATCTCAGATCCATAAGTGTGATAAAACATGATAAAAACCATCAAAACAGACATTGGGAAGGATTTTTACCTGCTCTGCCATTGAAGTGAAATACACATTCACCCATCTGTTGCTCTGGCGTGCACCGGCAGTGAGAACATGGAGTGTATATACTATATATGAGTGAGACGAGTGTCGGTTTGTAGCGTTCTCTCTTCTGATTGGATACAAATTTCGGGATCCTCCAACAAGTTTATTTGCCGATTACATGACTGAGAGATTGGCTTTATGAAACGCGCACATTATGTAAGTGATCACTGTATGAATAAAGAGCGATTTAACACTTATATTAACATAAATAAACCGCTTACTTCACCTTTAAACTTACTAAACTTAAGAATTCAGTTGCATATTGCATACTTTTTCTTTGTACTATACTTCATGCATGAATCTGCCCATAAAAAAATCATTACTAAGCATTGTATGCTACAATTGGGACCTGCATTTTATTACATGGCGCCTTGAACTCGACACTCTTGCTTATTGATCCGTCACATTGGCTGGTTGTTTTCTCTCAGCAGCTCGGTGAATGTGATGTTACTTCCGCTGCAGAGGATTGTGGGTCAGAAAGGCCGTGACAACATTGGCGAAAGACGTCTTTCATCACTCTTCTGTGGCTGTGACTGGAGCCTGACGACGAAGAATCCCTAACAAACTGTATTAAAAAAAAAATCAGCTTTAGTTCCAGGACTTTACTGTAACTCCTTTTTCCCCCCCTCATCGCCCACATGCCACATCTCTAACCCAACTGTTCCACTGTTCAATTAACAAGCTCCTCCAAAGCCCACATAAGGTTTGTTTATAAGCCCTACAGTAGTTTCCTTGTCACTAAGACATATGAACCTTAATACATCGGAATGCAACAAAGCAAACTTTCGCACCATTGCTTGGAATAAAGGTAACAGACTCTAGGTGTTATTAAAATGAGAAGACATTAAACAATCATTTCAAAATGAGCCTGCCAATGCCGTGTTGATTGACTTGTCGATGAATGGACAAATCCATTCAGCTCTGATGTGTATATCTTCATGGCTTGACTGTTAGGTATAGAGAGAGGCTTTAGTTTTATTTTCGTAGCTCTATTTAACCCTATACTTTTCATAGACAGTGACACATGAATTCAAAATATAAAAACTGTTTTAAGTGGCTGTATATGAACATTACTTTAACAATTGGCTGATGTTTTCTCTTCCTCTCTGCTATGTCAGACTGTACTAACTGGCAGCAGTGTGGTGCACCATCAATTAACAAGCGGGCTGTGGGCGGGAAAAAAAGTTAAAAATGCATACCATTTGTTCCTGAACTTTACAGTTTACACTTTCTGTGTCATCTCATAACATACCTTTTTCCTCTCTGTGCATGATCATGATGCATTACAGTATCAGAGCAGGTAAAGGTCCATTCAGGTATTATTTGACACACACACACACACACACACACACACACACACACACACACACACACACACACACACACACCAGATAAACCCTGTAGCAGTACAACACCCTGCCAAAGGTGTTTAGGCTATTTATTTTCGACCTGGCCTGTAGTTCCCACCGACGTGCGGACATGCCTTGGTGCTTGTCAACCACTGTCTTGTGAAGTCTGAGACTAAGGGGCACTTTACACGGCCACGCAAAACGGTGCATACGCAGAAAAATTTCTGCGGTTGCACTATATCATTTACAGGAAAACAGCAAACGCAAACGCAAACGCAGGCATGAACCGCAGATTTTTGAGATCACCTCCGAGGGAGGATTTTTTGGAAAACTTAACGGTTTTGGTTTCCTGTAAACACCGAAACCATTTCCCCTGATAACGCTGACGTCACGGCTCCACCCTCACACATGCGCATTGCGTTTGGATATAAATAGGCATGCGCCGTCTTTGTAGGTACATGTGCGCCAGTTGGAAAACAACAACAACAATGGCGGATCACCGAGCTGTATTCATTGTGCTCATGGACGTTGTGCTGTTGCTGATGAATTTGTTATCGTGCCACCAATCGCTCCTACAAGCAAATAGGGAAAGAGTTGCGCTCTGCCTGTTTTTCTAGCTAAATAAACGTGTCACTTCTATATGCCAGGGACACGGCTCTCTCTACATTAAAAAAACACTATCAGCGTGCAGCGGTTAAGTTAGGCTACTGTTCAACAAAAGGAGCATTAAGGCTTCACAGTAAAAGCATTTCACTGGCTAAACATTCATAGCATTTCGCTGGACACACGTGAGTTGACTTTTATTCTGAAGTACGCCTAACAGGAAGGTATCCGCCCACGAAGCCCCTTCACTATCAGCAAGTCTGCTGTTTTTCCGAGTTCAATGCGGTGAAATAAGCTTGTCTTTTACACCAACCCCAAGCTTACACCAACCGCTTTATGAACGTTAGTGGCATTAATTTTCGGTTACAGTAAGGTTTTATGCATCAAATTGTACCGGAAGAGCTATCTACTAGGCTGTGTCACCGCTGATTATTGGCTTGGCATGGCTGCTACTTCAGCGATTTCGGCCCGTTTCCTCTGAAAACTTTGTGTACGGGTGAAGATGTCAGATAAATTGTGTCTGAACGGGTTTTTTTTTTTAAAACCAAAAACGGGAAAACTCACGTTTTCACCGTGTAAAGTGCCCCTAAAAGGCTTAAGGGAGCACACCCTAACACTAACAGAGAAACATGTGTGCTGGCCGACACTCGTTAAAGAAGCGCCCACTGTTTTCAGTTTGAAGTGACACTTCCAATAAAAAAAAAATAAAAAAAAAACTTTTCGAAGCCAATGACAAATTACCTCATTCGCCATTTAGACACACTGTGTAGCCTGCCTTCACAAAGAGGTCCACTCTACTCCGCTTACAGTGTGTCCCTTAGGGGCTTCTGTCATATACTTCCTGTATGAAAGACACAAAGCCAGAGTTTTCCCCTGATAAGCATTGGGGAGGAAGCTGTTGTATTCCGATAAGCCCTCTCCGTTACCTGATACAACATACAGCGGAGGCCTCGGTATCATAAACCACACGTGTCAAGGACGACGCGATTGGGATCAACCAAACGCTGTACTACAGAGATTAACGCCAGCCAAGAGATAACGTGTGTTGGCCCCTAAGTTACGATAACCTTGTCATCGCTTGTCAGGTCTGTAAACTTAACTCCCATCACCATTTCATCTGGGGAAAGCCGACAGTTAATAAAGATTTAGATCCCCTTATCTCGCAGCAAACTATATTCCCCCACGCTCGCATTTGATTTGCCTTGTTTGTTCCGAGAGCCTAGGTGATGTATAATAATTATAGTGTGCCATAGTTATTGATAGAAGGATATCAGTGCAATGATCGACTACACGGCGGAGTCTTGGAGGAGGGTTAAATTGATATCTAGGGAGTAATATGGTAGTGAAAAGACGCGCTCCATAAACTCAGTGTTGAGTGGCCCTACAGTACCACAGAGACGCATCAAGAAGTCCTTGGAGGGCTGACATAGAGTATAATTTTATGGCTTATATGTATGGGAATCTTTGGTATATTTCAGATGAGTAGCAAGGGGCGGCGGACAATAAATCACTTTCCTTATATAGAGCTCAGTTCTTTAAAAAAAACACAATAGAGTAGAAAAGGGCAGTGATTATCTAAAAGAAAGAGATGACACATGGGTACCAGCTCCACTTTGACACGATAGTGTGAATAGTGCGAGTGGAGAGGGGGTAGGCATGGCAACAGGATAGCTGTGACACAGAAAGCGTGCACACTCACACCAAGATGATGCTCGTTGGAATGAGCTCAATTCTGTGTTTCATGCCAGATAAGAACATGAATTTAAGAATATGTTTTTGATTTTTTTTTATTGCAACAGCTTTTACATTTTATTTTACAATATTATTTTTTAGGAGAATAAATTTGTTTGGATACAGTACAGTAGAAACATTGCTTTTGTTGGGTGCTATTTCCCATGGCAACAGTTGACTTTAACATTTCAAGGTGCCATTGCTAGGAGATGAACTGTCAGACTTTAAATGTTGCTCTCAGATGTAGCACTTTAGTAGTAGTGCGGCCTATTTGAAGCCAAAGCACTTACATGATTCTTGCTGTTCTCTGGCTGTTCCCTCATGGTTTGATCTACTTATTGGAAGTCACTTTCCATAAAACCCTCAGTTACTGTATGTGAAAAAAACTAAATTGAGACAAAATACATCATAGCCCTCTAAAGCCTATATGTTAATACAAGATGACCCCCTTTTACACAAACCCCCTGTAGAGATGGTTTTGTACCACCACCCATTAGTCATTTAAGGCATCTGTTCCTTACAACAATTGAGAGGACCCATCGGGCTTCATTCTGAATTCCTTGGAAACTGGGAAAATTCTATTGCCTGTACTTTTCCTCCACGCTTCTTTTAAACAGCTGCAAAGTCATCTTTAGCCCATGCAACAAAAAAAATGTTGACCAATAAATACACAGTTACAAAAAAAAATACTGAATACATTCTGATTTCTCTGCTAAAAATCATCTCAAACATCAGTTTGGGCCATAAAGAGCCTGGGTAATCGAACCCAAGATATTGGAAAATAAAAATAAGTAAAAGACTCAATTCAGTCACATCTGAACGGTGTAACCCTCTTCAACACCAGACTTGCCATCTCTTTCCCATCAGGGTCGTTTTTGAAAGTGGCACTGAAGTCTGAATGTCTCTGGCAGCCCACATCAGTCTCTCCAGTTACACACATTCAGCACTTAGCCAATCCTGGCACAAGAAAATGACTGAGCACTTTTCTCCCACACTCTTGAGACAGCGCTGCAGCCTTGGCAGTTAAAGGCATTATCTGCCAGCAAAAGATTTCTTTGCTCTTTGTGTTTGAGTTTTGCCTTGTATCGCATGACTTCGATGCCTAGCAGTATTCAAGTCTGTATTTTGATAAACATCCCATTATCCTCTTAGTCAGTGATTCTGGAGAATGCTTGTTGTCGAAATCACTTTTTTGTCAAAATCGGTGAAGATATACCCACCTAAACAAATCCAGTGCTATCAGGACAGCCTGTAGGCTCTGTGAGAGGGCATGTCACTAGCTACAGTGGGCCTCCTTTGTTTACATGCCAGTTTACAGAGCCTAGGCTGTGTATTAGCACAATTTTGTCTGTGCAATGTACAGGTAGCTAATCGTGATCTAGAAATGAATTGATTTTGACAAAGTGATTTTTGACAACACGCCTTCTCCAGGATCGCTGACTCATCCTTTCAATGAAACACATGTGAATTCCCTAACCGATGCCTAACATTACCTTCTTTTTTTTGCATTATTGACAAGTGAATGGACTAGCCAGTTGGAGTGATAGATGTCCCACTCTATCATGGGTAATGGGGTAGAAGGGGGGAGGGTGTATATAGAGTATAGTGCAATGCCGGGGGGCCAAGGTTACACTCAATACCATTTATTCAAGTTTTTATGAAGCGGAAATCTTGTGCAAAGGTGCTTGACAGGAGTCATTTGGCTCTCGGTTTTCAATCACAGGAAACTCGACTGAGATATACAGGGAACAGCGATGAGAGGTGTAGTAACTCAGTCAACATACTTTAAGGCCCATAAAAGTACAGAGACGCTATCACCCCTAGAGCTTCTTAATCAATATTTATATTTACATTAATAATGGATCAAATGGCTAAAAGGTGTTGCTCATATAGTGATGGACTCCTAGAGAATAATCACTCATCTCAGCAGGTTACTTATACCCTCGGGTGCCTTTTAGATTATTTTATCTTATGGTGGTTGTCCCCCCCCCCAGCCTGCTTTGCTCCACTCATCGCCAGCTTTTTAAAAGTCAGTCAGTGGATGAACCCAAAGTAAAACGCTGTGTGCCAAGTTTCTACTGTAGCAAAGAATGGACACGTGTATGTGGTGTCAGCCAGAAATGCAATGGAAAACAAAGAAGAAATATAAAATAAAGAACTAAATACATCTTCACCTCATCACTTGATATTGTGTAAAGACTTGAGGCAGTGGTGGATGATGCCATTTTTAGTCACTTCAGGCTATTGTCCTTGAAGGCCACCGTAGCTTCTGTATGTTCTCCCAAATTCAGTGTCAGCAAGGGAGCATTTACACCTAGAATCTTACCACTAGATTCAGCTAAATACTCTGATTTTACACACTGCACCTTTTTTTAAGAATTCCATTACATCATCATCTGATCTAACTTTCAAACGTTTCTGTGGACTTTGAGTGTGTGGCTCAGAATGCTAACGCTGCTTTGTGTCACCGGATGTGTGCTTTTGCTCATTTTAATTGGGTAAACAATTAGCAATGTACACATCCGGATATTATAATATATGATAATGTGTGATCTGAGATATATATTGTGCCTCCAAGTGGGCAAAGGGAAAAGAAAATCCCTAAATTCAGCTTTAAGGCAACAGCATTTTGTAGATAATCTTGTCTGTGCTTACGCTCTATAAAACCGGTTTTCTTATGTACATATTTTCTATCCGGTCCCTCTGACTTGAGTGTCTTGCTTTGCCTCAGGGCACTGATCACAACAACGCTCTCCTTATCCTGATCACAACAACGCTCTCCTTATCCTGCCGATGCGTGTGTGTCATCCCATGGGAGTGTATACGCCCTGCTTGCGAACGGGGATTCTATTTTGTCCATTATCTTTCTATGGCAAAGGTTACACACAGGCTCACTGGGGAGAGAGGCAGAAAAGAGGCAATGATGAATGACAAGACACATGCTCTGCCTCTCTCTCTATCTCTTTCTTTCTTTCTCTCTGTGTCTCTCTGTCTCTCTGTCTCTCTCTCTCTTCATCTCAGCGGGTGTGCGTCCCAAGTGAGGAAAAGAAGCAAGCTTGTCTTCTTCCCATTGTTGACGTGTGGACGTTGTGCAGTTGCATGATGGGAAGACACCCGTCGAGCATGACAGACAAGATGGCGTTGGCGAGGCCCGGGTAGGAAGAAAGGCCTTCCACATCCCTTCAAAGGGCCTGTCACTCTCTGCAATGCATCTGACTGCAAGGAGGACTGTGTGGGAGAGCGAGCTGGGCCCACTTTATTTCCAAGGAGTTTTGCGCTGTGTGTGTGTGTGTGTGTGTGTGTGTGTGTGTGTGTGTGTGTGTGTGTGTGTGTGTGTGTGTGTGTGTGTGTGTGTGTGTGTGTGTGTGTGTGTGTGTGTGTGTGTGTGTGTGTGTGTGTGTGTGTGTGTGATTAGAATGCTGGCCTCTGAATGGCTTTTATGCCTCGTTTCCACTGAGCAGAACATTCATTCAACCTTTATTCATACTAGACAGTTCATAGAGGGGTAACCCTCATTTCCAATGACTCATAGTCTAACAAAACAAAGCAGAAGCAACAATACAAACACAATGTATAATGCAAATACATAACAAATACACAATACGCCGATAAAAAGACATTGATTTATAATGGCTGCAATGAGAATGACGTGGCTGAAAATACAAAACAGTTATTTTCAATATAGCCTACAATATAGCCTATTTAAAACAGTTACAGTCCGGTTTGGTACAGTATGGTTTGGTTACGCCAGTAATGCCGAGGCTCTGTAAACTGGTATGTCAACATATAAAACTGGATTTTTCTCAGTGCACACACACATCAAGGGACAGGTAGCTGATCATGAGCAGATATTCAGTTTTTGACCAAAGGGATTTTGACAACAAGTCTTCTCCAGAGTCCCAGACATCCACATTTAAAGCTGCAGTTGAGAGTTTTTTTACTGTAATATTTGGCAAAACTGTCATAATAGCCATTCAGCTATATGTAGGTGAAGTGGTCTGAAAATATTTTTTTATCACTTTGCTCCCCCCTGCCTCTGTGTGCTGCCCCCCAAAATTGCCACCGCTCATGTTAATTTTGACCAATCAGAGCGAGGTCAGATTCTCCATTCTTATTGGCTGTGGGACCTTGGCAACGACGTTGATGCGTCAGTTGCGTGAGCGTTCACGACCCTAGCAGTCTGACACTAGCCTACTGTTTGGTACTAGGCTACTACGGCGGACAGCGAGTAGCAATGTCTTCACAAACGAACCCTCAATTTACCATTCCCAGGATACTAACAACCAACACCGCTAAGACAGCAAAAAAACGAGGAAAGACGAATGTTGAAAAGTTAACTGCTGAAAGGGAGACGGAGAGAGCTTGAAAAAAAGTACACCGGCCATGTCTTCTTGCCCTATCACATCAAGACCTCTCCGACCGCGACCTCGTCCCCTTCCTCTGCCTGCCGCTGGCCCCATATAGCCCTCGTCCTGTGATCAGTGTTGCCAACTCAAAGCGATTTTGTCGCTATATTTAGTGACTTTTCAGCCCCCCTGGCGACTTTTTTTTTTCAAAACGGCGACAAGCGACAAATCTAGCTTTTTTTTCTGGTGTTATTGGTGACTTTTTTTCGCCAAAGCAAGTATCATCTCTTCTCAACGAGCAGCGGGAGCACTGACACGCAGCCCGCTCCTCGTGCAGCAGCCCCGAGCTGAGAGGTGTAGGCTATCTCCTGCTCTGACTGCAGCTGGGAGGGGCAGCTGCGCGAGGACCGGGCCGTCTGTCAATGCTCTGTGACGGGGGACGGGCCAGGAGACTCCCGCTGCTCGTTGAGAAGCGTTAAAAGTGATATTTGCTTCGGCGAAAAAGTCACCAATTACACCAGAAAAAAAGCTAGATTTGTCGCTTGTCGTTGTTTTGAAAAAAAAGTCGCCAGGGGGGCTGAAAAGTAGCTAAATATAGCAACAAAATCGCTAAGTTGGCAACACTGCCCGAGCAGCCCCTCCCAGCTGCGGTCAGAGCATGGAGCATAGATAGTAGGAGATACACACACACCTCTCCGCTCTGTTACAATTAGTTTGCTATCTTGCCTGGCTGTTACAGCTACTTTTGTTAGGCCTACCAGCACACTTACAATGATTTTAAGCTAACATACATGGTATGTCTGTGATTAAAATGTAGATGCTCAATATGTACGTATGTAGTTATCATTACTAATGTTTAATCACCTCGGAATCGGACATGGTGTTTGTCTCCTGTCAATGTAACTGAATTCACATGAACGCGCGAAGCTGTCGTTCAGAGGGAGGAGCTACAGCAGGTAGAGCGTTGGGAAAACAGCCGTTGGGATCCCAACGGCTACAATTATCAACTGCAGCTTTAACATGCTGCCTATGGTGACAGATTAACTTTGTTTAGCAGTGTCATCTGGTAAAAAAAAACAAATGTTAGAAATACATACATTAATAATGAATGCATAATTAAGATAAAGCGAAATGACATGCTCCAATAAAATCTTAGACTTTTGAAATAAATAAAATGGACCATCATTGGACAAGGTTTTTGTATTAAAATATAAATACAAATGCTTTACAATTTTGTACAGGACTACAAAACACTTCAAATCATGCCAAAAGGGACAGAGAAAACATGTGAAGTAAATACATTTAGAGCCATTTCAAATGAGTTTTCAAAACAGTTCATCAGTGCGGACGGTCGCACCAAATGATATTTTTACACTTTAAATAACAGAAAATAACAAATGACTAATCGTTTGTGAAAAGTTAAAAGTGAGCACATGTATAAGACAGATGCCACATTTGTATGGTATCTTTAATGCATTTTTAAACAAGTATTCATCCTAGAAGAATGCAGTTGGACTGGAAATATTGGCATCACGTCATTGACCCACTACTCAGTCTGTACCAGTTTTTTGTGTGTGTTGCCTGCCTGCCTGCCTGCCTGCCTGCATGTGATTAGGAAACTATGCCTCTCTTGTGTCCATGTGTGAACTGTTTTCCATTCCTGTATTAAAAGGCTATTCCCCCAATTTGTTTTCTGGGGATCGAGCGAACCGGGACGGAAACAGCTGAGCCGAATGATAATAGAAAAAAAGCACAAGGCCCTGTGGGGAGCTCCCCGGGACCCTGTCCTTACCGCTGTGGAGTGAATACTGAGTGCTGAGGGCTGCTGCTGCCAGACAGACAGGCACAGACAGGGGGTTTGGTGTCCGCTTCCATTCATTCACTTGTCTCTCTCCGGGAGATAGGCCCCAAAAACCCTAGAGATAGATAGGCCTGCTTACACGCTCTGTTTGTGTAATTTTTTGATGAGATGAAAAAGTTATCTTGTCTCCGTCAGTTGTTGGGGGGAGGGGGGGGGGGGGGGTGTCATTTTATAAGAGCCTTTTGGAGCATCTGACAGCTTGCCAATGATGAATGAATTTTTATTAACTTAGATGAGTCTTTTTTTTATATCTACATGGGCACAGGGCCTTCACCGAGATGTTTCTAAGGTAGCACGGAAGGGACAAACTTAATAAAGGCCTTATGCGTTTTGATGTATATGGTGAGCGTGCTGGGGAAATGTAATACACCATGGAATAAATGACTGAATAAGTCTTCACCTCATCACTTGATATTGTGGAAAGGCTTGAGGCAACAGTGGTGGATGATGCCATCTTTAGTAACCCGTTTCTTGACCTTGAAGGCCACCGTAGCTTCTTTACATTCTCAGAAAGGATCTCACCACTAGATTGTGCTGAATACTACTATATTACACACACACTGACCTTTGAAGGAGGTTGGTACATCATTTGGTAGATAGGCCCAAATGCCCCTGAGTTTTTGTTATTTTGTGTTTCTCACAAGCTAAAAAGAGATATCTTGTCTGAATCAGTGGGGTGTGGTCGTAATTTTCCGAAAGCCGTTTGGAGTATTTGACAGCATGCCTGATGACAAATGGCGAGACCACCATGTTTGATATGCGCGACGCTGGATCAATGTAAATGTGATGGGTGCATGAAGTAGTTTGTGGCTCTCAGTGTCTGAGCCAGCGCGGTATGCCCAACAGATCTGTGCTGTTTCAAGGACAAACATAAGACAACCCCCCTCCATCCCTCCATCCCTCCATTTCAAACCCTGCCACTGCCGCTATAAGGTTATGATTTAAGGAGTATACGATGATCTCTGCGATGCCTGAGGGCAACTCATACCCTGTCTTTCCAATACCCATACTCCTGGACCTATAGTCTGTGTGGGTGTTAGCACGCCGCTCATGACTCCTGCCAAGGCAAAGAGAATTACTGACGAGAGGAGAGAGGAGAGAGGGGGGAAACAAATATAGTGAGGCGCTGGATAGACTCTCAATGTTGACACTCGCCCGTGAATGGAGACTTCATTGCTGCGTTTAAAGCCACTTTATAAAAATGTACTTTCCTTTAATTTGGTATTTTGCAACCCTTCCATTAGCATTAGCCGGCTACATATTACCACTCTACTTAGCTGTGTTCAGTTGTGAATTTCCTCTCCACATTATCAACTAGTGTGTATTTATCCGTCCCGAACAGCCAACGTGTGCGACTTATTCTATATCAGGCTAGATCTCAGAATTTTGCAAAATTCCTCCCAGCCATTCTCTGGTTCTTTGTCCTCTTGTCTCTCTGCTTTCGTTATCTTAAAGGTGCACTAAGTAACTTAGGGTGTGTCAGAGAATTGAACCTTTAATAAATTATATTCACATAATCTAATAAACAAACTTTCCTAACAGTAAAACTGGAACCCCGGAACACTGTTTGAAGTTAAAAAGAACTGTATGAGTAACTATACAAGTTACTGTTTCACTGTTGTTGTTGTTGTTTACAGAAGCAGGGCCCACAGTTTAGGTAACAAACATATGTGCAGCAAATAATTATTATTTTGATTTATGATTATATAATGATCAAATATTAAGAATTGCATGTTGAGAAATTGCCTCTGGAGTGCAGGGTCAGAGGTTTGATTCCCCGCCAACCCGCCACATGTCGAAGTGTCCCTGGGCAAGACACTGAACCCCAAATTGCTCCCGATGGTTCAGAGAGCGCCTTGCATGGCAGCTACTGCCATCGGTGTATGAGTGTTTGTATGAATGGGTGAATGTGGTAAGAAATGTAAAGCGCTTTGGGGCTGAGAAAATCGGCTAGAAAGCGCTATATAAGTCAAGTCCATTTACCATTTACCATAAAGTTTAATTGCTTATTACATGCAGAGCAGCTGACTAAGAGATTGGCTTTATGAAACGCGCACATCATGTAAGTGATTACTGTATGAATAAAGAGCGATTTAACACTTATATTAATATAAATAAACCGCTTACTTCACCTTTAATTAGTTGTTACAATTTCAACAACTTCAAGCCATTTACCCAGAGTAAAATGAGCAGTGGCTACTTCAACAACCAGTTAGTAATTTAATTTATTTTTCAACAAACAATGCCATGCTGGACATGTCATAGCTTTCTTTGAGTTTACTTTAAGAACATGCATTCAGCAGTTGAAGTGATGTGCTGCATGTTCTACTGTTCAACATGACATTTAGCAAAAATGAAAGTCTGAAAGTAATTATGATTCATAATGTAGTAGATACATTATATGGCCTTAACTGACACCCTTCTGGGGCCGTTTTTCAATGCAACTGAGTTCCAAATGAGGGAAATGCTGATGTTAAAGGTGAAGTAAGCGATTTATTTATGTTAATATAAGTGTTAAATCGCTCTTTATTCATACAGTGATCACTCATAGTGTGAGCGTTTCACAGAGCCGATCTCTCAGTCACCCGCTCTGCATGTAATCGGCAAATACACTCTTCGGGGATCCCACTACTGATAACCAATCAGAAGAGAAAACGCTACAAACCAGCACCCATCTCACTGCCGGTGCACATGCTGAGCGACAGATGGGTGAATGTTTGTGTGCCTACAATGGCAGAGCAGGTAAAAATCCTTCCCAATGTCTGTTTTGATGGTTTTTATCATGTTTTATCACACTTACAAATCGGAGAAGATGCTAGATAACTCGCTGCTTAAAGACCGCAGTGCATTAATGTGGGGACGAGGGAGGGGACTGCTAACTGCAGTCACTGACAGGAAGTTAGCTAAACTGACCATTCCACTTACTGAACCTTTAATGCATTGCAGTGTTCTTGAAGACAATAATGTTCTTCCATCTTTGTGGCAACAGTATGGGAGAAGGCCCTTTGCTGTGCCCATGCTCCCATGCACAAAGCCAAGTCAATAAAGCCTCAACATGTGTTACTTGAGCTATTGGGTTAAATGGTAGATCAAATTGACTTGAAGGGTTTGTGGCTTTGACCTCGAGGTTGGGGCAACGATTGAGATTTGAATAAGAAACATAGTCCCTGTTGTAATAAATGCCCACATGTCATAGTTAAGCACGTTCATTGTTTATTTGCATCCCCCATTAGTTGTTACTGAGGCACCAGCTACTCTATAATCAAGGACATACTGTAAATTGTATACAATTCCTCTCACATACATGCATGCATGCATATACATAGATACAATTACATCACCTCAACCCCCAAAGGACTTAAAACTCTATTAATATTACTGAAAGCAAATACAATGTCAGCCCAATCCCACCCCAATTAAAACTGTAAGACATTACACACACACACACACACACACACACACACACACACACACACACACACACACACACACACACACACATGCTTACACATACACAAACACAGTAGTAGCTATATGAACATGCATCCCTAAAGCTTTGAGCTATATTTCACTAAAACCAATTATATGTATATATGTATATGTAACTGTGTATCTGAATCCGAATCTGATGAAAATGGGGGCGGGACCTGATAAGCCTTTGGCTTCTTCCGTCACCCTTCGGACAACACAAAGTAAGATGTATGAATATGTGAAAGAGAAAATTGTGTATTGTGTGGAATTGTCCGAAAGAATAATAAATAAATACATATATTTTTTCATGCCTCGACCCAGGCCTTTATAGGGGAGACCGGCGTAAGTAGGCACACTTTTTACTCTAGTGAGAATTGCTCATCACCTAAACATCTTTCAATAGTCATTCCTACATTAAATTGAAGCTTAAGGTGTTGGCTTGAAATGTGAACCCCTCACTTTTTCTAACATATTGTAATAAAGAAGAAATTTACCATCAAAGACACTCTAACACATTGTGACAACCAACCCCATCAAGGGGTCGGTTGACACACACTATGGGGTTGTTTGTCACGATGTTATCTTAATGGGAAAAATCTTAAAAAGAAGGCAAGAAAGCAGAACTAAATTTGAAAGTTTAATTTCATTGTCAAGTTGAAAAATAGGCCTATATACATTCATGCATCTTAACACAAAAGCAAGGAATAAACAAAAAGGAAATCCATATTAAGACCAACCTACCTACTGTATGTAACAACATAAAGAACAAAACAAATAGGTCTAACAATAATAGCCTACTCAACTAGGATACACACATTCACTATCTGAGTTACAGTGATGGCAAATGTAGGGTCTGCTCACTCTAACTAAGCAGAGATTGTGTGCCCACTGGTTGCACATACAACACTTCTCCCTTATACAAACCAAACACAAACTAACCTCTTCATCTGATGAAGATTCCTCGTCCTGTCTCTTCTGTTTCTTCTTCCCCAACTGGGTGGAGTGCACTGTAGTGCAGTAGCCTTGACAACTGGTCTAGTTTGGGATGCACTGGGTCATTTTGATTTTGTTGCCCTTTTTCTCTTTTGCTTGCTAGCTGACTTTCCTGCTCAATTCTCTCCTTCTCTGGGGTGTCAGTGAAGATACAGCTTGACATTTTATTTTGTTATTGGGTTCCTTTCCTGGCTGCACCCTTTGGATAACATGTGACAACCAACCCCCCAAAAAATGTGACGACCAACCCCAACTGGAATTTATTGCTAGCATCAAGGCCAACAACCATCTGACAACTAATTAGCTTGCTTAAAACAATCTAAACTATAGCTTACCCTTCACGCTTTTTTAGGGTAACAAGTGTTTTGTTATAAACCCATTGTGTAAAAGCCTAGAAGAAAAATACTGAAGAGCTAAATATTTTCAATTTGACATGAAAAACACTAACAGTCCTCTCACCTCAAATTCAGCAGTCTAACTCCAAGGAAGACTATGTAGGTGACCTCTGATCCCAATTCTGGATATTTACATACCAAAATTTAACAGACAGCACCTTCTGGTTCCAAGATATAACGATTGTGACAACGTACCCGTGTGACATATTACCCCGTTCTCCCCTACTTTTT
The DNA here is from genome assembly GCF_949987685.1 of Ammodytes marinus. Lineage (NCBI taxonomy): Eukaryota > Metazoa > Chordata > Actinopteri > Uranoscopiformes > Ammodytidae > Ammodytes > Ammodytes marinus. Next base: position 20,684,332 of record NC_137224.1, on the reverse strand, counting down.
TGAATACAGAAAAAGAAAAAAACTGAAATATTCATCACAAGGTATGGCGCATGCTGCATATATGGCCAAATGTCAAGCGGATACATCATAGCCAGGTTACAGGGCTTAAGAATGTATTTACCGGCGACAGGTTGACAGCGCAAAGGTGACAAGGGGTCTTTATTTTCGTGTTCGTCTTTTAGTGCATTTTACACCTTCACAAAGTGTCGCCCCCCTAGCTCACAAACACATTGAATTACTTCCCTATGCATGTACACACTGACATAGAAGGCCAAGTCCCCCTAGATGGCCTGACGTTATATATATAACACTTCGCCATCATCCATTTTTAATGTGGCAGACAGCAGGGGGTTGAAGAAAGTGTTACGCCCTAATCCACGCTGACACCTCCACCACACACGCACACACACACACGCACACACACACACACACACACTGCAACAACTTTCCAAGAACATGAATGAGCTTCAACCAGCCGCAAGATGTTTAAGGATCATGCCCCGCCCTTCCCTTTTCTGAAATCTTATCTTAAGCAATAATCCCCAAGCAAAACTTATCTGTGCCATTTATCAAAATCCCTCAGCAGTTTCTTCCTTCTTACGCGCATATTCATCTTCTCAACGTCCCTTTTCGTTTACGGCGTACATTTTCTGCCTGCCTGATCATTTATCCAACCTCCAAAATACTGACACATGCTGATGTGTTTTTTTATTTTCTATATATATACATCTCCCTCTCCATCTAAACCAAAGGGTGTTTTTGTATGTGGCACAAGTATGCCCCCTGGTGGCTAAATACGCCATCACAATTGTATGGAGCTTCCACAACCCTTTCCTCACACATAAAACACACACCCTCCAATTTCCCATATGTCTCTACCTGATCACGATTAGATTAATTTACACCTTCACCCTAATGAGCCAGTATAATGTGTTAAGGTTATTTTTTTTACAGAGAGCCTTTTTTAAATTGGAAAGCTGTCAGGGAACCATGGAATAACGGAATAGCATAGAGCAAAGTGAGTGATTCACGCGGTAACACATAATTAGACATGTCAGACCTTAAACATATTACATACGCTGCTAATTAGCCGTCGTCAAGGGCTTGAGCCTAGGAGAAAAAAAAAACATGGCTTGATTTGCAAACCGTTAAAGTTTGTGGCAAAGCTGATGAATTGCAAATGTGTTGTGTTGATTCTGTACGCACCACTAAAGCTCAATGATGAAGGAGGGAGGGGGGGGGGGTGGATCGTTATTGGACAGAGAGGGAAAGCAAATTTTCTTTGCCTCTCTACATGAACACATAGTAAATCATATGTATTCAAACATTTCCCTATGCACCTTGAGTGTCTAGCCTTAAGGATAGGTTAATAGATAGATAGATAGATAGATAGATAGATAGATAGATAGATAGATAGATAGATAGATAGATAGATAGATAGATAGATAGATAGATAGATAGATAGATAGATAGATAGATAGACAGACAGACAGACAGACAGATAGACAGATAGATAGATAGATAGATAGATAGATAGATAGATAGATAGATAGATAGATAGATAGATAGATAGATATACTGTACAGTATAGATAGATGGATGGGAGTGGATGGATAGATATATAACAAGGATACATCAGTTCTCTTAAATGCTGCATTGTACTCTTGTGTAGAAGCCTTCGTTAGTGACCAGTGTGTGAGAGCGATCCTAAAGTTTTGGGGAGTCTCTCTCAACTAATTCCTATGTTCCGCCATGCTGTGTGTTAAGCGAGTATTCATTTATTCATCTATGCGGTTGGCCTCGAACAGAATGTGAGACGACGGAGGCAGTGCTGGTCTGAATACCAGTGTGGGAACTTGTTTTTTTAAAAAGTCTGATTTGACTTTTAGGAAGAATCTCTGCAGCAACTTCAAATCAACTGGTTCCCATCAATGTAATGGTTGCCCTGTGCTCAAATATCAAATATCACCATTAAATGAAGAGTTCACCTCGAATAATGAACCATTATTTAGATTCTGGTTTGTTTGCACTCATAGTTTACTGAAAAGAATTGGTTTTTTTTAAGATATTTTTGTTGGCATTTTTTTTTAATGCTTTTTTATTGATAGTGTAGAGACAGAGTTGAAATGGGGCAGAGAGGGGAGTGACATGCAGAGAACGACAGCGGGCTGGAATCGAAAACGGGTCTTCTGCTGGCCGAGTCCCATGGGGGGGACGCCCTACCAACTGAGGTAAGGGCGCCCCCCCTGAAAAGAATTGTATTAGATATGCTCAACTATTAAAGCTGGGATATTGTTTTATATAATGAAAGAGTGCATATGTTTTTGATTGACATATGAACTATTTATGTTTTTTTATTGAATATTTTAAACTGAAATCACATTTATTTAGTTTTAAAGTGCGTTTCCTCAAACAGTGGAATCAATCAATAACTTGAATTTTCTCGCAAACCAAATAAAATCTTAAATATTGCCATGTGCAAAGATGTCAACAGAACGCTGTAAAAAATCTATATAATCGACATGGGCGGTTCTAAATGTCGGATTTGATTATTTTTTCTTTAAAATGCCCATTGATGCATTTTATATCAGCTGTCTTGTATCATTGACTCTAACATAAAGTGTCTTGACATGATATGTGGCGAGGTCCGTAACACATACTGTACATCACCAGAATGGATGTGAATTGGTATTATCAATCTCCCTTGACCTGTGAATGTGAGATCAAAATGGTGCCTTTAATAACCCTCTATAAGTGCAGTCTTATCCCTAAAGCGTGGTTCATAAATCCTATGTTAACATGATTTTTTTCCCTGGGCGTCCAAGTGAATATCTGCCTGTCTTAGACAAACAGACAGAGACATGACATTCTCTGATGCCTCGCTGCACATATTTATCCATTCCTAAGATGTAAGGCTTGACTCTAGCTTTAATTTACAGTATAAATATTATCATGACATTTTGCCAGTTGATTATAACAAATATTTTTGTATTACAATTTCAATGCCTATACTTTTCCATTTTTTTCATCTTTGAATGGCCCACACCCAACACCTCAAGGCACACGAAAAATAGATCAGAAGCTTAAGACCCTTTAACAGCGCGTTACCCATCCGTCTATTTGTCCCTCACTTCTGCTAATGCATTAGAAATGAGCCATGGGTGAAGGGGGAGGGGGGGAGCAGTAGAGCATATTTGAAGCAGCGTTTTTACCACTATAAACAACTTGAAAACACAAACAGGGCCAGGCGGAACAAGGCTACACACACAAACACAAACACACACACACACACACACACACACACACACACACACACACACACACACACACACACACACAAGCAATTGAGACATGTTAGAACCCAATGAAACAGAAAGCTGAGGTTAGCCTGGTGTAATTCAATTGGAGAGCAGTTAAAGCACGGGAAAAGTAGGGTGTTTACACTGCACAGAATGGCTCATTGAACCAGATGAGCGGTGAGCCACCGAGATGTTGTTCTACACACTGAACTAAGCATATTTACTAAAGACACTGGTTAGGCTATCTCTAATTAATTAATATTATTTTCTTACCTTAAATTTAAAATTCTGTATTTTTCACAGGTTGATTATTATAATTGATTTTTTTTTGAGGGGCGAGAGGCTAGTTCAGATGTTCAAGCTGTTGTAAGTTATTGTTATATTTCACAAAATGCTAATAGGGGACATACAGTATTCCTAGGGCAACTAGCTTCAGAGCAGTTTGTTAACATGCAGTGGGAGTAGGCTAGCAAATGAGAGGATTTTCGCTAAGGGCCTTGGCGTCTTCTAAGGTGATGCAGATCAACATTACCTAAACTTTTCAAAATATCCAAATATAACTGGAACAAATGACTAAACAGTGGAAGTTGAACCAAACCTCAGCTTTCACTGCAGCTAGCCAGAGATAACCACCTCTACAAAACCTTTCAGGATATTTTAAAAATATTTCTAACTGTTGTAGTATATAACATAGACTATATGAATCCATAATTTTTTTTTTTTTGTGAAATTACTTCTGTAGCACACCGACTAGCTAAATTAGCTTTACACTTTGACTTTTAAATGGACCTTAAGTCTCTTCAATAAAGCAATACACATGTATAAACTGCGTGGAGCTCATTAGCTACATTAGCTTATCCTTGGAGCACCTTTCTTTCTTCAGTTTAGTGAAACACAGAGACAGGAGTAGCCTATTAAACAATTAAACGTTTTATTTGTATATTTGCTTTCACCATGTACACCAGGTATTCCACAGTGGATATGGCAACTATAACATTAGCATGTACTATGGTAAGAAAAACAGAAATTTGAGAAGACCCATGTTGGAAAAATATGAACATTTCCCCTTAAAAATTGTATTCCTTTCTTAATGTTAGCCTTCTTGAAATAGTACATTTTGATAAAACTTTAATATATACATAGCATAAAATGCATAAAAAAAAAGTATTCTAACTACATGGGATCAAACTCAATGTTGATGACCAAAGCTGTCAGAATTACAGAAATGTGAGAAGACCAATGAAGAAAAACATGACAAGCTTCCCTTAATTGTATTCCTTTTTCTTAATGTTAATGTGAAAAAACATTTTCATAAAACATTAATATATAGATAACATACATGAAAAACAAAAACAGAATTGTAACTACATGGTATCAAACTCATGGTTGTTATCCAGAGCTTGTCATGCAGTGGAGTCCAGGCTCTGCTGTGGGTCCATGGAGCCCATGGTGAGGTAGAGGCGCTTGGAGAGCTCCGGTCCAACCCGGCGCGTGGTGGAGGTGACGCCTTCTCCTCTACGGATCAACAGGTCAGACAACAGACACGTCTTCTCACCCTCGCTCTTACACCGACTGTAAGCCTTCACAAATACAAGGAAATATATATATATTTAAGATATTTTTTGGGCATTTTCAAGCTTTATAAGATATAATACTGTAGAGTTGAAATGGGGAGACAGAGAGAGAGAGAGGGGGGCTGACATGCAGTTAAGGTCCACAGGTCAGATTTGAACCCACGACCACTGCAACGAGGCCTAAGCCAATATGGTACGCGCTCTATCCACTACACCACCGGAGCGCGGGAAATAGGACTTTAAAAAAAAAAAAAAAGTTACACTACACCGGTAACACTTTACAATAATGGTACATCAATTAACTGTTAGTTAATGCTTCATTGAGGCTAAATAAGCATTGACTAAGCTTGATAAATACAAACTAAGCATTAACAAACTGTTATGCTTAGGTTATAGTTAACTAAAATAAAGTATCTATCTATCTATCTATCTATCTATCTATCTATCTATCTATCTATCTATCTATCTATCTATCTATCTAACTAAGCATTAGTTAACGAAGCATTCACCAACCGTTAATAACTTAGCATTAACACTTACTTGATGCTTATTAGGCGTTAACTATGCATTACCTAACCATAAATAGCATTAACCTAGCATTAACAGTTATTTAATGTACCCTTATTGTAAAGTGTTACCGAATATGAATATGAAAAAGGCACTAAAATCCATCCATCCGTCTTACCTATATGTCCCTCTGCCTAGCTCTAATTTCTGGGCTAATTGAAGACAGTGTGTATACCTTGTTGAGCAGCTGTGGGGAGGGGTAGGCTGCCAGGATAGCTGAGGCCATGTCCGGGCTGACTCTGTTCAGCTGCTGGATCTGTCTCTTCCAGACCTGCAGCAGACCCTTGCCCGCCCGGTCCACACGCTGCCCCCCGGCCCACTCACTCTCCAGGTGGAAGGAGAAGCCCGTCTGCTCCCTCTGGCGCCTGGATACACACAATGGATTTATTATTTCATTTCAATGAATTAGGTACGCACGTATTGGTGCATTTGTCTGTAATTGATTGTGGTTGTACTGTCTCCCAAACAGGTCTCTCCTCTCTTGAGAATGAGACCCTGTGTGTTAATGAGATAAGATGGATATATGAAGGTTAAAAGAGAAGTAAGTGATATTTTTCTTTATATCTAACAAGTGTAACATCTCTCTATATTCACACAGCAATCCCTTAAAAAAGGTATGCACAGTTCGTATCATAGGTCTACCAGTCATTAATTTTACTGTTTAATCCAACATTAAAAAATGAGCTGGATGTGGTTATGAAGAGAGAAAGGACTATGCTGACTTACTTGAAAGGGGCTTCTGCAACAGCTTTGGTGGTCATGGTGATGTGATCAGAGAAGTCCTTCCATGTGGACAGGAAGCGGACGGAGACACCAGTGTGGAGCTGGAGATGCACCACTGCCTGATGGGAAATGACAGGGTAGGACCATGTCAACCACAATACTCCCTTAACATGCCCTCAAGTCCATGCTTCACTTAACCCAGAAACACCCTTTTATTTAATCTAAATCAACTATGAGATAGAGATCCTCTCATTTGTACATTCAATTGAAAAGACAAACCCTTAAAGGTGAGACACATTTTACTGATATGAAAGAAGACATGTTCTGGAAGCAAAATAGACCAAATATGCCTATAGTGTCTTACCTTAAAAGACTTTAGAGGTACATGACTAAGCTCACAATCTTTTTTTAAATCCACTCATTAACAATTTAAGGTGTGGGAATCTTGGTTTACACTGTGGGTTTGAAATATTTTCAGGTGGTGTTATAAATGTTTCACTAAATTTCACAGTTGCAATTGAATGCCGCGCGGAGGCATATCGTTTACTAGTCTCCTCTGAATGATTAAAAACTAGCGACGTACCTCCTCTACCTCCACTCTGGTCACCAGCGGTAGAAGCTCTGCTCCAGCGTTCTTCTTCCTCCTCTTCACCTTCCCTCCCCCGGTCTCCTCGCCAGACACGGCCTCACGCAACTTCTTCTGGCTCTGGGACTTCTGAGACCTGAGCACAAAAGAGTTTTTTTTTTATTGATTTTCTTTTAAAATACTTTATTTTTTAGAATTTTTCTTTTTAAAGAACACAAACACACAACTGAAAAAGTGAACACACACAAACAAAAGACAAAACAAGATAAACAACTAACATGGCGTACTCTACTTAAAAGGTTTCTAAGACAATGTTTCAATTAAAGGTATATGTTAAGCAAAAAAATAAAAAATAAAAAATCAAAAAGGTTCCATATTCCCCTCCTGGCCTAGCTAGCGGATGCAGTGTGTCCCTACCTGAAGTATTTCTCCATGTCTATGACCACCAGGCTGAGGGTCTTGGCTGGGTGTCGTCTCTGCTGCTCCCTGACCCAGGAGGTCAGAGTGGGGCTGGGGTCAGAGCGGCCCTGCCTCTCCTCCTAACACACAGGATGTGGAGGGAAAAGAAGGGATTGATGTACCAGAGCTTTTAACAGATAAAATCAATGATACAATATTTATTTCAATATGACAAATGTTAAAATATCCAAAATTATGTGCAATGCAGTTAAAGGGTGGACACACAAACACACTCTGAGGGCGCACTCACACTTGGGCCGTTTGCCTGTTCCGTGCTGCAGGAAGATTCAGCACGATTCCCCCCTCCCCCCGCTGGGCACGATTGCACCTTGCCTACGTCTCCGTGCGCGTTTAGGATTTGGAGCGTAGTCTACTTGTAGGCTATACGACTGTTTGTGAATATTTTCATCCGGCCAAATTTGCATCATATATTCCACTTCCACATTAGAGCAACGAGAATCCTTAATCTATTGTTTTTTTTAAATGTAGCCTTGACGTAATAGGTCGCGGTGGACAGTCTCATATTTATGCAGCACGCTGTTTATTATTAATATAACGGCCCGTCATCAGACCATATGTATCCGGATGGTTTTATACACATCGATCGCTCCATCAAGTAATCCAAGTCAGAACTTTTTGTATGGGCAGAGATCGTTTTTTTAAGTGTCTTTATAAAGTTTATTGTTAAACCTTAGTGTAGGCTACTGTTTCCTTATCACCGGGCCGCGGTGTGTTGTTTTGGGTTCGTCTCCACCGCCATGCGTAAAGGCAGTTATGACAGCTGTCCTGACGGGAGGAAAAAGAAAGAAATCATCTGACGAACGTGAGTAAACACGAAAACCTTTTTGCTTTGCTTTCTGCACTCACCTATTTAGCTCTCTCCCTCTTTTATTAGCCCACACCTAAGCCTACACACACGTTAATTCTCACACATTTTATGTAGCTACAAGTCCAAGTGGTGGGCAATTCTGGTGCCGACTAGTAAGGCAGCGGACGTTAACGGACTATGCATCCTTAATAAATTCACGTCAGGAACGCCGCCTGTGCGCTTGCTTGTGCGCGTGTCATCTCATTAGCATCTGTACTTTGGCCACGGCACACCTCTCCCAGGTGTGCCGTGGCCAAGGGGCTGTTCCGTGCTGGAATACAGTTGGCGTGGTCACACTAGCCAAACGTTCTAGACTTTAGTATGCAAATGAGCTTTGGCACGGGGCCGCGGCCCTAGTGTGAGTGGCCCCGAGAGTCTTTTTCTAAAAATAAATGTGGGATGTATTTGTGAGATGTACGTCTTCAGTAGGCACCAGTGGGCTTGGAGCAGAGCCGATAGGGAGGGTCAGGAAGAATGACTGGCTTTGGACTTCATGTCACGGGATAAATGTACCATCACAGCAGCCTTATCCGTTGGTGGTTGTGATAGAGTTTTAGGGCCTGTTGTTGTGGCTGATACCCACCTGGGAGAGGGTTTTAAATCACTGCCCCACCATGACAAACTAGATCAAAACAACAGCTTCATTTCTCCTGCAGTGCGGCCTCTCTCAACTCTTTTAAATGTACACCTTCAACTGCCCTCTGAGCAGGCCACAAAAGCCGGAGATGTTTGTGGATGCTTTAGGAAATATGGTGCTGTAAGTAGATGTATGATGTATATTGTGGAGATTTGTTTATGGCCGTTTAATCTTGGAAATGCGTGCGACAGTGTTGACAGACCCATGCTGTTTCACACTTTTGCTGGAAAACAAATACCATCTGCTTAGCCGTGCTGTCGTTAAAGTGAACTCAAGTCTTTCCGCCTAGTCATACACTCCTTTGTGTTCATATCTAAAAAAGGTGCTACGAGGAACTTTTAAATATTTATGAAACAGTCAAATTTTTTCCTCTGATGATCATGAATTACATGTAACAGCAAACGAGACCATCAGTGAAAAGAATGCTATTTTTATATTGTTTTTCTTAATGCCTTTGTCCGCGTACGCTCACCCAGGAACTACAGTCGGCGTAGTAAAAACACTACCGCTTCTGTCCAAAGGGGGCGCAAGAATTAGCACAAACTGAAAGTGCCTCGGAGCGCCTTTTAAATAACTTCTCACGTGTTACTCTTTCCCTATGTCATTTTGAAGCCAACCTGAATGTAGCTGTGGATCAGAGTGATGATGTCATCGGCGGTCATCTGCATCACCACGTGGGCCTCAGGTTCACACACGGACTCACCTGGCTGAGAGGCACAGACGCACAGACACACAGATGCACAGACACAGACACACAGATGCACAGACACACAGAAACACAGATGCACAGACACACATACACACAGACACACAGACGCACAGACGCACAGACACACAGACACACAGACACACAGACGCACAGACGCACAGACACACAGACAGGAGATCAGCAGCAGTCCATCACACAGTACCATGGCCTATCATTATAAAATGGTGCTATTATTTGTCCGTCAACCGGCTTGTCATTCTCAACCATGGTCTCCTTTGTTTGAAAGAGGCAGTCAGGACGAGGGTGTGTGTCACTCTAAACACAGACCTGTCCAGAGGGAGTCCTCCTCATCCAGCTAACACTGCGGGGGATCGCTTGTTTCTCTATGGCACAGCTGCAGCCCAGAGCCTGCACCGACGCCAGCAGAGTGCCGCCCCCTTCCAGCTGTAAGAGAGCTAAGAACACACACACACACACACACACACACACACACACACACACACACACACACACACACACACACACACACACACACACACACACACACTTACAAGCCGTGACATGGCCTATATAATGACCTCTAAGCACAAGACAATAAGGACATGGGCTTAATTTGAATCATGAAATAATAATCAATAAAAAAGTAATCTGTTGTGCAAAATGACCTTTTTAATGGTTTATCAACATTAATATATGCTCCGGGTGTGACTAGAGAATCCCAAAGTAGAAGAAAAAAACAACCCTTTTTCCCCTGTTCAAAAATCCCAGTCAGATTTCTCCCCCCTTATGATGTCATAAGGGGAGAAGCCACACCCCCTCATTACCAACCTAACTTTGCACTACCTCAACCTGTGATAAGCCACACCCCCAGATATCCCTGAATCTAACTGGCAGTAGGATTCAGGGCCAATCAGAGTAGACTGGGCTTTTTATTTGGAAGGAAGGCGGGGCTTAAAGAGACGTTTTCTGACGTGGCTGAAAATAAGCGATTAAGCAATGGCACTGTGAGAAATATAAATGATTTTTTTTGGACTGTACACAATGAAAAGAGTTTTGTAGTAGAAACCCAAAATACAATTTTGAGCCTAAACATGAGCATGATATGTCCTTTAATCAATCTTCTAATCATTTCATGTATTTTCCCCTCTTCCTTACCTGGGTCCACAGCCACCACCATGTGTTTGATACACTCCTCTGGTCTGAGAGCTTTAGCAGCTTCAGCCAGAGCTTTCCTCTCTGCCTTCTGTCTGTCTCGCTCCTGCCTGAGCGCCTCCTTGTCCCCGGGCTGCTGATGTGTGTCCCTGGCCTGCCTCCTCTTCTGGGCCTGCTCCCTGGACGCCTGGATCTCCTCTGCCGTACGCTTATTAGGCTTACTAGGCTTACTCCCTTTGGCAGGAGATGTCTCGGAGCTCCCAGTGTTATGCTGGGTTCTGCATGCCTGCCCAAACAATTGCACAAAAAAAAAATCTTATTTTTTCAGAATAATACATCCAAAATGTTACTTTATTCTCTGGAGATGTATGAATAACATGGTTTTACCAGCACATAATTAAGTGTAGGCGATTTCTACCTTAAACCAGTGAATTTGTTTTATACATTGAATAATGGTTTTCATCAGCACATTCTTTATTTAAAGTGAATCTGACACGTTACATGAATTTTTCCACATTTAAAAACACAATTCTTGCAAAACTATCCAACAATCTTACGCTTAAAAAGACACACACGCACGCACGCACACACACACACACACACACACACACACACACACACACACACACACACACACACACACACACACACACACACACACACACACACACACACACACACACACACACACACACACACACACACACACACACACACACACACACACACACACACACACACACACACACACACACACACACACACACACACACACACACACACTTTTCCCTTAATAATCACTACAATGTCCTCACCTGGTGGGAGCCAATTGGGCGCTCCGACTGTGAAAGCCCATTCTGCAGAGGAGGGAAGCGTGAGCTGGGCATGTTGGTCTCAGCATCTTTCCCATTGGTTACAGTGGTGGAGGAGGAGGGGGCGATGCTCACACTTTCTTGCCTCTGTTTGAGTCTCTGTGCCAGGGGGACATAAGGTGCGTCGTCATCAGAGTCACTGCTTATCACCATGACGGCTGTGTGTGCAGCTGTGGAGCGTCCATTGGTCGTCTGCTGTTTCACTGAGGAGGAGACTGTTGCATCTTGGGAGGTTGAGTCTGGTGTATCTTGGGAGTTTTGGCCCAGGCGGTGTCGACCTGGCTGGAGGAAGTCGAACACGGGAAACTCCTCGTCCAGATCGCTGGTGGAGTCACTGTAGCTGCCCATGTCTATTCATTCATATCCAAGAAAAACGTTACAGTAAATTATGAGATATGATGATGCAAGAGGTATTTACAGGATCACTAAGTTAACATGCAATTTTTCCAGCTACAGAAGTGCCTTTTCTGATGGTATCCCCAACCAAGCTACATTCACACATCTGTCAAATTTGGTTTTCAGAGTGCTGGCAAGATATGCCACATCATAAACTCCTACTACAATACACACACAACAAGTTTGATCATATTCAGGGTTCAGATAAGACACTTTGCAGAATGCAGCCTGGTTGTTTGTGTTGTTTGTTGGAGAATAATTACAGAAGTCACATTAATGTATCCAACGTTATGGATTGCTGCTCAGTGAATTGGATATTTATTTCTAGATTTTGAGAACTTTACTGACACAGTATTATTGATCCCTTATAATTATAACGACGAAAAAGCATGGACAGGCCAAGCCTAATGTTCCTGACTACACACATACACAACACTAACACTTACCAGCAAGCATTACATAGTTAACAGAAATGTAGGAAACGTAACGTTAGCTGCAAGGGGCTGTATTGTTTTGTACTCACTTTCAACGAAATCCATCTTACTTCAGTTCATCAACAGAGATATTTAGGTAAGTACTTGCTACTTGCACTAGCTCCTAACTGCAGGTTATAAATACGTATCTTGTATCTACGTATACAAACATTTGTGTTTCTGCTGCACTACAACTTGTGACTACAGCTCATTTGATTTGCCCGGGTTGCAAGGAAATGTTGCATTCACGTTTATGGAACATTCCTACACTGTATCTTCCCCGGGCAGTATGTTGACAAGTAGCAACGGCTAGGCAGGTGACATGAATTCTGCCAAAATATATTTTGTATTATTTATTAATTCAAGCTGAGGTAAGCGTTAGTTTTGGTGGCATTTAGATATTCTCTTGGAGTTTAAGCTGAAGAGTATTTTCAGTGTGTTGTTACGGTTGAGCATGTTCCTTGGGGGGACTTGAATGCAGCAGGAGTATCCGGATGTGACGCAAATACGCAACTGACGTAGAGTGACACCAGAATTCAACATGGCAGCGCTGACGTCCTTGATGCTCAAGTCCAGAGCAGGTATCACGTCTCTAAATGGCTGTTTTTACATATTTAATGAATTTATAAAGAGCTCGTGGGCGCGCGAGAGACTGGTTTATTTAGCCGCAAGGCAGCCGCGTGTTATCTGTAAACATATGTGTTTAACAGAGGAGGTTTTACATGCTAACTTAGTTAGCTGTGCTAGCGTTTCATCGTGTAGGCTCTATTGGCACTGAATGTCATAGGCACTTGATACCAGTGTAAACACAACTCAAATTCATTTCCAAATGATATTTCTAGAAATAATAAATAGTTTTGCAGTGTGTTGCCCTTGGAATTACCATTGAATAAGTAGTCCTGTTAAACTGTCAGATGTTATATGGAGTGGTGTCATCAGTTAGTAGGTTACATATGAGAGTGATCCTGCAGATGCATTGAATACATTAATCTAAAAATAAGGCCTTAATTGATATTATGTATTATGCTAAGAAATATGCACTAGGACATTTTAATAATTGTATTTCCTTATGTTACAATTTAATTTACAGGATTTTCGGTAAAAAGCTGTCTACATCTAGCACTAACACCATGCATATCAGCATGGCATGATTGGTCACCTGCGATATTTCATTTTTGTCTTTTTACTGTTGTATTTTGGATGAACTGGGATAAATTATTTAAGTAGATCTTCTTACGTTTTCACTGGACCTAAGAATCCATGATTTATGCAGAATTGTCCCTCCCTCCCTAAACCAAAGTAATATATCATTTTCCTCTACTGTTTTAGTTATTGTAAAACTGGTGACATTTAAAAGTGACATTAAAGAGTCTTAAAGTCTAACTTGCCTTAACCCTGATGTGACTGGGACGTGTGTGTGTGTAACCTGACATGCTCTCTCTGTGTTCTGCTGCCTACAGGACTGCTGGTCCAGGGTCAGTGTTCTCTTCTGGACTGTGTGAGGTTTGCCTCTAAGAAGGCCGGAGGCAGCAGCAAGAACTCTGGAGGAAAGAGCCCCGGAAGGAGATACGGCTTCAAGAAACAGGATGGTAATGATAACCAAGTATTTTAAGACCACTGCTATATATGTAGCTGTAGCTATGCTCCTCCGGTCTCTTCAAAGTAAAAGCATTCAATTGCACAGTTAAATATAATGTGTATCGTGTCAAAAATGGATTTTAACACTGCAGAGAGGGGAAGTGATGACAGGCACAAGTTGAATAAGACACACCGCTCCACACTTTTAATGGACAACGCTGGCTTATTGTCAGTAACTCAGTCACTGTATAAGCAACACATAGCAATAACACATGCAATCTGAATCTAATGGCAGCTATGAGAGGGACATGTATGAATACAAAATGATATTAACGACAGGAATTCAGTTGAGCTAACATCCCCTTTCATTCCTTCACACCAGGTCACTTTGTCCATGCCGGTAACATCCTCGCCACACAGAGGCAGATGAGGTATCACCCAGGAGCACACGTGAGTTACACTTCCTGTTGACAAAATATGAATTGTATTTGCTGTGCTGGACGTCACTGTAAATAATGGCAACCTCAGTGTCTAATGGGTTGAACTGAAGGTCATTGAATAGAAAGTATTGTATGTAAACATCCTACATTTAATAACTTGGTTAGACTTACCACTTTCTATACATATTGTGTATTAAGGTCTTCATTTGAAAAACCTCCAAGGAACTTTTAAAAGTTTAAGAAACAGTCTAATTTTTCATCTGATGATCACAAATGACTTCTCACAGCAAACGAGACCATCAGTGGAAAGAATGCTGAAGAATGATTATATAGTTTTTATCCCCACCAACTCAGACAACACGATTTACGATTTACATCCTGTGTTAATGAACGATACTAAATCAAAGTTGACTTTGCTTCACCATGGTCATATTACCATTATTAATCTGACAGTAGTCACATATAAATATATTACTTCATATCGTTTATAGATGCATCCGTCCGTTTCTCTTTCACTCGCTTCCTAAAAAAAATGCACGCGCTAGCAAAGATATTTAGGACAGCAGGTGCCGGTGCTAGAATCAACTAGAAACGGAAAATTCCTCGTAGCTATTTTAAGTTTAGAAAGAAAGACAAAACATGCAAGTAAAGAAATTGATTCGTTTCACAATATCCTTCTAAATGAAACAGCAGGTTCTAGTGATAATGTCTTGCTCCTCCTCCTGTCTCCTCACAGGTTGGCATGGGGACCAACAGCACTCTGTTTGCTCTGGAGGATGGCTATGTCCGCTTCACTAAAGAGGTTTACATCCCCGCTCCGCGCAGCAAAGAGGCCACGCAGGTCATCACCAAGCTGCCCAAAGGAGCCGTACTATACAAGACCTTCATCAACGTGCTGCCAGTACAACAGGAGGGCAAGTTCAAACTGGTGGACATGCTCTGAAATCATTCTGGACTGTACATGAAGGGGGGAGGGGGGGTTATTTCCCAGGTATCTTTGCAGTGGCCAGGATCAGAAAGGACCTTTTTGAATGAGGATTTTGGCTGATGGATGGAGATCTGATCTATGTGAACATTCAGCCCCAAAAAGCTCATTTGCTTCCTGTCTCGGTCACACACATGACAACATTTGACATATTAATCCATTCAACAGAATTGTAATATAATGTATAAGGAATTCAATCAACTTCCAGTGAAGGTATAACAGATTCCTTGTGTGTGTTCACCCATTGCTATGATACTGAATGTGTGTACTGTATTAAAGTTTTCTATGTAAACATCCCACATTTCATGACTTGGGTTATGTGTCAAGGGGATGTTGTTCTAGTAACTTCTTAAGAGCCAACAAGTATCCGTTCATAGCCTATTCAACATAAAACATGAAACATTGAATTATTGCATTAGACTGTGAATAATAAATAATGAATGCTTCATACTGTAAATAGATGTACCACGTTCTTTAAGAGTACATTTTGTGTTTTAAAGAAAGAAAAAATATGTAAGTACTGAAATTGGAGAATTTCACAATTAGCAGCAGAAGCAGCAGGATATGTGGGGAATAATGTTAAAGTTAAAGCTGATTGTCAACCAAACACAGAATAGTCTTACGATATTAGTAATTGGTTAAATACTATGTCTTTTAACCTAAAATGCAATTATTGCTCATTTAAAGAGAGCTATTTAAGAATTGCTCTACAGAAAGCCATCTATTGTTGGAAAAGTGAAATACCAAAAGCTGGCCACAAGATGTCGTACAATCACCGCTACATCATTTGCTCCATTTGATTTAGGCTTGATGCATGAAATAATAATAATGACCAAACTTAGAGATATTGCATGGTCACATTTGAACTGTTCATATGAATTTGATTTGTTTGAGTTTGGTTCTTGAGTTTTCAAATATAAGTGACGTATCCCTTTAAAAAAAAGCTCTTTTGTAGCTGTAACCTTAAGTGTTCCTTATTTGGTCATTTGCAATTTTTTAAGTGCTTTAAATGAAAACAAATAATCTTTCATCTCTTTTGTTGGAAAAGTACAATACCAATACCTACCACAAGATGTCATACCATCACTGCCACATTACTGTATGTCCCACAGTTTGATTTTGCCCTAGTGAGCATCAACAATACATTTAACGTTTCAAATAGCAAGTTTATATTACAGGTCTGTTTATTCACAGATTGGCTAAAAAAAACACAGTCACTTGGGTATCTCCTTTGCTCCTATGGTCTTCAGTTCAAAGGTCTTTTTTCGGGAATGGTACGTGCTTATCAGCCAGATATTTTGTCAGCATTTCTTTGAAGCTTTTGGAGCTTTCAACAGGAATTACTAGATAAACAAGAACAGCTGTATAGTTGATAGGCTGTTGGTATGCAGAGGGAGTACGGGTAACGCCTGGTACACTGTATGGGAGTTGGACCTCCGTCAAGAGAGGCAGAAGAACCCATGACTGATGGGAGGGCTTTGCAGACATGGCGTCCTAATTCTTAGACATCTGAGGTTACGATAACTCCTAACTCCTCAAAACCTGATTGAATAATGTACTGTGGATAACCTGGGGGATATTTTCTATTAAAAAACAAGTTTATGCAAATATATATTATTTGATATCGGCTAAACAAACATTCCTTTCAGTCATAAAAGTTACTGAATAGCCAATGACTATTGTTCGACCTTCTGCATTCTTGGTTCTGAATCCAGGCCAGTATCAGGGCAGGTTGTACTCCATGGATGCAAAGCAAAAAAAAAAAGTACAAATTTGGCCAGTGTGCCAGGAAGTCCTTTCCAGATGCTGGAGTTTGTGTTAGTTAGTGTTTGATCTAGGTTAAAGAGTAACCCATGGGCCTCACTTTACCTCTCAAACTCAACAGTATACAGCCATTAGTGAAGGAGTACAGCCAGGGCAGGCCAAACAGAGTTACTGTGTAAGCACTGGCCTGCTGGTGTTGCCAAATAGAACCTATGCCTCTTTGACAGTGAAAGCTTTGGAGATAATAGTTAACCTAATCAACCCAGACAATGCTTTTACTTTTGCTTGTCATGACAATTGTGCCTTAACACAGTGTTCAAAACAATGTTACATTTTAACTTGAATCCCTAGTAAATCAATCCCACTGACTTGATGATGCCTTGACTTTTTAGATATAGAAATGGGCAAAGGTCATCGCTAGTTAGCTCTACTAAATCACTGCAGTCAAGGGGAGCCGGTCAAAAGATAAACTTTACAACATCACTAAAAGCTCCTGTGTGCTTGTTGAGACCACAACAAGCACACACTATTCTCAAAAGCAATTTGCAGTTCATGCTCCGGAGATTGTCCTTGGTTCCATCGGTGCCAAAGTACCTCTGTCCAAATTGTGTTGCGCTCTATATTTTTTCACGTTATGTCATTTTAGAACCAAAAACATACGTGACCGTCACAGGCAATTCATGGTTTTCTTCCAGTACGTATGTTGTTTTTAAATGACAGAATAACGTGTAAAAATATGGAGCACAACATAACGTTATAAATTAACAAGTCCCAACAAGCACATAGGAGCATTTAGTGATGCTGTAAAGTTTATCTTTTGACCTGCTCCCATTCAGTGTTTGAGCTAAGCTAACCTGGATGAAAGACCTATGACCATTTCTATATCAAAAATGCACTCACAGTTACAGGAACGGTTTCTGTCACCTTTTCTTGAGCCAGAGAGTCGGGCAAAAACGTTGTTGAAATGTTGAACTATTCCTTTAAAGGTATAGTGTGTAATATCAGGGTTTCTAGCTGCATCTAGAGGTGAGACTATATATTGAAACAATCTGTATCTAGGCCTACTCCTCCCGTTGGGAGAATTTAAAGATAATACAGTGGCCTTCAAGGACAAGACGCTATAGTTACTCAATTTTCCAATGACACCCACTTTATATAAAAACTTGTAAAGCCGTTAAGTTTGTCCATTCTACTGTAGAAACTTGGCAGTGCAACATGGTGGCTAACTGTAGCCCCTCCACTCCACCATGGACACACCTCTTCTGTTGAGCTGTGACATTAAACAAAGCTTTTTGGGGAATTGTGCTTTTTAAAGACCGTTAAGAACAGATTGATTGAATAAACAATATCTCAATTTCCAGTCTTCTATAACTACATAGAATAACAGTCGGTAAATTCCTGTTACATTCCATCATGAGATGATTCTGACAGCTTGAGAATCCTCTGATGATCTCAATGCTGTTTCACATGTTTCTAAAATATCCTTATCAGTGCCTTAAAGGTGCTGTAAGCGGAATGGTTCTTTTAGCTAACTTCCTGTCAGTTACTGCAGTTAACAGTCCCCTCGCTCGTCCCTACATCACCACATTAATGCACTGCGGTTTTCAAGCAGCGAGTTATCTAGCATCATCCCAGATCCATAAGTGTGATAAAACATGATAAAAACCATCAACACAGACATTGGGAAGGATTTTTACCTGCTCCGCCATTGTAGGCGCATAAACATTCACCCATCTGTTGCTCTGGCGTGCACCGGCAGTGAGACCATGAGTGAGACGGGTGTCGGTTTGTAGCGTTCTCTCTTGTGATTGGATAAAAATTTCGGTATCCTCTAATAAGTCTATTTGCCGATTACATGCAGAGCAGCTGACTGAGAGATCGGCTTTATGAAACGCGCACATTATGTAAGTGATCACTGTATGAATAAAGTGCGATTTAACACTTATATTAACGTAAATAAATCGCTTACTTCACCTTTAAGTATCATATTTGTCAAACCATTTAAATCGACCCTCCCATTGTACCATTCTTAGAAAAAACACAATGTAAAAACCTGCCATTTATTGCCTGGACAATGTCTTTCTCACCCCTTGGGGAGTGTAGCTTTACAGCTTGAGCCAGAGACATTATCAAGAGAACACTTCTTTCAGGCATGGGCCATCTATCACCAGCATTCCCTTTCATGGAAGTCTTTTCTTGCCCCCCGATGGCATCAGTCTCTTGGGTCTGACAGCATGTAACCCCTATTCCTCAAGTTGTGGCTCAGTAACAACCTCTATAGGACCATCATATGGACAGAAAGCCGGAGCCCTGTGTTGGGTTATTGGAATGTGGCGGTCCCTGGAGTGACGTGGATGGCTGTTGGGGGTTGTGTGTGTCATCTTCTCTGACGTAGGAGGGCTCATCCTGGGTGTGAATCGTCAGGTGAACGTCCACAGAGTGCAGATGAACCGGAGAAAGGTCAACGGACTGCCGAAGGGTTTCTTCGTACGTCGGCGGAGGCTAGAAAAGAATGGGACAAAGGGAGTATGATGTGACATATATACATATGTACTTTAAAGTGGAACTCCCAATATTTCAGACACAATTTTCTGTTAGTGATGGAGTGCACTGCCTGTGAAAATGCTGTTTGACATCTCAGCTTGGGCTTATAGAATGAAATAAAATGTTACAAGTTACTCATGTGAGCGAGGGAAGATCTAATCAAAAAGAGAGATGCACATTGATTAGTGAACTTTAACTTTTATTTGCAGGTATCATTTTGCAATATCAATCTACAATCGAAGAAAGCAAAGAAGTGTATTTTTCAAAATGTTTAATAATTAATGTTATAATTAAGATCTTTTTTTTACTTTTCTACTTGCTTACCTCATCGTGGACAACACCAAGGCCAAAGCGCTGTGAGATCATTCTGTGGATCTGTGTCTGTCGGTCCTTCTTACGGACGCTCTCATAGGAAGGCAGCCTTGGCAGAGCCCCATTCAAGTGGTAGTCACTTGGCTTGCCTATTATAAACGGCCTTCCTGGGAGCTAGATGATACGAACACACACACACACACACACACACACACACACACACACACACACACACACACACACACACACACACACACACACACACACACACACACACACACACACACACACAAATAAAAAAAAAGCAGATGGACAAGATGCATTTGACATTTTGGGAAAAGGCAACGATCAGATCTCCTGAGCTGTATTGTCAGACTGTTTACCTGTGTTCCTACCGCCCCCTGGTTGATAATACCACTGGGCTCATTGTGGGCGATGCCAATCAAAGAGTGTCTGCTGTGGTAATGGGGAGGCTCATCCTGGGAAGAGACATCATCCAGAAGTAGTTATTATTTAATAAAGTTAGTAGGTAGGTCCGTGTTTTGATTTTTATATTACCACTGAAATAGTGAATATAAACTATGTTTAATCACTTTATGATCCTGTGTTGTTCAAGTATTCACACATAACTCCGCTAACATAATACATATTACACTTTTCTAAAATAAAACATTAAACTTGAGTGGATAAGATCATTGGTGTTACTTCAAATATGAAATAGGATAAACCGTGTAATTTCTTGCTCTCTGAGCCTTACCTTTAAGCATTTTAAACCTCTTACTTTAGGCCCGTGTCCACCTAACGCCTTTTTCCAGCGTTAAACGCTGGCTGTGCGCTCGGGAGTGTGTCTACTGAGCGTTTTTTACAACCGGTTTTTTCGACCGCTTTTTTCAAGCGTTTTATGAGCTGGGAGAGAGAGTGCTGTGATCGGGGGAGAGAAAATGCTGATCGTCACCTGTCAGTCAGACCTATCAACACTGGTTTAACTCTTTAGGTTTGCTGTTTTCTATTTAAATCGTTACATTTTAATATGAGTAGTCTTATGAAACAGAGAATACTTTCCACCATCCTCTGTTTGGATGAGGAGTTATCACGGCTCCTGCAAACACACACGGAGCAAGTTGTAGGCTGATGTGTGCGCATGAAACGATCCGTAGGAGATAAAAAATACAGAGAATCAAGTGTTCGCCTAATCTGCTCCCACAAACAGGCTCTCCTCCCTCTGTTCTGGTAATTTTAAGTCACTATTTTCGTACAGTTTCGGGTAAACAGAGACGGAAAAAGCAGTTTCTCTTCCGTCTTCCTTGTTGCCAAGGCGACGAGTCCCGACGATCTACTATCTGATTGGCCCTTTGAAAAAAGCGGCGGTGACGTCCCCACCGCCTTTCTGAAAAGTTAAACTTTTTTCAACTTGCAAATCTCGAAGCGGCCGCACAAAAAGACAAAAAGCGCTCGAAAAAAACCGCTGGGCGCTGCGCCTTTTCCCGAGGCGGCCGCTTCTCATTGGGAATCAATTGAAAAAAGGCGCTTGCGGTGGGAAAAAGGCGTTAGGTGGACACGGGCCCTTAGTTCTTCTAGTTGTATTTAGTCCTGAAAATAGATTTGGTTTTATTTGGTCCAAAGCAAACTGACATTAATGTAACTGACGGTCATTTATATGAAAAAGTTACGCATAATCACTTCAAGTAAAAACTATGAGATAATGGAATAATAAACAAAGAAACTACCTTCTGTTTCTATATAAGAACAGAAAGTTATTTTAACTTATACAGTACGTACAATAAAGTATTAGGGCCACATATGTTCTTACATCCATTATCATACTTTTATACTGTTATTAATTTATTATTAGGGCTGGGTATTATCATGAATCGAAATGTACGTGTGACAATACAAATCTTGAATATCTTACATTTTGTGGTGAAAATTTGAAGATATATTTATAAAAGACAGGTCGTAACATCAGCAAATGTTTATGTGATCTTTGTATGAGAAAATACAACGATAAAAATTTAAAAAACTTTTTTTATTAGGAAATTGAGTTGAGTTGCGAGAATACATGTTCTGTATACCTCACTTTTAATTTTAGTTAAAGACGCCATTTTTTGATGACCAAAGAAGCAGTAGGCCACAATTCATGGTTTCCATGGTAATTAAAAAAATTACAAAAACAAGATCAAAGGAACATTCCATTCAATGTCATTCAATGTCCTTTGATCATCGTCTGACATCAAACTATTGATCCAACATCAAAGGAACATTCTAGAGCCACAGCTTATACAGTAAGTAGGACCCAAACTCAGTAGTCACAACCACTTTAGCCACGTAGGTATTGACAGCATAGACTGAACTCTCGGGAAATCATCAAGTTGATCGAAATTGTTCCCGAAGTGACTGAGGAAACCACAATAGTCAATGTGGACAATGTAGCACCAGAGGCTCCAAATAACAACGCCTGTGATGGGGTTGAGGGTAATCCCCCGCTTCTAGAAATTATTTGCATCCCTGAGCTCCTCGGGACTGAGGTAACTGAGCAAACGACAAAATCGAACATGGACCATGAAGCGTCTGAAGTTCTACTAGAAGAGTTCCAAGAAGAGCCACCCATGGCCTGTGATGGGGTGGAAGTTCCCCCACAACATGACACAATTCAAGTCCCTGAGTGTGACAGTCAACAGCTCAATGTGGATAATGGATATTCAGTAGCTCAACTGGAGCTGGTAGGAAGACAGCCAAGCAAGGCCTATGAAGAGGTTGAGGCTACCCTACTGACAGAAATAACTACCGTCCCTGAGCTTGAGCGGCCACAGTTAAGGATCTTAGAGACTGAAAAAGCCATAACTCTAAAGACCTATGAGGAAGCTTCAGAATGTCTGCTGGAGCTGTCAGAAAGAGAGCAGACCAAGACCTGTGATGGGGTTGAAGATGCTCCCCCACCAGGACTGAGTAATGTGTCCAACCTCAAATGTCAGCAGGTAGTGACCCATGAGGTTCAACCATCGGTCCAGCTCAAGAGGGCAAGAGAAGCTATGGCAGATCTTCTGGAAATGTTCAGAAGAAAGCCGACCATGGCCTGTGATGGGGTTGAGACGTCTCCCCCACCAGGAATGGTTTACGTGTCCGAGCTAGAACTTCAGCAGCTCAGATCCAATAATACGGAGCAAACAACAAAGCTCCAGAAGGACAACAACGCTTTAGCTGCTGAGGTGGAACAGTTAAACGAAATAATAAAAAAAAGTGAGGCTTTCTATGACGAGGCTGAGCAGATGAGGGCTCATAACCTCCTCCACCTGGACGTTCTGCTAGTTCACCTACATGGCAGAATCAAGAACCAGGAAATTGTTATTTTTCAGAAGGACAGGAAAATCATAACCCTGGAACGTTCAAAAAAGAATGCCGCTGAAGCTGAGGCTCTCCACAAAGAAGAGCAGATAGAATTGACTCTGACCCAGAGTAAAAACTTAATGATTGAACTGACATCTGTTGTGGACCAGACACCGAAAGTGCTGGAGAGAAAACGACAGCAGAGGCAGAAGGAGAAGGACGATTTCCTTAAGCACCTCGATGAAATCCACCAAAGATCGAAGAAGATATCGGACAATATGGTTGGTGTCAAAGAGCAGGTCAATGAGACAGCAACAAAGCCGAAAAAACTACCCCCGAGGAAAAGATTTCTGCGGCTATTCAAAAGAGCTTGAGGACAATTTGCTGCCTGACCAACACACCATCCATCCAACCTTATGCCTGAAAGCCCAACCTACTTTCAGCTCCTCTCATCTTTAAAAAATCTACCTTTCTTATTTACATCTTTAAAGGAATAGTTTCTATTGCTTTAAAATTAAAATTAATTAGACAAAATATCTACAGTAATAATAAAAAAACAATAAAAATCAAAACAATCAAGATTTATCTGAATCCTTAAGCATTTCCCTTTAAGTAGTTCTAAGTATCTCTACAGTAAACACTGTAACAACCTTAAATACAGAGAGTAAAAAGTATAGAATAAGTTTAAAAGAAAGGCTGATTTAACACAGCGGTAAACATGCCCCTGTCCCAACTTTTTAGAAACGTGTTGCAATTTTAACATTTTAAATGTTTGTATATTTACAAAAAACGATCAAGTTTTTCATTTTAAACAAGTATTTGTTCTGTTTTATATTGAAAAAATGTCAAAAAGGATTAGGAAATGATCACATTCTGTTTTAATCCTCATTTTACATAACGTCCCCACTTTTTCCGGAATTGGGGTCGTATAATACGTTACTATATAGAGGGTTGCTCTTACTGTGTACTGCTCCGTCTCATAGGGTGTTAACCTGCAGCACAGAGGGTCTTTCCTGTAGAAGACCACCACCAGCATCAGGACCACTAGACAAAACGCTAGGCAGGACACTGAAGGGTGGGGGGGGGGGGGGGGGGGGGAACAGACACAGCACACAGTTACTGAATCAGAAGGCTGAATCATCTTTAGCAGATTTCTATTATTATAATGGAACAAAATGTGCATTTACTTTTTCAAAAGACAAAACAGTAAGAGTATATTTTTCTACATGCCAGGCCCGGTTCTAGACAGTTAGATTTGGGTGGGCCTGTAGAAATTTTAGGTGGGCACACTGGGCAGACAGACCGAAGATGTCAGAATTTTTTTGCCCTTCAAAGATCTCTCCGTCTGCTTTTTGGCACATTTACTGTGAATTGTGTAGAACACAATATGCAAATAAACTTTGAGTGTTGCTGTGTGGGTGTTTATGAATAACATATAATATACATTATATACATCATAATGTATCTTTTTTTTATTGCAGTATTAACTGTAGGCAGCCTGAGCTGATTGAAGAGAAAGCTTTGGGACTGGGCAACCTGGATGGTGGTAGTCCAGAGCTATATACTACACACTATATAGATATATAGTCTTTCCACTATTGGCTCCGATGTCCAGCTGGGTGAAAATAGTAGCCAGCCGAGGTCACGACCCTGCTAGGGGGGTCCGGGGGTATGCCCCCCCGGGAGATTTTTTTTTTACCTTTTTAAAGTGAAATGCATGAATCTGGTGCACTTTGAGAGGAAAATTAAGAGGATAAATCTGAGGAATTTTGTGTGAACAAATAATTTGGAGACACTGGGTCGGATGAATTAGAAGCTATGGAAGAAAGGCACATGGATTTTCCATAGAAATATAAATTTGAAATAAAATATTATGGAGTGTCCTCTGGGATGGGCTTGGTGCTCTTTTTCTTTTATGGGACATATTTTTCTGTAATATAATGAATGGATTTAAATGCAGTGAGAGGAACGAAGCAGAAGAACTCTGTTGTCCAGTTATAATTTTTTCCACAGACGAGGCTCAAATAGGCTATAGACTATACACAGTGCATGGGCAACTGAGGGCAGCCCCATTTTCAAATATTTTTAAATAAACTCAATACACACTGTGCATGCCATGGACTTGAACGTGACGTGTTCAGTTAACCTCGGATTACCTCCCAGATGAACTGATTCAATCATTAAGCTATTAACTATCTACCAAAACATTGTATTCCTTTTATTGTATGATAATTTACATTTACATAATATGATGTTGATATCAAACACACAAACTAAAAAAAAAATAATAATTTAAAAAAAAATTGGGGGGCCCCCCCTGGCAGTGGGGACCCTAAGCAACCGCTCATTTCGCTTATGCCTCGGGCCGGCTCTGCTGACCAGTGACCACTATAAGCGGGATGGTGACTTGGCGGCAGGCTGTCCTGCCCACCCAATAATACAATTAGAAGCAATGCATGGTAGTGGTATATTCTTTAGTATTAATTAATTGTCTGAATTGTATTTGACATTTTCTTGGACAGCGAATGAACAGGTCCGTCCGATAGTGGGTCTGGACTTCCACCTAAAAAAAAAAATTGGGTGGGCACAGCCCACATTTGGGTGGGCACGGCCCACCCTGGCCCCTGGCTACCGCCGGCCCTGCTACATACAAAGATCTGTGTTGCTGTAAAAAATAAATCAATGAATACAATGAATAAAATCTATGTAAAGGCAAAGACATTACGTAAGTTCTCTACAGGTCATTTTTAGTATTGAATTATTATATCATCATGAATAAAAAAATATACATATTTTGAGACACCTGTAACCACTCTTAAGATATGTGTGTAATCAAAACTGTAGGACCTGCTGCTGTAAATAACTACAGTGAAACAGTAACGTTAAAGTTGGTTTTCGAACTTCAATCAGTGCTAATCGGGCAACAAAATAAACGATCTGGAACTTTTTTACTTTAACTTTTTTAATTTAAATACAATCAACAAGGGATGACAGTAGACCGCGTACACAGGACAATCTCTCATCTACAAACATCTTAACTGTCTCCCCCTAAACCACGGCAGGTAGGAAAAAAATAGCTTTCCTCTCAAGCTCAAGGGGAATGAAAATACCCACTGAAATGTAACCATGATATTATAGTGTAGAGTGCTATGCTGCATATGATAACTAAAGACTAAAGAAACACAATCTACACCCATGATAGCAAGTAACGCAATGAAAATTGAAATGGTGTTAATAAAGATGTGCATTAGGGAACCTAATTCAAAAGCCTTTGTTTTTCTTTTAAAAATGGTGAGAGGCAATTGGCAAGGCAAGGCACATTTATTCCTATAGCACAATTCAGACACAAGGCCATTCAAAGTGCTGTACATGGGCATAAAAAAACATCAAGATTGGACATTCAAAATTGCATTTAAGGAATAGTAAAAACAAAGAAAATACATCAAGCTTATTTTAAAAGTGATTTGAAGATAAATAAAATAAACAATTTTTATTTTTATTTTATTAGAATAAAATAAAAGAACAATGACTGGTTAAAAGGGAAACAGAAGAGGAAATAACAAAGCGCTCCACTCACCTGAGGCCATGATGACAGTCAGCAGCTCCGGAGCCATAGCATGGATCACTGTTTGGAGTCGGAGGTGAAGTATCCAGTCAGTATCCCCCCCTGATCCTCATACATTACCTAGGCTGACAGCTTTCACCACTATCACATATTGCATTTGAGCTGGAGGACAACAGCTTTCTTTCTTTTACTTCTTCTTCTAATCTAAACTTGTTGTAAAGTCCTAAACAGGATGTAGACACTAGTGGTCCCCCCCCCCACCCCCCCCCCCCACACACACACACAAACACACACCCCTGGATTAACTAGCGGCTAAACATTAACATGTCAGGAGGTTGGTGGAGGCAGCCACTCACACGGTCTTTGTCCTCCTGCAAATTGACTCTTGTGCAAACTCTAGTGGAAATTCATGGATTAGCCTCTTTGTAGCACAGCAACACACACAGAAATCCCTCAAATATAGTATATAACATTGACTTTTTCTTTTAAATGTGTTTTTCCCCCCCTCCCCTCTTTAGTTTGATTCAATTTTATTTCTTTGTTTTTTGTTTCATATTGGTTGTTTGTTTTTGTTTCTTGAAGTGTGTGTTTCTGTTTCGTTTCTGCTATTTTTAACATTATGTATTATTTTTTTTGTACTAATTTCTTAATGCAGGATTGTTTGTGATTGGGTGTGAGGGTGGGATATGGGTGGGGTATGTTCGGGGGGGGGGGGAAAGGGGAAAAAAGTTGTAATCCATTGTACTGCAGCTGCTTTGCTACTTTGCAATCTAATAAAAAAACCTTTGAAAGAAATGTGTTTTCCCTGTTCATGATTTTGGCGGATTATTTTGTTGCACACTGGTGATAACAAAACATAATAGCCTATTTTGTAGAAGAAGAAAAAAATCACGTTTTGTGTGTAAAATCGTGTTTGCCTATCCACTGAATAACCTTAGTTTTATTTACAGTGACACAACTTTATCCATTGTGCAGTGATCGGGTGAGAAAACAGTTCATCTCATTTATATGTCAGTAGACCAGACGCGTGTACAGACTCTTAAAGGAGCAGGGGCGAAAAAAATAAAAAAATATCTACCTATACTTATGTATGTGCATTCATGCTGACAGCCCACAGATATTGGGGTGAATAGTTCTGGCTGAAACTGAACACACACACACACACACACACACACACACACACACACACACACACACACACACACACACACACACACACACACACACAAACACACACACACACACACACACAGGCACGCTCAAATGCCCTTCTGATGTGATTTCAAAAACAGCATAGAAGTGTCCCATTAGGGTACCCCTTCAGGTGAAAAAAAAGTGAGGGGCTCATGCGCTTTTATGATGAAGAAAACACTTTACTTTTTGCCCTAAAGTCACACCAGAGGGGCACTTAGCTGCTCAAATGCCACTTGTATAACCTCAGGGTAAGCGTGGAAGTCGACAGGTGACACAATTGTACCATTACCAAGCCCAATTCACGGCTACAGTCTGGTTGGTTTGACTATAGTGTGTGTGCTCAGTATCATGCTCAAGCACGGTACACTTGCCTGGTGTGAATAGATGTGTTTCAGAACGGTACGGATGCTTACCTCGGAGCATAGACGGAGGTTCTGATGTCAATTTAAATGCAACGGCCAGATAAAAGTATTCAAGTACAATTGAATACAATGCACTATCCACTTTGAGCAAAAAGAGCAGGGATGATTGCACACTACTTTTGTGTTTGTTTAGATCTCAGGTTGCTCCCTTCACTTGTGTGTTTCTCTTATACTTTTCTTTATTTTATATTGCATTGTTGAAGGGAGGATGAACTCAATCATTTCATTGCCAATGACTGCTGCTGTAGGCCTACTTGTTGTGCATATATGACAAATAAATAATCTTGAATATTCATGATATGGCCTCATAATAACCATTTTCAATGTTTGTACAGCAGTTTTATTTTTCGAACTGGACATTGATGTATAAAATAATCTCTTGTGAGTTGAGGAGCACTGTTCTAGGATAATCACTGCCTCATTAAACATCGACAAAGGTATGTTTTCTTTTAAAATAACTGTTGATAAAAAAAAAGAAAATGCCTACATTAAAAGAGTAACTGTCACCCTGTTTGAATGAAGCCTCGTCGTGACGTCACACACATCCCCTACACACACATCCTCCCCATTCATCCTCATCTCTTCCATTCTACAAACTTCACATCGTTCCATCCCCCCTCTTCTCCTCTCCCTCCTCCTTTGTTCTGCGCTCTGTGTGATGTGGCCGATGCAATCACGACGCGTCTTTTAAATGTGAAGTGATGTGGGCAGAAGACTGTGATTCACTCCGCGGGAGAAAAGGAGGGGCTTGCAGGCAATAGTGACTGCGTGTGCGTGGGGGGGAGGACCGAGAGAGAGAGAGAGAGAGAGAGAGAGAGAGAGAGAGAGAGAGAGAGAGAGAGAGAGAGAGAGCTGTGTGGTTTACTAGCTTTTATTCTCCTCGCCAGGGCTCCCCTACACTGTAGAAGGCAGGATTCAAGACAGGATTCAGCATGGAGCGGATGGAGTCGATGGAGCCGATCTCCGTGCAGGCGAACTACACCTCGTCTTACCCGGAGATCCAGCCCGACAGCGGCTACGAGTCCAGAGAGACCGCCGACGGCCAGGCGAAGACCCCCACCACCACCACAGCAGCCCCCACATACGACCAGGAGTTAGTGCACAAGGTATGGAGGAGATGATGATGCTGCTATGTTACACACTCACACAATAACACAACAGGTGTCCCGTCAAATGCAAGGATGGGGTCGTTCTATCGTCTCGAACACACATTCTAACTTTACCATCAGGACCGTTCCGCTGTAAAACGAATTGACTTTGCGTGTTTGTAGCCTACTTTATTTAAGATGTCTTTCTTCCATTGTTCATCCATGACCATTGGTTTACTGGCATGTTCTCGGCGCAGTGAGCCGGGGACGCCCCCGTGCCGGCCGGGCTGCTCTCCATGGTGCTGATCCGGTCTTGTTCCGTTTCCAGACTTGTTGCGTGTCTAATCCGCCCCCCCCCCCCCCCCCCAAAAAAAAAAAACACATCATCACATTCTCATGTCTTCAATCATATTCTATTAGCGCCCTGCTTTCCTAAGCTTCAGAAAGAGTGATGCTGATTTAAAGGTGGAGTCAGCGATTCTTGAGAACGCTTGTTGTCGAAATCACTTTTTGTCAAAATCAGTGAATATCTTCCCGATCCACCAACTGTCCGCCACTGTGTGTGCGCTGACTAAAATCTAGTGTTCACACACAGCCTAGGCTCTGTAAACAGCTATGTACAACAAAGGGAATGTAAAGAGGGCAACATGCCAGTTTACAGACTCTAGTAGCTGTGTATTAACACTGGATATTTGTTCTCAGCACACACAACGTACAGACAGCATGGATAGTGTGTAGATTTACTGATTTAAAAGTGACAACAAGCATTCTCTAGAATTACTGACTTCACCTTTAAAGAGAAGTCACTCTGCTGCAGTGTAGCCACTTTCTGCCTGTCAACGTCACTCCAGGCCAGAACGTGTGTGTGTGTGTGTGTGTGTGTGTGTGTGTGTGTGTGTGATAGTGTTAGTTAAATGTCGTCCCTGTAGGCCATAGAGTGAGTAGGCATCTTCCTTCGTGCTAATTTGGTAACATGATCCCACACTTCCGTTGATGAGCAATCAGATGGAATCAGGAGGAATAGAGTGACTGATGCATTAGGGTCAGGGGGGGGTAATGTGGCATCCTCGCTGCATAGCCTACATTTAAACAGGAATAATCCATGACCACTGTTCCATTTCTCCTAAATCCAGTAAATTCCGTCCAAAGTGGCAACAAATTAATCAAGAAAATAATAATAAATGTATTCATATTGCAATTTACAAACAGTGCAAGGAGACAGCCCACAAGGACAATCACGCAGATGAACAAGTCTTGTGGTCGGCCAAGAAGGTTATGCCTATGGAAATATGTTTTAAGACAGGGTTTGAAATATAAGGCAGTATCAGCACACTTACCTCTAGTGTTTCAAAGCAAGGGTGTCGATGCCTCTCCTTTTGACTTTAACCTGGACTCTGGAACAGCTAAAAGACCCAACAAATCTAGCAGGGCTTTTAGGGACAGTGAGGAGTCGAAAGTTCACTGGCACCTGGAATATATAAAATCTAAACAACATATTTCGAACAGTCCAGGTGTAAAAATATAAGTGTGAATCTTTTTCGACGTCCCTTTATTCCTAACGTCCTAGGTCTTGGCAATACCCCATACATTTTGGATTTGATTCCAGACGTGCTGTCAGTCAGTCAGAGCCAATGGAAGAGGACAGTCGAAGTGTATATAGGCTTACTCAAAAGCTGTTCAACCATCGCTTCCAACACTGAAGAACAATGGTGAGGACACATAGAGCACAGTATCGTACAGAGGGAGGGAGATACAGCAGGTCCAGAGAAGCACTCCACAGGCTAAGGGTTAACATATGAAGACCAGGACATCACTAAAATGCTAGTATGATTGATTATGGTACTCAGTAACATAGACATCAGCCAATACAAAACGTTCCATGACACCCTATGAGGTGCTATCATAACCTCAACATCAAGCAGTTCAGGCGGCATAAACCTACATATACCAATAATTCAGCAAGTTTAGAGTCCAGATTCTCCAGCCCTAGAGTGCTGGCCTTTGACATCGCTGTGGATGGAACAAATTGTGCGTTCCAATCCCCATACTTCCCTACTATTTAGTATGCCAGAAAAAGATGTAGGATGTCCCAATACATGCACGTCAATTGTAGTATGCTGAAAACACATAAATGCCCCACTTAATCCAATAGCATTTTGGAGTATTCGTCTTTATTCTTGACATTTATCGACATAATGAAAAAAAAAACTTCCTTATCTGATTTTTTTTCTCTCCTGTGGCCTTAAAACTCTTCTGTACTTTAGTATGTAGTGTAGTTAAAAGAAAGAGTATGTGATTTGGAACACAGGGATAGAATAAAACAGAGACCTCCCTGTGGGCTTCAGTGACATTCAAGTTCCTGTATCTCAGAGATAGCCTCCAGGTCAGTGTGAGATTGAGGGAACCAGTCAAAGCTGGTTGGCATTAGTATTAATTCAGCCTTTAGTTTGCGATGGCCTACATTTTCAATATCTGTCACTGTGAGAAATGGTTCCTCAGGTTTTTTATTTGAATTTTTCAGAAATTATATTAAGTCAATTATAATTTGACTAAACGTTATAATAACTACAAATAGTTTCCCATTTGTATGATGGGGCTTTTGCTTTTGCACTTAAAGCTATAGTACGTCAATTATGTTGCCCCCATGAGGAATTCTGACAAGTTACAACAACATTGTTGTCACACCTACATGAGGTAAAGCCTTCTGTGATGGAGCATGGGTTTTATACCTTCTGCTGTATGTCCAGGTTTTTTCATCGCACTAGAATCAACAACTGAAACATTTCTTGGGCTCTTCTTGGGATTTTTCTTAGCTCTTGCCCCAGTGTCGGGTAGCCTGGTCCTACCAGACCATCGTACTTCATTTCATTTGTACAGAGGGTCTGGAATCGCTCAACGTTAACTCACTCGAAGGCGGGTGTCTGTTGAAGTTTAAAACTATTGGATCTGCCCAATGCCACTCTGGATCTGCCAACAAATCGCATAACGTTTGGTCGTGGCTTACAATATGTCATGCGCCGGCGTTTGACAGTTTTACAAGTTAAACTCAACGTCATTGTTCTCTGCTATTCCCTCTGTTCGCTGATGGGACCTCCAAAAAATCTGGGCGAGAAATCCTGCAAATTTACCACGGACCCAGACTGACTGAAGGGAAATGACAATGGAGCGGAAGTAAATAGGCGATCAGTCCAGGCTATATGTCGAGGGGGGGCACACCAGATTGTAAATGCGCCATACTGAGAAATACAGAGAGAGTTTTGTGGAGCTGATAGGCTTGATCAACTTTGTGTCAACTCGTTTGGGCGATGGCTTGAATGTAACCAACATTTATTCCTATGACAAAGTTACTCACTATAGCTTTAAAGTCAATATTTTAAATTATTCATCAGGACTGCTGCTAAGTGACTCCATGTCAATAGTGTGGGTTATGTGTGAAGAGAGAGTTTTCCCCAAAGGCCTGGGGTCCACTGAGACATGAACAGGGGTAACCCTAACGTAGCCAGTATGCACTTTGACCAGAGCCAGCTGCTTTTAATTGCCTGGGAAGCACACACACACAGTGTGTGTGTGTGTGTGTGTGTGTGTGTGTGTGTGCCTGTGTCAGTGCACGTGTTAATATATAGCCTGTACTGTGTGGGAGGGGAGCAGGTGCTTGACAAAGGGGAAAATTACAGCAATACAAGCTGTCCTCCTAAAAGTCAGACAGTTCTTTCAGGTGAACAGCATTAGCAAGTCACTTTGCCGCCCTCTCTCTCTCTCTCTCTCTCTCTCTCTCTCTCTCTCTCTCTATCAACCCTCGTTCTCTCTGCTATTTTGAATTTTTTGGAACTACCTTTTATATATGAGTCTGTTTTCTCCCTGGGGAAGAAGCTTTTTCTTTCTGTCGGTCTCCCCTGTTCCTCCTCTTAGGGATGATGATTACTCAATATATAAAGGAGATTTTAGAGTGCTTTTTGGTTATGGTAGCTGTTGTAGCTGACATGGGTTCTGAAATGACTCTAGGGTCCAGGCTCTGTCTAAGGCCAAACACACACTACAGTGTTTTAGAATATCACTCCGTACAATTGACGACGCAACAAATGATGGAAAATGTCCGGCCAGTAGGTGGCTATAAAGAGGCCTGTCAAACTCCATAGAGGAACATTGGGAGCATCTTCTTGACAAGGGTAATGCACATGCTCAGCAGGTGTAAACAGCAAGTGCCATGCGCAAATTGAGGTCATGACCCCTAGCATTTCCCAAAAATACACAGTTTTTATGTCCCCATGAATACAGAAATAGTGAGTTTTCAAAAATCTACTCCTTGGCCAGAGGATTTCAACTCATAGTGTCAGGTTGGGATGTTTGCGTGTAGACAAAAGGCCAAACCGCACAGGACAAGATACGGTTATGAAAACACCCATGTACAACTGGATAAGGCCTAAAAGCATCTATCCATTTAATGCAATGTATTGGACGAGCAAATTGGATGCAATGCATTGGACTTGCATTAGAGATAATAATTAAGGTACTGTAACAGCATTCTCAAAAGTCAGTCGAATCAGTTTTTTCAAATGTGTGCCTCAGTGAACAATGGAGCTCTACGGCACAGAGTAATCAGGATTTGGACATATTGACAATACTGTACTCGTTAGAAGATCAATTCATTGTTGGAATTGATATTTTCATCGTATCTGTTGAGAAGAAAAAAAAACATAAAGAATATCACCAAACAAACTAGAACCAACTTTAATATCCTGATCTTATTTGAGGGTTCTATCATAGCTCAATACAATCAACATTTGACTTCACAAGAGTGTCCTGTAATACACGTACGTAGAGGCACACACGCACGCACACACACACACACACACACACACACACACACACACACACACACACACACACACACACACACACACACACACACACACACACACACACACACACACACACACACACACACACACACACACACATTACCACACATTGAGTTTTTAATACTGAAAGCTAGATTAATATGCCTTGTTGTGTGGCTTTCATATAACAGCCGTGCAGTCTAATATCGAGCAGTCTGAATTAATATCGCTATGAGAACTGCCAAGCTAAATTAAATTCCAACCCGTGCGTCACACACACACACACACACACACACACACACACTTCCCGCTCTCCAGGAAGTTAACGTGGCGTTTCAACATTGCTCATTTCCCATTGGCACGGCTTCACAACACAAAGGTATTTCTATCTTCTAAAACTGTTGCTTCACCCATAATAAAGGGACCTATACTGTACACCTATTGTTTATTACCACAATGGCCTCCATGGAAGCAGCTCTTAAAGGCATAGTTCAGATATTTTTGAGGTGGGGTTGTCTTAGGTATTTTAGGCATAGTTTGTGTGTTATGGAGACGGCGATCAGTACAGTCATTTTAAGTCAGCCTTGTACTGTTGCAGACAGGGCCAGAATAACAAAACAATCCCCCCCTCCCCCCCTTCAAAAATACTGAACTATCCCTTTAAAGAAGCTTCCTTCCCAGTAAGAATGACTGGGCTCAGGCAGGTAAGGGGAAACTTATCTGGCCCGGGAGATGTATTAAATCTTGTTCTTTCTCTCACAACACACACACACACACACACACACACACACACACACACACACACACACACACACACACACACACACACACACACACACACACACACACACACACACACACACACACACACATACACACACACACACACACACACACACTGTAGGCTATACATCATCCATCTGTTATTCCCCAACATCTGTGGTGCTTTTCGCCTAATTCCCCTCAAGTCTCCGCTGACATTTTAAAGAGACAGACTCCCTTCGTCAGCTTGCCTCGGTTACCAGGGAAACAGCGTTCTAGGCTACCCCCCCCCTTTTCCCACCACAAACAGGCACGCATGCGTCCGCCC
Organism: Ammodytes marinus; assembly: GCF_949987685.1. Classification (NCBI taxonomy): domain Eukaryota; kingdom Metazoa; phylum Chordata; class Actinopteri; order Uranoscopiformes; family Ammodytidae; genus Ammodytes; species Ammodytes marinus. Next base: position 20,648,873 of record NC_137224.1, on the reverse strand, counting down.
ATCACATGCCCATGTGCCTGTTTAAGGCTGAAAAACCAGGCTAAAATAATTGTGGTTGTTTCACTGGTTTTGTCCTCACATACACACAATCAGGCACAATGCATAGTGTTATACTGTACGCTCTCAGTGAAGTACAGTCAACTGGAATACAATCAAATCACTATATATTGCTGTTGGTTTGTGTAGTCCTCTAAGTGTCAGTTTAAAGCTACAGTGTGTAAACTTTTCATATAAACGAATGTGTGTTATATTCTAGCCGTCACCAAACGAGTTGACACAAAGTTGATTAGGCCTATCAGGTCCACGAAACTATCTCTCTATTTTTCAGTATGGCAGCGCTTACAAACTGGTGTTGCCCCCTGACACTAGTGTAAGGAGGAGCTCAGAAAAATCTCAAGAAAAGCCCAAGAAATGTTTCTGATGTTGATACTACTAGGAAAAAACCTGGACGTACAGCGGAAGGTATTACCTTATGTAGATGCACCGACAGTGTTGTTGTAATTTCACAGAATTCCCCATGAGGGCGACAGACGTTTACACACTATAGCTTTAATACAAATAGGCTACCTCTTACATATTTTAATGTGTACATAACCTCTGGTAGAATTTGTAGAAATATTTATTTAATATCGAATATATGCATCCATACTATACTACAGTATATTGCACATATTGAAGTTGTCAGCAGATCCAGTAGGCTATTAGTTAAGCTATCCAAACCCCATGTTTTTTTAAGATATTTCTTTTATTGATAGTGTAGAGACAGAGTTGAAATGGGGCAGAGAGGGGAGTGACATGCAGAGAACGACCGCGGTCTGGAATCGAACCCGGGTCCGCTGCTGGCCGAGGCCCATGGGGGGGGACGCCCTACCAACTGAGCTAAGGGCGCCCCTGAAACCCCATGTTAACACAGAATTCAACAACCCCAAATAAACCTTGAACATCAGGGTGCTTTCTGTTTTCATCACTGACTAAAGATGATAGGATTTTTCTAAACCAAATTCTTGTCTCAATTGCAGAACTTTCCATTTCACCCACAACAGAGAGACATAGCTATGTGCAGCTTTTAGTTAAACTACAAATGAAAATGTCAGACTATGAGTGTTGCTGCAGTATCCATATTTCATCCAGCACTGTGGTGTGTGACACATTTCTGGAGAGTTTTTCGTAAATCCTTTCTAAAAGCCTAGATCAAAGGGAGGCTCTAAAACTCTACATCTGCAGAGAAAAGCCGCTCAAGCTTCTCCACTCTAATCCTTCTCCCTCTCTTTCTCACTCACGCTCTTCTCGCCCTATTATTCAAGTGTGTTCAGACAAAACCTGGGTTACAGTTGAACCCACTGCCTGATTCAACTGACGATTGCATGACTTTTTTTTACTGGAACTACAAATCTTTGCCTCAAGACAAAAATCTTTGCCTTTTGAACAAAAAGGAACTTGTCACAATATGACAGACGCCACTTTGGCTGTCAAAAGTTAGAGGCCAGTGTGTGTGTGTGTGTGTGTGTGTGTGTGTGTGTGTGTGTGTGTGTGCATGTGTGTATGTTTACAGATGATGACAGGGCCTAAAGACAAATAAGTGGTTGACTGATGGCCCTGCATGGTGACTAACTTTGGAAGCTTGTTTTGTTACCATGCTGCCTTTCAATGCACTTCATTGTCTTCTTGCCTGTTATCTCCTTGTGTGCTACGTACAGTATGTGAGTCAGACTAGACTGTTAAAGCGGTGCACTGCCAAGCTAATTGTTAAAAGATAAAAATCAGCCGTGATAACGCAAGTGCTGACTCATGTGTCAAAAAAATAAAATGATTGCCAAGGTCTTAGCCAGAGACTAATATCTGACACACACACACACACGCACGCACGCACACACACACACACACACACACACACACACACACACACACACACACACACACACACACACACACACACACACACACACACACACACACACACACACACACACACACACACACACACATACTGTATATACATAGTTTCTAATTGGAACCTTGCTGTTTTTCTTGCAGACCATCCTGGTGGGGGACAGTGGCGTGGGAAAAACGTCTCTGTTGGTGCAGTTCGATCAGGGAAAGTTCATCCCCGGCTCCTTCTCCGCTACAGTGGGCATTGGCTTCACGGTATGTCTTTGAATATTTTACATATATAGGCCTTCACCTATTTACCTCAAGTGATATCAAGGCATGTTTTTCTATATATAAAGTGTATTGGACCCTAGATTTTGAGATATACAGTATGTGCGAGATTTCTGTCTCCACCGCTATAACAATGAACAGAGGTAAATGGAATTTATTTGGCGGTGTGCTCGCATTGTTGCAAAATCAAACAAAATTCAACAGCCACTGTATTTCCTCTGATGATCACAAATGACATGTAACAGCAAACGAGACCATCAGTGCACAGAATGCTATTTTGATATAGTTTTCCTTTATGCCTTTGTCATGGGTACGCTCACCCAGGAACAACAGCTGGGGTAGTAAAAACACTACTGCTTTTGTCCAAAACTGAAATGTCCTCGGGGAACCATTAACCAGTGTCGGCTTATGGGACTTCCACACTTGCCCTAAGGTTAGAAAAGGGGCGTTTGAGCGGCTCAGTTGCCCCTTTGGTGTGACCTTAGGCCAAAAAAAATAGGCTATTTCCTTTACATCAGAGGGGCATTTAAACGTTTGTCACCTAATTAAGCCAAAACTAATATTCCCTGCTCATATCTGGGGCTGTGAGCACACACACGGGCCTCCCGACCCCTTATGGGCCCCTCCTTTGTTACCATGGAGGAGGTTCCCCTTTTTCCTGCTAGGTACATTCAAAATAAAGCGTAGGATGAACTGACTGTGTGGGTCAACGTGCATACAATTCTCTATAATACACAGTAGATATAATGAGCTGCCTGTGACATTAATGACTTTGTTGTGCACTAGAATAGTGGCTCATGAGCGGCCAGAGAGCCTGCCCCTTTAAGTCTGTATGTGTGACCAGATAATTAAAGCCTGGCCCCCTTTTCAAATTGAACTTGATGCACGTAGTTCAGCTTTTGTTTTAGATAGAAAAATGTTCTATTTCTTATTTCAAAGTCCCCATACATCCACTGTTGTTCTCTTGCACATCTGGGGCTAACAACTTGTAGGACCCTTATGCGTCCTTGCTGAATAGCTGTTGCTAGAAAGCTTGTTGACGCAGGGAGTAATAAAAATACTGCAGCTATGTACTCTAAGCCCGCTAGCCCTTTAGCTGTTCTTAAACCATGGCTCTTTTGTCAACCAGTTTCCTTCTTAAGTGAAATAGGCTGATTTAAAGTGGATGGTGACGCAGAGCTACTAGGCCATAATAGCTTTCTCTTTTCATTTCTGACCGGCCTGGCTTTTTTTTGACATAACCACCACCTATCAAGACCATTTGGCTTTGAACAACAGCCGTGTTGTGCAGATTTGCACTACACGTCTCACCAGTGATCAACTTGACACAAAAGATTCAGAAGCATTTACCACAACAACTTACTCCCTATAGTAGATTTACCATTGGAATCAATTTTGACTTTGATTGACACCACTTTGGCATTTTATGCTTTTATACTGAAAAGAATTAAAACACTTGACGCTGCCACTTGAATCTTTAGACACATTTCTCAGTCAGTGCGTTTCCATGGCACAACTAGATTGGATTATCACATATATCGAACAAGACACTCGAACGAACCGTGTCACTTGTCTGAGTATACATGGCCTTTCAGAAATCGGATAAATGTCCGATGCATGGCTGTCTCCACTATGCTAGGTGGCGCTGTAGCCCTTTCAACCATGCTTTCAACAAGTGGTTTTAGAGCCACGTCCGGTTCTCTTCCGTCAATAACCCATAACGCGCAGGCACACAAGCACAGAACGAGAAGTCCGATATGCGATGTCCGATCCCTGTATACATGCAGAGAGAAAGCCGACAATGAACGAATTATCTAGGTGTTCTTATCCGACTGCTCTTGTCCGTTATTGTGCCGATTTGTGTCCGAAGTAGATCGGATAAAGGTGTTTACATGCAGTTTAAAAGTCCTGTTGAAGTCTTATTCGTTTAGTTATCCGATTATGAGTCTGCATGTAAACGCACTGAGTGTCTTAGTGTGGAGGCAGAAATTTCAAACTCAGGACTGTCACAGTTTGATGGATGAATTAAATAATTATACTCTCTACTTATATTTTCTCTATACGTGTGTTAAATTGTCCCTTTAACCAGTTTTAAATCTGTGTAGCCGGCGCCCAGTCCAATACCAATACAACTCTCTGTGTCTCTGTGCTTCTCTCCCAGAATAAAGAGGTGACTGTGGACGACGTAAAGGTCAAACTACAGGTCAGTTCAAGTAAATCAGTTCCAGTCAAAGTTGATGATGTGCTTTTCTCTCACAATGGAAGGGCCTATTTATAGAGCGCGGGGCCTGGGCTGTATGGCTTCCTCTTGGGGCACCAGGCAGTGTCGTAACTGAAGAAAATTGGAGCAAGTAGCCAAGTGGAACAAAGCCAAGCCGAGTCACTGTGTACAGCTCTTTTTATCTTTTTTTTTTAAACTATTTCAGATATGGGACACGGCCGGACAAGAGAGATTCAGAAGTGTGACGCATGCGTATTACAGAGATGCACACGGTGAGGCGGATATGCACTGTCATGTACATATGATTATCAAAAGTAACTGACATATGGCCTATGCATGTATGTATGTGTATGTACTCGTGTAAAATGTTAAAATGTACTACATATTTTCTCTTATATTTTCATTTATGCAGCTATATTATCCTTTTTCTCTCCTTTTTTATTATTATTTTCTTTCAGTTTTATAATTTTTTTGCGCAGGAAAAATATATACACATTTTTTTTATAGCATGCTGGGGCGGCAGTGGCGAAGTGGGAAGGGAGTTCGCCTCTGGTGTGCAGGGTCGGAGGTTCGATCCCCCGCCTACCTGCCACATGTCGAAGTGTCCCTGGGCAAGACATTGAACCCCGAATTGCTCCCGATAGTTAGCTTGCACCCTGCGTGGTAGCTGCTGCTATCGGTGTATGAATGTGTGTGTGATTGGGTGAATGTGTACAAAACAATGTAAAGCGCTTTGAGTCTGTGAAAAACCAGGGAAAAGCGCTATATAAGTGGAGTCCATTTACCATTTACCATTTAAATGTAAACAATAACAGTAAGATCATAACCTATTTTTGTTCCTACAATAAAGTATACATATATATATATTTTTTTAAAGTTACTAACGTAGAGATGTGTCAATAGAAGCTTATTATATTGAATATGTTTATGTGTTTGTTCTTTCTCCAAAGCATTGCTCCTCCTGTATGACATCACCAGCAAAACCTCCTTCGACAACATCAGGGTGAGTCTGGGATCTGTCTACGGCCTGGACAGATATGGAAATGTGTCAGGCGGAAGAGAAACGGCCTTTAACAAAACCTAATAAAGCCAAAGAGAGCATGTAATAGCCCCCCTGTGGATAAACTGTGTGTGTGTGTGTGTGTGTGTGTGTGTGTGTGTGTGTGCGTGCATGTGTGTGTGTGTGTGTTTGTGTGTTCTTCGATTAAATTAAGTTTCAGCCTATAATCCAAACCCACTTGCTCACTGTTTTCTTGACAAACGCTGTGCACTTATGTGTCTGTCTTTCTTCTGGTTCCAGGCCTGGCTGACAGAGATCCATGAGTATGCACAGACTGATGTAGTCATCATGTTGCTGGGCAACAAGGTGAGAAGTAATAGTTGGAGGGAAGTGATAGAAAAAAGTGCTAAGAAAGGAAACATTGCTTGATGTTACAGTACAGTTACATCATTGTTGCTTCATATTTAATGACTTTTCTGATTTTATGGGACATTTTTATATGTTTTCATTGCCCCCATGCTGTTTAAGCTGTATGAAAAAACATAACAATAATCAATATGTAACAGACATTTGTTTTAGTTGGGTTGTTTAGGATGGCATTTACTAAAAACATGCGATTTTATAATCTTCAAAAAACGTTCCTCTGATTTAGGGCCCTAATCTACTTAACCATACCTGTAGTATAGTGTGAGCACCACTGATAGTTCACAGTACATATAGGGGAGGCGACAATATTTCCAGCCACCATATTTCTAAAGACATTCCATGTTTTCTCTTATAACATACACTTAGATGACGGAGAAACAAGGCAGGGCCATATAGAGCGTGACTCACAGCAATAAGGGATGCATGGGACCAGTGGTTTGGTTTCAGCGTAACCTTTACAATCCAGGCCCCAACATGACTGTGGATGAATCTTGTATATACAGTTTGTATTGTTATAAGCAACAATAAATAGCACAATTTAGTCAATTAAAAACCTATATATACATGTTGGACCTTTTAATTGTTTAAGTATGAAAGAAGACATGTTGTGGAAGCAAAATAGACCAGTGCTTGAAAAATACAAGCAGTGTCTGCAGTGGGCAACATATAAATGGCAGCAATACGGACTGAGCTATATATGTGTAATTGATATTTTTTTTAATTAAATGTGATGTTTCCTCTGATCTTCTAACTACTGCATCTCTCTATCAGGCTGACATGAACAGTGAGAGAGCCATCAGGAGAGATGAAGGAGAGAGACTGGCCAGGGTTAGTATCTCTCTCACTTCAGTATAGGACCATCATCACAGTAGCTGTTGCATGCTGGGAGTTCTTCTGCTGCTCACCACTGTGTGCCCCTCTCTGTATGTCCTCAGGAGTATTCAGTTCCATTCATGGAGACCAGCGCCAAGACAGGAGTCAACGTAGAGCTGGCCTTCACCGCTGTGGCCAAGTATGCAACCTTTTATTAAATTCATATGTTATCAATGTACTAAATACACTGTTTGTAAGCGGTATATTTATCTCGTTTTACAAATCTTTTTAATCAAATAATAGAATATTAAAATAAAAGTAAGATACATCTCACTGACGCAAGAAGACGCTCCCTTAATATTGCACCTTAACAATCCATTCATTTATCCATTTACAGTGATGTCATTTAAGTATTTAATACATTATGAATAAACCCCTTAAAATGAAGGAAATATCCTCCAGTTGTGTATTTATTGAAATTGTGCTTTTGCTAGCACAATGCTTGTACATTTAAAAGGTATATCATGATTAATGTATTAACCATATTATCCCAAAAATAGTGAGCCCATGAATTTGTCTTTCTTCCTGAAGGACTCGGCTATCATTTTTTAATTGTTAAGTACATATTGAAGGCTAAATGAAATACTTAAAACATATTTTAGATGATCTTACCACTTATTCCATACAGAAAAACAATTTGTAAACCCTAACCACCTATTATTGTAACACCCAATCCAAATTATTACGTTGCTTAGTAGAGTATGTATCCGAGTATATACATGAAACTAATCTAATAATGTACAACCATTTCATTCACTTTATTCATTCAGTTATCGACCTACATGCAGGGCTGGACTGGCCATCGGGCGTACCGGGCAATGCCCGGTGGGCCGGCAGGCATTTTGGGCCGGGCCGGGTCCATAAAAAAAAAAATTAAAAATATATATTTTTTTTTGGACCCTGGGCTGTGTGACTCGGCCCGGCCCGGCCAAGTCACACAGCCGAGGGCCGAGGTCCCTTCCCTCTCGGGAGTGCCATGGACATAAACATGTGCGTGCAGGCTGTCAACTTCACCTGAAAGTTAAATAAAACTTTGTCCCAGCACTCCCAGGCCATTATGAGTGGTTCTAGGCTGGGCCCTATCACACACACAGCAGAGGGCCGCCCATTCAGAGGCTGCATTGAATTCTATTATCACGCATTCAACTTCTACTCGGTAATTATGAGCATCTGACGATGGTCAGTTACGTTCAGGGCCGTCGGACAACAAACTGGACAACAGAGTTCTTCTGCTTCGTTCCTCTCACTGCATTTAAATTAATTCATTATATTACAGAAAAATATGTCCCGTAAAAGAAAAAGAGCACCAAGCCCATCCCAGAGGACCCTGCATAATATTTTTATATTATTTCAAATTTATATTTGTGTCTCCAAATAATTTGTTCACACAAAATTCCTCAGATTTAGCCTCTTAATTTTCCTCTCAAAGTGCACCAGATTCATGCATTTCACTTTAAAAAGGTAAAAACAAATCTCCCGGGGGGGCATACACCCGGACCCCCCTAGCAGAGTTGTGACCTCGGCTGGCTACTATTTTCACCCAGCTGGACATTGGAGCCAATAGTGGAAATACTATATATCTATGTGTATAGTATATAGCTCTGGACTACCACCATCCAGGTTGCCCAGTCCCAAAGCTTTCTCTTCAATCAGCTCAGGCTGCCTACAGTTAATACTGCGATTAAAAAAAAAAGATACATTATGTTGTATATAATGTATATTATATGTTATTCATAAACATTTGGGAGAAAAAAAACATGCAAGAATCAAATCTCCCACGCAGCAACACTCAAAGTTTATTTGCATATTGTGTTCTACACAATTCACAGTAAATGTGCCAAAAATCAGACGCAGAGATCTTACAAGGGCAAAAAATGTCGGCTCGAGCGCGCGCTCGCATCTTCGGTCTCTCTGCCCAGGGTGCCCACCTAAAATTTCTACAGGCCCACCCTAATCTGACTGTCTAGAACCGGGCCTGAATAGGAAACAGTTGATTTAGCCTTAGTTTTCTCCTCAAAGTGCACCAGATTGATGAATTTTACTTTAACATTTAAAAAAAAATCTTCCGGGGAGCATTCCCCCGGACCCCCCTAGAAGGTCCAGGGTCCACGACACAATCTCCCAAATTCCTGTGAGAAACACTGTGTGTGTGCATGGTTATTAAGAGCCATTAGACCAGGGGTTGTGTTCAAGTACGCGTACTGATTTGGTCATTCATCAATAGAAACATTGTGTTGTTATCTGGCTCAGAGAGGGACCAGTCACTCATACGTTTTGGGCTAAAGACAAACATAGCTTTTACATGTTTGTATTGTAAGACCCCTATACAGAAAGACTTTCTGTATAGGGGCCCAGAATTTGGTGCAACGCCCCTGCCTCTGCATATCGTATAAATAATCATGGTGGGCTGCCATGGCCAAAAATGCCAGGGCCGATTTTTTGTCCCAGTCCAGCCCTGCCTACATGTCAGTCACAGACTTTCCCTTAAACCAAACTGCTGATCTGAAACTGCAGACTGCACCTCTTATCCTCCCTGTTCTTTCAGGTTACTGCTTCCATGGCAAAAAAGAAAAATTCAGTGCTGGCAACAAAACATTATTTTTTTTGGCGCAGACTAAAATCCTCTTAAACTGTTCAAAGAAATCTACACAGCAGACTTTACAGACTGTTAAAGGTCACATATTCTGCTCATTTTCAGGTTCAAAATTGTAATTTAATCCTTTATATATCTCACAGGGCCATTGCTGAATCTCCCTTTTTCAGCCTCTGTCTGAAACGCTCCTTTTTGACTCTCCCTGCCTGCCTTAAAAGCCTAGTCTGCTCTGATTGGCCCTGCATCTAACTGCCAGTTAGATTCAGGGGTATCTGGGGGTGTGGTTTATCATAGGTGGAGGTAGTGCTAAGTTAGGTTGTTAATGAGGGGGTGTGGTTTCTCCCCTTATGACATCATAAGGGGAGAGAAATCCTCATGGGGTTTTTGAGCACAGGTTTTCAGAAAGTGGAGGTGCATTTTGCATTACCCCGAGTTGCTCCCGATAGTTAGCTTGCACCCTGCATGGTAGCTGCTGCTGCTATCGGTGTATGAATGTGTCTGTGGTCGGGTGAATGTGTACAAAACAATGCAAAGCGCTTTGGGTCTGTGAAAAAAAACAGGGAAAAGCGCTATATAAGTTAAGTCCATTTACCATTTAAAATATTTATTTTTTCTTTTTTCTCAGGGACCTGAAGCACCGGGCCGTCCAGCACCCCAGTGAACCCAAGTTCCAGATCCACGATTACATCGAGGCCCAGAAGGAGAAGTCAGGCTGCTGCAGCTACTTCTAGAGCCACCTGTCCTCCTCCCACTACCTAAGGCTCAATGTCACAGCCTGGCAGAGAGACACACACTGAGAGAGACACACTGGGAGTGGGAGGAAGCTATATTAACTCACTGCTGCTCTCAGAATAAGACCACTGCCACTCATTCAAGCCAAAAGAAGACTATTGGAGGTGGAGAGGAGATGGAACCAAGATTACACTCCCTAAAGCTTTGGAGCAGACATTTTTTTTTTTGCAGATACTTTCCTTCTAACGAGGAAAATAGCCTTTTTTTGCTTTCTTTGCCAGAGTTAGAGGAGAAAAGCCCCCTTTTATAATTCATGTTTATAATGTACCATGTGACATTTTTCTTTTTGAAAATTTAAACCTTTATTTAACCAGGAAAAAGAGAGTCCTGGCCAAGACGGGCAGCAGAGAAGGTTCACACTTACAGACAACAATCGTAACAAACATCAACTATACAAAGCACGTGCAGACAGAGATGCCTGCTTGTCATTCATTAAGATGCACTCTATATCTGTTTGCATATAAATAGGTCACTCTAACTGGGACTGTATCGGGCCTTTTGTCCTATTCAGAGCTCATGTTAGCTATACGAGCTATACCTTGTTCACACTCAAACCCCAGTTCTGCTTATAAACCATATGTTCAATAAAATAGCACGTACACACAGATCAAACGCCCTCCGATATAGAAGAGAATGCTATGCGCAGGTGCTGCACACTGTTTCATTAGTGTGTCTGTATTTATTCATAGGAACAGTGATAAGACAGGGAAATCACATCGTAAACCCGCCAGCACTTGCTTCCAGGCTAGCATGCAGGGAATATTACATAAGAACACTCTTGCATACCTCAGCACTAAGCAAAAGTAAGTAAGCACTCTGAACTTTTCTATGAGGGAATCATTATACAGTGTAATAGAATAGAATAGAATCTTTGTTTTCATTGCATATCAGGTATCCAATGAAATTGCAGTGCTTCTTCGGCCAGCGCATAGTAAATATTCAAAAGAAAACAGTAAAATAGTAAAACAGGAAGAAACAATAAACAATGCTCTTTATCATTTCGGACATTTTGACCCAGGAAAATGATTAAAAATAAATAGTTTAGAGAATACCAGAGACGGTAATATAGTCGTGGGTCGATGCATGTCACACACTAACTATTTATTGCAACATGCCAGGCCATAATAACCATATACCAACTGAAACTCTTCATTTAGCTCACAAACAATACAATCGGTCAATCTTTTCATCCGACTCTCAGAAAGAAAGTGAAATAGCATTTTATTTCAAATGTCTCCCAACACCTGTGAAGAGTGGTCACTCTCCTTTCAGAAAACTCTTCTTCAACTATACATTTGGTTGTTACCTTGACATAGATTTCGGATTAGAAAGTTTTTTTTTTTGTTAACCATTTTAATTCACCGCTAAATCATTGCTGTTGGAAGTACAGAGATAGTGTGCTAAAAGTGAAAGATACTGTAAAAGAAAGATACACCCACACTCCACTGACGTAAAGGGAACACAGTCAGTCTTAAGGCAGGCTTATATAAGTCTAGTATAGTTTCCCTTTGAAAAATAATCACCGCCCACAAAGTTATGTACCAAGCCAATCCGACAACAGCTCCAGACAAAGGCCAAACACTGTGTCGTGGATGCAAATCTAAGCCAAGGACACATGGACGAAAGCCTGTCTGTTTCGGACTCAGTTGGACAGGTTCATTCTTGACAAACTATTGACTCCTGAAAAGCCCAGTTCAGCTCAGAAGAAAGTGTGTTCCATGTGTTAAAGCTATAGTGCGTAACTGTTCATATAAATGGATGGCAGTTACATTCAAGCCATCGCCCAAACGAGTTGACAAAACGTTGATGAAGCCTATCAGCTCCTCAGAACCCTCTCTGTATATCTCAGTACGGCAGTGTTTACAAACGGGTCTCGCCTACCATGCGCAGGAGCTCTGAAAAAATCCCCAAGAAGAGCCCAAACATTTTTCAGTTGTTGATTCTACTACTGCAAAGATAAACCTGGGCTATTAGCAGACTATATCAAATCCATGCATGATCACAGGAGGCTTACCTCGTGTAGATGCACCGACAGTGTTGTCGGAATTTCTCCAAATGACTCATCGGGGCAAGTTAAGCTTTAATGATATGAAAATTTTTTTGGTCACCTGAAATGGAAAGAAATTGTGTCTGTAGTTGAGGATGGCTGCATGAGACCTACAGTACATAACATGAGCTACTTGACAATGTCCTACAGAAGGATTTACAATTTTTAGATTTTCATTTAGAAGACATCTATGTACATATTGTATTTTGCGAGTGAGTGATCCGATTTTTCAATATTGTATTTCTTGTGTGTGTGTGTGTGTGTGTGTGTGTGTGTGTGTGTGTGTGTGTGTGTGTGTTGGCTGCATAACTCCCCCCTATAAAAATACATCTATAAATGTATATATATTTTTCCTTTTATGGCCAGATTATGGAGTGTAAAGCTCACTTGCATGTCAGTGCCTCCAGAACGTATAGTCAACTCAAACTATTTATATTTGTATTAATATCAACATGAAAATGAAAAACAAAACAGAACGAAGAACTCCCATTACTCCCTTAGATTTGAACTCAACACTCAGGGTTAAATTTTGTTCATAAAAAAAACAGATATACACACAGAAACACTGCATTCATTGATTTGTGTGGTGCCAATTTGAGGCAACTAAACACAACCCCATTTGTACTGTTTGAAATAACGATTAGTGTAGCTTTAAGAAAACGAATGATGTCACAGCTCAATACAACAGCTCCACAAGCACGTTTATGAAGTACCGTATGCAATGCTCTTCTGCAAATGTTTCCTATTAGTCCATATAACTGTATGGATGCAATGGCTCAGGTCTGAACCCGTTTACTATGGAGATGTATTTCAGATTGTTCTGGCCATTGTTGCATATATTGAACCTCTTTTTTTTTTTTTTTTTTTGTCAGACTACGCTGCCAAAAGTTGTCTTTGAAGTGTTGTTTGCTGCATACAAAAATAAATTATTTTTTAATCTGAGCACACTTTATATAGACAGTGTAGTCTATCCTGCAGTCCCCCACATGTGGTTGTCAACTGTAGCCACAAGGGAGCGTGTGTGAGTGATTAAGTGAGAAATGGATTGCACTCAATCTGCTATATAACCACTACTGTTCTGTGACCTTGCATCATCATCATTATAAAGGGATCATGCAACACGGGTCATGATAAACTTTTAATTGAGTGAAGCTATATAGTTATACATTCTACAGGAATAAATAGAAGCGTCCTACTTGCAGGTCTAGCCTTCAAAATAAAAGCGCATACATTGTAGCTTTCGACGAAGTGGATCGATTCACAACAATTCATTTTCACTTTTGCAGTATCAACCCTGGCCTGTACCACTTTCAAGGCAGATCATTTTTGTACCTCATTTTCCGAAGGTCATGTAGCCTTTAGCCTTATAACGTGCTGTCATTATTTTACTAGATAGGCCTACTAGATTTGCTATCCTATGCGGAGTGTTAGAATACTTTTTTATAGGAACTCTGTTAGACCAAAATGTGCTGCAACTATTAAACTGTTGAAAAAATTGGCCATTGATCTTTCAACTATCTATTAGGCCTACATTAATTAAAATATTAAATCGTACCCTTAAAAAACGTTAGTTTAGATGCAAAAATTCCCAGACAAAATGGTGCAGAATAATTTACCTGTGTCCCCAAATGATTGCTGCCATCGAATGCAATTAATTCAACAATAAATTAATACATACCTATGATATCAATCCATAAATGAATGAGGCAATTAATAGGCTAAATACATTTTTAAAGCTGTATATTGGTCGATATAGGCAAGTTCAATAATACATATGTTTTCATTTTCAATTTATCTAGGCCTATCTATATTTTCTTATTTTAATATTTAATTAGGCTACATGTCCTGTTTGTTGCAAGTGAAATCATAAAGAATACTGTAGCATAGGCCTAACAGATATTAGCCTTTATTCTGAAAATCTAAGGACGTGTGTTAGCCTTATTGTATTAGCTTGACACTTGCCTCTGAGGACGGGATACTGTCGGGTAGCATGTGAAAAAAGAAGATTGCAACACAGCAGTTGATAGGGGAGGATCTGTGAACCAGGCGGTCGGAGTGAAAACGCAGAACTCGCAGTGGAAACTTTAGTGTGACTCAGTCAGTTCAGCGGAAGTGGAGCTAGCGACGTCGGTGTGCGCAACAGGTGTCACTTTGTTTTTGTAGCGTATGTGTTATTGAAGGACTCCTCGTTTGAAAGGCTGTTAAGTGGTTTGGAATTTGCTGTTAAAAGAAAAGTCGGTTCCAAGAAGAGTTTCCACCATGTCAAACAACCTCCGACCCAGACTGTGTCTTTTGGAGAAAGGCTCCAGTGGCTACGGGTTCCACCTGCACGGAGAGAAGGGCAAGACGGGGCAGTTTATCAGGCTCGTGGAGCCCGACACTCCCGCCTCGGCAGCGGGGCTCCTCGCGGGCGACCGCCTGGCGTTCGTCAACGGAGAGAGCGTGGAGGGCGAGAGCCACCAGCAAGTGGTCACCAAGATACGGGCCACCGACAAGGTCCTCGAGCTCGTAGTGGTGGACAACGATACGGCCGAGCTGCTGAAGAAACACAACCTGCTGTGCCGGAGAGAGTTCGCTACTGAGGGGATTCCCCTGCCCGGCGGCGGTGGGGACAACGACTCGGACCGTGGGGACGCACAGAGCAACGGAGGTGGCACCCCGAGGGAGTCCACCCCAGCCCCGCGAGAGAACGGGGACACTTCTTCAGAGAGGTCGGAGAGGCTGAGTGTCAGCTCTAGCACTAAGGTAGGCTACAGTGTACAGCACACCACTGCACTGCACACTTGCCAAAGTGGAGGCTACTGATTCTGACTGTTATGGCTTTTATGTAGATTTAATATGTGGCGCCCCCTACCCTACGGCTATAACAAGGTCTCCAATAACGTTGTTGATGTAGGCACTGGGCTACGTCATGATTCATAAAAAAAACATCCCGATGCTTTTCATATGTTTTGATTCTTCAGAAAGTTTTGAACAAATAGGCCTACAGGGAATAAATATTTGGAATGCCTGAGAGCCTTACTGCATTATATTTTATTAGCCTAACAAGTGTCACCAGGAACTGAATGAGGCTTTCCCTTTAGCCTACATCCTAAATACAAAATCTCACCATTTGTGTTTAAAAATGCATCATTTTCTTCTGTTTTTAGACGTAAGGTCAGCTCTTAACCTATTGCAGCGAAAAAGGCTAGAGGCTTAAGGGCAAGATAGATAAAATCCTCAATTATGTATTTGTTTGCATGGCGATTATATCAAATTTTTGTCATATGTGGGAACAAAATAGCTGGAAAATCTATTTAAAAAAAACTTGATCATGGAGCTTTACTCTCAGCCTTTGGATCAGTGTGTGTTACTACTGTGTCTAAAAACCCTCAAGTCAAGGTCCACTTTTTTTTGTTACATCACTTTAATTTGTTTTATCCACAAGCTGTTTCTGTTTTTTTTTACAGAATATCCAGATAGAAATGTCTGTTTTTGTCTTATCTAAGATTTTTGATAATTACATGATCACATTGCAATGTTGCTTCAAGTCATCATCAAAATTTTAAATTTGCCAAACTGCTATGTGGCTGACCATATAGCATTCATTCCATTCTACCGACTTAGAGGTTAATCAAGACTTTCTTGTCGTATTCACCTGTCATAACAGCACTTTTCCCTGACTTGTATCTTCCCCACCTGATCTGAGGCCAGCCGTGTGTCTGACCGGCATAGGTTATGTTGAAATAGATCCGCTATTAAGCAGCCAGTTTCACTTCCAGTGCCAGTGACAGTCTATGTGCAAAGGCCGGGAGGTGACGCAGCACAGTGCATTGTGCCAGGCCTCTACTCATTCCTGAACAGAGTCTTAGTCATACAAATGTCTGTCAGTCATTGTCCTTTCAAATTCCTCATCAGGTTTGGCTTGTCGGACCAGAGGCTGATAACAAAACTTTACTTACTCTACGTTTATTGTTATTATTGGCAGATTTTGAGACACGACGTGAAATGACATAATGTGACTACAAAAATAGCGCTTTTATTGAACACTCCCAGAGTGTCTAGACTGAAGTATTGGTGGTACTCTCAAACAGCGCTCCATTGGCAACAATACTGATGATTCGACGCCCTGTTTTGGGCATTCCACCACATCGACATTTGAAGTACTAGTACTTTGCTCGGAGCCCTGGCTTTTGTTTCCGTTATGAAACAGTTTTTATTAGATTGTTATTCAAAACGGTCATAAACATAGCAAATTTAGCCAGAGCAAAGTCTGGGGGCCCTCATGTAAATGTTGTGTAATAACCCATTCTCTCAGCTCAGCAGCACCTTCTCTACAATGAGGCTATTTTGCATTTATAGCCCTCTTTGTGGAAGTGTTAATCTCGTCGGAGCTCTGAGATTTGAAAGTGGATTTTCTGAAGGATTTACAGAACTAGTGGGATATTTGGTTATTTTTAGATGTGGCCCCCCCTTAGGAGTTTTCTACCTAGTCCAGGGTCGGATACAAATCATGATGGAGGTATACTGGCAGGGATTCAATGTCATAGATTACATTCTAACTGATAGATCACTAATGGTCAAGTTAGCAAACAATTCGCAACAATTGGCAAGTGATAAAATGCTATGTAACACGTACCACTGATGCTATGCAGTTACTTTGCTTCCCGAAAGGAAGATTGATGTCACTGTTGTTTCCCTATCAGGAATATGAGAGCTTCCACAACAACATGAAAATCAGATGTGATTTTTTTTTAGAAAATAAAGTTGGCAGTTGTTGCTTCTCCATGTGTGGTTTTTAAGCCTAACATTATGCTGTCCATTTTTTAATTGTTTTGTTTGACCACAGCATAAAGACACCAGTCCTTATATCCAAATGTGATCAGCCAAGGTATCATCTGTCTGCTGTTTGCTAATGTGCACTTCAGAACACACCTCTCCCTCCTGCTCGTCATGGGATAAGTTACTTTCTGTTTTATTCAAGTTATATCTGTTGTCTTAAGGCGGTTTCACCACTAACGTAGTTCCCGAACTTCTCTACAATTGGTCAGAATTTCGACGGAGAAAACTGAAGAAAGAATCTACAGAAATTAGATTGTCTTCTTCATCTCATAATGCATAGCGTAGCTGGCTACGGGAGAACGTTACACTGTGCTTTCTGCAGTTGGGCTGGATCGAGTCCGATCACGTTCTTACCGATCACGTTCTTACCATAAACGGTTTGACGTTTGGAGTTTGTCTGGAAGCGTACCAGGGACATTCAGTTGAACCAAACACGGCAGTTGTTGAAAGCACCCCGTAAAGTCAAACTTAAACTTTCTTTGAGTCTTTGAAGTTGTCCTAAGTCCAGGGTCACCATATGAGTCAGGTCTGACTTGAATCCAACTCATTTGACTTCCACTCTGTTAGCAGAGTCCACACCTCCTGCTTAATCCTACACTGAGGCACATGCTGCTGTATCCCTGTGCTACTGTTAAAAAATGGGATGTCGAGGTGTCTGTGTCATTCTACGTTGGTGGCTCGTGCCCCGTCACTAATACTCTGACCTCTGGTAAGTGAAAAGCTTGGGCTGGCTGGCTGGGATGCTGAAAAACCTCCAGCTGAATTCCTCCCTGATGGGAAAGTTGGCAGAGCCTTTTTCCGATGGTCTGATACCAGCCTCTGATAAGCAGCAGCCCTCCAGTGGGATACACACTTGAGTGGGCTGGCTCAATGATGACGTGAAAACTAAACCCTTCCGAGCATAATCGTGGTTCCGCTTCAGACAATGGTTCCTTTCACACGATTGTCTTCGGTCGGACTTGGTATTGCGGCCCAGGGCTCCGCTCACTCAAACTTTTTTTCACTCTTAGATTAAGCCAAATCCTCATGGTGATAGTCTCAACAAAAGATGTGGATATCTCTTTCTTCAGAGATGGCTTTTTTCTCTTCTTGTTTTTCCTGGAAGATAAAAGCATGAAGCGAGTGAGCATGTCATCATATTATGGTAACATCCTGGCCTCCAGCGGATCGGGTCCTCCAACCACACCGAGAGCCCTTCTCTCTGGTCACCATAGAGATCCTGGGCAGCAAGAAAGAGGCTTTGTCCACTGTGTTTGCATGGGGGGGGAGAAAAGCCTTCAGGGCCCAGGGAGGAAAGAGGAGAGGACTCTCACGCCTCAGCAAGGAGGCCATTGCTGACCCTGAAATACCTACACCCTCACTTAACACTCGCTGTCAATGGGGGCTGGAGTGAAGTGACAAGATGTGTGAGTGGGTAAGAGGAGGGGGCAGGCCACAAGGATTAAACAGCGATTTGTCCTGTACTTGTCGATGTGAAAATGTCAAACAAATGATGGAATAGTGGGACCCTAAAGGAATGGGTTGGTTACAAGTACTCAGGCAAGGTTTCTATGTAATGAGCTGTTTGCTAGAGGTGCACCGATTCACCCATTTTGAGTCCCAATACGTTTTGGATGTTGGCTGATACAGATACTTTCCGATATCATAATTATTACAATTTTTTTTGGGAATAAGCCTTTTTTTTCCTTAGTAATAAGAAATGGCGTGCGCCGCCATGTTGCACCACCGTGTTTCTACATAGCACAGAATGGAGAAAAGTCATCACTTGATAGTGTAGATAAACTTGAGGCTGTGGTGGATGATGATGTCTTCAGTAACTAACTTCTTGTCCTTGAAGGCCACCGTAGCTGCTGTAAGTTTTCCCAAAGTGAGGCGTTAGCAAGGGAGCGTTGACAACTACACTCTCACCACTAGAAGACGCTAAAATGCTCCGATATTACAAACTGCACCTTTTTTAAAAATACATTTAGCCATTTTGCTCCAGGATACACATTTCATTGTCTTATGGTGGTAACTTTTTTCCACCCTGGGTGCTCTTTGTTTCCACTCCCTGTTTGCACTTCCAGGAGACTTTGATCCTCAGACTGCACCTCAGATGCAGCTCTCATCTTTCCTATCATTTCTTCTTCTGTGTTTTACAACCTCCCTTATCTCATAAAAACCTAGGAAAGAACAATTAATCTGGCTCTTTATTGATTCGGAAGTAGTGCAGAAGTAGCTGTAAATCAATATTGCTGGCATGTTACTCCGCATGGCAGGAGTTGCTAAAGTTTTATTCTATTAGTATATCCTCAGGAGTTGTTGTGAAACTAACCAATAAGAGATGCATGTCAAAGCTCCTTCACTGTCTTCCATTCAGTGCAGAAGTAGCAGCCAGTGTATGTAATATTTTGTCTCTGTATTATTGAACATATCTACAAGTATTTGACAGCTAGCTACAGTACGGACACTCTGAATGGATTAATCCATTAGACCGAATATGTCAACCAATGCCCGACTTTGAACACAGGGATACACTCATTGATCAAGTTTATTTTGATTAGTTTTTGTTTGAAGTACTTC
This sequence comes from Ammodytes marinus, assembly GCF_949987685.1. Classification (NCBI taxonomy): domain Eukaryota; kingdom Metazoa; phylum Chordata; class Actinopteri; order Uranoscopiformes; family Ammodytidae; genus Ammodytes; species Ammodytes marinus. Next base: position 20,629,378 of record NC_137224.1, on the reverse strand, counting down.
TACCAAACATCTTAACTTGTGAATGCTCCAGATTCTGCACACACACAAGTGCATTCAGCATTTTTGTCCGGCCGGCCATTAACTTATTAGTCAGTGTACTCATTAGCGATTCATTTATCGGCCATTTCTAAGTTTGCAGAAAGTAAAATTTTTTGATAATGTATTAATAATTGAGTCATTTATGTGGGGATTAATGTGCTATGCACAATGTATCACCTTTAATGTGTATTATTGTAGATGTGAATTAAGTGGATGTAACTGAAATTAAAAAATTACAGCTTAGAGGGGACAGTTTGAAAATCTGACAGCAGCAAGATGATTGACTCACAGAGGTGGTGGGGAAAGTGAATGGGTTGATGTGAAGGACTTAAACGCCCACAGTCAGCTGACTGAGTTGAAAGCAGGAGAAATAAGGAGGGAGAGAGAGAGAGCAATGCATATAGTCACTCTTCCTAATTGAACATTTCGCCAAACATCATTAGAAGATTGAAAATCTATATGTTTTAGATACACACAAGCACACAAGATCTCCAGCATTTGTTCATGTCCATTCTGGCTTGTTGCTGGCAGCCTATAGTTGTTTAGGGGTGCATAACTGCAAAACAGTTGTATTTTTGATTGCCAGCCCAGCATCTGCTTTTGCATTTTCTTTTACCTTATATACTATGTATTTAATTCTATCAGCTGTGTGTGTGTGGATTTCACAGTATGACATCACTGTTTTTCTGCTCCGTTTTGTCTCATTATTGTCACACAAACGATCACAATTTCGAAATCAGAAATGTCTCTGCATAGGTGTGTGTAATATTTGTATTTCCACAATTTTTTAACAGTGGAGTTTCTAATGAACAAAAGGGAATAATGCAGAAACAGGGAGATTTTGAGAGCAAACCCTGATTGCCTTTGGGGAAAAAAAACATTCCATCTGATGGTTCTTTGTACTGGCTGCCATCTGAAACCTACTACTTAAAATTGGCTGTTGGAATCATCTGACCCAGATCCTCACTGTTTTCTTAGTAACCTAGTCCAAATAAACCCAAACACACTGATGTCAGCACTGATGTGTGTGTGTGTTTGGGACACACACACACACACACACACACACACACACACACACACACACACACACAGTGTCAAATCTGCTTTATTCTTAGCAACAGAGAACATGGAGCCATTCATTTCATGTTTCAGCATTTGCCACTCGAGGTTAACCTAGGTTTATGGTCCTGACACAGAAATGACAGGAGACTCTGCCATCACTGCTGTGAGTGTCCAACCAAGGGTTAGAATTACATTTGGTGCAACACGCAATTAGAAAACTGTCCTTTTGAAGTTTGTCCCCAAAACTCACTGTGAACACATTGACGCTATTATGATATATGTAAGGCTTTGTCTTCCGACTACTGCCAACTCTAATTACCCAGCAGTTACTAAATAGAGAATCCAGCCTGAGCAAAGACACTGGGATGATTTATATGCATAGAGGGATAAAAATACAGTATGCTCTGAAATGTGCAAGGTTAATACAGATTGACACCATTCTCCTCTGCGCACTACTCTCTTTATGGAGTTAATTTAATCCTTTGTGAAGCTACATTGAAAGATTCTGTTAACCGTCAGTTTACAGCTGCTTATCGGGGCCTGGGTCGGGGGGTCACAGTATGATAAGCTAGGTGGCCTACACAACACACATCCTTCACCCCCCAGCACACACATAATTTGGGAATCCTCCAGAATAGGAGCTCTTCAATCTGTTGCTAGCTAAGGGTACCTGCTAATTGCAAGCTAACGGTAATTCATTTTAAAGGGTAACATGGTTGTATTTGATTTTGAAATTACTCGATTTAGAATGTGTCCCAGCTTAAAATCTAGTTATCTAGCCAACCTTAGCACTAAAGTAAATTGAACTTAAGCTTTAAGTGTCAATGTACTCACCATCTCCCCTTTTTGTTGCTATAACAACTGTGTGGTTGACTGTGAGGAAGCTGGGTGTGGCCTGTTCCCCATTACACTCCACTGAGTCTATTTGCACCGGTGTTTTTTCTCCTATAAAGACGATCTAGTCCTAATTCTGATTCTGTCACATCCTTGTTGCACTCACTGTAATAATGCAAACCCTCAATAAGAGGCCTTCAAAACCAAGGCTGACGAGTGCTACATGGTGGATCTCAATTTTTTCAGTTGCAGATATCACACACACACACACACACACACACACACACACACACACACACACACACACACACACACACACACACACACACACACACACACACACACACACACACACACACACACACACACACACACACACACACACACACACACACACACACACACACACACACACACACACACACACACACACACACACACACACACACACACACACACACACACACACACACACACACACACACACACACACACACACACACACACACACACACACACGCACGCACACACACACACACAGCAGGTTCCTCCGTCAGCATACGAGTTGTTAGCTGTTGGGGTGGAGCCAATGAGAAAAACCACTTCCTGTCCCCGTAGAGAGTTGCCATAGTGCCGTAGCTGCTATGTTTGTTTTTGTCCCAGCCAGTTAATGATAACCATACTGTTACAAGTAGTGGCACTGCTGTGGGCTTTGTGTTGACTGTGTAAGCTCATATGTTAACCTCAAGTAATAAAGCTAAATGTTGCCATGATTCATCAGGAAAGCACACCCACAGTCAGTCAGTCTAGAACTAAAGAGTTTGGACACTAAAATACAGCTGACTGCTTTACTAAACAGGATTTATGTACTGCACAATGTCAGAATGATACATTCTTACCCCCTAAAAGTAAACATTATAATGGGCATGTAATAGATTATAGTACTTCAGTTATTTCACTAGTTCTGTTAGTGTTGACACTGAAATACAGTTAATTATTACATTTTTGCATTTATTTAAGGACATTTTATGCAAGTTATCTATTATTATGGTGCTAAGTCTAGGTCCAGATTACAGCTTTTTCAGAGCTTTCCAACCACGTCTCATGGTCTGCATCAGCCAATGGAACTGTATCCACAGTGTGATGTAGTTGAGAGCTACGAAAAAGCAGAAGACTGGGCCTTTAGTTGAGGTTATTTTGACCAGATATTCATACCAATTGTCAGCACTTGCCCCTTTCGATAGTCCCAACACATTATGGTCAGTACCTAAAGAAACACACTGAAGTTTGATGATTAAACCGGCAGGTGTAACTGTTTAATTCTGTAGAAATGTGCATGGACTCTGACTCAATCCTTCTTACAATTTTTTATTTTTTTTGTTGCAAGTTGACCACTTCAAGAGGATGGCGTAAGAGTGGCTGTAAAGTTCAACACAACACGTGTCACATCACATGCACCGCACTTTAATTTACAAAAAAAAGTTGACACGTTTTGAGTGCTGCTTTTTTCTCCTTTGGGTGGAACTGTGCCCAGAGATGGTCGTAAAGGTCTCGCGTCACACTCAGTTCAAGGTCCTCCCAACGAGTCAGCGTTCATTATGATATGCTAGCGCAGGATGTGATGTTTAACTAGAGAGAGCTGTAAAACCATTAACCTTTGATGGTTTAGCGAGCTTAGGTAATGTTTACAACAGCAGCCAGCAACCCACTGCCCCTCGAAGCATCACGCTAAAACTGAGATAATCCTGCCCTCACACTGTGGCTGTTTGGTGGCAGATAATGCAGTGTCCTCCACTTGAGCATGCAGACAGGTCTCTGCAAACCCACTAACATGTTCTGGGTCTTGCTGGTGCCAGACCCCCACCAGGTTGCAGCTTATCACAGGTTGACCTCTGACCGCCCCGCAGAGTAAAGGCTTGAATAAGTCACATTTCCAACAACCACTACTACTCTCAGTAATTCTTGATTCCCTACCCTGTCTGCAAAGTTATTTCCTAAAACAGCTGGCCACTGTAGTCTTTAGCAAATAGTACTCAAACAGGAGGAAGGTGTTGCATTTCGTTAGGGGACTCCTTTCAACTGGATTAATCAACAGTTGGTGCTCTAGTGCAGGTGTTCCCCAAACCTTCTTAAACTCCGGTAGCCCTTTAAAGAAAGAGATAGATATGTGTATTTCTCTGTAGGAGAGGCTAGCTTTAGCAGCAAACATTGTAAATTGTATTAGTGCCAACTTGTTAAAGAGACTCTCTGCTGGACTTTACCCAGCGGATTCATTATCACACAACGCCTGCTGACAGTCACTGCACTGTTCTGCTGCGTGTGGCTCTGCTGATGCTGTGGTTTTCCTGTGCGTGCAGTGAAGGTGATAGTTTAAAAAAAAAAGAAAAAAATCAGAAAGTAGAACTCAATTGTCACTTAAGCACACACATTCTGATAGAGTTATGCTGGATCTGTGCTAGAGAGATTTATGCCTCTGCCTAACTCGTATAGATCCACTGGTACTGGGTTAGGGTCTGCCCTCCTCTGGACAGTGGTAACATAATTGTACTATAGAGCTGGTTCATCAGAGATTTGAAGCTCACACATCCTTTAATTCCTGAACTTTTAGAAATGGGACCATTCTGATCTAGTATCGGTTTTGGATGCAAAAAGCGGCCGTAATTTATTAATCTGATATCGGGCTGGCTGTCTTAACCGATCCACGTAGTGATTCATAGTCAGGTAAATAGGTCTCTTTTCAACACATTTTCTTGCTGTTTCTGTACAGTTGTACCTTGTGTGTGATTTGATATAGTATAAGTACTATACTATATTACATAGTATTTTTCCTGCTGTACAACCAATCGGCACTGGTGACTAATCAACTGGATTTGGTGTTAGTGTGTTAGCAAACAGTTTCCCAGTACGCATCTAGCAGATACACATAGCAACAATAGTTTTCAGTTGGGATTGTGTTTCTGGACATCTGGTTAATGTAAGGAAATGCTTCACTCTCCCTCCTCCTAGCTCAGTTATGGTCTGGTCTCAGCCGATATCTGTCTCTTCAGCTGGGTCTGTCTGCTGTTTGGTGCCGAGCAGGTCATGGACAGTAGGAAAGGGCACAATGAGGTTTGTTGTAGAGAAGGGGGAAGTGTGAAAGTTTCTGGTCGCAAAACCAAACATAGGAACTGAAAGACACTAATAAAGCTGTGTAAAGCCAAGGGAAACTGCAGAACTATGGGTTTCTCTGTGGATTCTTCATAAAAAGTGAGACTTACCACACACTGGAATGTATATGATTGATGACTGTTAATATGACAATATTAGATAAGTGCAGCTTAATGACCCCCCCAGGCTTTGTAGCACCTATGTTTCCTGACGGGAAGCATTGCCTTAGAGCGCTGTCACACCTGTCATGTTTAGTTCAATTGAAACAAATTTGGGCTGTTCCAACTTTGCTGAGGATCCTTTTATTTCAGATGAGAACAAGCGTACCGAGATCTGCGGGTAGCCCTGAGGATTTTCGGACTGAACGAGTTCTCGTAGCATACTTCCTGTAGTTTTTTTCTTGCATGAAAATTCTGACCAATTGTAAATCAATCATCGCTGCATTTTGGTTCACTTCACCAGCTGATTCAGACCACAGCAAACGATAGGTGTGAGACAGAACCGAACCTGATGGAAAACAAACCAATGTTTCATCCTCACATTCACATATGGTGCAAAAGCAAACCTCTGTAATGATCATCAGTTATGAAACGGTCCTAACAGGCTTAAGTCCCCCAACAGCTGTTTGATATGCAGTGAATGCCACACACATTACATATCTCTAGGGTTGTTACAGGTGTGTAAAAGCTCAATTCCTTGGCCCAGAAGGAGGTATATGACTCAATATGAGATGCATTTTTAGTGTGTACTGTATCCTCCCAGTGCACTCTGCACCACAGCCTTATCATCTTCATATGTTGGCTTTGTCATAAACGTGTGATTCCATCCAAAGGTTTCGACCTGACCTGACCATCACCTCCAATCTAAATCTTCACTAGATCCATCTCACACACTCCCCAATGTTTCAGCAATCATCAACCCTGCTGATTCTTCCTATAAACCCTTTGAGTAATACATAATCCATGCTGGGTGAGTCTGCCTCTAGTCAATGCTGAGGCTGCAGTTGGAAGGGAATCAGTGCAGATAGCCGCTGATAGCTTGGGGATGTTGCAGATAGGTGCAGTTTTATCAAGAGGGTGGAAGAGCCATTGGCGGGGTGGGGAACATGTTTTATCAGAGCCTTCAGGTGTTCAGTACTGTGACTGCCCTCACACACATGTTCCATTGAGCTGTAAAAGGCTTAACAAGCTGCTTCAACACTCATGCGGAGGGCAGATTCCACCAAGAAAATAAAAGGGGTAATGTTAGGAAAACCTTATGTTATGAGATACTCATTGAAATGTTAGAATTTTTAAATATACATCACAATATAGTATAGCAAAAGTTTGACTGTTGAAAATATTTGACACATTCATAACCTCCATAAATGGTTTGGGCTGGACCATATATGGAATGTTACCAGTTAAATTAGGGTCGGGAGATAATTGCGAAACTGACTATACGACCATAATTTGTTCAGGTACAAAGGACGGTTGGCAATAAAAATAGAATAAATAACATTTGAAATTGAGCTCTAGGAAAGTGACAACACCTTTTATGCAGATGACGCCTTATTTAAAAGAACCCCATTTCATAGTTATCATTTACGGCAGGAGTAATGTGATTCAGAGGGAGCTCACGGCGTCGGTGAAGCTTGTGTACAATGTTTACTGTCAAACGAATGGACCGGTCCCTCAGCCACACATGGGATTAGACGCCTTATCAGACAGAGACCACAGCAGGATTAACCTCTGCAGGAGGACACAGACCTGTTTACTGGTCCATTCACTTAGTTCTAGTTAACTATATCAGCTTCTAGTATTGTCTCATTGTGTGTGTAGACAACTAGGTCTAAGGTCCACATAGTGAGTCCTAGGAAAATACTGTGAATTTGTAGTTTTAAAGATCACCTATTAAGCAACATTAACTTTTTCATGTTTTTTTCAACACTAATATTGGCTCCTTGTGTGAATAGAGAACTGGCAGTTTCATTAGGACTAATCAGAACAGACTGGGCTTTTTGGAATGGAGTGCTTTGGGGACAGGCTCTAAAATGGAGCTTTTCAGACAGAGGCTGAAAAGAGGATATTCAGCAATGGTCCTGTGAAAAGTATAAAGGTTTTTTTGCGCAATAGACCATGAATACAGTTTCTAGTAGAAACCCAAATTACAATTTCAAACTTAAAATTTGCATATTATGTAATACGTTTTATTAAGCAAGCAAGCAACCTGCCTACACAATGTAAAGATAAAGGAATCACATGCATGCATTGTTAAGTTAGAACATGTTAAGATTGATCGATGTGTAAAAATCTCAGATTGATTGATGTATTCTGGATGTGGACTGCAGTGCACTGTAAAAACTGAATCTATGATGAATTTGCATTTATTCAAATCAAATGTGTTTAAATAGCACTGTCTGAACACAGCTATTCAGAACCATTTTGCTTATCTACAGTCAAAAATGGTCTTGTGGTTATTGAGCTCTCTCTCTGCTCTGAAGGTGTGTTGTTGCGATTCACTTCACCATCAAAACATTCAATCTCAAGTGTCTGAGGTTTACAACAACAGCTGTCATATTCAAAGTTGTTAACCTGCTGTCTTTATGTAAAAAAACAATATAGATTAAAAGTGGTTTGTAGATTTGATCATATATCGAGGTTGGTGGCTTTTTATATTAGAGTATATATTTTCTTAGTAATTTAATTTGATTTCCATATGAACTGACATGTGAGAAAGCCAGAACCTATCGCTGAATCCAAGATGTTAGACTGTTATAATGCGGTTAACTTAAGTTGTTGCAGCAAACATTAGTTATTGGCAAAGAATCTATGTTTAACACCGTAAGCCTTTTTTTTCCCAGATGATTCATCTTTTAAAATGGTGCAAGTTAGAACAACTCCACTGACTTGACTCATCCAGTATTTATAGAGGCTCATCTCTGCCAAGGAAACAGAAAACCCCAAGAAAGGATATGAATTCTAGAAATGATAATGCTCATTCCGTGATTTTTTTTTTTTAGCTTTCTCTTTGATTCATAAAATGTCATTCATTTTGTTTCCTATAATATAACGTATATAACATAGAATTCAATGGCCTGACAGTCAATGGGATATTAATCTGCACCAGGAATGAAGCTGATGCCCAGATGATACCATATGTATTATTGCTTTTCTCACACAAAGACAGTAAAATATGACTGATTCCACCTTTAATGATTTCCCTCTGTATGTGTGTGTGTGTGTAGGAGGAGAGTGGCGGACTGCGGCCTCGTCTCTGCCACCTGAAGAAGGGCTCCAGTGGCTACGGTTTCAACCTGCACAGTGAGAAGTCCAAACCGGGACAGTTCATCAGAGCAGTGGATGATGACTCTCCAGCAGACAGGGCCGGCCTCAAACCACAGGACAAGATCATCCAGGTACACAAAACGTCCGTAACATCCGCAGTTATGCTATCACACCAATGGGAAACATCGGGGTATTATTAGCTTGTAAGTGTGTTTATCTGTGTGCTCCAGTGTGGGTCTGTGTTGGGTTTTTTTTTGTGTTTTTTAGCGGACTGGGCCTTCTAGCCTTGTAGAACATGGCAGGGAAGGTCAGCATTAATCCACTTACTGTGTCTGTTAGCTGAATTACAGCCTGATCACACACAGTCTGCTCTACAGGGCCTCTCACATGCAGGAGAGAATGGGGGGGGGGTTGGGTGGGGTGGTACAGAGATGATGCAAATGAAGTAACACCACAGCTGTACATACTAGATTCACATCACGATGGAAGCTTTAAACAGGACGTGGGGCTGGTGGTTGAAGAGGTGGATTATTGGGGAACAGAATGCTGGGAGGGGAATGGATTTCCCTCCATGGTATGAGAGTAAGGGGCCGTATAATTGAAAACAGGTGTCAGTTTTTTACGGAAAAGCTATAGAATGACCCAGATGATGTGCTGCTGTTGACCGATTTTTGGATTTAGCGGGCCTGAAGATGGAGTTTGGCATGTTGCTAGCTACGATGGGCCCCCTTTGTTAACATAGCCTTTGTTTACGTACCTGTTTACAGAGCCTAGGCTGTGTATTCACTCTGGATTTTCTTTTTTTCATTAGGCCTACACACACACACACACACACACACACACACACACACTCACACACACAGTACGGACAGGTAGCTTAAAAAGTTATTTGACAACAGGCTTTCTCCAGAATCACTGACTCCACCTTTTACGTCAGTTGCTAATACATTTAAATTAATGGTTTTAGTTTTGGAAAAAGGGGAGAAAGGAATAGGATGTATGGAGAGTGAATTAGTAGTAGTAGTCTACAACAATATGATTTTCAAACTACTCAAAGGTGAAATATGGTGTTCCACAGGGGTCCGCCCTGGGTCCACTACTATGTTCTATTTATACGCTGCACCTCAGTGATGTCATTTGGTCAGATAAGATAATAAATCAGTTAGGATTTTCTTCTGTAATACGAAAATCAGAAGAAAAGCCCTATCTTAGAGTTTCCTATCTTCCCTGGGCTCTTAAGATAGTGAGTTTCTGTCGAGCTAACTCCCAGACGAGGGGTCAGTGGAGGGTGAGTGCAGCACAGTGTTCTGTACCACCTGTCCAATGTGCACAGCCAGCGTGGGAGCAGCGAGAGACTGAGATTCCTGACCTCCTCCCACAGGAATACCTCAGTGACTCCTCTGCCTGGGAGCTTGATTAGTTCACACTGTGGGAGCACACTGATCCCACCACGCCCTGTAAGAAATACTGTTACCAAACGGTTTCCCCCACGGCTTCCAACACTGTATATATAAGCTGTTTATTTATTATTTTAATTCATTTCTTCATTATTATTGCTGGATAGCACATGAGGTGAACCAGCCAGTTAGCTTGTCTCCCAGTCAGAGAACTGGTTGGATCACTGTGGTTGCTTGTGAGCTGCTGTTTTAACATGCAGGGACAACTCAGGGACCCGTGATTGGTAGATCAGGTCAAACTGGAGATGCTAGTTTCACTCAAATAAAATAAATGTTATCCAGGTTTGTTTGGGCTCAGTTGGAAAATCAAGTCAAGTCAAAATCTCAGTCATCTATTTAATCTCTAATGATTTAATCATTTGCTCTTATTGCAAAAACAAAAATCGTAAATACTTTTAATATTCAATAGGTATTTGATAAGGTATTATAGTGCGAGTGTTAGCACCCTATCGCACATTTATTGTGTGCCGGTATTCCAATGAGGCAGCGTACATAACTGTATCTATGTACATACGCACATGCAGAAATCAAGTCATTAACAGACCTAGATGTATACATACATGCACTGATAGTATACATAATATGTCACAGTACTGGATTGTCCCCTATAGCCACATCCAAAATGTCGCCCAAACAACCAAGCCCTTCCTTACAAGATACACACTACACATCCAGTGGAATATCCGAAGGTAGATTATGAGTGCAGTTTGGATTATCCAGTAACCATGTTTTTTTTTAAATGTTTGGTAATTGTAAAGGTTGGCATCCTTGGGTTTTTGGACTTTTGGTTTGAAAATACTAAGTTATTTAGCTGTGCTGTCCCTCTCCCAGGTGAATGGAGTGTCAGTGGTTGGCATGCAGCATACAGAGGTGGTGGCAGCCATCAAAGCAGGAGGAGAGGAGACCACACTGTTGGTGGTGGACGCTGAGACAGAGGAGTTCTTCAAGAGATGCAACGTGCTGCCCACTGACCAACACCTCACTGGTACTACACACACGCACACGCACGCACGCACACACACGCACGCACACACGTTAACTGATGCTATAATACACATAAGGATGGGTGAATTGATGTATATACTGTATGTTCTCTTTCCCCCCTGTAGGACCTCTGCCTCAGCCAGTGTTAGAGAGAGTATCAGAGAACGAAGAAGAGGTGAGGAACACACACACACACACACACACACACACACACACACACACACACACACACTGGAAAAGCCCCCCTGATTCTCTGGACATTCCTGGCAGCAGATTAGGACTTTCTCTAAACAGTGTTGTGTGTGTCTTCATGTGTGAACTGTCACTGTCAGACTGATAACATTAACCAAGGCGGATAATACTCTTCTGTGGACTCACTCATTCAGTCTTACAACCACTGTCTTTCTCTACAGTGTGAGACATTACATTAAAATAAATGCTCTATATCAGTCATTTGCAATTGCCAGTCCGAGGATCCGTTAGTACCTGGCCTTGACATATTTCCATAATAATGGGAATAGGAGATATCTTTTCCGACATCACACAACAGTTTCAGCAATGCTAAATATTAAGTTGACGAATGTGTCGAATCAGCGGAATGCTCCTTTTTAATTAGCGGTCTGCATTAACACCATGTGTTGGTGGGACATTCCACAGGCACAGCAGGGCCAGGTTATCAAGAGTAAACACTCCCCCGCACACACGCACGCACACACACACACACACACACACACACACACACACACACACACACAGACAACACGGGAAAAGTGGATCGGCCCCTCTGGTGACATTGTGGCTGACCCTTCACCATGGCAACAGGAGCTCACTAGTGTGGGTTTCTCTCTCTCTCTTTCTCTCTCTCTCTCTCTCTCTGTTTATATCTCTCTCTCTCTGTTTTTATCTCTGTGTCTCTCTCTCTCTGCCTCCTGGAGGATCATGGGATTGAAGTGGCTTTAGCGCTGGTTGGGGATTATGCTAATGAGACGACTAATGAGCGCCGTTCACATCCTCACACCACACATGCAGGCAGATTCTCCTCTGAGGCAGCCGGACAATCACTCATTCACCAGCTATTACATAACACAAGCCACCTCTGACCCTAAGTGTGTGTGTGTGTGTGTGTGTGTGTGTGTGTGTGTGTGTGTGTGTGTGTGTGTGTGTGTGTGTGTGTGTGTGTGTGTGTGTGTGTGTGTGTGTGTGTGTGTGTGTGTGTGTGTGTGTGTGTGTGTGTGTGTGTGTGTGTGTGTGTGTGTGTGTGTGTGTGTGTGTGTGTGTGTGTGTGTGTGTGTGTGTGTGTGTGTGTGTGTGTGTGTGTGTGTGTGTGTGACAAATTACGTGTTTTCCTCACTGATATGGTTTGATCAGAATGTATTTGATTGGAGCTAAAAAATAAAGAAGTAGGTAGGTGTAGGTAAATAAGTTCAAGTTTCTTGTAGGCGCTCCTGTGGCATGCAGCAAATTGTAGCATTTGTCCACAGCCACTGGCAGAGGCCTGGCTTTATTTTTAGTACAGCAGCTGCTTATGAATTTGAGGCCAATTTCATACCTGCTTGAAAGGCTTTCACACACTGTAGCAGGGCAGACGGGGCAGCTGGGTAAAATTCTTTGTTACTCCTGTGTGTGTGTGTGTGTGTGTGTGTGTGTGTGTGTGTGTGTGTGTGTGTGTGTGTGTGTGTGTGTGTGTGTGTGTGTGTGTGTGTGTGTGTGTGTGTGTGTGTGTGTGTGTGTGTGTGTGTGTGTGTGTGTGTGTGTGTGTGTGTGTGTGTGTGTGTGTGTGTGTGTGTGTGTGTGTGTGTGTGTGTGTGTGTGTGTGTGTGTGTGTGTGTGTGCCAGTCCCAAACACACACACACACATCAGTGCTGACACTGAGTAAAGCTTTAATAAGTGACACTTCTGTTAACACACAGCAGGGTCAGTGACAGAATGGCTCTACTGCCCCCTACTGGGCGACACAGGGAATAACACTCACAATACAAACAGTGTTTCTCTTGATCCAGCCAGCAGGTTTCTTCTAATCTTCCATCTAAATATAATGGAGATACATATAGGCATTGTTTTATTGTGCTGAGTACAATGGAAAATAGAATGATAGATTCGATAGAACCAACAAAGACACACAAACGAACATGACACAGGAATCTAAACACAGGGAGCAGGGGTAACAGGATTATACATAGAAGGAGAACTAACTAAAAGAAGAAGAGGTCGATGTGTTGTTATGTGTGGTTGTGTATAAACAGTGTTTGTGTGTTTCTCAGGCGACACCAGAGCTGAAGGCCAAAGTGTCAGTGAGCTCGTCAGCCTCTAGCGCCTCGTCCAACGCCTCTCTGCCAGCAGCCAGCAGCAGCCACACACCTGCCCAGGTACGCTCTCATGCCTAAAGGAAAAAAAACAAAGCTCAATGTATTTTATATAGAGAGGATATCTATCAAGTGAGGAGACATTTTCCACAGCTCACATTTTTAGATCAATTACAAAATAAATAATAATTAATAATTTCATAAGAGTCTGTCAACCTAGGTTTTAATATGTGATGCTGCATTTAATTTTAATTTTTTTATACTTCAACACAGTATCAAGGCCACAACGTCTTAGTGAATGAAGCGGACATATTTAAAAACGACTAGTTCTCGTCTTGTTTTCTTGAAATAACTTTTTCTATCTCATCACAGGTTTTTCCTTCAAATTGATTTTAAATTAAACGTCAAATCTAGTGATAGGTTTTCAGTGCGTATTTCTGTGTGTGCCTCGAAGGACACTATACAGTCAAATGAGATGTGTGTATAACCTTTAAGGAAAGATTCCCCCCCCCCCCCTTCAAGGACTTTATCATGTAGATGGAGGGGTTGAGAAAGAGTGGAGAACAGTTTGTAAAGAGGGAGGTTGAATTTTATTGACGGATTATTAAAGTTTTCTATATGCTGTAAAAATATTGATTCTTCCAGAGAGAATCTAACTGTAATGCAAAATGTATGGAATAGTCCTGATTTTCTGCCAAAACAAGTATTAAGTACAATTTTTGTGTGTGTGTGTGTGTGTGTGTGTGTGTGTGTGTGTGTGCAGGCGGAGGAGGCGGCCCCAGCAGCTGATAACCTGGCCCTGGGTCTGTCCCTGGCTCAGGCCAAAGAGAGAGCGCATAAGAAACGAGCCGCAAAGAAAGCCCCACCCATGGACTGGAGCAAGAGGAACGAACTCTTCAGCAACTTATAAACACCTCCACCCTCTCCGCCACATGTCTGCTATATCTGGATCTCTAGTTTTTAAGTCGTCTCACTGCCCATGAAAGACCTGCAGTGCTCATTTAGAACATTTGAAAACTCCCATCGTAAACAGTATTAAACCATGATTTTTTTCTTTGTTTTAATTTAGGATTTGCCACATTTTTTCATGTTTTAATAAACGGTTGAAGTGTCAACGTCACACACACACAGGAATGAATGTTAATATATGTTGATGAATGTTATAAAGAGAACAATTCAAAAGGTGAAATGTGCAGTTTCTCACATTTAAAAAAAAAAAGGACCATGGGAGGAATAATGGGAAATAATAGTACACAATGAAATGTTGAAATGAATGTCAGATTTCCATGTTTGCAATCAACAGACGGAATGAAAGAGAAGAAGCATTTTCTCTAGTCTGTATCTGTGAATGATCAATCAATCAATCAATCACCTCTCCTGAGCACTTGTTGCCATAACGTAGCCATTCCATAATGACAATCTGTTTTGTTCTATTTCTTCTGTTGGGACCATGTTCAAACAGCGCCCGTCTTAAGATGGCCGAAGGGACTGTGTGTAGTTTTTTTTTTTTTTTTTTTTTTTTTTAGAGCGATAAAATCTTCTTCTCCATGTCCGTCCTGTTTTGTCTGAAGGGCTCCGTCATGATTTATGCTTCAAGAAAAAAATCACCCATTGTTTGTTTCATGTTGCTCTTGATAGATTTGTACATACATGAATAAATGATTTAAGAGGAAATTGTATTTTGACTGCCTGTTGTGGAAATGTGTTATCTAAAGTCAGTGGCGAACTTAGCCATTTGGGGCCCCTTGCATCTACCGGTCTAATGTACGCATAATGAGATGATACTCCATACAAACTATACATGGGTGGATGATGTGGTGTGACTGTCCAAACCACATTTCACACATTTTAAACTTGAATAAAACTAAGAAAAACAAATGGAAATCTTCTCAAAAAAGTACAGACTGATCTCACAGATTACTATTTGGGAGTTCTTTTCAAAGTCCAGGTACAATATTTTGAATTAGCAATGAATAAATAGATGGTGTCTGATAAATCAATGTCATATGGTGTGACACCAAACAGTGATATTTAAATGTGTAATTGCTTGGACACCTTTGGGTGGAGAGTTCCCTGTTTGATCAGGAAGTACAGAAAACATCTCAGAAGCACCAAGGAAGGGTCCCAACCCAAGGCATGCTGGCTGTTGGAATGTTTTGCATAAATCAAATCTTTTGGGCAATCCCAATTCCGTACCAATTCTCAGTGTCTCTTAGTGTGACACTTTTTACATGTAATGTAATGTAACTTTATTTGAACAGGGACAGTGTACAAAAGAAACATTAACCTTGTTTAAAACAAGGAGAGATGCATTGTACCAGGTTTTAGCAAACTGCTATTTTCCACCTGTAGTCCCTGGGCAGGTGAGAACAATATACTAAACTAAGATATATAAATGACAAAGATAACCCCTTTTTGTCTTTACTACATGTATATCTATGTTGTCAGAATACAGTTGGTATGCTGTTAGCATGCTATCATAAAAT
This sequence comes from Ammodytes marinus, assembly GCF_949987685.1. Taxonomy (NCBI): domain Eukaryota; kingdom Metazoa; phylum Chordata; class Actinopteri; order Uranoscopiformes; family Ammodytidae; genus Ammodytes; species Ammodytes marinus. The sequence goes on along the minus strand of NC_137224.1, from coordinate 20,613,799 downwards.
GACAGAGCAAAAAATGGTCTTAAAGTGCATGAATGAAACCTCATATGGTGTGACACTAAATCATACAGTGTGACAGGCTTTTCTTGTCACACTATATGATCCATTTGTCACACTACATGACATGAAGTGTATTTTCTTACACATAAAATGATTATTCACCTGAGTTAACACTTTATTCTTGTATGTTATAGCTTACAACTCATTTAAATGTTTTTTTCTTTTTTAAAACTTTTTTGGTCCATAATCACATAAAAAAGGCGACTACTTGACTACTTGTACATTACTACTGTTCTTCTGAGTACTGGATACTCACTCAACCCTAGTCTCGCAAAGCCAGACCAAACTACAGCAAGTAGTAGGGTCTGGAAGCACTCTGTTTAGAGCCGTCTATTCGGGTGGGGAAACCGGGGGAAACTGGGCTAGCCTGTTTGCATTTGTTTAAACCAATCACAATCATCTAGGGCGGGGCTAACCCCGGGAAGCAGCAGCGGTGTCCTGCAAAATAGTGCCGGGGGGGGGACTTATTTTGATGGAACGTCTTCACGTCCAGAGACTGTCAGAGAAATGGCTAAACCCGCAAACGCCACACAAAAACTATTAAAGACAAAAGGAATATACATAGTGTGTTGCTTTCTAACCAGCATGTCAAGACACCATACACTTTAGCCCCCGAGGAGCTCACGGGATAACTTAACCGGAGTTAACTAGCCACCCACGTAGTGTTATCTCTGGTAACATTATCATCGGCGGTTGAGAGGACGGCTACGGCGGTCGAGTAGAATTTTTAGCATTCGAGAACTTATGTCACCACCTCCTATCGCTGTAGTCAGAGCCGTAGTCCGTCTGTTTACAGGCAGAACAGGGTTTTGACGTTGTGAGCGCTACACCAACTGCAGCAAGTAGCCGTAAGAGTTGCTAGGTGATAGTGGAAGCCGTTGGAATCTTTCCCCGTCGCTAAAACACCGCTGCATAGTCCCTAATTCACCAAAGAAAGGGAACGGCGGATCTTAATCTAGCTGGTTATAAGGTCCGGTGCTAAATTCAAACCCCCACGCTTCATTTTCCAGAGTTTATGAGGGTATTTCTGCCCGGGGGTAGTTGTACAATTAAGTTGGACAGCTAGGCTAAGCTAGGATGCATCCCGGACCGCCGCCGCCAATATTATTATCCCGAAGTATCGCCACACTTTATTTCTGTCTACAGTAATGTGACTTCTCACACCCTGTGTGTGTGTGTGTGTGTGTGTGTGTGTGTGTGTGTGTGTGTGTGTGTGTGTGTGTGTGTGTGTGTGTGTGTGTGTGTGTGTGTGTGTGAGAGAGAGCGCTGCACATAAGCACACGGGTTGACTGTGAGCGAATTGTTTCCGAATTTGAGGGGGATCACAATAGGGGAAAGCCAGCAACCGGAAAAGGAGGGGGCTGCGTCAGGGCTGCGTAGCTTTTCGACGCAAGCGAATAGACGCTGGCGGAAGTGGTCATGCCAGACTAACTCAACCCCAATACCTACCTACTTGAGTGGTGTCAAAATATCAAATTATTAATAGAAAATCTATTGAAATGTGTTGCGGTTTACCCAATGATGGGACTATATCATTTGGTGTGACGTTGAGAAATTCTGAAGATAAAAAGGCTTTATAATTTTTTTATTCAGTGATTAATTATAAAATCTCACTGGAACACATGGAAAATACTATAAGCTATAGAGACAAGTGTTGTTAGATCTATTACAGGATATATTGGAATTAATCTAAAATATACCAAAACATTGATGACACATGTCTTACATGGGCGATGATTAAGAAAAATTATGCAACATTTAATGTTTTTGTAAAAGGAAATGCTGAATCTCAATAAAGATAAGATGAAGAATTGTGATAAAACCAGTAGCCTATACTTAAGAAAAGTATATCCCGTTATATTTTAAATACAAAAACTTTCATGTCACACCATATGACAATTTAAAGTACAGACTCAAACAAATTGGTGAATAAATACATATTTCAATTAAAAATCTAATAGACCACATACATTTTGAGAAATTTAAGAATTAGTAGGCCTACAACTAAACTCAATAATTCTAATGTCAAATATTTAAATATTTATATTTTGTTTAACCTTTTTTGGGGGCTTATGTCATCCACTCACACAATGCGGACTGACGTTTCGCTTGGATGTTATTTAAAGTAACGTTACTTCAAGAGAGTAATTAATGCTCATGAAGAAGTTAGTGGCAATAGTTCTTGCTCCATTAAACCTGATTATTAGCCGACTGTTACAAACTGTTAGCTTAAGCTAGTGAAGCTAACACATTGTGGCTTACTCCTCCTGATAACACAAGTTTTTTCGTGTGCTCTGTCGAAATAAAGTTGGTGTTTTGTCTGCTTTCATACTCAGATATCAACTGATTTAGTGCATTGATGCTATGAAACGGTGAATACATTTTTACAACGCTAGTTTAGTAACAAGTCAACCACAACACTTTTTTTTCAACCAAACATGTTGCTTGTATGTAATTATGCCTAGCGACCAGTTTGGTTGTAGTAATGATTGTTGGCCACAGGAAGGCGCCTGCACTGACGCTCTGGACTGACTCCATAAATGTCCATGGGTGTAGTACCTCAGTGTGGCCACATGAGGGCAGTAAAGAGGCGTCATTATAAAGAGATTTATGTCTTATTATTGAAACAAGTTCCTCTCACTGAAAATAGACTATAAACAGTTCTTAAACATTCGGAAAATATACAATATAACTTTTAAATATAATCTTTCTTTTTTCCTTCATAATTGTTTCATAGAGATTAATTACAGAGAAATTAAAAAGTGTTTATTTTATTTTTTTATTGCATTTGTCTTTATCAAGTGTATTGTGTGTGTGTGTGTGTGTGTTTGCGTGTGCTCGTGAACTATTAATACTTTAGATATAGTATTTGTGATGAGATTTAAAATAAAAACATAATAATAATCTTAATTTTAGACATCTTTTGTTTTTATTATATTTTCTGTTCATATTTTTCGATGATCCTCCCTACAGTCAGAATATTCAAGGCATTTTGTGCACAATGTACAAATAGGCGGAGAAGGACGAAGCCCAGTGTTGACAGAGAATGCTGAAATCGCCCAAATGAGAGGAAACGTTTCCCGAAAATCTACATCGTTTTTTGTGCTGTGATTCGTGTCAGGTTGCTCTGTAGGAGTCATTAATAAGAAATTAAGACCAGCAAAGTAGTATAATAGGAGATCTTTAAGCTAGTGAAGCTAATTACATGTAGCCTACCGTCCTCCTTCTAAACAGTCTCTGATGCGTGCTCTGCCAAAATAAAGGTAGCGGTTTATCCGCTTTCATTCACAGATATTAACCGGTTAGTACATTGATGCTTTGAAACGGTAAATACATTTTTACAATGTGAGTTCAGGAACACAACCATCACTGTTCCAACATATTGTTTGTATGTAATAATGCCTAGAAACCAGTGTCGTTGTAGGAAATATGTATGACCACAGGGGGGCGCCAGGAGTCATGCTCTCAATGGGATTTAATGATTCAGAACAATTTGACTGAATCATTAAAAACTATATATACAGTATATAAATATATTAGGTGTAGTACCTCATAGTGGCCACGGAGGGGCAGTATAGAGGCATAGTCAAAGAGGGATTTATGTCTTATAGACATAAATAACTGCCGTCTGCCTACCCTTCCAGATCCATACAAATAATAATAATAACAATTGTATTTAATAAACTTGTATTTGTATTTTAACTGTTTATTCTTGAGATTTTGATATGTAAACTTTGTAATTACTAAAGGAGTAACTGCACACTTAAAACATTTTTTTTAGAAAGAATCTGAATTAAATTACTTTGTTGTAAGGAACACATAAATGCTAGTGTTAATGTTGACATTGTTTTCAATGTGACTGGTTCGAATCCCACTACCTGAGAATGTTTAAGTTCAACACCACAAAGAAAAAGTTTAAAACGCCTGGAGACTGGTCACAATGTGTCAGAGCCGGTGAACTGAGATCAGCCCTGATGCTACATCTATTTTATAAAGCCTAGCCTACTACAAGGAGGTAAGTTGTTAAAAAATATGATTTTAAGGCCAGGATGCTAAAAAAGAAAGAAAAATATTATTATAGGCTACACACATCGTGGTGCCATGATGTAGGATATCAAAAATAAAAAAACAAAAATTATTTTTCAGAGTGTTCAAAGTGTTAAAGTATTAAAGTGGCTAGCCTATTAATCATCCCAAAAAGCGGCAGCGACACATCACGACCTCACTGAACTCCGGCCACATCACGGTTGCAGTCAATGGGACTCGTCGCTAAACTCCTTGAGAGCACAGACACCGTAACACCAGAGCCGCAGCAAAATCTGCTGCGTCACGTTTTGACTGAACTCCGGTCTCGAAATGGACAAATGACAAGGATCATACTCACTTCATTCTCAGACACCGTTCACCCAAATTCCAGAATTGCAGCCAACCCTACTGCCTAACAACCAAATGGAATTCCGCGGTATATTTAAAGGCCTCCGTGGTGCACCTCGTCTCACTCATGGTGTTAGCGTGTGTTCACTGCTCATCTTCACTTCTTACACACTTTCCCTCTCTCACTCACGTGCCAGGCACACTTTTCACATTGTAAATTGCTGTACTTTTCAAATTATTGTCTTTTTTATACGTCCGACACTGCCCCATTGCATTATGGGTAGCAGCTATACTGCGGTGAAATATGGATTTATGAATTATTATCATTGCATATCCATAAAATAGTCCCTTTTATCAGTTATTTGCTGATTGGTGAGGTGTCTGATGAGCCTAAACATATGTCTCCTATCCACAGCTGTCATTGCACTACTGTTTAGTTGTTTTGTCTGCTGGAAACATCAGCCATCAGACTGTTTGATCATTCTGTTATTTTTTAATTTCACCTCTCATCACACAGAATGGAACTCTCATGACATCTGCGCAGGGGATTGGCTGCAGTACCATTTCCAGCCACATAACAGAGTCAATGGGATGGTGGCGCTGTTTGGACATGTAGGCTGCTGTCTATGGAGATAGTAATACATATTGGCTGTGTCTTGATTCAGGGGTTGCGGTCTTGGAACCGGCCTCGTAGGCTGCATTTGAAGACCGATTGCGTCATAGCGGCGCGCAAAGGCTGTCCCATTTGCAAGGCTCCTTGCAAGGCTTCTCATATGCGGTCGTGAAATGCAGCCTTCGTTTCACGGTTTTGAAGCAGTTTTGAAGGCTGCATCAGATGTATCCTTCGTGGCCCAACATATCCCATGATTCATTGCGTTTTTTTCAGAGATTGCATAAAATAAAATAAAAAATAACAAAACAGCAACGTGTTGCTCCATCTTCTTAACTTTTATCTTCCTTTCTTTTTTTCTTGTACTTTTTTTTCTTTTCGTCTGGTAGACAACTTATTTTTCTTTTTTCCTCCGCTGACAGGGCTGTCTCCGTTGGCAGCAATCAGGGTTGCTAGGCAGCACAGGAGCGGCGAGTCGTCACGCAAGGTAACGGCTTGTTACGTAAACCGGAAATGCTCGTAAACGGAGACCTGCGGAGACCGTCTCGTTTAACAAGGCTCGTTGGCCTTAAAACCGGCCTTAAAATCGGCCTTCATAGGCTATAGCCTTCATAGACCGCGAGACTGCGTCCTACCAAGTGCGTGGTCTCTGAATCAAGACACAGCCATAGTGTATATAGAGAGAGAGGGTCCTTTCAAGTAATTTAAGAAATGTTTCCTGCACCACGAATCGATTCATTTTTATCGGGGAGCATTATCTTGTAATACTTTCAGGAATGTCTGTTAGTTGTTGGGTCTTGATTGAGAACACATTTATCAGTGTCGTGTAATAACTAGCTTTATTTTGCTGATCAAAATAATTTCATGACAGAAAGATCATCATGCAATGAGGTGGCATTTGTTTACTGATTTGTTTCCACTGTTGTCTAACAATGTTGCTACCATCAATTCAAGTACAGATTGTACAAAAGGCTAAATAAATAAATACATTATTATAGTGTATGAAAGATCTCTATTTGCACTCAGTTGCAACAAGTAGCCTAACTGTTGTCTACTATAACTATGTCTCTGACAGTATCATAACACTTTTTTTTTAAATAGTTACTTTTCGTTTCATTTCATTTAACCTTTATTTATTATCGAGATGATTTAAAGGTTGAAGCATTTCTCACACTGAAGCGATACATATTTACATAAGGCTTATGTTCAGTTGCATCATATGCCTCACTAAGGACCTTTTTAAGAAACTACAAACAGCTTTTCTTTGGATCCAAACTTAGAGAGGAGCTACAAAAACATTGTTCACCAAGTTAAAGGTGAAGTAAGTGGTTTATTTATGTTAATATAAGTGTTAAATCGCTCTTTATTCATACAGTGATCAATTATATAATTCCGCTTACAGCACCTTTAACAATAGCTGCACTGACATTACACTTCAAGGAGTTTGTTTTAATAGTATGTCCCAACTATGTGCACACTGCATGCAAAAGTAGCTGTTGATTGACAGCTTTTGATTGTTGGTTAGTAAAAGATAAAGTATGGGATTGGGAACCCACAGTATACAGGTGCATTTAAAAAAAACTGTAATATGATGGAAAAGTATTTTTTTTCTATGATTTATTTCAGAAAGTGAAACGTTCATATATTCTACAGTCATTATACATTAAAGGTTCAGTTAGTGATATGGTCCTTTTAGCTAACTTCCATTCAGTGACTGCAGTTAGCAGTCCCCTCCCTCGTCCCTACATCACCACCACATGAACACACAGCCGTCTTCAGATAGTGCCGCGATGGAGAGCAGCGAGTCATCGTTCACGGGCACAGAGACACACCTCTTTATAGCGCTCTGTCTCCTGAATGGTGTAATGTAAATGTACACCCTGTAAATATGGGAACTTGAAAATGTTTACCTTAAAACAATGTTGTAAAATGTGTTTATTTGACAGACTTCAATAAACGCCTAAAAAAATTTAAAATTGTTTCCCCAGGGTTGTTCATTTAAGTATAACTTTGTTACTTGACTGTTTTAAGAGACAAGAAAAAATATGATATTATTGAATGTAAAGAATTCTGGAAGTTAGGGAACTCTGACATGTAAAAAGCCTGGCTGTAAAAACCTATTGTTGTCATGTTGTATTGTATCTAATTGTATGTAATTGTCTAAATGATTAATGTACACCCTTTAAACATGGGAACTTGAAAATGTTTATCTTAAAACAACGTTGTAAAATTTATTTATTTGACAGACTTCAATAAACGAATAAAAAAAAATTAAAAATTGCTCTGTCACCTGATTGGATAAAAACGAGCGGGATACTCAAAATGTTATCTGTCAATTACTGCAAAGCTGAATAACTGGGAGACCTGTGTTATGAACTGTGCATACTGTTATTGAATCATACAAAACAGTGGCAGCGACGCTGAGTTCTGGTGTCGGGATGTTACAGTCAATAGGGCTCATGTACCCTGTCAACACACCCATATGGGGTCCATGTGGGTTGTATATGGGCTAGTGAGTGGGCCCCATATGGGCTTGCCCACATGGGGCCCAGTCAGTTTTGTCATGGGGTTCCATAGGGGCCCCATGTGGGCAAGCCCATATGGGCTGAAGGTGGGCTTCGGGTGGGCCCTAGCTAAAACCCACATGGGCAACCCAGGTTACTCCCATCTAGGGCCCACAATAGCTGGGCCCCATGTGGGCTGATTATGGGTCCCTGATAGTACTAGTGGTGATTTTTGGGGCTTATTTTACAGGTAGCCCAAACAGTTATTTAAACAAGTTACAATTACAATGAGACCAGTAATACAATTAATTACATTTTTATTTGTCACTCAAAGCAACACACAGACCACATGCATTATCATTGCGAGCGCAGTTCTCAAAATTATTTAAACTTATCTATACACCTTAACCACAACCTGCAAGACACTGGGGATTTACAGGACATTGTTCAAATGCTAAACACACTGCTGCCAAAACTGTAAACCACACATTCAAAACATAATGGATTATGGCCTTGTGCCTTTCAAACACTGCTAACATTCCCATAGAAAGTGGTCGTGCGTACAAACACACACACACACACACACACACACACACACACACACACACACACACCCACACACACACACTGTAGATGTCACGGCCCTAACTGACAGTTATCAACACTGAATAAAACACATCTTAACACACTGTAAAGGTGAGAACACACCGGGCGCGTTGGGTGTGGTGGCGGCGTTGAAAAATCCTATTTTTGCATAGGGAACCATTGGTTTAGGCGCGAGGATCCGTTGGCCACGGCAAATTCAAAAAACAATATTTTTCTTGAAAGGCGGCAAAGTGATGTTTTTTTTTTTTTTTTTTGCTCCGTGATGGGTTGGAACCAACAGGGAAACCCCATAGACCCCATAGTACAATAATATAATAAAAATAATAGTAAATGTATTTTATTACAATGTTGTCTGTTGAAATTCATATTCTGTCTAAAACCACTATTAAAGTGCAATGGCTACACTTCTAAATAGCTAAAAAGCCTGATAAATTTTTTTATGAAAAGTGAAACTAGCCAGTGACTGTTGTTAAAATAGGCCTATAACAAAAGCATCCATATTCAATTTTGAATATCTTAAGAGTGGAGCCCAGCTGGAACCCACTTATGCCCATGCATAGTTTAGCCCATCTTATGCCCATCTACTGCCCATGTGGGGCCCAACAACAAAGCCCACTCTGAGCCCATGCCCAGCCGAAGCCCATCTAGCCCAAGTGAGGACCAACTAGACGTGTTTGCAGGGTAGTGTTTAGCTGCTAGCATATTACATATGCCTTACCCCTAGATAAAGTCCCTAAACCGCGGACACCGTGGGCCGGTTTCGCAGACATGGATTAAGCCTAGTTCTGGACTAAATTGTACTTTCAATGGACAATCTCCATTCAAAATTCCATTTAGTCCAGGATAGGCTTAATCCATGTCTGTGAAACTGGCCCCGTAACACCAGAGCTGCAGCTTAAACTGCTAACCACGTAACTTATCTGTATTCCACGCTGTATTTAAAGGCCTCCGTGGTGCACCTCGTCTCACTCATGGTGTTAACGTGTGTTCACTGCTCATCTTCACTTCTCACACACTCTCCCTCTCTCACTCACTTGCCACACACACTTTTCACATTGTAAATGGCTGTACTTTTCAAATGATTGGCTTTTGTATACGTTTTAAACGAGGCTGCCCCATTGAATTATGGGTAACTAATGATGTGTGATATGGATTTATGAATTATTGAATTCTGTTATTTTTTAAATGTCACCTTTCACAATGGAACTCTTATTAAACTGCACTAGGGAATATTGGATGCAGTACCATTTCCCACCACAACATAGTCAACGGGATGGTGGCGCTGTTTTAACATGTAGGATGCGGTCTATGGAGCTCCTGTTTGTGCGTGAATGGACTATAGCGGGACACATATCGGGGGATTTCATGATGATTGTCATCAAGACATTTCAGTAACGTGTGTATCCATCACTCCTACTGATGACCATTGAAATGGCATGTGACTATTCACACTCAGGATGTTAAACATGACACATGTCAAACAAACACCAATCCTTAAAGTTATTTATATTCTTTTAAGCAAGATCCGACCATCTGAACTCCCGATCGGTCATGAAGCTGCAATAATGTCATTGAAACACTGAAAGTAGCCTACATTGCGCACAACACATTGATAATAAAACAGCATTGGCTAAAATTACAGCTATAGATCAGATTAGACAACTTTATTGATCCCAGGAAGGGTAATTAATTAGAAGTTTATATTTTCTATTTTTGTCTTGCTGAAAAGTTGAAATAAAGTTAGAAAAAAATATATGATCAGAAGCTCTCTTCTGATTGGCCAACTTTCCTAACGTGCTATCCAGCCAATCAGCGAGCAGTCCGGGAGCTATAAATTCACTGGAGCGCTGTCTGCACGCTATCCTCTTCTCTCGTTAGTTTTCAGTAAATACTCCAATCGCTTAAAAATGTCTGGTCGTGGAAAGGGTGCCGGTAAGGTCAGAGCTAAGGCAAAGACCCGCTCCTCTCGTGCCGGGCTCCAGTTCCCCGTGGGTCGTGTCCACAGGCTGCTGAGAAAAGGCAACTATGCTCACCGCGTCGGAGCCGGAGCTCCGGTGTATCTGGCGGCGGTGCTGGAGTACCTGACCGCTGAGATCCTGGAGCTGGCTGGTAACGCTGCCCGCG